>NC_079211.1:121916180-122516180 GCF_029633865.1 Lampris incognitus
TTTCTTCTCTGCCTTATTGTTTTTCTTTGGCCTTTGTTTCATCTCTTCATCTGCCTCCCTCCCCTCATTTTTCCATCTACCATTCTGTTCCCTCGCTCATTTCCTCCGGCCCATTCCCATCCACCCCACCCCCCTCCTCTCCATATTTCTCTCTCTCACTCTTCCTGGGTGGGCTTTGATGGAACTTGATTTGACCCTTCAACTTAACTTTGACCCCTTGACCTTGTTGCTGTAGGCTCCTGCACTTAGGCCACAATAGCACCTGCCACTCACTTGACTCACCCTCCTCCCTAGTCCCTCCCTCCTTCCCTCTCCATTCTCAGCCACATACCATTGCTGTTGGGTATTCCATCATTCACACACTTTCAGCATTCAAAGTGAAGAGAAAGATGTTATGTAGGAAGTTACATGATCTGTGTGAGAGGCCTCCCATATCAGGAAGACGAGGGGAGGGGGGGTTAGAGAAAGGAGATGTGTGTGTGTGTGTGTGTGTGTGTGTGTGTGTGTGTGTGTGTGTGTGTGTGTGTGTGTGTGTGTGTGTGTGTGAGAGAGAGAGAGAAAGAGAAAGAGAGAGAGAGAGCATTTATACTGCCTCATCCAAGATATTTTCTTCAATGATACTGCCTGTCTGCATCACTAGAATATAATATCTACCCATTGGTTATCTGTTAATCAGTGTGAAATTAACAGAAATTAACAAAAAGATTAAAGCACATGACAGTATGGCACAGGATATATAGGTTTAAAATTACTATGTGTGCTGTCTTTTATTATTTGCGTAATTTATTTTGCATTAATGAGAAAAGGCTTACAGAACAAGTTTTGAAACCAGTGTCAATGGCTTTTGGTTGGCCTAAAGCCCTCTAATTTCTCCAGAATAATTTGCAGATAAAATTCATACCTTCTTGTAAGATTAATATCTTAGTTGACCCACCGCTTTGTCTGGACCCATATTAAAAATCACGTTTGTGTGTGCGCAGTATCTGACGTTGCCAATATCTGAAAAGGAATGGTTACATAGCGTCATCTATTGGTGATTAATATAGTGACCGTATATATATTCACTGGGTTCACTGTTAAGATGTTGTCGAAGAAGGACAGGTTTAGGAACGAGTATATTAGAGGGATCGCTCCAGTTGGAAGGTTTGGAGACAAAGCAAGAGAGGCAATATTGAGATGGCTTGGACATGTGTGGAGGAGTGATGCTGGGTATATTGGGAGAAGGATGCTGAATATGGAGCTGCCAGGGAAGAGGAAAAGAGGAAGACCAAAGAGGAGGTTTATGGATGTGGTGAGGGAGGACATGCAGGTGGCTGGAGTGACAGAGGAAGATGCAGAGGACAGGAAGAAATGGAAACGGATGATCCGCTGTGGCGACCCCTAACGGGAGCAGCCAAAAGTAGTAGTAGTAGTAGTAGTAGTAGTAGTAGTATTAGTAGTAGTAATAGTAGTAGATATATTCACTGGGTGGAATTTGATGAACCGAGTTTCACTTATTGCATGATCCGTGCAAAATAATTGCAATAAAATTAAAATAAAATGCAGATACAAATGCTATTTTTTGGCCTTACGTCTGGACTTGTGCCAAGTTTGGTTTTTTTTCTAAATGTACAGCAGTTAGATGGAAAAACTGCCTTTTTTAATTCAATTCAATACACTTCAATTCAAAACTTTATTGCAGACTCAGGGTCCATAAAAGACAAAGACAAATAGGTAAAAGAAAAACCCTAGAAAATACACAGAGTAAATACAATAAAATAACATAGTTAAACTCTTGATGATTACATTATCAGAGTCATTGAGCTAGCAAATAAATTTATACATGAGATTTCTTAGAAGAGCCTGAAAGGTATTGACTCCTGCAGCCACATACATTTCACTTGCACTACACCATCTAGGTCTTTTTAGCGGTATTCTCATGGCATCATTATAAGCTACTCGAAGCCTCTGTAAGCTTGCTTTTTTATAGTTTGACCACAGGTGTACACTTATAGAGTGTTGTACAATATGCTCTGAACAGAGACATCTTCACACTAACTGAACACATACCAAACTTGCGTGACAGAGTGTTTGCTTGTACATACATCATGCAGCGTTGCCTATAAATATCACATCATCTGTCATTTGTTCAGTAATATAGTGCCCAAGATATTTCACCTTATTATATAACCCCAAGATTATTATCAGACAATTTGAAATCAGGAAATTTTAGATGATTGACCTCTTTGGTTCTGCAGATCATGACAACACTCTTACTAGCATTGTATTTGATATCATGCTCCACACCACACACAGAACATATAACAAGGAGCTGCTGGAGACCAGCGCTACAGGGACTAAGGATGACAAGGTCATCTGCATACATAATATGGTTCACCAAGGTATTACCAGTCATGCACCCAGTGTTACAGGCTTTCAGCTGCTTGGACAAATCATCAATATATAAATTGTAGAGAACTGGAGACAGAATTCCCCCTTGTCTGACACCATTGCTAACGGGGCTGAAACACTATTACCCCATTTCACTTGCATAGTCTGGTGGGCATACCAATAAGCCAGAATTCTCACAATGTATTTAGGCACCCCTCTTTGACTCAATTTAACAAACAACTTTCTATGATTAACATGATAAAAAGCTTTAGAAGCATCATTAAAACACACAAGAACCGATGAGTTTTGGCCTCTGTATTTGTTTACAATTTCCTTTAAGGCATATATACATAGGTCAGTGCCATGTCTAGCTTTAAAACCAAACTGGTTATCTGTGGAGTTGATAAATTCATGCACTCTATCCAGCAGTATTCTTTCTAGGACTTTTGATAGTATGCTGGCTAGAGCTATAGGCCTGTAGTTCTCTAGGCTGCATACTTTACCAGCTTTGTCCTTAATGACTGGCACTAACAGTACAGACAACACTGAGTCTGGTAACAAGCCATGGACCATAAAGCCAGTAAAACAGATAGCAAGGAGAGGAGCTATACTCGGACTGGCATATTTAAGGTGTTCAGCAGTAATATGATCTAAGCCACTTGCCTTGTTAACAGACAGCTTGTGTATAGCTTGGTACACCTCATGTGACATGATCACCATTGAATCATCATTCTCAATATTGCCCACCTTATACAGATCACTATGGACACAATTGAATAAGGTACTATAATGCTGTCACCATAACTCAGCAATATTGTCTGTACCGGAGATACCATCAAAAGTGCATGGTAGAGAAGTTTCAAGCAATAACAGTTTGTAAATATAGTAAAAGTAACTGATTTAGTGGCAGATTAGCCATGTATTGAAATAGACTGCAACACTACTTGTAGCAGTGCACCTCTTCTACCATTTTCCACTGCACAAAAACAGTAAAAGTAGCAGAAACACCTGAGTTAACTCAAATAAGCTTATATTAAAGCAGTAATCAACATCCAATATCCCATTATCACAGAGAATGCATATGATACAGTTTAAAAGATGCATTCATTTCAACAAGGCAACCCCCCCCCCCATTCTCTAACAAACAGGTTACCCAGGGCCGGCCCTAGCCTTTCTGGGGCTTTAGGGCAAGATCCAGTATCCAGTGAAGGAGCCCACCAGACCCTTCTGCAGATGGGCCACTGGGTCCCTCATACAAGCACACAGTGTAGACCACCCCCCACCCTCAGATGTCCCAACCTCCATGTGGTATATCGGTTGGATGAGAGGCGAAACGTCTTCACGGATATATACCAAGTCCAGTTGCACTTAATTCAACTCCTTTGGATAACCATGACCTGGATGAATGAGAACATTCACAGACACATCATCAGAATCACGTGACTGCAAACAAGTTATAACAGTTCTGATTTCTGAATGGTTTTGCTGACCTTGTGAAAATGACCTAGCACACGGGTCAAAAAATGCAGCATAAACACAAATTCCAGTTCTCCCATTTTCTGCAAAAGATTGTTAGCTTGAAGCCTGGTATCATCCTTCCCAGTAACATCAGAGTACAAATGACTGAGGGCATCAGTGATAGCGCTGTAACTAACCGTAGCTTCTGTGGCTCTTGCATGTGTCTCCCACCTAGTGTCTGACAAATATTTAGACACTTTTGACTAAGGTTGCAAAAATTGATTTTAGAATTGCCCATCTCTTTGTGGAAGATGAAAAGAAGATATACATTTTATTAATAATGCTTAAACAGTTCACTGCATCAAGGCAGCAATCAACAGCCGAACGGCCCACCAAATTTAAAGAGTGACCAGCGCATGGAGGCAGCACAGTGGTGCAGTGGTTAGCGCGGTCGCCTCACAGCAAGAATGTCCTGGGTTCGAGCCACCGGGGTAGTCCAACCTTGGTGGGTCATCCTGGGTCGTCCTCTATGTGGAGTTTGCATGTTCTCCCCGTGTCTGCGTGGGTTTCCTCTGAGGCTCCAGTTTCCTCCCACAGTCCAAAGACATGTAAGTCAGGTGAATTGGCCGTACTAAATTGTCCCTAGGAACGAATGTGTGTGTGTGTGTGTGTGTGTGTGTGTGTGTGTGTGTGTGTGATGGCCTGGTGGCCTGTCCAGGGTATCTCCCTGCCCGTTGCCCAATGACTGCTGGAATAGACTCCAGCATCCCTGCGACCCTGAGAGCAGGATAAGCGGTTAAGGTAATGGATGGATGGATGGATGGACCAGCGCATGGAATAAATCTTGCAAATTTGTTTTTTTCTATGACTTTTTGCTGTATACCGTTGTACCCACCAGCCATGTTGGCAGCATTGTCGTAAGACTGCCCTCAGCATTTTCTAAACTCAGTTTCAAGCTCAGCGGTCAATCCATCCATTTTCTGAACCGCTTATCCTGCTCTCAGGGTTGCGGGGATGCTAGAGCCTATCCCAGCAGTCATTGGGCAGCAGGCAGGGAGACACCCTGGACAGGCCACCAGACTGTCACACAGGGCCAACATACACACACACGCACACGCACACACACATTCATACCTAGGGACAATTTAGTGTGGACGATTCACCTGACCTACATGTCTTTGGATTGTGGGAGAAAACCGGAGCCCCCAGAGGAAACCCACGCAGACATGGGGAGAACATGCAAACTCAACACAGGACGACCCGCAACAACCCCCAAGGTTAGACTACCCTGGGGCTCGAACCCAGGACCTTCTTACTGTGAGGCGACCGTGCTAACCACTGCGCTACCGTGCCGCCCCAAGCTCAGTGGTGAGAGAGTTAAACACTAAGCCAACCATGCTTTCTCCGGTGTGGTCTTTTAGCTCAAGGAAAGTTAAAAATTTCTCACTTGGTAAACTGTCTTCAGGTGATACATATCTGATAATTAAAGTTAACTGATCAGTATGTGAAATGTCAGGGGTGGAATCTACTGACAAGCTGAAATATCCAGCCTTTTTCAGGTCAGCCAGAATTGCGTCCTTAACTTTTTTTTGCCATGAGTCCAATCATTTGCTCACATACAGTTTTTGACAAATAAGGGGGATTTCCTGATCCAGAATTTCCATACTGATTAATATGAGCCAGTAAAAATTGGTCAAATTTTGCTACTAGTTCTAAAAGACCAAGATAATTGCCATTATTTGGAGATCCAAACTGTTCATTGTCTCCTCTGAATGATAAGCCTCGTTCTGCAAGAGTGCATATTACAGCAATAATTCTCTCCATGACATGCCGCCAGTACTACCGTTCTGATTTTATTTGTTCCTCTAGCTTTGAAGTTAACGTTTGTCCTCTCTTTTGTGTTAGGTATGTCAACATGGCATTCCTGTGCTTCTCTGAGTTTTCATGAGTTTGGATGAGATAGGAGTTTTGCCAATCATCAAACCCTTCAGAAGCTAAAGCTCTAGCAGAAGATGCAAGGTTTGGAAAGAGTTTACCAACAAAGCAATAAATCCAGCCTGTTGAGAGAGAATACACAAGCCACTCTCGGCTATATGTTTCCCCATTTACTTTTGTTGAATAAAAAAGAGATTTTGTGCAAAACCTGGACTGTTTTTTGTACACTCACTTGGAATTTGAAAATGGTCCACAACGATGCTGAACTTGAGAGGGGCCCCTCTCTACCCAATAGGATACTTCCTCATGTGATAATTCTGTTCACAAACCAACATCTGTTACAGTAGATCTGTTTGGCATCATCTATCTGCATCTGGAATACCTTGGACTTGGCCTATCTTATCAGGTGTGAGCTGAAAATTCTGACTATCCACATTATTTTCTTGTGACTCTTTAGCCTCTCCCTGTCCAGTAAGTGACTCTTGAATTAGTTTTATATTTTAATTTTGAGCCGGCATCATGGCTGCTTCCTCATAACCAGCTTGCTGTTCCACGTCCTGCTTCGCTGTTTTGGGGGGGGGGTTTCTTTTGGTTAAATGTTAGTAGTTGGCTGGATGGCTCCACCAGAATGATTTCCTTATGTTAGTATCAGTGTATCTGCTTCACCACTGTCACTTCTTGCTTCTGTAAGTGGCTGATGCAAGAAAGTAATGATTGGTCTTAACTTCTTTACCATATCATTTTCAAGTCTCTTTCTCTTGTGCTTGCTAGCACCACCCAGCAAACATGCCCATGCGGGCCAACTGTGGATAGGTGTGGGTTTACTGTGGGGCAATGTGGGCAGGGGCAAACCCGCACTATTCCCACATGGGCCCCATGTGGTTAGCCCATGTGGGGCCCACAGTAGTTTTGCCCTTTGAGGCCCTTATGTGGGCTTATTGTGGGCAAGCCCAACTGTGCTCTTGCCCACAGTAAGTCCATATGGGCCCCATGTGGGTCAGCCCATGCGGGGCCCACAGCAGTTTTGCCCTTTGAGGCCCCCATGAGGGTTTTCTGTGGGCAATCCACTGTGATCTTGCCCACAGTAAGCCCACATGGGCCCCCTGTGGGTCAGCCCATGTGGGGCCCACAGCAGTTTTGACCTTTGAGGTCAACCCCCTGTTGACAGTACAGTTAAAACGTTTTAAGATTACAACTGCTTTAGGGTAAGCGGTACTCAAACTTTTTATTTACCACCCATGCCCAATGCTGCATATAGTCAGACCTCTGCAAAAATTACAGTAAAATGTAAGCAAGTTGTCCAAGGTATAACCGGTCTATCCCATACTTAACTAAAACTGCCCATCCAACAAGACAAGTACTGTCTCAACTTTTTGGTTTGTCGCAGCTGTTTCATATTATAGTTAAGAGAAAGAACACTAGTTCTTTTCTTAATTTTTTGTCCCTTAAATGTTCCCATAGAGTAGCTCATGCTGTTTTTTAACCAACTTAATTACAGATTAACTATTACTCATAACTTTACAATTTTAATAATTTTGAACAATCAGAAATTTAGCGAACATACACACACAGCAGCTTATTGTAGTCTCATATAGTGTGCAATACATCTGACATGTTGTGCATGTGTGCAGTTATAAACTTAACACACTCCATCAATGTAGCAGTACACAAGTAAATATAGCCTATAGCCCTGGTTCAGTTTGGGCTTTGTCACGAGGTGGTGCCAATCCTCATTACTTTAAATACTCCAAGAAGTTGGATTTGGGAAGTTTAATTTGAATTTTGCCCGCCTGAGTCCACGGAACAATCAAAGTGTCAGTTTACCTAAATAAAAAAACACGGTCACATTGTGGTGATACACAATTGAGGGTAGATTCACCAGGGGCTGCTGCTCCTTTAAGGCAGACGTTCAGAGTGCTGATGTAGGCACTGCTTAGAGTTTCTGGGGTGGAGCCTTGTTTGCAGCAGCCTAGTGGTTAGCTGGTTGCCACGAGAGATTGTGCTGTATCGGTGTTGTTTTGTGTGGCGAGTAAATGGAATTGACTCAACTCGATCTCTCCGTCTCCTCATTCCTGCACTCCCACAACATACAGATAATTTTGGCTTTACTTGCCCAGGTTTCGAGACATCTCTGTTCAAGATTTGCCTCTACCCCAACAGGTGAATGGAATTTCATTTGTGATACTCACAGCAATGAACATCTGTTAATCCATCCATAATCCATCTGTACATATTAGTTCCAGTGAAACCTGTACATAGTGAGGTCTAGGGATGCTGTGACAAAAAGCAGCCGAGATGGAAGGAGCAGAAGGAGCAAAAAATAAATAGATTTAATGTTTGGGTTTTTTTTAGATTTAATGTTCTTATTGTGTTCAAATGTGGTTCTATGTTTGTTGTTCTGTTTTATGAAAGCATTTAATTTGGTATATAGTTTTGTTTTTCAATTCCGATTGTTTCCAATTTTCAATAAATTCTTTCTTCGTATAATTTATATTTTCTTCATTTTTTTGTTTGAGCCAGCTGTCAATAAATGTCACTAGCATACCAGGTACACATGGGGCACTATAGGCCCGTGTGTGACCACTGCTCCCAGCCCAAAGTGTGGGCATACTATGGGCATGCTGCGGGCCCACAATGGGTCCCACTGAGGGCCCACTCTGCTTAGTGTGCGGGCCCACAGTGGGCTGCCCACAGTGGGCCCTCTGTTCCTGCCTGCAGTGGCCCCACATGGGCCCCAAAGAGGCATGTTTGCTGGGCACTTTCAAATCTTTTACTCGTGCTCAGATTAGAATCTGAAAATAAAAAGCAAAATTAATCTTCAACAGGTATTAGAAAGGAAAACATGAAGGGGTGCTCTCACAAATGGGGTCCAATTCAGTGAAGAAAAAAAATCAAAAAATTAACTTTTTTCTGTATAATATTTGGGCAACTTTTCTTAAAGAATTGTTCCTTATTGACAATTATATTGCAAAATCTGAATCAAATCTGCTTCCAAAAACCATTTACAAAAACAGTATGTTTTTTCCTATCGTTAACAAAAACGCTATAAATCAGCTTAGTTTTATTAGTTTTACCTGACTGATGAAAATGGCAGCGTCCTCCGCAGATACTTGCACAGCTGTGTTTTCAACCTATCTATATCACTACTTTCCTACTACTACTACTACTATTTCGGCTGCTCCCATTAGGGGTCGCCACAGCGGATCATCCGTTTCCATTTCTTCCTGTATTCTGCATCTTCCTCTGTCACACCAGCAACCTGCATGTCTTCCCTCACCACATCCATAAACCTCCTCTTTGGTCTTCCTCTTTTCCTCTTCCCTGGCAGCTCCATATTCAGTATCCTTCTCCCAATATACCCAGCATCTCTCCTCCACACATGTCCAAGCCATCTCAATATTGCCTCTCTTGCTTTGTCTCCAAACAGTCCAACTGGAGCGGTCTCTCTAATATAATCATTCCTAATCCTGTCCTTCTTCATCACTCCCAGTGAAAATCTTAACATCTTCAACTCTACCACCTCCAACTCCACCTACTGTCTTTTCATCAGTTGCCACTGTCTCCAAACCATATAACATAGCTGGTCTCACAACCATCTTGTAAACCTTAACTCTTGCTGGTACCCTTCTGTCACAAATCACTCCTGACACTCTTCTCCACCCACTCCACCCTGCCTGCACTCTCTTTTTCACCTCTCTACTGCACTCCCCGTTACTAAGGACAGTTGACTCCAAGTATTTAAACTCATATGCCTTCGTCACCTCCACTCCTTGCAGCCTCGCCATTCCACTGTCCTCCCTCTCATTCACGCATATGTATTCTGTCTTGCTCCTACTGACTTTCATTTCTCTTCTCTCCAATGCATACCCCCACCTCTCCAGGCTCTCCTCAACCTGCACCCTACTCTCGCTACAGATCACAATGTCATCTGCAAACATCAACATCCATGGAGACTCCTGCCTGATCTTGTCCGTCAACCTGTCCAAC
Organism: Lampris incognitus; assembly: GCF_029633865.1. NCBI lineage: Eukaryota > Metazoa > Chordata > Actinopteri > Lampriformes > Lampridae > Lampris > Lampris incognitus. The sequence continues at coordinate 121,925,931 of NC_079211.1, forward strand.
ACCACAAGAAAGGGCTCAGAGCCGATCCTTGATGTAATCCCACCTCCACCTTGAACCCATCTGTCATTCCAACCGCACACCTCACCATTGTCACACTGCCCTCGTACATATCCTGCACCACTCCTACATACACTACCGTTCAAAAGTTTGGGATCACATTGAAATGTCCATATTTTTGAAGGAAAAGCACTGTACTTTTCAATGAAGATAACTTTAAACTAGTCTTAACTTTAAAGAAATACACTCTATACATTGCTAATGTGGTAAATGACTATTCTAGCTGCAAATGTCTGGTTTTTGGTGCAATATCTACATAGGTGTATAGAGGCCCATTTCAAGCAACTATCACTCCAGTGTTCCAATGGTACAATGTGTTTGCTCATTGGCTCAGAAGGCTAATTGATGATTAGAAAACCCTTGTGCAATCATGTTCACACATCTGAAAACAGTTTAGCTCGATACAGAAGCTACAAAACTGACCTTCCTTTGAGCAGATTGAGTTTCTGGAGCATCACATTTGTGGGGTCAATTAAACGCTCAGAATGGCCAGAAAAAGAGAACTTTCATCTGAAACTCGACAGTCTATTCTTGTTCTTAGAAATGAAGGCTATTCCATGCGAGAAATTGCTAAGAAATTGAAGATTTCCTACACCGGTGTGTACTACTCCCTTCAGAGGACAGCACAAACAGGCTCTAACCAGAGTAGAAAAAGAAGTGGGAGGCCGCGTTGCACAACTGAGCAAAAGATAAGTACATTAGAGTCTCTAGTTTGAGAAACAGACGCCTCACAGGTCCCCAACTGGCATCTTCATTAAATAGTACCCGCAAAACACCAGTGTCAACATCTACAGTGAAGAGGCGGCTGCGGGATTCTGGGCTTCAGGGCAGAGTGGCAAAGAAAAAGCCATATCTGAGACTGACCAATAAAAGAAAAAGATTAAGATGGGCAAAAGAACACAGACATTGGACAGAGGAAGACTGGAAAAAAGTGTCGTGGACGGATGAATCCAAGTTTGAGGTGTTTGGATCACAAAGAAGAACGTTTGTGAGACGCAGAACAAATGAAAAGATGCTGGAAGAATGCCTGACGCCATCTGTTAAGCATGGTGGAGGTAATGTGATGGTCTGGGGTTGCTTTGGTGCTGGTAAGGTGGGAGATTTGCACAGGGTAAAAGGGATTCTAAATAAGGAAGGCTATCACTCCATTTTGCAACGCCATGCCATACCCAGTGGACAGCGCTTGATTGGAGCCAATTTCATCCTACAACAGGACAATGACCCTAAACACACCTCCAAATTGTGCAAGAACTATTTAGAGCAGAAGCAGGCAGCTGGTATTCTATCGGTAATGGAGTGGCCAGCGCAGTCACCAGATCTGAACCCCATTGAGCTGTTGTGGGAGCAGCTTGACCGTATGGTACGCAAGAAGTGCCCATCCAACCAATCCAACTTGTGGGAGCTGCTTCTGGAAGCGTGGGGTGCAATTTCTCCAGATTACCTCAACAAATTAACAGCTAGAATGCCAAAGGTCTGCAATGCTGTAATTGCTGCAAATGGAGGATTCTTTGACGAAAGCAAAGTTTGATGTAAAAAAAATCTTATTTCAAATACAAATCATTATTTCTAACCTTGTCAATGTCTTGACTCTATTTTCTATTCATTTCACAACATATGGTGGTGAATAAGTGTGACTTTTCATGGAAAACACAAAATTGTTTGGGTGATCCCAAACTTTTGAACGGTAGTGTACTTCTCTGCAACTCCGGGCTTCCTCATACAATACCACATCTCCTCTCTCGGCACCCTGTCGTATGCTTTCTCTAAATCTACAAAGACACAATTTAACTCCTTCTGGCCTCTATACTTCTCGATCAACATTCTCAAAGCAAACTTCACATCTGTGGTGCTCTTTCCTGGCATGAAACCATACTGCTCCTCACTAATTGTCACCTCTCCTCTTAACCTAGATTCTATTACTCTTTCCCATATCTTCATACTGTGGCTGATCAACTTTATACCTCTGTAGTTGCTACAATTCTGCACATCGCCCTTGTTCTTGAAAATCGGTACCAGTATGCTTCTTCTCCACTCCTCAGGCATCCTCTCATTTTCCAAGATTGTATTAAACAATCTAGTTAAAAACCCCACTGCCATCTCTCCTAAACATCTCCATGCCTCCACAGGTATGTCATCAGGACCAACTGCCTTTCCACTCTTCATAGCTGCCATCACTTCCTCGCTAATCCACTGCACTTCCTGATTCACTATCCCTACATCATCTAACCTTCTCTCGCTCTCATTTTCTTCATTCATCAGCCCCTCAAAGTACTCCTTCCATCTTCTCAGCACACTCTCTTCACTTGTCAGCACATTTCCATCTCTATCCTTGATCGCCCTAACTTGCTGCATATCCTTCTGTAACCCTGTGGTTAAATTATAGGCCTTAGATATATTATATTGCACAATTAGATAAGAGTTTGGCCTATGTTTGTTATTTTGTTTACCTTTTGAATATGAATATATTATATTGTTGATATTGTTCTGCAAAACAGTTGTTTACCAATGTGAAATGCATTTACTTTTATTGTTGAAAACTTACCATTGTTGTGATTGGTTGGCTGTGGAGAGAATAACTTACCTTGAATGTGATTGGTTGAGTGGGCAGCGGGGAACGTCAGCGCGAGCAGACTGAACTGTGAGAGAGAGGAGGTCACTCGTCCCTTGTGTGAGCAAAACGGAGCAGTTTGATGTCGAGTTGTTATACAGTGCTGCTTGAATGTATGTGAACCCCTTGATCAGTTTAGATTTTTCTGTTGTTTTACCGTGATTTTCTTATTCTATCATCACCAGTTTTTATGTATGAAATGTCAGATATATGTTTATCAGTTGCATGTACTTGTTTAGTGGGACTTGTTTAAGTAGCCCAAAAACTACATGAAACATGGAATTAGTGTATGTGCAAAAGTAAGTGAACCCCCAGCTGCATTGGTTAAGTCAAGCAGGTAACAGACTCAGGTGAAACACATTTGGGTGCTTAATTAATCATTTAAGCAGACCAATGAAATGAGACATCCTTGGGAAAGGGTTTTGCCTGCACTAATTAAAAGAGAGAGGAAACCAACCAAACCACTGTGGTCCCATACAAATCAACAATGCCGAGAGCAAAGGAGATATCCGAGGACATGAAGAAGAGGGTAGTGATAGCCCATCAGTCTGGGGAGGGATATAAGACCATCTCCAAAAGATTCCAGCTCCATCCATCCACTGTAAGACAAATAATTTACAAATGGAGGGCCTTCAACATGACAGCAACTCTGCCTAGAAGTGGATGCCCATCAAAACTATCACCCAGAAGCACCAGAAAAATAATAAATCAGGTAAAGGCCAACCCACACGTCACCTCTAGAGAGTTGCACACCTCTCTGGTAGCATCTGGGACAAATGTGCATGCATCTACAATCAGACGAAAATTGAATAGCCATGACATTCATGGGAGGGTTGCTAGAGGGAAGCCTCTGCTCTCAAAAAAGAACAAACCTGCCCATTTCAACTTTGCCAGAGAGCACTTGGACAAACCAGAGACCTTCTGGAAGTCCATTCTCTGGACAGACGAGTCCAAAATAGAATTATTTGGTCACAATCAAAACCAACATGTTTGGAGAAAAGCCAACACTGCATATGAAGAAAAGAACCTCCTCCCAACAGTGAAGCATGGTGGTGCAAATGTGAAGGTCTGGGGCTGCTTTTCTGCTTCTGGACCTGGACGACTCCATATTATCCAAGGAACCATGAATTCTCCGGCATATCAACAAATTCTTGACCAGAATCTCCTGCCATCAGTCAGGGAGTTGAAGCTGGGACGAAAATGGATTATGCAACAAGACAATTACCCAAAGCATTCCAGCAAAACTACAAAGGAATGGCTTCAGAGAAAGAGGATTCGTACTCCGGATAGGCCCAGTCAAAGTCTGGATCTTAATACAATTGAAATGTTGTGGCGAGACCTGAAGAAGTTGGTACATACCAGATGTCCCTCTAACCTCTCTCAACTGGCTGAGTTCTGCAAGGAGGAGTGGGCAAAAATCCCCATAAGCAGATATGAGAGACTGGTTAGTGGTTACAGAAGATGTTTGGTTGAAGTAATGGCTGCAAAAGGAGGAGCCACAAGCTACTAATACAAGGGTTCACATACTTTTGCACATGTTAAATTTTCAGTTTTTGTGAAATAAACCACCTTTTTTAATTAAATAATGAAAATATATCACTTTTGTGTGTGTGTCCATTATTTGGAAAGTGTGCTTTACAAATTGGGATTTGGATGTATGTGTAATAAGCTTATTTTAATGTTTTTTACAAAAACAGTGACCATGTCTGGAGGGTTCACAAACTTTCAAGCAGCACTGTATGCTAGTTTGTGGTGAGAGAAATTTAATTGAAGTTTAGTGAACAGTGATGTGTGCGGGTGTCCAACCGAGACCCATCCCGGGAACTGTTTGTGTGGACTGGGGAGACAACCTGACTACTCGTCAGTCCCATATGTGGACCCAGTGACGTTACGGAGCGAGCTAGCCAGTCGGTGTTTGTTGCTAGCACAGCAAGACGCGTAAATGGACTGGATGCGGTAAGGGGCTTGCCTCACAGTGAGTCAGGCCGTCTTCTAGTTTAGCGAAGTAACATTATCAGTTACAGTGTAGTGTTGTGTTCATGCGACCATCGAGGAACGCAGAAGGAGTCGTCTGTTGCCGTGTTGTGCTGCCGAGGCGAGCGCACGGTTCGACCGTGAGATGGTGCTAAAGGCTAACTAGCCAGTTAGCTAGGATGGCTGACGTTCGCTGCTGCGCTGCGGTGGGAAGCGCGAGACGAAGAGGAGCATTCATTCTTTGTGAGTACAAGCTGGATGTGCGGGCTCCCAAGGGGAGCGAAGAGGGCTGTTTAGGGCCCCAACGTACCCAATAAAGAAACAGGCCTGCAACTGGGGGTTGACTTTCTTTTATTTTTATTGCCGGCTTAGTTATAGGGTTGTTGAGCTGTATGCTAATGTGTTGGTCTGATTCATTTGTGTGTATATGAATGCAGATGCTTGTTAGCCATTGAGGCTTATTACTTTCATTCATTCTAATAATTATTACTCATAATACATTTGTATATATAATTCTATGTACCTGTGTGAGTGTGGATTATTCATGTGTGTTTATTCCTGTGGTGTCTAGGCTATGGTAAGTGACATGTTGAGTTAGCCTTATAAGGGCCGTCCACCATATTTTTACAACCTTAAAGGGCTAGTCCACCTTTTTACTGGAAGTAACCTGGTGACACCCAGAGATGTGTAGACCATAGTATATAACCTTAAAGGGCTAATACACCATATTTTAGAACCTTAAAGGGCTAGTCCACCGTTTTAATATAAGTTACTCGGTGACACATTGAGGTGTCTAGACCATGTTAGATTGCCTTAAAGGGGTCATATGCCATATTTAAGTGCCTTAAAGGGGTAGTCAACCTTTTTAGTTGGAGTTACCAGATGACACTGTAAGACCTTTAGAGCCTTTAGAACATACTGTAAACACATAAGAAGCGAAGTTAGCATACTTCAATAGTTTATTGGATACCGAGTTGTATAGAGAACTCAGGAGCGTTGTCCTTGACAGTTAAAAGGGATAGATAGCGCTACACTTCGCAGCTCGGTCCCTCTGTCTAGCCAATCAGTACAAGTCCTTTTCTCCTTCCTTAGTGTCTAACCTCTAATACAACTCACCATACGCCTTTTCCTTTGCCTTTGCCACCTCTCTCTTCACTTTACGCTGCGTCTCCTTGTACTCCTGTCTACTTTCTTCATCTCTCTGACTATCCCACTTCTTCTTTGCCAAACTCTTCCTCTGTATACTTTGCTGTACTTCCTCATTCCACCACCAAGTCTGCTTGTCTTCCTTCCTCTGTCCTGATGACACATCAAGTACCTTCCTAGCTGTCTCCCTCACTATTTCTGCAGTGGCTGCCCAGCCATCCAGCAACTCTTCACTACCGCCCAGTGCCTATCTTAACTCCTGCCTGAATGCCACACAACAGTCTTCCTTCTTCAACTTACACCATTTGATCTTTGGCTCTGCCTTCACTCGCTTCCTCTTCTTGGTCTCCAAAGTCTTCCACCATCCTATGCTGCCTAGCTACGTTCTCCCCTGTCACCGACTTGCAGTCTCCAATCCCTTTTAGATCATGCCTTCTACATAAGATTTAGTCCACCTGTGTGCACTTTCCTCCATTCTTGTACATCACCGTTTTCCTCCCTCTTCTTGAAATATGTATTCACCACAGCCATTTCCATCCTTTTTGCAAATTCCACCACATCCTTCCACATTTCTCTCCTTGACACCATACCCACCGATCACCTACTCATCACCTCTGTTCCCTTCACCAACATGTCCATTGAAGTCTGCTCCAATCACCACTCTCTCCTCCTTGCGTACATGCTCCACCACATCATCCAACTCACTCCAGAATTCTTCTTTCACTTCCATCTCACACCCAACTTGTGGGGCATATGCGCTGATAACGTTCATCAACACACCTTGGATTTCCAGCTTCATACTCATCACTCTGTCTGACACGCTCTTCACCTCAAGCACACTCTTGACATACTCTTCTTTCAGAATTACCCCTACCCCATTTCTCCTCCCATTCGCACCATGGTAGAAGAGTTTGAACCCACCTCCGATACTCCTGGCCTTACTCCCCTTCCAGCTGGTCTCTTGCACACAGTATGCCTACTTTTCTTCTTTCCATCATATCAGCCAGTTCTCTCCCTTTACCGGTCATAGTGCCAACTTTCAAAGTTCTGACTCTCACCTCCACACTCCTACCCTTCCTCCTCTCTAACTGCCTCTGGACATGCCTTCCCCTTCTCCTTCTCCTCCTCCACCCAACAGTAGCATGGTTTCCACCGTCACCCTACTGGTTAACAGTACCAGTGGCGGTCATTGGTAACCTGGGCCTCGACTGACCCAGTATGGAAATCTTATTTATGATTCGCACATTTGATTTGGCAAAGATTTTATGCCAGATACCCTTCCTGTCGCAACCCTCCCCATTTATCCGGGCTTGGGACCGGCACTGAGAATGCACTGGTTTGTGCATCCTCAGTGGTTGTGTTATATCACTGCTTTCATGGAAGGACAAAATCAATCAATGCTAGTGTCGAGTTATCAGCTTAAGACAGTATTATTCTGAAACTGAATCCAAGGAAAATTACTGAAGGGTTGTTTAGAGACTACAGTGCGTTATGACAGCATGTGTAAAAAAGGCCTATGACAGTGTCAAAAATATTATATACCTTGCCGGAGGCCCTCTAGATTTTGAGGCCCTATGCTTCAGCCCAGGGGTTCCCAAACTTTTACATGCCAAGGCCCCCCAAATAGCATTAGCTTCTGGACGGGGCCCCCCTTTTTGCAAGATGTCTTTAAAAACCCTTTGACAATACTACGGCAAATGTTAAAAAGAAGAAAAAAAACCTCCTGAATATATTTCCTTACTTTTGTTAATGCAATAATAATGACATGTATACTTCAAATTTTAATCCTTCCATTATATTGAATATTTCTGTTTTCCATTATAAGCATTTTTTGTTATAAAATATATTTGATCATAATGTACATAATAATTCAATTTTTTTTTTTTAGCATTTTCCCTCATCTTCCCTCCAATTTGCTGAGGCCCCTTGGCGTCCCCCGGCGGCACGGGGCCGCGGCCTTCACTTTGAAAACCACTGCTTTAGCCTGCCAAACCTATAGGTAAATCCGGCACTGGCAACTCCACACGTATAGGAGGAGGCATGTGGTAGTCTGCTGCCCTTCCCAGATCGGCAGAGGGGGTGCAGCAGCGACCGGGACGGCTCAGAATAGTGGGGTAATTGGCCAAGTACAACTGGGGAGAAAAAGGGGGGAAGAAACGTTTCATCACTCATCTAAGTAACCCCTTCAGTCTCAACTGACTGCAGGTATCCCCACCCATTAACTAGGTCATGGCAATTTGCATATGAAACTGGTCAGTTTTTGGTCGTTACACCACTGTATTGCTTATAAGGGTGGGGATACCTGCAGTCAGTTGAGACTGAAGAGGTCACTTAGATGAGTGATTAACCGTTTCTCTCAACAGACATGCTCCCGTATTTACATGCGCCAAATGTGTGTGCGCAGATTGTGAGGCAAAAAGCGGCCACAAGTCTTGTGTTTGTAAACATTACTACATTCATTTCGAAGAGATCATCATGGAGAAATTGATTTAAAACAAAACGAAATGCCTCACAGTTGTTGTGCTATCGGTTGTACAAATGGGTAAAAACAAATGTCTGCGGGGCATCCGGGTAGCATAGCGGTCTATTCCATTGCCTCCTAACGTGGGGATTGCCGGATCGAATCCCCATGTTACGGCCCCATGTGAGCACTATTCAAAATCGCGCTCACTTCATGATCTCTCAAGCTGCACTTTCAAAGAAATAAGGGAAAACAGAGCTATTCAAATATTCTGATATTCAAACAGTGTAAGTAGGTCAGCTGGCACTTGATTGGTCAAGCCTCATAGTCCAATGACTTTAACAAATGTTGATGGATTTCCATGAACTTTGTATAGGGAATCATGTTACACTGGTTTAGTGGGGATCTTTAAGGACGAAAAAAAATCATTTTTATCGTACTCCGTAAGTAATTCATGTTTCTGTTTAAGAAATAAAGAGTAAGTGATATCAAGCTCACACCCCACCATCAAAGGTAGATTACTTAATCAATCCGGTCCGTTGAGCCCAACAGCTCAGTCACACCTTGTACCATGTATCAGTCATATAGCACATGCCATTGTGGAAATAAGAGACTTTGGTGTTTTCTGTACACAATTTAAGATTTAATGATGCACAATGTATTTTGCATCATTCCATGTTATGAAGAATACCAGAAATTATGTATATTTTATCACTGAGTACCAAAGAGTATCATCAATTTTAAATTTTCCAACATTCAGTCAAGTATTCAGAGTATTGTAAAGTTTTAAAATAAAAACTCAAATACCATGAAGCTGCATTTAGGAATCTTTAGTGAAACGTGAATAACTACAACGGTATATCTGCTGGTGTAGCCGCTAGCCATGGCATACTAACACACCTCCCTTACTCTCCTACTTCCAGGCTTAACACTTAACTTAGAGCACTCCCTAGTGACCAGAATAAACATCAAAAACCAACACCAGAAACATTACTAAACATGTTACATTACACTCTTCATGGACATTACAACCCTCCTTTCCTTAATTTTTTTTAACAATAACTATTAACCAGTCCAACTCAAACTTTCTCTTGCATTATACCTTTTAGTCAGTTCACTTTAAAGTCAGTGAGGTATGACGGGGGTCTTCTGTTTATCCTGACTGAGTATCTCTGAGCAGGTGACTGTGGCCCAGGAGGGTTAGGGGCTAAGGGCTCTGGGATTATTTCAGGGTGGATTTTGGTCCAGTCCATGCCTTTCAAACCACATTGCTGAGAGTGGTGATTTTCAGCTACCGGGAGGATCTTGAAGTGTGAAGAGTTTCTGGTGATGACATGGTCATTGTGTTTGGCTGTCACCATGGAGCTGTTGATGGCGATGACCCTGTATGGGCAAGGATTGTAAGAAGGGCATAGCTTCCCTTCCTTCTTTTGATGACACAGGACCCTGTCGCCTACTTTCACAGCCAAAGGAGCAGCATGACGCATCCTGTCAGCATTGTGTTTCAACCTGTTCTTTGCCACTGCATCTGCTTGTCGTAGCTTTGCATCAGCCTGAGACTGGAAGGGAATAGGAGATTCAGGCAGCTTGATTCTGAGGGGCCTACCGAACAGCACATCTGCAGGCGCCATACCAGTTGAGCAGTGAGGCGTGGCACGGTAGTTGCGGAGGAATGCGTACAGAGTCTGTTTCCATGGGTGACCTTCAATGTGGACAGCACGTATGGTCCTTTCAAGGATACGCATGAAGTGTTCAGCCTCAGCATTGGCCTGAGGCCACATCGGAGTTATCTTCCTATGCCTGAAACCCAAGTATGTAGCGAAGTCTGCATATTCCGAGCTTTGGAAGGGTGGGCCATTGTCAGTTTTTACCTCCAGCGGAATTCCCAGTGTAGAGAATATTTTGTCGAGTTTAGGGATCGTGGCTCTGGCTGAGGTGGACTGCAGAATCTCTAACTCTGGATACCTGGAGTATTCATCTATGACCACCAAAAGGTAATCACCAGAAGGGAATGGACCACAGAAGTCCACACCAACTTTTTCCCATGGTGACGATGGTAGCTCAGACATGCGGAGAGGTTCTTGCATGTGATTAGGCACAACAGCCTAGCATGGGATGCAGCCAGCTATCATGGTTTTGATTAGTCCCAACTGACTGGCAGTGTCATAACCCAGTAGACTGCCATTACTTCCTTGTAGCACATGGAATGTTGCATTTGAAGCGCAATTTGGATTCGACCCATGGGGTGAATTTTCCTAGGGCAGGCAGTGGTGTGCGTGAACCATAAGGAAATATGGGAACCGTGCATTTGGTGAGTGAGGGCTTCTGTCTCAGTCTCTGGTAAGTTGTTTCATCAATGACATTCACAGTTGCCCCTGTATCAAGCATCACTTTTATATTGCAGTCACTAACCTTTATCTTTGCATGTGGGAGATTTGCTTTTGATTGGGAGACTGTGTACAGATACTCCTCAGAAGATTCTGTGCCTACGTTGCTTGTTCCTTGAGATGTGATGCCACTGTTTCCACTGGTGTGTACATAATGCACTTCATGTCGACCTCTGATTCCCCCTTGTGGCCGCTTAGAGCGACAGCATTTTGCGAAATGTCCTTGTTTTCCACACAAGCTGCATGTTTTCCCCCGTGCCGGGCACGGCATTTCTTCACGATGGGGAAAGATACCAGAGCAGTTGTAGCATCTTTTCTTTACAGCTCCCCTCCCCACATCTACTGCCAGAACATCTTCCCTTAGATTACTTTGAGCTGCACTTTGTTGTGTTTGTTCCATTCCCGATGCTTGAATTTGTGCAAGTGTCATGGTTCTACCGAGTGAGAAGAGTTCGGTCAACGTCATCTCTGATTTCTGTAGCGCGTGACGCCGCATTTTATTACATGTGCACGTTTGAACGATCATAGTTTTGATCTCTCTTTCAACATCAGGAAACTCGCAAGTTGCTGCTAATTGCCGCAGCCTGGCGTGATAAGAGTCGAGTGTTTCCCCTGCTAATTGCTTGGCTTGTCTTAATTTGTAGGTCCCGTAGACTATGTTGATTTTAGGGGAGAAGTACTCACTCAGTTTGTCTTTTTCTCGTTTATAGTGCTTTGCTTCCCCGGTGTCAGTGAGGGTATCAAAGATGCCCTGTACGCCTTCCCCTGTATAATGTAGAAGCATCATACGCTTTCTTGTGTCACCCTTTACATCCAGAGCAACTACGAAGTTTTCAAAGCGTTGTAGCCACTTCTTCCACCGGACAGCTGAGTTCTGTTCATCACTTATATCAAAGGCAGAGAACGACGGCAATACAGCAGCCATGTTAGTGGAAAAAATCGAATCCTCGTCGCCAGTGTAAAGTTTTAAAATAATACCATGAAGCTGCGTTTTGGAATCTTTAGTGAAACGTGAATAACGACAACGGTATATCTGCTGGTGTATCCGTTAGCCATTGCATACTAACACACCTCCCTTACTCTCCCAATTCCCGGCTTAACACTTAACTTAGAGCGCCCCCTAGAGCGCCCCCTTGTGACCAGAATAAACATTACTAAACATGTTACATTACAACCCTCATGGACATTACAAGTATCAGCAATTACGTATTTTGCATCACCCATTATCAGTAGTCAGAGTATCAGAAATTATGTCTTTTCCATCATTCAATACCAGTACGCACCAGAAATTACAGTGCCTCTCAAAAGTATTTATGCAGTGGCATGCAAGTTTTAAATGCTAATGACAGCCTCAGAAAAGCTCAAAACCCTTTCTGAATAGTGTCAAAATGCTGTCTAAATTATTTAATCTAATATATTAATGTTCCTGTAAGTCGGGGGGTTACAGATCAAGTGCAGTATAGAAATCAGGAGGACAATTGAAGCGCTCCATATAATAGGGTAAGCTATGAGCCTTGTTATGTCATGTGACCAGCTTAATGAGATAACTGACCGAAAGTCGCCTCACTTTTGACAACTGTTAAATAAGAATTTGACATGACTATTGTGTCTGTCACCTTATTAATCGGTCACATGGCAAAATGAGGCTCACAGCTTACCCCGTTTTGTGGGTGTAATGTACCATGAATGGATCACTCTGTTAATTTCTATTACTAGACGTTGACCCCAACTTAGAAGAAACAAGAATTTATTAGATTAAAAATTTAGACACCATATTGAAGCTATTGAGAAAGGGGTTTGGCCTTTTAAGGCCACACCACTGCGTAAATGATTTTGAGGCACTTTATGTATTTTACAGACCATTTCTCCAGTACGTAGAGTTCCAGAAATTGTGGATTTTCCATCATTTCAATCCCAGTTTCAGAGAACCATATTTTTTTTAATCATTGCGTACCAGTAGTCAGATTAGGTGGTTTAACACCAGATCAGGGGCAGAGGCTATGCTAATAATGTGTTTCACTTTTTCAGTCCATGATGAAGGTGATGAGATCAGGAAGAAACCACCAGTGGTCATAACACAGTCACAGGCACTGAGCAGGGGCCTCTGCTGAATACATGTAGATTTCAACCCAAAGAATTTACTCCAGAGACTTTAGTTTTTATCCACTACACTACTGGCGTGGTGGGTAAATCAGCGATCCGTACCAGTATTACATATTTTGCAATGTTCAGTAGGCTACTAGTGCATGATAATGAGCAATTATATCAGGGACACTTGAGAAACATTAGGCCTACCTGTTTCGAGGTTTGGCAGCATCAGTTCTGTATCGGGGCTCTTGTCTAGTTTATCTCAACACTATGCACACACTGCCTCGGCTCAGGCTCAGGCCTGTCACTCAAGCCATCCCATATGACAATTTGACACTGTTTACATTTGCCTGATTTCTGTCAACGGTTATACATGGCTTGGATGTGCTATACAACTGATTTCCACATATCAATACCTTACAGACTCTCGGATTGCTCTAGGTAAGTTAGTTTATCAAAAAATTGTAAACACTGAAATGAACTCACTGAGTGCAAGTAGGAATAAGCTGAGGGGGCCCAGCCCAGCCCCTGTATCTTCACGGTCCAAACTGCCCCCCTTTGTGCATCCTGTCGAAATAAATGCATCATACAGCCTTGTCCGAGCTGAATGGAACAGCCCCAAGCCGCACAACTCACCATTTCTCCTTCAACTGCTACAAATCGGCGAGAAATGGGCCGAAAATGCAGGAAAAATCATTGAAACGTCATGATGACAGAGCCAGACGTTGGTAGGCAACATGGCGTCCATCAAGCACGTGACAGGCTCTCAGCCAATCACAGCACGTGTTGCAAAGCTCAAATGCGGGCCAGACTCTCTTGTATGGTGCTGTCCTGGTCGCTGCACTAGTGCCTCCTCTGGTCGGTCGGTCGGGGCACCTGTTTGGGGGGAGGGGGAACTGGGGGAATAGCGTTATCATCCCACGTGCTATGTCCCCCTGGCGAAACTCCTCACTGTCAGGTGAAAAGAAGCGGCTAGCAACTCTACGTGTATTGGAGGAGGTATGCAGTAGTTTTCAGCCCTCCCTGGATCGGCAGAGGGGGTGGAGCAGCGACCGGGACGGCTCAGAAGTGTCATGGTCTGTGATCTGGGCTCTCCCATCCCCTGATTGGTGCTTTAATTCACCTGCGCCCGTGTTCCTGAATGACCCGGATTGCTCGGCTTCACTCAACCTCCCCTGTCTCCAATTGGCTGGCCGGTTCCTGCACACCTGTGCCCAATCTCCCTGATTGGCCTCCCTGGGTATATATGTCCCTTGGTTGCTCTGGCGCTTTGCTGTGAGCTTTCCCCGCTGTATGTCGTTTTCCCTGTAATAAAAGAGTTGTCAGAACTGGTTGTCTCCACCGTCTGCATTTGGGTCTTCTCTGCTACACCCGTGACCGTACGAACCGACCAGTATGGACACAGCAGATGGTTCGGCGTACCGGAGGCAACGTAGGCCGAGGCCGGTGTCTGGGGTGAATGGCCTCTTGCGAGGGGTTGTTCGGCTGGATAACCAGCAGCCTGCCTCCCGGTCTGCTGGCACTATATACCCGCTAGCCGCCAGCCTGCCAACCACCCGGTAAACCACCGATCGAGGGATGGTGCCGAGCCGGCTCCAGCCCTGGACCCATTCTGGGGAACCCGCCTGGCCAGGGGAGGTCCCCAGAGTCTCCGCCAATCCCCTGTTCCTCAGCAGCCGGCCAACATCCTGTCCCACTATCAGTCACTGGCCACACCGGCCGACTCCTTCTACAGGTTCCTGTTTGGCCGGCCACCTCAGCTGAACTGTTGGGCTCGGCTGCCCAGCGTCCCCGAGCCTCAGCTGCCCAGCATCCCCGGGCTGCCTCCGAAACCTGCTCCACGAGTGGCTGCCGGGCCGCCTCCGAAACCTGCTCCACGAGTGGCTGCCGGGCCGCCTCCGAAACCTGCTCCACGAGCGGCTACTGGGCCGCCTCCGCGTTCTGTGTCCCGAGCGGCCCTCCCGCCACCTCCGAGTTCAGTCTGCCCCGCGGCCGTCCTGCGGCCTCCGAAGTCTGGTGGGTCAGAGCAAAGTGCAGGGCAGTGGCAATGACATACTCTGTAGACCTCTTGGGACGGTAGGCGAGTTCATGGGGGGGGGGGTAGTGTTTTTGATGTGAGCCCGAACCAGTCTCTCAAAGCACTTCATGGCAATGGGGGTGAGTGTTATGGGTTGGTAGTCATTCAGACATGTGGGTGTTGATTTCTTAGGGACAGGAATGATTGAGGTGGTCTTAAAGCAGGGGTGGGCACTGTTATCCAGAAAGGGCCAGTGTGGGTGAAGGTTTTTTTTCCAACCAAGCAATTATACACCTGTGTCTGTTACGTTCCCCGTTAAAGGTCCAGGGGATGGGGGGGGGGTGAAAATGAAAAAGTATTCCGGGGGAATAAGAAAGATGGGAGGCGGAACCAGGTGTAAAAACAAACGGGTTTATTAACAAAACTACGCCTATATATATATATATATATATATATATATATATATATATATATATACAACAAAAGATCTAAAGACACTGGCTCTTAAATAACAAGGATTAGGTAGCAAACAAACGTAGATCAGACTGAAAAAATAAACGAAAACGGCACGTTTCACCCTCCTTCTCAAGGAGTTAGCACATGTTTCACCCTTCTTCTCGAGGAGTATTGACTACAAACACAAGAACACTCTCTCTGGCTGCCAACAATGGCCCACTGGCACTGCTGGGCGTCTCTCTCCAGCATACCCCGCTGATGAGGGATTGGAATAACCTGGGCTCAACCAGCAGCTCCACAGGGGGCGGGGCATTACCTGGAGAGGGAAAATTACACAGACACAACACACACCCTAGGGCCGTAACATACACAACACATGGCACTGGGGCCATAACTTACACAACACAGGGCACTGGGGCCATAACAGTCTCCTAATCAAGTTCCTCAGCAAAGACTCCACTGGTTGATTAGTGGGATCAGGTGTGTAACTGCTTGGTTGGAACAAAAACCTTCATTCACACTGGCCCTTCTGGATAAGATTGCCCACCCCTGTATTAAAGCATGCCAGGACTATGGATTGGGACAATGAGAGGTTAAATATAGTTGTGAAGACCTCAGCCAGCTGGTCGGAGCATTCCCGGAGGACCCGACCTGGTATGTAAAAGATTTAAAATTGTGTTTTAATTATGTTGTGGTTATTCTTGTTGTTTTGGGGGGTTTGACTCAGACTAAGTAGGAGACCGTTTACTAAGTGACTCTCGGACCCTGACTGAACTGATCTCGCCACTTCGGACATGGGGGCTGGGGGCTCGTTACGTTGTAGTCAGTTCTGGCCGGTGTGAATAAAATGGCACCCCCGGGATTGTACGGCGGCATATGGGGCCGGGAGTTGCGATTAAAAAGAGATCTCTGCCTCTCGACTCATTCTTCCACGCCGACTCGCCACAATACTTTTTATTTTCGTCGGCAGCCCCTTACTTAAAACATCTTCCCGCGCGCCTCAATATTATTCAATTTATTGTCAGTAAAAACAATGTACAGGCACATGTTAAAAATGAAATGAGAGCTGTGGCTTTACCAAACGGTGCAAGACAGACACAAACACAGCAAACACAGTGTAAGATATACACACATGAAGACCAAAAGCTAAAACAAGTTAAAAGAGCTGGAGTACAAAATATTTAAAAATATCTACAGACATTCAGTGGGTAGCCAGGTTCAGGTGGGCAACAGCTCGGGGAAAGAAGCTGTTTTTGAGCCTGGTAGTACGGGCTCTGAGGCTGCTGTAGCGCCTCCCAGAGCGCAGGGGGGAGAACCGTCCATGGTTGTGGTTGGTGGGATCTCTGCTGATGCTCAGACCCCTTCGAAGGCAGCGTTTGTGATAAATGTCTTTTATGGCTGGGAGCTGGATACCAGTGATATGCTGGGCCGCCTTGACGACCCGCTGCAGAGCTTTCTGGTCTACTGAGGTGCAGTTGCCGTACCACACTGAGATGCAGCTGGCCAGGATGCTCTCTATGGCGCAGTGGTAGAAGTAAAATACTATGCAATATTTCATATTTGTGTTTCTGCCCTTCCTCGATGAAGTCAAAGTTCAAAGTGAAATGTATGACTTTTGATTCAAGTTGACTTAATATTTCAAACCCCTATTTGAATTTGTTGGTGTCGGGTGCTGTGCTGAACTGTCTCCGTCTCTTGCTGTATGTCTGGAATTATTGATTTATACATACAAATTGTGCATACCGCATTGCTGTAATTGTTTCTTGTAGCACGATGCCCGGAGAATGCCACTTTTCAAGCCCTCGGAGGGTTTCTAGGCAATTCTCCTTAACATTATTTTTCAAATTATATATGGTATCTTTTTTTTAAATGTTGGTATAAATAAACCAAACCACAATTCAAAATCTACTTCATAACTATTATGCTGAAAAGTTAACACTGTGGCACGTTATACTGCTACCATCAATAAGAACCCTTTGTGCTAATTTATTGAGGAAGGTTTTTTGAGGGAAGTTACGGCTGCTCTGGAGTCAAAGTTGAAAGGGGGCTCTATCAGGTCAGTCTAGATCTCCCCCTTTTTCCCTTCTCGTTTTTCTCTTGTCCCCCACCACCACCACCACACCTGGCTATTTTCGCGTTCTCCTACCTCTTCCTCATCCACTCCCTTATTCTGGCCAGGAAGGTGGAGAATGGTTACCGAGCCTCCGTCTTTTCCTTCAGCAGGGCTGCCAAGTTCATGTAGCGATTTTGGGGGGGGGGGGCAGCCCGGGAACTGCCGCACCCGGGACGCGAACCCGAGTCTCCCGTACCACGGGCGACTACGTTAACCAGTCGACTAAAGGGTCCGACCCCTTCGCTAAAGGCTAGTGAGTCTATTTATCCGTGCACGTTACATTAATCTCTGCCACTTTGCTATTCATTTGCACCTGGCAGAGATGCTGCTGTTCCACCAGCAGATCCTGTTCAGCCTTCTTTTTGGCCTTGATGAGACAGGCTCTCTTCCTGCCACTGGCAAAGTTGATTCGCCAGCTTTTGGTCAGCCTGACTCAGGGAAGCTTCGGTGTTTTCTAAATTGTCCTGTTGAGCCGATTGGGAGATCGGGCACCTTTCCAGTACATTCGGAACCTCCTCTTGATCTTGATGAGGAGTTTGCAGCTCATCTGCTTTGGGAGCTTCCTTTACAAGGACTTCTTTGTCCCACTGCAGTCTCTCTAGCTCCTGGAGGAGTTTCTCCTCCTTCTCTGCCCAGTTCCTCAGATTCAGAGCCAGCAGCCCTTTAGCCTCATCTTGAGCCTTGTTGACATCTGGGACCTTTGGCCTCGCTCTCCATCACCTGTAGCTTCAGGTCCATGATGGTCACCTTGTTCGTTAGCGATGCCAGCTCACTCGCGGCGTATTCTGTTTTGAGTGTTTTCTGCAGCTCCTCCTTCTCTCTTTGAAGGACCGTCTTCTCCATCATGCAAGCGTAGAGATTGCCACTCTGCAACCCCAACTGTCTAGATGTCTGTGAATGTTCTCATTCATCCAGGTCATGGTTATCCAAAGGAGTTGAATCAAGTGCAACTGGACTTGGTATATATCCGTGAAGACGTTTCGCCTCTCATCCAAGAGGCTTCCTCAGTTCGTGCCTTTCTGACTAGACGACGCTAGTCTGACTGGCTGGTGATGAGCCTCAGAATGTATCCTCTTGGAGTCGTTGTCAGAGCTATAGATGTCCATGGCTCTTTGTGTCCCGATGTTTACCAACGCCCGTCGCTAACAGAGCCATAGATATGAGTGGCTCTTTTGTGTACCGATGTTTGGCCGCGCCTGTTGCCATTGGAGCTATTGATTTGCATTTGTTTAGCAGCGACGGTCATTGGGGGTGTTAGTTTCGACTTCATTATTCAGTGGTCATGAGAGTCGTTGGAGCCGTTAGTGACCGACTGTTGTTCTTGGAGGCTAGGCTTCTTGAGTCTCCTGGGTAGAGATGAAAGGACGGCATTGTAAGTGGGAGATAGGTGGTGTCGCAGACCTCCTCCTCTGTTGAGGGATGGTTTTTCCAGTTTCGCATAGATGGCTTCCTTCACCCCTCTTTCAAACCATTTATCTTCTCTGTCCAAAATGTGTACGTTGCTGTCCTCGAAGGAGTGTGTCTTCTCCTTTAGGTGTAGATAGACTGCTGAGTCTTGTCCTGAGGAGTTTGGCCTTCTGTGTTGGGCCATCCGTTTGTGTAGTGGTTGTTTGGTTTCTCCTATGTATAGGCAGTGCAATCCTCATTGCATTGTACAGCATACACCAGATTGCTTTTTTGGGTGTGTGGTACACGGTCTTTGGGATGAACCAGTCTTTGTCGGAGTGTGTTGCTGGGTTTGAAGTATACCGGGATGCGGTGTTTGTTGAAAATTCTCCTGAGTTTCTTGGAGACCCCAGAAACATACGGGATGACTGTGCTATTCCTTCTGTTCCTTTTCTCCTCGTCGCTCACCTGGTTGGTCTTTTTGGAATGTTTTGCAGTTTTCACAAAGGTCCAGCTGGGGTAGCCGCAGGTTTTTAAAGCTCCCCTCAGGTGTTTGTGTTCTTCTCATCTGGCCTGAGTGCTGCTGGGCACATTGTCGGCTCTGTGTTGCAAAGTTCTGATGACGCTCAGTTTGTGTTCCAGAGGGTGGTGTGAGTCGAAAAGTAGATATTGGTCTGTGCATAGGTTTCCTGTAAACCCCAATGTGAAGGCTCCTGTCTTCCCCAATGTGGACGTCACAGTCCAAGAAGGGCAAACTATTGTTCTTTACGTCTTCCCTTGTGAACTTAACGTTCTTGTCCACTGAGTTGACATGTTTGGTAAATGCTTGCACCTCTTGTGTTTGGATTTTGACTCATGTGTCGTCCACATATCTAAACCAGTGGCTCGGAGGTGTTCCTCTGAAGGAGTTCAGGGCCCTGTGTTCTACCTCTTCCATATATAAGTTGGCCACAATGGGCGATACTGGTGAGCCCATTGCACAGCCATGTTTCTCTGTAAAACTGGCCCCTGAATTGGAAATATGTAGTGTTCAGGCAAAGGTCCAGTAGTTGGCAAATCTGGTCTGGGCTGAGGTTGGTCCTATTGTGGAGGGTGTCGTCCCGTAGCAAATGTTGCCTCACAGTTTCCAAAGCCTCCATGGTTGGGATGCAGGTGAATAACGAGGTCACATCGTAGGATACCATGGTTTCATCCTTTGGACAACTGTCTAGACAGGGCCAGCTCCTTTTTCAATGTGTCACCCTGCAAGCTCACCCCTTTCTTCAGCTGGGCAGTATCTTTGTGGTTTCGTCAGGGAAAATCCTTCATCTTATAGCAAGCTTTCATAAAGTTTTAAGACGAAATTTAAAAGAAGCTAGAGACTTGGTTTGTCTTAGTTCAATAGGAAGAGTTCCATAGTGTGGGGGCTCTAACAGCAAAAGCCCGATCACCGTTTGTCATTCTGCACTTGAAACGACGGGCGCGTGGCACGAGCGACTCTAGCGAGGCAGAATCGAAAATAACAGAATTAAAAGTCTCGCTGGACTCAGGCACCCTCTGCTGGTGCAAGGGGCATGCATTCATTCATGCTGTCTTGCATTGAAGAGTAAATACACTGATATTCACCTCTCCTCCCAGACTTACAAAATGGTTGCGTTGAGTCAAAAGACAGCAAATTTTAACACCCCCCCCCTCCCCCATAACTAGTCACTCAATTCGACCACTTATTATAAACATTGTCGCAGGCTGCTCTGCTGCTGTTTAACTGCTTCGGGCCGTCTCACCATTTCGATCGCTCTCTGTAGCGTGAGATTCTTATCTAGCTGCATACACTCGGACAAATGCATATCGGAAAGTCCTACAACTAACCTGTCCTACAACTAATCAGCTCCTCGCACAACGTTCCGTATTTGCAATGTTCTGTCAGTGAATATAGCGCCGTCACGTTTTGTTGGATTCTTGTTCTTTTTATCATTTGTTGTTGTGTTTTTTGTTTAAAATAATTACATTTGCTTTGTGTTTTATTTATGCTTGGTCATTTTTTTCTTTGTTTTGCATGTTCGAAATAAAGACATTTGAATATTTCACTTCCTGTGCAGATGGCATCAACGACAGAAGAGACATCTCCTGGCTCGCTACCAACAAGACCCCCCCCCCCCCGCCATTCTTTCCATATCAAATGTCAAACAAGAATCTCTCAAAATTGTCAAGGGGGCAGCTAAATCTGATGTCAACATTGTCCTTTATCTGACCTGTGCCTTTCCACCCCTGTTCATACTTCTCCATGGGAAACTTTCTGCTGCTGTGGGGTACACGGATGAGCAGTTACTTCAGAAATACATAGCTCGACTATCAAACCCACCAGTGAACTTGACATTTTTCCCTTTTTTGCATGAACTGCACGTTTTACATGGTCCTTTGTGTGTCGAGTAAATGTCATCAACCAAGGAACCGTGAAACCAATTCAAAATAATCAGTGACTTCAAAAGTGTGTAGTAGAATACGCATCCGTATCGATGGAATTTAAATGCAAGGTTTCCACAAGACAGCATCACAAAAACAGGTATGCTCTCCACTGAAAAGGCTTCGAACACATTCAGACAATGGAGTCACCGTCAGACAGACGCATTTGTGTTTCCCATTGTGAGCGCTTCTGTGTCTGTCTCACTCAAACTGGGCCACCATATGGTCAGGTTAGGACTATAGACATGTCACGAGATTATAGTAATCTGATCACAACAGGGGGAAATGGTTGGAGAAAACATTTGTTAAAAGTGACGACTTCATGCATTACTTCTTATGAGCCATATGAAATAATGATGGGCTAAATTCATCATAGCAGCCAAGAACCTTTCTTGTGGCAACAATCTGACTTGGAATTGGTTACTCATTTATCTCCAGTGGTGGTACTTTTTTTTTCTCTCGCCATGGAAGGCTGAGAATATGCAAGTTTTCTTTCCAAACCAACTCTGCACGATCTGATTTCACTGACCAGTCTTTCTCCATCTTGTTGAAGGTGAATTAATCAGTAAAATGGTGTAGTGCTGGGTTGGAATGGAAACATGCATACACAGCCCTCAATGGCACATAGCTGAATATTACTGTTCTACAACTTCTGAAGGGAATGCAGTGTAATTTAACAAATAATGCATGTTGTAATACAACATATTATAGAGTGGATTAAAAATTCAACTAAATCGTTTTATGCATGACAATCACTGGATCCTCTGACATTTCAAAATATGTAGGTCAAGACGATGGGCCTCATGCAACATTTTCTCAGGTGTGTTGTTGCAAAGTGCTCAAGAGTGAGAATAAGAGTCACTGTTCAGATTTATGGAATGTTTAGCCCGGATTTGTGTCCATACGAGCCTTGAACCTTTGCCACTGGTTCATAAACAATGTGCCAATGAACCTTCAATTAATAGAGCCAACACCTCATAGACTCCAAGGTCAGTTGAGTTTGAGTGCATGCAAAATAAAATTTATTGGCGTGATCAGCTGATCAGGATTTACTTTTACATAATTTTCAATTCATCTGAGCCATTAGTAATATATCTGCATTTTATGTCTAAACACACACATCTCGGGCGGCATGGTGGCACAGAGGTGAGCACAGTTGCCTCACAGCAAGAAGGTCCTTGGTTTGAGCCCCAGGGTAGTCCAACCTCAGCGGTCGTCCCAGGTCACCCTCTGTGTGGAGTTTGCGTGTTCTCCCCGTGTCTGTGTGGGTTTCCTCCAGGGGCTCCGGTTTCTTCCCACAGTCCAAAGACGTGTTGGTCAGGTGAATCGGCTGTACTAAATTGTCCCTAGGTATGCGTGAGTGTGTGTCTCGGCCCTGTGTGATGGCCTGGTGGTCTGTCCAGGGTGTCTCCCCACCTGCCGCCTAATGACTGCTGGGATAGGCTCCATTGGTTGCTGTCCACTGAAATTAGGGGCGTGACGCGGGGCAGCATATATACACTGCTCAAAAAAATAAAGGGAACACCTAAAAACACAATATAGACCTCGATGAATGAAATATTTCAGCTGAAAATCTTTATTTATTAGACAGAGGAATGTGTTTAGAGCAAAATAACCTAAGAATGATCAATGGAAATCAAAATCATTAGCCCATTAAGGTCTGGATTCAGAATCATACTCAAAATCAAAGTGGAAAATGAGAACATAGGCTGATCCAACTTCTGTGGAAATTCTTCAAGACGATTCAAAATGAGGCTCAGTAGTGTGTGTGGCCTCCACGTGCCTGTATGCACTCCCTACAACGTCTGGGCATGCTCCTGATGAGACGACAGATGGTCTCCTGAGGGATCTCCTCCCAGACCTGGATCAGGGCATCGGTCAACTCCTGGACAGTCTGTGGTGCGACATCGCGTTGGCGGATGGTACGAGACATGATGTCCCAGAGGTGCTCGATTGGATTCAGGTCTGGGGAACGTGCAGGCCAGTCCATAGCATCAATGCCCTCGACATACAGGAACTGCTGACACACTCTGGCCACATGAGGACGAGCATTGTCATGCATGAGCAGGAACCCAGGGCCCACTGCACCAGCATATGGTCTGACAATGGGTCTGAGGATCTCATCCCAGTACCTAATGGCAGTCATGGTACCTCTGGCTAGCACGTAGAGGTCTGTGCGGCCCTCCAAGGACATGCCTCCCCAGACCATCACTGACCCACCGCCAAACCGGTCATGCTGGAGGATGTTGCAGGCAGCAGAACGTTCTCCACAGCGTCTGTCACATGTGTTCAGTGTGAACCTGCTCTCATCTGTGAAGAGCACAGGGCGCCAATGGCGAATCTGCCAACCAAGATGTTCTCTGGCAAAGGTCAATCGGGCTGCACGGTGTTGGGCTGTGAGCACAGGCCCCAATTGTGGACGTCGGGCCCTCATACCATCCTCATGCATTCTGTTTCTCACTGTTTGAGCAGAAACCTGCACATTAGTGGCCTGTTGAAGGTCGTTTTGTAGGGCTCCGGCAGTGCCCCTCCTGTTCCTCCTTGCACAAAGGACCAGATAGCGGTCCTGCTGCGGGGTTGTTGTCCTCCTGCGGCCCCCTCCACGTCTCCTGGTGTACTGGCCTGTCTCCTGGTACCTCCTCCATGCTCTGGACACTGTGCTGGGAGACACATCAAATCTTCTTGCCACAGCACACATTGATGTGCCATCCTGGATGAGCTGCACTACCTGAGCAACTTCTGTAGGTTGCATATACCGCCTAATGCCACCTCTAGTGGTGAGGGCACTAGCAAAATGAAAAACTAACCAAAGATCGGCCAGAAAAGATGAGGACAGGCAAATGGTCTGTGGCCACCACCTGCAAATCCATTCGTTATAGGGGTTGTCTTGCAAATTGTCTAATTTCCACCAGGTGGAAATAAGACAATTTACCAACAGGTGAAATTGATTCACAAATCAGTGTTGCTTCCTAACTGGACAGGTTGATATCTCAAAAGTGTGATTGACTTGGAGCTACATTGCATTGCTTATGTGTTCCCTTTATTTTTTTGAGCAGTGTAGTTTTTCTTTGTTTGAATCACATTAGCAGCTGATGAGTGCGCAACGCACAGAACAAGCTTGTACTGCTATGTATTAAAAGTTTTTTTCCTACATCTATATTGATATTCTGCTCATTTGTTGAGCACTTTTATCAACACCATTGATGGTTTCTGGAAGAAAAAAAAGAGCTATATATAGTATATATATATATGCTTGCTACATATTGTCTATGTATAAACTTATATACATTTATATTCAGGCCTGAATGTTTATGTTAAATAAAACAATCATTTGTGTGTTACTCAATAGATTTTATATCTTTTCTACATAGTGTTGAGCAACAGACCTACTGTACATGGGCTATAACAGGCTTGCATCACTTTTCAAATTTTGGATTTTACCAATGAATGAATCCAGAATGAAAAAACTGGTAAATGCCACAAGATTTCTTCAATTATTCTTACACACGCTTAAGTAATCTGTGTGTATTGTATGGTCTCAAGACACCCCTTGACTTGTTCATTTAAAACATAACTGCACCAACAGTCAATTACCACACCAACAGGGGGCATATAGATGTATCCAAAACTTGTCCATAGGCATGAAAACCTCCAATCAATGTAGTCTCTAGCCATGTATCCTTAGTGAAGATTGCATGTTTTAGAACAAAACCAACACAAAAAGCGAACCTAATCTTAAGTACCAAGCTGATCTTAAATTCTGTCACATTTTTATCAAAATTGGTGAAAAGCAAGGCATTCATTAAACTATGTACATGTTCCTTGTTTTTTTAGCAGTGGGTTTGGATTTTAAACAATATTAGAATTAAGTGTATGAAAAGCTGGCTGCTAGTGGTTAAGTGATTTGCTGCAAGGTTATTTCTTAAAAGATTCTCACTTTTTCAACCTAAAACTGAAGTCTAATTATTTGTTCACATTAAAGTCATACTAGCAAACAGTACTGCTGGAAAATATGAACACACATGCACTCCAATATAGAAAAGGCTTGGACCAGTCACAGTTCCAACTGCTCAGAACTTTTATTTAGAGGGAAATGAGGGTTAAAATTAAATTAAAATATAAAATTTAAATGAACAGGTCTGTCTTTGATGGGGTAATTAAACAAAAGGGAGAAGGCTCATGGGCGGAAACCCTCCACACGTCCAGAAAATAGAAAAGGGGAAGAAGAAACAAAGAAAAGGAAGACAACTATGGCTACAAAATGGAGTCTTAAAGGAATAATATGTAGCGACCGGGGGAGGCGGTCGCTCTGTCTGTCGATGGTTCTGCACTGGGGGAGCACAATGGCTGATGGAACTGTTGTTAGATTTAAAATTCTGTTTTAATGATGTGGTGTTCATGTTGTGTTGTTGTTTTGGGGGTTCGACTCAGACTAAGTAGAAGACCGTTTACTGACTGCCTGTAGGACCATCCCCCCAATGTCGCAACTGGCAACATCAGTCTGAGTCACAGTCCTATAGTCAGTCAGTAAACAGTCTTCTACTTAGTCTGAGTCGAACCCCCAAAACAACAACACAACATCATTAAAACGCAATTTTAAATCTAAGTCCCTTCAGCCATTGTGCTCCCCCAGCGCAGAACTACCGACAGTCAGAGTGACCACCTCCCCCGGTCACTACAATATTATTTGTGGATCTGGGGGCTGAGCCAGGTCATTCAGGAAGTTGTGTATAAAAAGGAAAAAAAAAGAACAAATGCAGTTAGATAATATTAAACCCCCTCCCCCCCAAATGTCCTCATATGCAGTCAGTGCTATAGCTCTCTCCTTTTCCTGGTGTCTTTCAGGGAGTTTCTGATCATTTTTCTTTTTCTCATTCACCATCGTTTATCTCGGACTGTCATAATGCAATGTCTCTTCCTGCAGCTTTGAGAATGTAAACAAAAAAAGTCCTTCAAAAATAAAATGCAGCAACCACATTTCATGTCCTACTATTACATATACAGTATATATATATAAATACATACATAAATATCTTACATGTACAACCAATTTCAAAAAGGGGGAGAAGAGAACCAAAAAAAAAAAAAAAAAAAGAGTTATGAGGACTTTGTGAAGACGGGGGGAGTGGGGCAAGGCGGCCTGGGGTTGTTTGTAGTTAGGGTAGTGTGTATTTTTTTTTTGTTTTAGCTTTTACAGAGGCGCCACACACAGAGCCATAATTGGGGGGGTTGGTGGTATGGGGGGTTGTATTCCTCAGTTGGCCCAGTAGGGGGAGCTGCCATAGCTTGACTTGCTGCCTTGGGTCTTTTGCTGCATGCTGCTCGACTGGTTGCGCTGACCAGGACCACCCTGTGAGAGAGACCAAGACCAGGTATGACGGTATCAGGGAATGTTTTTTTTTTTCTCCTTTCTTTTCTGAAGACTGAGTCAGTACACAAAAAGGAAAGGCATGACTAAAAATGACGGAAATTAGGGATGCACAATATTGAATTTTTGCCGATATGCGATATGCCGGTGTTTTCCCAACTCATTTTGGTCGATGGCCCGTGCCAATGGGCAATTGTTTCTGCATGTTTTTTTCCATCTAATTGCAGACGTCAAGTCTCTCCTGTAGTAGACTGAACTGAAACTGCTACACTGACCATGGAAGCTGCGTGGGCACCCGCGCTACTGTTCACTGTATTTATGCAGCTGGTCTTTTTATTTCTCTACATGGTCCTCCAACAGGTAAAAACTACATAGAGCTGTGTAAATAATGAGTACAATCTGTTTAAAAATGATTAAAATAAACATCTCGTTTTACCAGCGGCAATGCGACCCTGTGGGGTTTTTTTTTCATTGCACATTAAAATGAATCAATCAAATCGATGTGTATCCATGATCCTGTAGTTCAAATGATCTAGTTAATTCAGTACCAGTAAAGCATTTGTCACTCAACTTACCCATTTTCCAACGTAGCCTAACTTGAAATCTCCTCAGTAAACTCCTAAGAAAACACAGCTAGCAAAACAGACGCAATGCATTTGGTGTAACAGGGTAGAAAAACCCACTCCGCCCCACCAAAGGCTGATCCGTGGGTGCTCTGGTGTGCAAGCACCTATTGAAAAGGTTGAGCAACCACGGGGAAGACCTATCAAAAAATGAATGGATAAATAAACAATACCGTGTGCTCGTATGGTGTAGCCTGGTATAATGTGAAGCAGAGCAGTGTTGCATTTCATTGCCGTTTGTGTCTACGTCCGACAGACAACAGCATCCTAGTAAGCCCACATCATGGTAATTACTAAAGTACGCACAATAAAAGTGATTTTATGACAATTACCACCTTGGTGGGTGATGACCACTTAATTTGGGCACCAACAGGCAAAAATGTAAATCGGCGCCTATGCATGCCGCCTACGTGACGCATCACGTCCATGCCTGGTCAACGCATTGTGTGCGGTACTTAAGCGTTCATCTTATCAGCCTGTTATATCAGCATTTCAGGCTGATACAGACATTTCATTTTAAAGCCTTTATTGGCCGATATCATCGTGCATCCCTAACGGAAATTTTTCCAGAGAAAATCAGTAGCTACTTTCCCTTCCTTTACTCATTTAATAAAATATTTTCTATAGGCTTTTGCGTTAGCCAACAAACCTAAAAAATTAGTTGCGCAGTAATAAAAACGTACTGTAAAAACTGGGGTCTTCTGAAAATAATCCAATATTAAAATGTTTTAAAGTTACACTATGCAAGTTTGGCACAGTAACAGCACTTACTGGCTGTGAGCAATACTTCCTCAGTGTAGGTTCATCCAGGTCATAACCATGACCTGGATGAATGAGAACATTCACAGACATACTTCCTCAGTGCTTTCACTAAATATCGTGAGGTTTCAGTGGCATACATTAACAAATGTCAAGACACTGAAATGTCTAATATTTGTCTACCACCATGTATGTACTTATTCAAAACAAGTGAAGATGCAAAGTTAGTGCTTGTCCTTCCTTGGTGTGGGGGAGCCCCTCGTTGTTTGTTACTGACAAAATCGCTAGACCAGATATATGTGATAGAAAAGAAAACTGCAAGAGGGCAGGTCACACGAGACCACTTAAGGAGCTAGCAGCAAAACTACTCGGTGTAGTGATTGCCATTGGATGCAATCAGTTCTGTATAAAAGCAATAGCATTTCATAAAATTGCACAGTGTGGTTTTAAAGGCAGTGTTTCTTACAACACAACTTTGGAAATACACTTTCAGAGGCTCAAACTAACTGCGTGAGCTATTGTGAGAGTAGAATGTACCCTGTGCCTATAAACTTTGCTTTACCTGTCCATCCTGTGCAAGGTGGTGGTGCAGCAGCTGGGAGTGGGGCTGCTGGTGGGGGGGCAGGATGTGAAGGAAAGGGGCAGGGGCATAGCCAGGTGCACCTCCAGGGTTCAAGGGACCAGTTCCCCCGAGAGCTGAAGGAAGGCTGAAGGGAGGAGGGGTCCCAGTGTGGAAGCCCTGCTTGTCAAATGACTGACAAAATGAGAGAGGAGGAACAAAACAGGTGACAGTTACAATCAAACGTACGAGTCAAACATAACTTCTTTTATAGTTGTTTAATGTTAGATTGAATGTGATTAGAATGTCTATCTGAACTTCTCACCAAGTGAAATCCAATTTTCTGTGCAAACCAACTTGGTGAATTAAAATGATTCTGAACTTTCTGCAATTAATACCTAAATTCAGACTTGATTTTGACATGGGTGTAATAATACCTGACTAATGCCCATTTAATAACTGTTTAACTTGTACAGTTCCATTTGTATAGGTTGAAATGTGCTCCTGACCCAATGGCTAGAAATTTCTCTAGCACATAAATCTGTCTTGTAAAACCAATGTAAACATTTCCACTCAGGTGTGAGTTCAGGACTGCAATGATATGAGAGGGACAAAGCACCACAACCTGTTAACACTAGAACAACCAGGATTTCACTCCTACCTAAAATGACCATGCTGTCAAAACGACGACCAGTTTTTAAACTCTACATTCTGTCAAGATAAATACCCAATTGAAATATCAATGCATTGCATATGTTAGTAGGTCTGTTAGGAAACGACTGACACCAAAATTAACATTTTAACGACATGGTTGAACTTGAATAGAAACATTGAAAAAGTGAAAATATTACCTGAAAAACAAAACGGAAAACATATATCACTAATCTAACAAACGTAACAAGGCCTATAACACGTAAATGTAGAAGAAGAACTGAGAATAAATATTAAAAACTAAAAGAACGACCGTGGGCAGTCATTTTGACCACCGCGGTTTTAAAACTCTATAATTCTATCAAGATAAATACCCAATTGAGATATTAATGCATTACATATGTTAGTATGTCTGTTAAGAAACCAACACCAAAATTAACATTTTGACAACTTTAATACTATTTTTCAAACAATTTAAAATGGCCGCTGTCCAACGCCAGTAAATACTGCAACTCGTCGGTGGTAGTCATGGTGCGTCTGTAACCAGACATGTCGGCAATAATCAAAAATCAAATTTAGACTATTACTCTGCACTGGAGAATGCTAGTATGTTTCTAGGACGGAGCAATGAACTTCGCAAAGGAAACGATGCGACCGAAACACGTCATAAATAGACATGACGCGCACAAATTACAAGCAGTCATTTTAGATGGATCTTATTGTAACTTTTTTGTGTGCAATTGGTCCAAAAGTCGTTTTAATGCAAATATGTGCAATTTTAGGAGAATTCAGGGAGCAGCAGATCTTCTTTCCTTTTTTTTTTTTCCTCCACAAAATCCAAAAGGGTCAAGTTCCATAGCCAGAAATGTGGTGGATGTAAGTCTTTTGGACTATAAGATGCAGAGCAATAACCATTAAGAGTCTAGAACTCACCTGGGTCTTGCTATAGATGGAGCCTCCCATGTCAGGAACTCCTCCACTGCTGCCTGACCCCGACAGTCCTGGGGCTTGGGGAGAGAGGAGGAGAAGGAATGGTGGAAAAGCACAAGAGGACCAAGAAGAGAAAAGGGAGTATCAAAAATAAGAGGGAAAAAAGATGGGGTTGGTGGGTCAAGGGGGGGGGGGGAGAAAAAAGAACAATGTCACTTTAACAACACTAAAGCAATATTTGTAAAAAGGTCAATCTTCAGCACTGAGCACTTTTTTTTTTACATTGTTAGTACAGGGCGGGGGTCGGCCAGTAGGAAGAAGCATATCGGTGAGAGAGCGCAATCCACGCATCTTTCTTCCTTTTTCCCCACCACTAGATGTGGTATTCATGTAAACATGCAAGGGTATCCACACACGTGCAGGCATACACACCTGTTACCAGAACACTCTTGACTGCTGAATCATCAGTAACCGTGCGCATATCCGCTATTCCCATGGGCCCCTGCTCGCCTACTATGCATGTGTTCAGGTGTGTGTGTGTACCTTTCCCTGGGCCGCTGCCCGCTGACTTGGCCTGCGACTGGGCAGAGCCTCCGTACCCTCCCTTACTGTACTCCCCACCGTGGGCTTGAGACAGGTCATCAAAGGCTGAGAGGAGGAGGAGTGCAAAGGAAAGGATGGAGAATAGGGAAAAAGAGGGAGAGGATGTAGAGGAGAAACCAAAAGGAAGAGGAATAAGGATGAGGACAGAGAGAGATAAAGAGACGAAGAAAGAGAGAGAGAGCAGGTGGGGCAGGGGAGAGAGAAGCAGTAAGGTAACCTGACTAAAATGGCAGGCTGTGCTTATATTGAGCTGCGGCTACCTTCAGCAGGGGGTATGAGCTGTGCATGCAGCATAAGCAAGACACACACCCAGGCCCAAATTTACACACATACATGCAGCACTTATTGTACCTTTCTCTTCGTCCCAAATGCTACCCATTTAATTGAGCACCCACCACGCATGAGTTTCTGTATGCTCTGTCATCTGTACATGAACCCACTGTCGCAGACACATTTCGTGATACTCAATACTGCTTTACATGTCGCAATACAAAACCCTTGCAATACCCGTGACGCAGGGGCGGAGAGTGGGTCTCAGCACAAAGAGGGCGGAGCTTCTCGATGAGCCCTTGTGATAGTCATTTTAAAATTCAAAAACTGCAAACTAGCAGACATCTCATCCTATCCAGCAAACAACACAAATGATTGAATGAGCCTGATTCATGTTTTTTCTCCATTTTGAAGTTCCCTCAAATTCATTCATAAAACTGTCCAGTTCTGTCAAGTGTAAAAATGCTTACTCACTCCCCCTTCTGGCAGTGTGACGCAGTTATACCTCACAACCAATCACAGCTGGATCACAGCTCCGATGCATTCATGAATAGTCGTAAAAAAGGCTATAGCCTGTATAGGGGCCGTTAATATCTATGTATAGGGGCGCCGTAATGCACTGTATGTTTTATCATTAGCCGACTTTATGAGTGTGTCACTGAATGCATCGGAGTCCCGAGACCCGGTGCGTTCACGGACGCTCGTAAACTCGGCAACAGAGCTCCAAACGGGGCCCCCCCGACCTTGTGGGCCCTGGGGCGACCGCCCACATGCTCCCACTCTGGCTCCACCACAGCCGTGACGCGATGAATAATTTTATTATATAAAAAAAATAAACCTGATGGTTCACACAGGACAGCAGCTTGTCAGCAATGATGCACATGTCAATGCCATCAGCTGGCAATAGGTTTACCTGTGCTGAGAAAGTAAAAGCTTACCAGCTGGTATTATTAGCTTGATTCTGTTGTTTGTTGGTAGGTCACTAAACTGAAAGAGGTAGTTTATCTGACTGATTTGTTTGACTCATCATTGTGTAGTGACACATCATGGAACTGCGCGACACGGTTTGGTATCATTGCAGGGCAAAAATGGTGTCATAACCCAAATACACGCAGTCGACGAATACAGTCGCATAGGTAAATTGAAACTCGGCCAATTGAGGTATTAGTAAACTTCTTGTGCCAGCAGATTTGATTGCGTTTTAAAATTGTCCTTGTAGTACCTGCGCCATATGCATGTTGTCCATAGCTAGGCTGATGCTGTTGGTGGTACTGGTTAGAAGGGTTGGCCAGACCCATGGCAGGCTGCTTGGCTGAAGCTGGAGGCACAAAGACAGTTGGGCCATACTGGAAGGCAGAGGGCACTCCAGGCACACCGGCGTAGTATGGAAGACCTGTGATGTGATGGGTTTATATGAGGAAATATAGGAAATACAGTGCATTCATCAGACCCCTTCACATTTTTTCACATTTTGTCATGTTGCAGCCTTATGCTAAAATGATTAAAATTCATTTTTCCCTCATCAATCTATATTCAATACCCCCATAATGACAAAGCAAACAGAATTTTAGAAAAAAGGAAAAATGACATTGACTTAAATATTCAGACCCTTTGCTATGACATGAAATTTAGCTCAGGTGCCTCCCATTTCTCTTGATCATCTTTGATTTGAGTCCACCTGTGGTAAATTCAATTGATTGGACATGATTTGGGAAGGCTCACAGCTGACAATGCAAATCACAGCAAAAACCTAACCATGAGGTCAAAGGAACTGCCTGCAGCGCTCAGAGATAGGATTGTGTTGAGGTACAGATCTGGGGAAGACTGCAAAAAAATTCTGCTGCATTGAAGGTTCCCAAGAGCACAGTGGCCTCCATAATTCTTAAATGGAAGAAGTTTGGAACAACCAGGACTCTTACTAGAGCTGGCCACCCAGCCAAACTGAGCAATCGGGAGAAGGGCCTTGGTAACAGATGTGACCAAGAACCCAGGGATTAAAGCCAAATAATAAAATAAAATAAATAAATAAATCTCTGCACTGAATTTTTTTTTTCAGGCCAAGTGTAATTCCTTTTTTTTTTTATTGATTTTGAAATGGTTGGTACAGGACTAATTAACATGAGGCATCTGATTGGTGATGCCGCTTATAGAAATAAAATGGCTATAAAATAAGATCCATACAAGAGAGGATACAGCACTCGTCAATCCAAAAGAAAAGGAAGCCACCCAGGCATACAAAGACAGGAATCATATTTCAGGATCGTCAAACAATGCAACATAATTCCAAAAATGATCCCAGAATGGTCCCTTATTATGGTTTCTATCTGTCACCCTGATCAGCATGTGTTTTTAATTTCTTATAACACCAAACAAAACATTGTTTTTGTTTTAAGTGAGCCTCTTATCACTTAAAAGAAAAAGACAAGAACACAAAGCTAACAGCACCAGCTTCTGGAGGGTTCAGGCACTGTGGTGGCTTGAGGGAGGGGGGGTTGTTTGGTCAGGGCGTTAGAGCGTTGTGCATTGTGAAAATATGCATTTTCACACCATTTTGGACCATTATTACCACATTTATAAAAACACAACATAGGTTATAGTTTTTCATAGTACACTCAGACATTAGCAGGAAGAAAAGTGAAACAAATATCCTCACTGATGAAGTAAGTGCTATGTCCTTGAGTAATCCTTCACATTTTTGTGAGTGATCACACTGTGCACCATACAAAATAACACTGGTAAAACAAGACTTAAGACAAATGAATTTGAACTGCAATTTTCTCATCTTCCCATAGCCATTTGACAATCAGCATGTGGTAAGCAGTTTGGCTGCCACTAGTCAATTGACAGAGTTACTGTAGCGAGTCTATTCTTCTCTCACTCCTCTCGCATACTTATTTTCTGACAGTTAATGTCCACCAAGGCAAATTTGTAATTTGTGATAATGGGCTATACAAATAAAATTGACTTAACATTTTTCAGGTTGTCTTTTTGAGCTCATCATCTGTGACAAAGGTAATTCTTAGCTGTTTGACAGATTTTCTCCCTGGTTCATTTCTGCTACTAACTTGTTTTTACTCGTCATGAATTTATTTCCTCTGTGGTAGCACAACACGTTACAGCAGCCTTCAGAAACTCCTGCAGGTTAAACTGGACTAATGAAACACTTTAAGTGCTGACTTGACTCTAAAAGACTCACTATAAACAGACTAAAAACACTCCCTACACTAGCAACATTAAGGCTAAAAACAACCCATAATGCAACACTGTAAAATACCGTAGTTACTCTGGTACTCTCCATTCAGAAAGAATCTGTTGTAATGAATGAACACGTCATTGTCTAGTCCTGGAATATAAGACAACCCCCACTTTTTTAAACCGAAGTTTCAGGGAAAACAAGTATAATATGTATGTCTAAATATAATAATATAATGTCTTATATTAGGGCCAAAAGAGTATCCTTTCTCTCCAGAGTGGTAGAGAACTCTCAGCATAGCTTTTGTCTTTCATTCGGTTTAGATGCTGTGCAAAAATGCTTAGGGTTTTCCTTGTAAGACTAAATAAGTTTTCTAAGGAATACCCTGCAATGATCTCATACAAGGCCCCTCTGGAATCCAACTGACGGAACTCTGTCGTAGTGACGGAGAACTGTAATCCCTGAGAACCCAGTGATCCCCCTGGCTGAGCACCAGAGATCTTGTGTGGAGATGGGAGAAACTTCCAGAAGGACAAACATCACTGCAACACTCCGCCGATCTGGACTTTATGGCAGAGTGGCCAGACAGAAGCCTCTCCTCAGTAAAAGACACGTGAAAGCCTGTTTGGAGTTTGCAAAAAAGAACCTAAAGAACCTTCAGAATAAGAAACAAGACTCTCTGCTCTGATTAAACAAGATTGAACTGTTTGGCCTCAATTCTAAGTGTCATGCCTGAAGGAAACCAGGCACCACTCATCAACTTCCAAATACCATCCTAACAGTGAAGCAAGGTGGTGGGGCAGCATCATGCTGTGGGTTCTGCCCCCGCCCCAGCGGCAGGGACTGGTCATTGTTGAAGGAAAGCTCAATGGACCAAAGTACAGAGACATTCTTAATGAAAACTTGGTCCACAGCACTCAGGACCTCAGATTGGGCCGAATGTTCACCTTCCAACAAGACAATGTCCTTAAGCACACAGCAAAGACAATGCAGAAGTGGCTTAGGGACAACTCTGTGAATGTCCTTGAGTGGCCCAGCCAAAGCCCTGACTTGAACTCAATTTAACATCTCTGGAGAGACCTGAAAATGGCTGTCCACCGACGGTCTCCATCCAACCTGACAGAGCTTTAGAGGATCTGCAGAGAAGAATGGTAGAAAATCCCCAAATACAGGTATGCAAAGCTTTTCCCATCATACCCAAGAAGATTCGAGGCTGTAATCACTGCCAAAGGTGCTTCATCTAAGTACTGAGTAAAGGGTTTGAATACTTATGTGATATTTCAGTTGTTCCTTTTTAATGAATTTGTAAACATTTCTAAAATCCTGTTTTCACTTTGTCATTATGAGGTATTGAGTGTAGATTGATGAGGGAAAACATAAATTTAAACAATTTCAGCATAAGGCTACAACTTAACAAAATGTGAAAAAAGTGAAGGGGTCTGAATACTTTCTGAATGCACTGTGGTTATTAGAGGAATCACACATTGGGTAGAATGTTTTTCCCTTTTGCTGTGGGATTGACTTCAGCAGTTTTGACTCCAATAGTATTATATAAAACTATAAATCAGTGATGGGAGCTGGCCATTTGATAACACCAATAAAATCCACACTTACACCTGACATGAACGCTGAACCAAATCACAAATAATAATTACATTAGGTCCTTTGCATCAGTAAGTTAATAAGGTCATATTGCAAGTAACTACTGCCTAACTGACTTTCTAGGATTCCAAGAAAAGAAAATTTTATACTGAAATATAAACTTTTCTTCTGTTTACCAGTGTATCCATAACCCGGAGGCAGAGGGGCGTTGAGGAAGGCCTGGTTTTGTGTCTGCTGGCCCGTACCCTGTCCCTGGCCCTGACCCTGTGTCCCTGCCTGGGGTGCCTGCTGGGGCTGTGACTGCACACCACCAGTCGAGAGGCTGGTGGGAGGAGCCGGAGAAGATGAGTCAGCCCTACCAAACTTTGTCGCCTCTCCTGGACAGAAAAATTTGACAGAAGAGAGAGAAACGTGAAACAGTATGATATCTCTATTTCTAAACAACTCACTTTATTTGGTATGCATAGGAAAAAAAACTTCAGACAATGCACTGTATTACAAAATACCTGTTAGTATCCCATGTATTTGTAACTATTACTCAGATTCGAGATTTTGGTTTCATCAAATCTACCATGTTTGTAATCTGTGCAGGAAAAAAATGTGGTGTATATTACCGAATGTATTCTGGGTTAAACAAAGTTTGCTGATAATACTAATCCTGTGTGAGTCACTAATTTCAAAAGAAATCTTCTTGACAATTTGTATCTTCATTTGGTCATAAAATCTTAGCCTTTTACACCCATCTGTGGTGCTAGTGATTTAAGCAAATCTTACTATCGCATACACATCCCCTTCAAGAAACAGAGGTTGCGGTTAAAGTCACTGAGTAATTCTGGTCCCTACGATAATAGGCCTATGTGAACAGGGCTAAAAACTAAACCAGTCATATTTTTGCCAACTGGTGTTATCAAAAATATTTGCTTTATGCAAGTGCAGAAAAGTCTGCTGCAACTAAACAGAAGTCATTTTAAAAGGATACTAAGAATAAAACACAAAGTAACAATTAATTGTGTGGAACATGCATTACTATTATATGTCTTGTGACAATGCCAGTCATTTGTCACTCATTATAATTCTAAAGTCATTTTACCAGAGTAGGGATTGTTGGCCAGGCCATCTCTGCCAGGCATGGTAGCTGTAGTACCAGGGAATGTCACACCATAGTAGTCCTATTAGGGTAAAGAGGGAAACAAATATTACAATAGGAGAGAACCCTTTCTAATAGAGCTGCTCTGCTCTAATAGAGCCCTGTGAATTCAAAGGACACTGATACAGTGTTTTAATTAAATTATGGAAATGTAATATCTACTGGCAAAACTACTTGATAACTAAAACTTTATTTATTTTCACTGAAGGCCATTAAACATCCATTGTTTTATATCTAAAAAGTGAAATGAGAGAATTAATTCCTAAAACGCTGCCCTTTGTCCAATAGCAATAACATCCTGCAGGTTTTATGACACTGGGAAAAAGGAAACTGACCATTGGAAGGCGAGACTGAAGCATCTGCAGGTCTTCATATCCGTAGATCTGCTGTGAACAAAAGCACAACCCACCAATTCACAGGGGGAACCATTAGGTACTCTTTAGGCATATCCTCTAAGTTCTAAAATGGAGCAGAAAGCAGTGGCAACAAGAAAGTCTGCATCTGATATCATTGTGTAAGATGCTGTACTTTACCCATAGCCTACAGACTCATTTTTACAGTATAAAGCCATTTAGAGATTGACTGCAAAGCAGTTAAGGACTGTGCCATTTGCTCATCAAGGAAACAAACTGACTGAAGTCTGTTATCATCAGTATCCTAGTGTTATATCAATGTCTCAGTGTGTTTCATAGATGTCATGTTTGATCAAAACCTACTAAAACACAATCATCATCCCCATTGAAGCTACCAAGGCATTTGGATCTGCTCTTGTAAAAATCTTCGAAAGTTGAGCCTGCACAAACTGCAAGGATTAGGGGATTAATTACCCCAATAAATAAATAAATAACTAGACAAAGTATCCACTCCAGGTTATGTAGAAGTCTCTGGAGGAAAATTTGTACCAAAACGCATATCATTAATATATTTTAGAATAGCATAATAGTTAAAGAAACAAAGAATGTTGGAGTGTAGCAGGCTAATCCCTAATAGTGCAGTTTAAGACAACTGAGTCATACCAAGACATCAGGGTGAGGAACCAAGAAAGTAGGCAGCCAAGTAGGTTTCAAAGTTTGTTAGGGAGCCCAACTAGGGGGTGCATTGTTGTCAATTTGGCTGACCAGCACTGCAGCTTTTAGTTTTTTTTTTAACTCATTTTATATTTCCCTTTTAAACAAGGCCCCTAATCCCATGTATTCCTCAAATAACCTTATGTATGATGTTCTACCTAGCCCAGCAAATCTCCATCTCTGGGGCAAGATTGATTCTCCATCATGTCCTCTGTACCCTGGAAAAGGTTCACTCGAGCACATCCTCAGCAATTGCCCATCAGCCCTGGGGGAGGACAGTTACTGCTGGCGACATGACCAGGTGCTGAAGACAGTTGCAGAGGCCATCTCCAAAGCTGTGGCCAACAACAAGCAAGCCCGCGGACAGAGGAACATTGCCTTTGTCAGGGCTGGTGAGCAGCCTCAGTCACAGCCCAGATCAGCAGCCGATCCTCCTCACCTCTGTGTCAGACTGGGAGCTGCGAGTCAACTTGGGCGGGGGCAGCTCAGGTTTGCAGACCATGTTATGACAACTTCGTTGAGGCCAGACATAGTGCTATCATCAGCCTCTTCAAAACAGGTGCTTCTTACAGAGCTGAGAGTTCCCTGGGAGGACCAGGCGGAAGACGCAAATTAGCGGAAGTGGTCCAAGTACCAGGAGCTGGTGGATCAGCGCCGGAGGAGAAGCTAGAAGGCGTGTTGTGAGCCCACTGAAGTGGGGTGTAGAGGCTTTGCTGGCCACTCACTGTGCAAGGTCTACACTCTACTTGGCATCATTGGGGCTGCAAAAAGGAAAGCCATCAAGTCTTCCATGGAGGCTGCAGAGAGGGCCTCCAGATGGTTTTGGATCAGAAGGAATGATCGGTGGGCCAATGCTGCTGGGACACAAGCCAGGGCCTGATCAACCCTGGCTGGGTTGCCTGAGCGAGGGTGTATTATGTTGAAAGACCCGAAATACCCGAGGACCTGATGATGTGTCTCACTGCATTCTAAGATGTATCTTTGAATCAATGCGTAATCATGTGTCCTGGAAACTAACCAACAAAGACACTGCGATATGGTGCAATAAGCAGTTGCTTACAATATGTGTCTTTGGTTGAATCTGAAGAATTCTTGAATACCAAGAGAACTACAAGTGCATATCTTTATATCCCATTAGAACTTGTGTTGTGCTGGACCAGTGCAGAGTGTTACGGATCTTAATGGGAAGAATATGGTACTGTCAGTACAATAGCTACAGTGCATCTGGAAAGTATTCACACCCCTTCACTTTCCCCACATTTTGTTATGTTACAGCCTTATTCCAAAATGGATTAAATTCCTTTTTTTTTCTCATCAATCTACACACAATACCCCATAATGACAAGGGTGAAAAAGGTTTGTAGAAATTTTTGTAAATTTATTAAAAATAAAAAACTGAAATATTGCATGTACAGTGGCTTGCAAATGTATTCATACCCCTTGAACTTTTCTACATTTTGTCAAGTTACGACCACAAACATAAATATATTTTATTGGAATTTTATGTGAAAGACAAACACAAAGTGGCACACAACTGTGAA
The DNA here is from genome assembly GCF_029633865.1 of Lampris incognitus. Lineage (NCBI taxonomy): Eukaryota > Metazoa > Chordata > Actinopteri > Lampriformes > Lampridae > Lampris > Lampris incognitus. The sequence goes on from NC_079211.1 coordinate 121,965,379, forward strand.
GTACAAAGAAAATTACACATGATTTAAAAAAAAAATTTACAAATAAATAAATGAAAAGTGCAGTGTGCAAAAGTATTCAGCCCCCTTTTCTCTGAGTGCAACCAATTGCCTTCAGAAGTTGCCTGATGATTGCTGAATGACCGAATGTTGACCTAATGACTAAATAGTCAACCTGTGTGTAATCTAATCTCAGTACAAATACAGCTGTTCTGTGACGGCCTCAGAGGTTTGTTAAGAGAATATTGGGGAGCAAACAGCATCATGGAGTCCAAGGAACACACCAGACAGGTCAGGGATAAAGTTGTGGAGAAGTTTAAAGCAGGGTTAGGCTATAAAAAGATTTCCCAAGCTTTGAACATCTCACGGAGCACTGTTCAATCCATCATCCGGAAATGGAAAGAGTATGGCACAACTGCAAACCTACCAAGACACGGCCGTCCACCTAAACTTACAGGCCGAACAAGCAGAGCACTGATCAGAGATGCAGCCAAGAGGCCCATGGTGACTCTGGACAAACTGCAGAGATCCACAGCTCAGGTGGGGGAATCTGTCCACAGGACAACTGTTGGTCATGCACTGCACAAATCTGGCCTTTATGGAAGAGTGGCAAGAAGAAAGCCATTGTTAAAAGAAAACCATAAGAAGTCCTGTTTGCAGTTTGCCAGAAGCCATGTGGGGGACACAGCAAACATGTGGAAGAAGGTGCTCTGGTCAGATGAGACCAAAATTGAACTTCTTGGTCTAAATGCAAAACGCTATGTGTGGCGGAAAACTAACACTGCACATCACTCTGAACACACCATCCCCGCTGTCAAACATGGTGGTGGCAGCATCATGCTCTGGGGGGCTTCTCTTCAGCAGGGACAGGGAAGATGGTCAGAGTTGATGGGAAGATGGATGGAGCCAAATACAGGGCAATCTTGGAAGAAAACCTGTTGGAGTCTGCAAAAGACTTGAGACTGGGGCGGAGGTTCACCTTCCAGCAGGACAACGACCCTAAACATAAAGCCAGGGCTACAATGGAATGGTTTAAAACAAAACATATTCATGTGTTAGAATGGCCCACTCAAAGTCCAGACCTAAATCCAATTGAGAATCTGTGGCAAGATCTGAAAACTGCCGTTCACAAACGCTCTCCATCTAATCTGACTGAGCCTGAGCTGTTTTGCAAAGAAGAATGGGCAAAAATTTCAGTCTCTAGATGTGCAAAGCTGGTAGAGACATACCCCAAAAGACTTGCAGCTGTAATTGCAGCAAAAGGCGGTTCCACAAAGTATTGACTCGGGGGCTGAATACTTTTGCACACCGCATTTTTCAGTTTTTTATTTGTAAAATTTTTTTAAAATCATGTATAATTTTCTTTGTACAAGTACAAAGAAAGACCAACACAATTGTGTGTTGGTCTTTCACATAAATTTCCAATAAAATATATTTATGTTTGTGGTCGAAACGTGACAAAATGTGGAAAAGTTCAAGGGGTATGAATACTTCTGCAAGCCACTGTACATAAGTATTCACACCCTTTGCTATGACACTCAAAATTGAGCTCGGGTTCATCCTGTTTCCACTGATCATCCTTGAGATGTTTCTACATCTTGATTGGAGTCCACCTGTAGTAAATTCAATTGATTGGACATGATTTGGAAAGGCACACACCTGTCTATATAAGGTCCCACTGTTGACAGTGAATGTCAGAGCAGAAACCAAGCCATGAAGTCAAAGGAATTGTCTGTGGACCTCCGAGACAGGATTGTATCAAGGCACAGATCTGGGGGTACAAAAAAATGTCTACAGCTTTGAAGCTCCCGAAGAGCACAGTGGTCTCCATCATTCATAAATGGAAGAAGTTTGGATCCACCAAGACTCCTCCTCAAGCTGGCCACCCAGCCAAACTGAGCAATCGGGGGAGAAGGGCCTTGGTCAGGGAGGTGACCAAGAACCTGATGGTCACTCTGACAGAGCTCCAGCGTTCCTCTGTGGAGATGGGAGAACCTTCCAGAAGGACAACCATCTCTGCAGCACTCCACCAATCAGGCCTTTATGGTAGAGTGGCCAGACGGAAGCCTCTGCTCAGTAAAAGGCACATGACAGCCCGCTTGGAGTTTGCCAGAAAGCACTTTAAGGACTCTCAGACCATGAGAAACAAGATTCTCTGGTATGATGAAAGCAAGATTGAACTCTTTGGCCTGAATGCCAAACGTCACATCTGGAGGAAACCAGGCACCTCTCATCACCTTGCTAATACCATCTCTACAGTGAAGCATGGTGGTGGCAGCATCATGCTGTGGGGATGTTCTTCAGCGGCAGGAACTGGGAGACTAGTCAGGATTGCGAGAAAGATGAATGGAGCAAAGTACATAGAGATCCTTGATGGAAACCTGCTCCAGCGCACTCAGGACCTCAGACTGGAGCGAAGGTTTACCTTTCAACACGACAACGACCCTAAGCACACAGCCAAGACAACGAAGGAGTGGCTTCGGGACAAGTCTGTGAATGTCCTCGAGTGGCCCATTCAGAGCCCAGACTTGAACCCCATTGAACATCTCTGGAAAGACCTGAAAATAGCTGTGCAGCGACGCTCCCCATCTAACCTTACAGAGCTCGAGAGGATCTGCAGAGAAGAATGGGAGAAATACCCCAAATATAGGTGTGCCAAGCTTGTAGCTTCATACCCAAGAAGACTTGAGGCTGTAATCATTGCCAAGGGTGCCTCAACCAAGTACTGAGTAAAGGGTGTGAATATTTATGTACATGCAATATTTCAGTTTTTTATTTTTAATAAATTTGCAAAAATTTCTACAAAACCTTTTTCGCTTTGTCATTATGGGGTATTGTATGTAGATTGATGAGAAAAAAAAGGAATTTAATCAATTTTGGAATAAGGCTGTAGCATAACAAAATGTGGGGAAAGTGAAGGGGTGTGAATACTTTCCAGATGAACTGTATAAGTAGGGGATATCTACTGATATGTGCCAGATAATTCTCCTATTAACAAGGAAATATGGGAACATTTAAGGGGGAAAAAAAACATTTGTTACCGGGTAGGCAGGGAGTAGGCCACCGGGGCCCATGATATACTGGTTAGTCAGCAGAGGGGGTACTCCTTGGGCGAGGTTGGGGGGCGCTTTTCCTTGGTGACAGAAAAAACAATTGTTTATTTGGCATCCTTTGTGATGATTCTCAGACACTTCACTATCACAAATCATTTTTGAAAAACAATCATTTCAAAGCATAATAAATATTCTAAGAAGTGAATGAGAATAAAACTTTGGCAAATGTATATTTAATAATGAAAGAAAATACAAGTTCCACATCTTGATGGGTCACAAAACTCGATTTACTCCCCCTCAGTCACCTTTTGTGGCTTATATTCAATTGTAAGCATGAAAACTTGTGCACTAGAGGTTTCCTATAAAAGCAAGGCGCTGTGTGAAAGGGGAAAAAAAGCACTATGAACTTACCAGAGGTGGTGGTGAGCAGTGGTGCTGTGCGACTGCCTGCACCCGAGAGTGATGTATTTGTGGTGGTGTTGGTGCCATTCGCAGTGAGTCCCGGAGCTACGGCGGGGTGCAGGCCATTGCTGGTTGAACTGCTGACAGCCAGCGGGGTGGAAGGGCTGGGGTTGACCGTCTGGCTGGAAGATGACACGAAGGCATGGAGACTGCTGTTGCCACTCTCTTCACTGGCCATCTAATGGAACCAAGAGAAGAATAGGACATGAGATAAGAACCAGAGTAGGGGTGCAACGGTCCAGTTAGCCCATGGTTCGGTTCGTACCTCGGTTTTTGGGTCACAGTTTCGGTTCGGTTTCGAATTACATTGTTGGTGAAATAAGTTTGGGAGGGAATAACGTAGCGCGGATCAAGCGTATGCATTAGCTGACGAAAGCCCACATCTCCAACCACCGAAAAGGGCTGCATATCTTTAGCAATGAACACCCCCGTTGCACGGGATATTTTTTTGTGTTTCTCTGAGTTGGCGCTATAGGTTTGTTGGAAAGCATCTCCGATAGACGGTTGTTTTTTGACTGGTGCGGTTACCTGTGCATCTGTCCTCTTCCAGAAAGCGAGACATCTGGGTGGTGACGGCGGAGATGCTGGCTCATATTGGAAGTGTTTCCACTTGTGTAGTACACAGTGTTATTTCTGTCCACTGTTTTGTCTCCTTCATCGTTGTATTCAACAGAAAACCCGAAATGTCCCGATTTGTATGAAGACGGTGCTTCTTCAAACTTTTCTCTCTCTACTCCTGCACTCGCCATGACTTTTTTTTCAACTCGACTGTCGGCTCCAGTTACAAGGGGGGTGGGGGGCTAACAGTGATTGGATATTTACTCGTGGGGCGGGGTTTTCGGCAGCAGGCTGTCTCAGCCTGCCTGCACACAGGCACACAGTGAAAAATCCATTCTCCGGCAGTAAGAAACGCCTGTCAACTATTCACACACATTTTAACTGCAAAACAGAAAACCCACGGTCCATAAGGGCGGATTGAACCGTACAGGGCGGACCGTACGGTTCGGTTTTAAACCGAAAACCGTTGCAAGCCTAAACCTGAGCAGATAAAAATTGTTTGGTAAAGAATGAAGCAGTGTTAAAAAGGGAGAAGTGCAGAGAGACAAAAGAAATTGTATATGGGTTCGACTATCCTTCGATATGTCAGAGGATGGTAGGGCATTCACGAGTGCTGCATTTTAGTAGTCGTCAACTACTCCCAAAAAGTAGTTGAGTAGTCGATTAATTGTGGGAGATATCATATATTGTTTTCACCCAATAATAATGATCAATTCTTGTCAAAAAGTTCCCAAATACAACCAGTAAAGGGTTAACTAATGTAGGCGGGACCAACCTGGGGGTAAATAAAATAGCAGAGTCCTCGATTGGCTTTAACACACCATTTACAAATGAGCTGCAATCTGATTTGACTAAACCCCCAGCAAGCTTGTCTTAGCTGGAGATACTGTTTGTCTACAGCAACAACGCGACTGTTGTCTTGCAGTTGTGACCGTGTTCTGGTGACTTTCAGCAGAGTGCGTCCGTGGTTGTCGTGGTGATGGTAGCTGTTGAAAAGCCTAAAAGCTTTTCAACAGATTTTCAAAAGACAAAAGATTATCTTAAATTGAACGTTCAATACAGTATATATTCATCTGGTCCTTTTTGTCCTACATTATGTAAATTAAACGGTGTCACCAACAAGAAGCATTCACATTTCTTGAAATTACTTTTAATGTATGGGAAAACATAGATTAGCAGAGCAGGTAGCGTCTAATGAGGAATTTGACATTATAATGTTACAGGTTAAATGACTGAATATGGGTCACTTTCCAATTGAGGATAACGCTATAAAATACAGCTGTACTGCCAGCTGCGGTTTGTTTCCCACATTAAGAACACTATAAGAAATGTTACTAGGGGTGAATGAGTCTTGCTGAGCACAATTTAACTTACGTAAATGGTTAGTGTAGATATTAAACACGGATGAATGTGTATTTAAGATCGATTAAAGAAAAATTAAAGGCTTTTAGGAGGGCACTACGTGTTCTGTTCATGTTTTCAACAACTTCTATCACTTAAGTCACCAGTTAACATGGTCACTCGTTAAACTGAAAATCCGGGATAGCGGGAGTCTTTCCTTCGCTACATACCTTAAATTCTGTTTATTTAACATGGCATAACATGGAAAATGATGCTGTTTATTTAACAAGGCATAACGTAGATTGTTCAGCGCCCCCAGCTGCATATCTGTTGTAGATGCATTGCCATTGCTTTATTACTGCACAGTGCTAAACCCACAGACAAACGATTAGTCTACAACAGGGGCGCCCACTACGTCGATCGCGATCGACCAGTAGATCGCAAAGGCAGTGCTGGTAGATCTCCATGACATTCCAAAAAAACATTTTTTTTCCAAGACATTAGCCTATCATCTGTCCTCCATTTGGCATTTGCTTTTTGATTGACGTAAAGGACGGCCAGTCTGCTGTTGCCTAAAACCAAAGATTCTAGAGCGGAACCTAAAACTTTGTTACATTAGGTTACCCTAACAACCAGAGCCCTTCTCTAACGTACATTGAAGTTCACATGCCCACAACGTGAGCTAATGCAGAACTGCACTGAGCTAGCTAGTTCAACTCTCTAAAAAAAACTCTACTAAAAAGTGAAACAAAACAAAAATGAGTGGGGGAACCGGACCTAGCAAGAAACAAAAAACGTACCATTTCCATGTGGAATGGGAGGAGGACTTTTTTTTCACCATGTCTTATTCCAAATGCGTTTGTCTCATCTGTTAGTCTAGCATTGCTATCCCAAAGAAAGGAAACGTGGAGAGGCACTTTCGAACTGTTCATAAAAACTATGACAATGACTTCCCTCCGAAAAGCGAGCTGAGAAAGGTGAGGGAACTAAAATCACAGTTAATCGTGCAGCAGTCACTTTTCACGCAGCCGAATTCAAAGGCAAAGGCAGCCACCGAAGCATCTTTACGGGTGAGTCACTCCATCATTAAGCATAAGAAAGCCTTCCAAGATGGAGAGATGATGAAAGAGGCCTTCCTTGAGGCAGCAGATTGGTTGTTTCGGGACATTAAAAACAAATCAGAAATACTATCTTCAATCAAAGCTCTCCAGTTATCAAGAAATTCCGTCACAAGGCTCTGTGAAGTGATGGGCGATGATTTGACACAGCAGCTTTGGAGGGACATCGTGGACTGCGAGTGTTTCTCACTACAATTGGACGAGTCTACGGACATAAGTGATACGGCCCAATTGTGCATTTTCATTCGGATGGTGTTTCAAGATATGACCGCAAAAGAGGAGTTGTTAACAATACTACCCATGAAGGAACACACACGGGGAGAGGACATTTTTCAGATCTTCAAAAACTTTGTGGATAAAATCCAGCTCTCAGTGTGTAAACTGGTGTCAATCACCACGGACGGTGCGCCTGCTATGGTGGGCTGCTCGAATGGATTTATTGCGACGATGCTTTCCCGGACTTCCTTAATTACCACTGCATAATACACCAACAAGCATTATGCACAAAAATGCTAAACATGAAAGAGGTCATGGATGTGGCAACCAAAATCGTCTGTTCTATTCGAGCGAGGTCTCTTGAAAGACGGTTGTTTCGAACACATTTGGAAGATGCCGACTGTAACTACTCTGACCTCTTGCTACACACTGACGTGAGATGGCTTAGTAGAGGGAGATTCTTGCAGAGATTTCGAGAGCTCTGTCCGGAGATTAAGGAGTTTCTCCTTATCACTAAACATGCGGAACACAAGCAACTTAATGACAATCAGTGTCTGCTAGACTTGGCGTTTTTAACTGATGTAACCAACATGTTGAACGAGCTTAATTTAGAGCTGCAAGGAAAAGACAAAAGCGTGGTAAACTTGATCAGCTCAGTTAACGCTTTCAAACGGAAAATGCAACTTCTGTCGTCAAAGTTGCACTGCTGTGATTTGGGAAACTTCCGAAACCTCGCAGCAGAGCTGGAGAAGCAAGGGAGGGCGTGTGCGCAACTTGACAGTGCACGCTACACAGAGCAGATTGAAAATGTCCGGTCAGTCTTTGACAAACGGTTTCAAGACTTTGCTTTGCTCCAGCCAATCGCTACATTTATGTGCTACCCATTTGGGGAAGATACAGAGGTGGATTCCCTCGCCTCAGAAATGGCAACACTGTTTCATCTGAACTCGTCTGCAGTGGAGGATGAGATGCTGACAGTACAGGCTGACATTCAGCTTAAGTCCAGGGCGCATGGAGAGTTTTGGAACTTACTTACAGAGGACAAGTACCCAAACATGAGGAAATGTGCAACCTCCTTGACGGCATTATTAGGCTCTACTTATTTGTGTGAGTCAGCCTTTTCTCACATGAAGATTATCAAGTCCAAATACCGTTCCACAATGACAGATGATCATTTGGAGGCCTGCTTGAGGCTGGCTACCAGCAGCTACTGTCCGAACTATGCAACCCTGTCTGACTCCCTCCAGTGCAGGTCATCATCAGAGTAGAGAGGTAGAGATCACAAATCTATTTAACACAGCTGTAAAGGTTCATGCAGTGATGCAATTTCAACATAGTGCAGTAGCAAATGCTTGGTATGATTATTGCCTGTGTAAGGTTCAATATAAATGCAAATCCGTTGCAATACTGTATATGTAACACAACATGTATATAAATACACACACTGCATATAAATGTTCATATATATGTAAAACATGTATTGAGTATTTTTATTATTATTAATATGAGTAGATCATTTTGACCTGGTCATTTTAAAAGTAGCTCACGAGTCAAAAAATTGTGGGCACCCCTGGTCTACAACTACTATGCACAGTGTCGACTAGTGGTTTTGATAGTCGAGTTGTCGACTATTCTGTGAAAACCCTAGAGGAAGCTCAAACTTGTCTGTAAACTCGATATTCATATTTATGGAAATCAAAGCACCGCACTTTACTATCCACCCCAATGTTACTTCCTAGTGTCTTATGGCACTTCCCTGACATCCCAGAACCTGTGCATTCAAAGCTCCAGATTAATATTGGGGTTTCTTGTGGGTGTTTTCTAAGACCCAGGTTCCTTTCTAGAACCATTCCAGGTTCAGTTCAAGTATATGTGTGCTCGCTTACCGTTAGAGAGGAGCTTGTGGCGAGAGCAGACCCAGATGGGTGACTGCTGGTCCCATGACTAGAGAGAAAGACAAAAATGTCAGAATGTTGCAGCAGAATAAGCAATTGGTTATTTACATATCTTTTGCCCCAAGAAATGTGGGCAGAGGAGAGGATGCAATCAAAGATTTACCATTGGGACAGTGGCCCCACGTCAATAAAAAGCAGAGGAAGAGAAGAAATAAAAGGTGTTCAGTAAATCATGGTATTTTTGGGTCAAACTCATACCTGCTGAGAGAGGGTAGGGACGCTGAGTGGGAGGGTGTAACTGCAGGGGAGGGGATGTGATGGTCAGGGCCACTGTCACTCGTCATGACAGGAGACTCCGTCTTCACCGTTCTAGATGACGTAGCTGATTAGACAGAAAGCAAGCAAGGTTAAAAAAAACTGCCTTTTTGTGATGAATTCCTATTCAGGTGTTTGGGCTTTACTACCCTGGTTCATTTAATGTTATTTGTGTTTACTCGAATTACCATAATTAATAAAAAAAACCCGAATCAAGGGATTCCAGAGTGAAAAGATGAAGAAACAACAAAGAGAGGGAAGGGGAGATGGGCTATTTTTTGTCCTCATCTGACATCAGGCTAAATGACCACTAAATAAAATCATTTCATCATTTTACTTCCTACCAGCTTCACTTCACAATCAATACTCATTAGATATGGTTTTAAAGGTCACTCCAATACAGCTCTGTAGAATTGCTATTGCTGGGAGTACTCACTGTCCTGTGTGTTCTGGGTCTTCATGCCACTGTAACCATTCTGCATGAAATGAAAATCCAAACTTAATTTCCCTTTGGATTTACTATTTTACCAAAAAATTTTTTTTTTAAAAAAGCATTACGCATTTGAAATATAATCGTGCATTCCGCAGTAGGCTTCTGTCTTCACTGTTTTTTTTTTAAAAATATTTCTTTTAAATACAGTGAGAGAAAAGGTTCATCCTCACTGTGAGAGGTCCAGTGGGAGATGCTGAAGGGAGGTCTTTGCTCTGGGAGAAGCCCAGGTGAGGTGGCAGGGACCTTGCGCCACTGCTCTCCACCCGAGCAGCTGAGGAGGCGGCTGTGGAAGAGGAGGGCAGGGGGGCTGCGCTGGGCAGGCCCAGTGAAGGTGAGGGAGTGGCACTGGGCAAGCCCAGAGATGGTGAAGGGAAGTTGGGATCAGATCCTACTGGGACTAGGGTGGGCAAGCTGCTCAAGGGTTCACTGCATAGAAGAATCAAGGGGAGGGAGAGATACATGGAATGATATACTGGATGTTAACTCTAACCCAGAACATGATTTGAGTACATCTAACATTTTTAGTGGCAAAACACTGTGTTGAACATTATCAAACTGAACAAAAGTCTGTGCATAAACCTTTTGGTCCTTATATTTAAAACAAAACAAAAAAATGACTCATTAAATGGCTAATTTCATTTATTTATTTAACTGTATTAAGGAAGTACAAACAAGACAGACAGTCATGTATGTCACACACACGGTAGTCAAAGAAGTGGGCTGACCTGCCTAAGCCCTCCAAAACACGTAGCCATTTATTCCAATGAAGTTGGCGTCTCATTAAGATTTCCTTTCATATCATAATGATAGACAGATAACACAGAAAAACTGACAGAAAGGGAATGACGAGCATTGACTTTGTTTATACATAGACATTTATGTCCCATACACTGACATCACAAGCATATTCATCAAAACACACACATATACACGCACACACACCACACACACGCACGCACGCACGCACGCTTACCTGACTGGTCCAGGCTTGGAGAAGAGGCTGCTCTGGGGCTGCTGTGTGGGGACCGGTATAGGGACAGGGAAGGCGGCTGGAGCCGGAGCCGGTTGCCTGGCTGGTTCAGTCTGGCCCATATCCACTGACCCAGTGGCAGCTTCAGAGCCAAAGTCCAGTGCTCCAAATTGTACATTCAGACCCGACACATCTGTAGAGCCAGGCATTTCAACTGCTGATGAGGGGATCTTTGGTGGGAGGAGAGGAGAATAATGAACATAGTCAAATAAGTCACCATTGTTTTGAATAATTTGACATAAACCTTCATGTTAGACAAATAAAAGTGATTGAGCTGCTGCCATTAGTGTCTTAGATTGCTGAATGCATGAAGAACTTAGAAAAACTAGCGAGTTTTCATATTTCAAGTCAACTCTTTGAAGTACCTGAAGGATTGCACATTTAAAATATATTGTGTATATTATTTTTTTGAAATATGCAGAGAATTGGGATAAGGTATTGCAGCAAATCTCTGTTCATGAGCCAAAAACCAAAATCCACCATTCTGTTCTGTGATAATAAGAGCATAAGCTGCCTTAAACTGGAAGGGACATCACTCCATGGGGACTCCACACCTGTGCAACCTGAAAATGAATGGGAGCTATGGTGTTTTTCCTTGCCAATGTTAGAAATGGGAATATAATACTTAAAAGCATTTGTCAGCACTAAAATCAAATGTTGGTCAATTCTCAATATCACTGTTACAGAACAATGTCATTTTAACTATCATTAGTGCTCAATTTGTGCGCACCACTCAGTTTTGGACCGCCTGCACTCCTGTACCTATTAAGGAGGATTTGGGCGGCCGGGTGGTGTGGCGGTCTATTCCGCTGCCTACCAACACAGGAGCACCCGTTCGAATCCCTGCGTTACCGCCGGCTTGGTCGCGCATCCCTACAGACACAATTGGCTGTGTCTGCGGGTAGGAAGCCGGATGTGGGCATGTGTTCTGGTCGCTGCACTAGCACCTCCTCTGGTCGGTTGGGGTGCCTATTTCCTCCCACACACTACATCCCCCTGGCGAAACTCCTCACTCTCAGGTAAAAAGAAGCGGCTGGCGACTCCACATGTATCGAAGGAGGCATGAGGTAGTCTGCAGCCCTTCCTGGATCAGCAGAAGAGGTGGAGTAGAGACCGGGATGGCTCGGAAGAGTGGGGTAACTGGCCGGATACAATTGGGGGGCATCTAAATAAATAAATAAATTTGGCTTAAAAAATAAGGAGGATTCCACACCTCTTGTGATAAGTTATTGTTATATAAATGAATAAATGCTGAGTTTTTGTTTATTTCCCTTCTTCTAAAACATTTGATTGACTAGTTTCTCCATTAGTCTTATTAAGTTGCAGAGCAGCTGAAACCAGACATTGTTTGTACGCAAGTAACAGCAACAGCAGAGATCGGAAAGCCCAAGTATTAAAGAATTTAGTGCAGTTGTTGGCCCAGTAGGCTTGGGCGACTGGACAAACATATCACCGATTGAGTGAGTCTAATCAGCAGTTGATTTTTTGCACAGTTTTTGTCCTTTTATTTTGCTAATTTAATGGTAGGCCTCCTTGAAAATTCAACTCAGTGGATAATTAATATTTATTAAAAGGCACCCTTAATGACACTCAAAGGTCACCTTACAGCAATACAATAACAAAGCAGTAAAAAGCATTAGCGCAATCAACAACAAAACACACAATAAGCAATAGAGAAGGGGTGGCTAACGATGTGCCATGGAGAGCCATGTGTATGCAGGTTTTCATTCCAGCCGGACTCCACACCAGGTGATTTCACTGATTAGCAACCCTTCAACCAAAGAGGAAGAATGTATCAGTGAAAATCAGCTGGTGTGGAATCGGGTTAGAATGAAAACCTGCATACACATGGCTCTCCATGGCTCTCCATTAGCCACCGCTGCGAGCATACATCAGCAGGAGTTAAAAAAAAGATGAATTTGATATTGTTAAAGTTGAGTATGCTAATTTAAAAAGGTGGGTTATAAGAGCAGTTTTGAATTCTGTAATGAGTCCAGTATGAGGATGTGATGGGGAATGAAGTTCCAGAGTTTGTGTGTAATATAGACGAAAGCCCTGGCGCCCATTGTGCTGGGGTTGATGGCTGGTAGTGCCAATAGACATGCTGGTGAAGACCGCAGGCAGCAAGATGGAGTGCAAGTCTGAAGGAGGTCTGTGAGATAAGCAGGGGATAGATTATGAAGAGCTTTGAATTTTAATACAATTTTATAGTTAATCTGCTATGACACAGGAAGCCTGTGTAATTGAATCAGCAGGGGGGAGAGCTGTTCACTGGATTTTGAATGTGTAATAATCCGTGCTGCAGAATTCTGGATGAGTTTTAAGTTGTTGAATAAGTTTGTTAGGGATGCCTGCCAGGACTGCATTGCAGTAGTCAATGCATGATGTGACCACATCATTGACTAAAACTTCGGTGGAGTGTTATGTTAAAGCAGGGTGTAGTCTGGAGATGCTTCACAGATGGAAAAAGGCAATCCAGGAGACATCATTTATATGATTGGAAAAGGAAAGGTTGCTATCTAAGATAACACCAAGGCTCTTAGCCTAAGAGGAGACAGGTATGGTGGCTCTGGCAATGGGGAGTGAGCAAATATTAGTTTTTGAGAGTGTAGATTTAGTGCCAATGAGGAGTAGCTAATTTTTACAACTGTTGAATTTCAGGTAATTGTTAGTCATCTGTATCAGTATATCACAGAGACAAGCAGTGAGGGCACTAGAGGGGAGAATGGAAGTGGGCTTAATGGACACATAAAGCTGTATATCATCAGCGTAATAGTGGAAATGGATACCATAGTTCCGTAATATCTTGCCAAAAGGGAGGAGGTAAAGAACAGACAGGATTGGCCCCATACCCGAACCCCGTGGAACTCCATGAGGAACTATCAAACTTTCTGACCGGTAATTATGAATTCATACAAAATGTGTCCTGTCTGTAAAGTAGGAAGCAAAGGTATTGCTTTGGTCATTAGAATCTAAATTAGGTTTTTTCAAAGTTGGTCTGATTATGGCAACATTCAGTGAAGGGGGAACTGCCCCAGTGGATAGAGAGGAGTTAATGATGTAGGTTATCAGGGATGATAAGATGGCAGGCATGTTTGGATCTAGGTGACATGTGGAGGTGCTAGACTTAGTAATAAGTTAAAAAATGTGATTTTCAGTTGGAAGACTTGAGTCACATAGGACAGTGGATGGGGGCAGTTTCATGGCACTTGCTGATGGTAAGTCAGTCTGCATGTTGTTAGCGGAGGCTAGCTGCTCATGAATGGTACTAATTTTGGAGAACTTAAAAAAAAGGGGGGGGCAACGAATATATCGGCAATCGCCAATTGTTCGGCTGATGGTGGCCGGTAGGAAAAGTTTGACATATGGCCCAATCTGGTGGCCCAGTTCAATTAGCTTAGATAAACATTTATTTTCATGGAAGACTTCGCAAACCAGGCTCTCATTTGCACAATCCAGAAATCCCAACGAACCTGGTTACAGTCAACAAATACAACTGTTTTTTGGCCATCACAATGACCACACTGAAATTCAGCTGACACATATTCACTTGGAAAGGCGACTTAAGACTCATTTCAGTATCAAAAAGTTCATCCTGAGTGATTACAGCTGTACCAGAGTAGCGACACAGACACTGCTCAGTCACTCTCCAGTCCCAGACACAGACAGAACCTGCACGTTCCTACCACCCTAACCTTTTAGTTTTGAGTTATCTGTGAACATGTATGAATTTGCTTGTGAACGGTTAGGTAATCCACTTTGGTCATAGGGTGATTGCTGTTACACTGTGAGTTTTCATGTAGGCAAATGGAAGCCTAGACCAAGCATCTGGGCATTTTTGTGGTCCACAATCCATTCATTGGTTGGTTGTAGTAAGTGGATTGTGTTTGAAGGCAACAATATAAGTTTGCAATAAAAAATAATCAATGGCTTGGCAAGGCCATAGGGGAGACCCTAACATGATCCTAACAATGCCCGAACATGATCCTAACAACATTCAAACATAATCCAATCAATTAAAAAAAGTTCCAAAAAAAAGTTTTCAAAATTTGCCAGGCCATGATATATATATATATAAATAATTAGAATCAGCCATCATTATAACAGACATTTAAAGTTGTACCTATATCATGAAAATAAAACACCACCATGTCCTCTGTGACCAGGACAACGAGTGGGTATGATCAGTATTACTGGCCACTGTACTGCAACGTGTGTTGTAGCGATGTTATGACACATTGTGACTCCCCTTTGTGTTGCAGGACCTAATGGTATAAAAATTAAGCACCAACTATTACATATTCAAGGTTCAGCGTTTTCGGTTTTTACTGATTTTCACCGAAAAATACCCAGATTTTTTTTTAAAAGCAGCAGCTCGGTTTAAACTGGTTTTCACCCGGATTTTATGTTTCCACGGACCCAAAAAATATTCCTGTTCATGTGAGGTTATGTAACAGTGTCCCCTTGTGGCGAAAATTCGGCATGCTGGATGGCTTTGAAAAATAAAAACTGAAAACGCTGAGCCTTGTACATATTGTTAGTGCTGGTGTCAATGGCCAAGAGTGTATGTTCTCACTGCAACAATTTTCTAAAAATATTCATAAAACTTTTTGGAAATTTTAAGTAATTTGTTGAAATGTTTTAATAATCTCATCAAATATCAACGTATATTATTTTATATTCCCAAATGTATCTTGGGTAGGCTGTTCCATTCATTTCTGTATGCACACACATCCTTAAAGGGAGAAGAATCATAAAATTGTAAATGGCCTGTGTCAGACTCAGAGGTGCTGTTCAGACTGGTGTGTTGTTAATAATAATAATAATTTATTTGTGGGTGCCTTTCAGAGCACTTAAGGACACCTTACAGAACACAGTTAAAAAAACAAAAACAAAAAAACAAGCACTGTATCAGACAGCATAAAATCAAAATAAAGCAGGGTAGACAATAAAAAGTTAGTACAACAGATAAGTATAAAATCATCAGCACAAAACTCAATGAAGCTTTCTGGTAAAGATGTCCATGGAGTGACGTCACATCTAGTCAGAGGGATTACTCCACTGTTCTTGATAAGCTGCTTCTGATTAGCCATACAGTGAGAGAAAACCCCATCTACTACTACTACTACTTTCGGCTGCTCCCGTTAGGGGTCGCCACAGCGGATCATCCGTTTCCATTTCTTCCTGTCCTCTGAATCTTCCTCTGTCACACCAGCCACCTGCATGTCCTCCCTCACCACATCCACAAACCTCCTCTTTGGCCTTCTTCTTTTCCTCTTCCCTGGCAGCTCCATAGTCAGCATCCTTCTCCCAATATACCCAGCATCTCTCCTCCACACATGTCCAAGCCATCTCAATCTTGCCTCTCTTGCTTTGTCTCCAAACTGTCCAACTTGAGCTGTCCCTCTAATATACTCATCCTAATCCTGTCCTTCTTTGTCACTCTCAGTGAAAATCTTAGCATCTTCAACTCTGCCACCTCCAGCTCTGCCTCCTGTCTTTTTGTCAGTGCTACCATCTCCAAACCATATCACATAGCTGGTTATAACAGTATAACAGTATATAACAGTGAGAGAAAACCCATCAAGATCTTGAAAACCGGTGTCGATAATTTAATCAGGTCTTCAACATATCAGAATGCTCTGATTTCACTAATAATTAGAACATCATTCTGCCTGTACTTTAAGATCACTTCTGAAGACTTGTTTTCATGCAATTTTTATCAATTAGATTGTTTCTTTAACAGCACCATGGTGCAATGTCCATTAAATGATGCATGATGGAATTCTGACAAGTCAGGCACGTTTGTGTTCATGAGTTGAATGTTCGCTGATAAGAAAAAGAAGGAAACCAAGCAGTTCTGGGTATGACCAGGTAGTTGTACTGCTGACAACACAAGCAGACGTTACCTTTGAAGGAAGAGGTACTCTACGCCTCTGTGTCTTTATCTGCCTCTGTGGAGGTTCTGAGATTGGGGTCTCCGTGCCTGGTGGCTTCCCCCCAGGGGAGACGCCTTCTCTGGCAAGGGGAAGGGAGGACTCATGACCTGAGGAGTGGGTTCAGATCATTACATGGCTCAATATGCAATACTCTGTTCAAAATACAACGACTACAATAACATAAATAATGGTCCAGTTTGTAGAGCAACATCTAGCATACTGGTGAAGCTCTAAGATTCAATGATGCCACAAAGTAGTGCCAAAACTAAAAAGCAACTAAATAATAGTGCAGTTCCACTACCTGGTGGTGTGGGGACCTGTGGTGCATGTGCCTGGGGCAGCACCAGGGGCTCTGCAGTGGGAAGGATGGAGGATTGTTGCTGCCTCTGAGCCAGCTGGCTCAGCACTGCGGATGGCTCTGGCTGTAGTTTCAGCTCCACTGGAGAATGGAAACAAAGTGTGCAAAAATGAAAATGTATGGTTAAAGAGAAGATTCACCAATTTTCAACCCTACGTCTGTCTATCGGCGACAGGGATAGCACATGAAAAACACCAAGTTATTCCCAATTGTTTCTGTATCTTTGGGGCGGCAGTGAAACAGTTTTCTCTGGCTGTCAAGTGACGTATCATGTCATTTGGTGGCTGGAAAAACTACAGGCTAGCAGGGTTTCTAATACATGATGTTCAAAAAAACCCCTTGCTCTCTCGACTAAGCTACATTTACGATGGTGGAAATGATGTCTTACAATTTGTGCAGAAGATTTTATGGACAATGATACAGAAGCTATTGTGCAGCAATGCATTCTGGTACATGTAGGCGCTGTGGGAAAGACTGAGTAAGACAAGACCAATTGAAGTCCTCAACAGTGAGGACTTTAATGCTTAAATCTACAAACCTCAATACCAATAAAGTTGGGACGTTGTGTAAAACGTAATAAAAACAGAATACAATGATTTGCAAATTCTTTTCGACCTATATTCAATTGAATACACTACAAAGACAAGATATTTAATGTTCAAACTGATAAACTTTATTGGGGGTTTTTTTGTTGCAAATATTCACTCATTTTGAATTTGATGCCTGCAACACGTTCCAAAAAAGCTGGGACAGGGGCATGTTTACCACTGTGTTACATCACCTTTCCTTTTAACAACACTCAATAAGCATTTGGGAACTGAGGACACTAATTGTTGAAGCTTTGTAGGTGGAATTCCTTCCCATTCTTGCTTGATGTATGACTTCAGTTGCTCAACAGTCCGGGGTCTCCGTTGTCGTATTTTGCGCTTCATAATGTGCCACACATTTTCAATGGGAGACAGGTCTGGCCTGCAGGCAGGCCAGTCTAGTACCTGCACTCTTTTACTACAAAGTCACGCTGTTGTAACACGTGCAGAATGTGGCTTGGCATTGTCTTGCTGAAATAAACAGGGACGTCCCTGAAAAAGACGCCGCTTGGATGGCAGCATATGTTGCTCCAAAACCTGTATGTACCTTTCAGCATTAATGGTGCTTCACAGATGTGCAAGTTACCCATGCCATGGGCACTAACACACCCCCATACCATCACAGATGCTGGCTTTTGAACTTTGCGCTGATGACAATCTGGGTGGTCCTTTTCCTCTTTAGCCCGGAGAACACGACTTCCATGATTTCCAAAAACAATTTGAAATGTGGACTCGTCAGATCACAGCACGCTTTTCCACTTTGCGTCAGTCCATCTCAGATGAGCTCGGGCCGAGAGAAGCCGGCAGCGTTTCTGGGTGTTGTTGATATATGGCTTTCGCTTTGCATGGCAGAGTTTTAACTTGCACTTGTAGATGTAGCGACGAACTGTGTTAACTGACAATGGTTTTCCGAAGTGTTCCTGAGCCCACATGGTAATATCCTTTATAGAATGATGTCGGTTTTTAATGCAGTGCTGCCTGAGGAATCGAAGGTCACGGGCATTCAATGTTGGTTTTCGGCCTTGCCGCTTACGTGCAGAGATGTCTCTGGATTCTCCGAATCTTTTGATGATATTATGGACTGTAGATGATGAAATCCCTAAATTCCTTGCAATTGTACATTGAGAAACATTGTTCTTAAACTGTTGGACTATTTGCTCACGCAGTTGTTCACAAAGTGGTGAACCTCGCCCCATCCTTGCTTGTGAGCGACTGAGCCTTTCGGGGATGCTCCTATTATACCCAATCATGACACTCACCTGTTTCCAATTAACCTGTTCACCTGTGGAATGTTCCAAACAGGTGTTTTTGAGAATTCCTCAACTTTCCCAGTCTTTTGTTGCCCCTGTCCCAGCTTCTTTGGAACCTGTTGCAGGCATCAATTTCAAAATAAGTGAATATTTGCAAAAAACAATAAAATTTATCAGTTGAACATTAAATATCTCGTCTTTGTAGTGTATTCAATTGAATATAGGTCGAAAAGGATTTGCAAATCATTGTATTCTGTTTTTATTCACGTTTTACACAACGTCCCAACTTCATTGGAATTGGGGTTTGTACATTACTCATCAATACTGATTGCACATACACAAAACAATCGATGAAATTTCCCTTTAAAGACCTCCATCGGTATACTGCAACAAACGTATTAAGATAAATGGCTTGGCAAAGACAATTCATATCATGCTTGTATCATGCTTTGTCTATTATGTTTCTAATAATCTCAAGGTACAAGAGATTTATATCTAACAACACTGTTAAAAAAAATTTAAAAGGGAAAAGTAAACATGATTGAAAATCAAGAGCTCATAATAACTTATCTCCTAACTAAGATATTGGTCTCCGAAAGTCCGTTTTTAAGCAGAATTCCACAATCATCGATGATTTCATGAATGCCACCATTGAAACTTTAACAGCTCAAGAACACCCGTTTCCATAAATGCTTGGAGGTCAGCAAGTCTTCTAGTAAGACTTGAAGCACTTGGACCGCAGGCCATTACATCAACCACTTTTTACACCATTTTCCCACACAGTTAGTCTAATTTACACTCGTTGCCCTTTGGCTTATGTGCTTTGCTTCTTCTGTACTGAAGAGCTGCACCAGTGGAGTTTCTCAGCATTGAACCTATGTAACAACATGCATTGCTCTTCCAGCAGACTTCAGTGGAATCAGTGATACAAAATCGCTCACAACTTTTTTATGAATGGTTATAAACAAAACCTTAAACTTTTCTTACAGACTCCCAATATTATAGCTTACCAAACCATGCATGGTTACATGTTATATTTTCTACTTCTTTAAGGGATAAAGAGTGATCATCTATTGGCCAATTAATGTTGGTCCTAACATTAAAACAGTCACTATCCTTTAGCCTGTAAAAGAATAAGCCTGGTAACCTATTGCCTAGCATCTGTAGAATTCACTGCAATATTATTCTTATAATCAGTACTGTTAAATGTGAATTATCATGATGTCCTTGACGCATGCACAATAATCCAGATAAGGAAATCCCAAAAAGTTGAATCAGTTCATCGAGACACAAAGCTTATTGGGATTAAAGTTTCATCACTCAACTAAACGACGTTGTCAGTCTAGACTGACTGCAGGTATCCCCCAACCTTATAAATGGCACAGTTGCATAACGACCAAAACCAACGATCGGTTACATATGCAAATTGCTGTGACTATTAACACTAGAACGACCAAAGCCATCATTCTGACAGTTTTGGATTTTCAAAGTTTAATAACTTTATGAAGAAAAAAAAAGATACAAACCCTCCTAGTGTTCCTAGTGAGTGTTCCTAAAATTGCATATATTTGCATTAAAAAGAGCTTTAGATCAATTCCACACAAAGAAAGTTATAAGATCTACCTAAAACGACCATGAGCCGTCAAAATGATGGTGCATAATTTGCACGTCATCGTGTGCATCATGTCACTATTTACGACATGTATTGGTCGCATCGTCCTGTATTGACTACTGCAATTCTATCCTCTTTGGTCTTCCCCTCAAGTGTCTTCATAAACTTCAATTGGTCCAGAATTTAGCTGCCCGTATCATGACCAGAACTCCTTCCACAGATCATATCACTCCTGTTCTTCAGCAACTCCATTGGCTCCCTGTTAAATACCGTACTGACTTCAAGATACTGCTTCTCACCTTTAAGGCCCTTAATAACCTAGCTCCTACATATCTTTCTGAACTCCTTTATATCCACATGCCCTCCCGTACTCTCAGATCCTCTTCTGCTCTCCAACTCACTACACCATTGGCCCACTTGACTACCATGGGGACTAGAGTCTTCAGTCATTCTGCCCCCCGCCTATGGAATTCTCTCCCACAAGACATTCGAAACATTGACCCTCTTTCAACCTTCAAATTCCATCTCAAAATGTACCTTTTCAAACTGGCATATTCAGTCTGATCCACGCTTCACTGAGTTTTGTGCAGATGATGATTTTATACTTATCTGTTGTATTAACTTTTTATTGTCTACCCTGCTTTGTTTTGATTTTATGCTGTCTGATACAGTGCTGCTTGTTTTTTTTGTTTTTTTTTTAACTGTGTTCTGTAAGGTGTCCTTGAGTGCTCTGAAAGGCGCCCACAAATAAAATGTATTATTATTATTTCCTTCATGAAGTTCATTGCTCTGTCCTAGAAACACACTAGCATTCTCCAGTGCAGAGTAATAGCCTAAACTTGATTTTTGATTATTGCCAACATGTCTGTCATATACAGACGCCGTTTCAGATGCACCATAACTACCACTGAGGTATTGCAGTATTTACAAGCGTTGGACAGCGGCGATTTTAAATTGTTTGAAAAATAGTATTACAGTTGTTAAAATTTTAATTTTGGTGTCAGTCGTTTCTTAGCAGACATACTAACATATGCAATATATTAATATCTCAATTGGGTATTTATGTTGACAGAATATAGCTTAAAAACTGAACGTCATCTTAACTGCCCATGGGCGTTTTAGGTAGGAGTGAAATCCCGGTCATCTAGTGTTAAGAAACGACTGACACCAAAATTAACCTTTAAACAACTTAATATTATTTTTCAAACAATTTAAAATCAGCGCTGTCCAAAGCCTGTAAACACTGCAATGCCTCGGTGGTAGTCATGGTGCATCTGAAACAGCAGCTGTACCCACACATGTTTGAAATCATCAAAAATCAAATGTAGACTATTACTCTGCACTGGAGAATGCTAGTGTGTTTCTAGGACAGAGCAATGAACTTCTCGTAGGAAATGATGCGACCAACACACATCATAGTGACATGATGTGCACTATCACGCGCAATTTACGAGCCGTTTTTTTTTTTTTTACCATTCATGGTCATTTTAGGTAGCTCTTATCATAACTTTTTTTGTGCAATTGATCTAAAGGTAATTTTAATGCAAATATATGCAATTTTAGGGGTATTCAGGGAACGGCAGGACTTTATCTTTCCCCCCCACCCCCAAAGTTATTAAACTTTGAAAATCTAAAACCGTCAAAATGACAGCCTTGGTTGTTCTAGTAACTACAGTTACGATGGCCACGTGTACTATTTACAGAGGATTGGGGAATAGTTGCAATCACAGCATTATAAAATGGCGACAAAATGGTGAGGCAGTGGCAGTAGCCTGTATGATATTACAGGATGGCCCCACTCTTTGCAACAGGACCACCCTTAACACTGACCAATTGTGTCTGCTCCTGAAGCTGTCTTTTCAGTCCACATACTTCACATACAGGGGGCAGTACTATAGGCAGAAGCACGGGTGTGCTATGGGTTCACCAGTTTCACCAATAGTGGCCAACTTGTATATGGAGGAAGTGGAAAAGAGGGATCTGATGTCCTACCCAGGGACACCACCTAGCCATTGGTTCTGATTTGTGGATGACACCTGAGTTAAAATTACATCTCATGACGTACCACATTTCCTTGATCACATTAACTTGGCGGACAACCACATCAAGTTTACCAGGGAGAATTTGAAAAATGACGGGTTAGCCTTTTTAGACTGTGAAATTGCAATTGGTGATTGGGGACATTTGATTGTTGATGTTTACCATAAACCAAAGCTGGTTCTGTGCCTTCTGGAGAATCTTGCTAGCTCGATGGCCCTTGACAAAAGATTTCATTTGCAGGCTCTTACATGTAATCCCGCTCTGTCTGCAACAGAGAATGAATGTCAGATGCAGTCTGCCATCTTATGCGCCATTTGCTCATACTCAGGAATCAGGAACACTTGGTCATTTCATTTCATGTACTTGCATACATGAAATTAAATGAAATGCCATTTCCCCCAGCAGTACAACACAAAGACAAAAACACATCCAAAAACTACAAGAACACACATATCCAAACTAAAGCGTATATCCAAACTAAACAAAAAAAATCACTGTCCAAGGGATCGAACACCAGCCAGGATGACTGTTGGAACTGCTGGTCTGCATGGGCTAGCAGTTAGCTTCCTCCTCGGGTGTTTCCTCCTCGGGTGCAGCTCCAAGTAGGGGCTGTGGTCCCTGAGCCCACCAGACGAAGCAGACCAAGCTCTCCCAGCCGATCCAGCACCAGCTCTCCCAGGCAGACACCCTCAACACACCTCCCCGCACTCCACATGACGACATCAAAACACCACAGTCAACGCCAGGTGAGGCTGCCGCCAGACCATCTCTCGGTGTTATAAGAACTGCTGGTCTGCATGGGCTAGCAGTTAGCTTAGCCTGCCCTGCTTCCACGTCCTGTCAGACCGCCCGAGGAGGCAGCTCTGGGCAAGGCCAAAACACGCTGTACCAGAAATTGGTCCACCCGAGGGATCGAGTCTCCCTGGCACAAACAGAGCAATATAGGGTACGCTGTTAAGTGCCCCGGGGATTGCCATAACTTGTACATCGAGGAAACCAAACAGACGTTGGCCAAGAGGATGGCAAAACACAGAAGCGCTACCTCATCAGGCAAGGACTCCATGGTCTACACCCATCTACAGGCCAGTGGCCACTCTTTCAAGGATGAGGATGTGCACATCCTTGATAGGGAGGAATGCAGGTTTGAATAGGGAGCCAAAGAGGTCATCTATGTGAAGAGGGAATGACCATCCCTGAACCGGGGGGGTGGTAAGAGTAAATCTGTCACCATCTTACAATGCTGTGATTGCAACTATTCCCCAATCCTCTGTGAATAGTACACATGGCCATTGTAATTAATGGTCACGGCAATTTGCATATGAAACCGATTGTTGGTATCGGTCATTATGCAACTGTACTATTTATAAGGTTGGGGGACACCTGCAGTCAGTTAAGACTGACAAAGTCACTCGGATGAGTGATTTAACATTTCTCCCACTAAACGTTGTGCCCAGATGAACTGATTCAACTTTCTGGAATTTATCATGATCTACACAAACTAATCATGTCTGCAATGTTAAGCCAATACAAATTACACCAACACGAAATAGCCTATCAAGAGAAGAGTGATAAATTGGAAAAACAATGCAATTGCTCATATTTAAAAGGGGGAAAAAATAAGTGAAACTCACAGTGTGGTGCAGCAACAGGGCCATTTTCCACTCTCTGAGGCTTGACCTCTACAAGAGGGGAAGAGGAAACAGGGGCGGGACTTTGAACTGGGGGTGGCCCTGCTTCTTTGACAACGCTACTGTTGCCTGTGGAGATGACCGTCTGATTGGCTCTTTGGCTGAGCCGGAGCCCATTGAGCTGCTCTGGTATCCTGATGTCAGAGGAAGGGTTGGGCTTTGGTGCATTCAGAGAGCCAAAACCAGACCCCAGGACTGAGGACTAGGATGGAGACCGGGATGGAGGGTAGAAGAGAGCCATGAGAGAGCAATATAATAAGATGCTAGCTGATAACATTCAAATTATCTGCTGACTCTTTAAAGTCGCTTTGGTTAAAAGCATCTGCTAAATGACTAAATGCAAAATGTAAGCGATAGAACTGTTTTCCAATTATTCAGAGAGTGGGCTATACTACAATACACTCTTCAGCATCTAAAAATTCTGACACTGCAATCAGTAAGCTTTTTCAAACAGTGCATTTTAAAAACTGAAGCAAGAAAAAAATTGAACCCCACTAGAAACACATTTTTCTTGTTACAGTGTGTCCCGGGTTATTTTTTTTAAGTAGTCCTATGCTGTAATAAAAGAAATGTGCCTGTTTTCACTTTCAAATTATTTGAAAGTAGTATTGTAAAGCTGCAATGCAGTGCTGTGATGTCATGTACACTACAATACACAGTATTAGTTTGAATAGTGCATATTGTGTTGCCTGTGTAAGCACTATGCTGTCATACTAAGCATGTGCCTCCACACGGAATGGAACCTATGATGGCAGTGGGCGAGCAGCTACAGGCAGCAGCATTAAAAAATCTGCATAGGACTGAGTGTGTAGGTACATAACTGTGAGTGTGAATGTTCTTTCTAGTCTGTGTGTCTTTGCAATCTCACCAGCGCGGATGGTGCATAGGTGGTACTAGCAGAGGCGGCGTGGGCATAGCTGTTGGCAGCGGCATGTGCGTAGCTGTGTGTGGCAGTGCGTCCATTGTGGTGGGAGTTGGTGAACACCAGGCTTTGGCCCAAACCCTCGGCCGAGGGGTTCTCCCCGATAGCCCCCAGGTCGGTATCCACTGATGCCCCTGCAAGTCCTCCCACCTTGGGGAGTAGGCTAGACAGGTCCACACTGTTGGAGGAGGAGGCACAAATTGGAGGTGGGGTGTGCGGGGGGTGAAGTTGGGGAAGGCAGAGGTTTCAGGGGGCAGGACAAAGAAAACAACATAAATTAAAAAAATAAAAAAAGTAAATTGTACACATGTAGCTTAATCTTTGGCAACTATGTTGTATTTATTGCAAATTTATCTTACTTCTGTCCAGGTGTGCTATGGTTTGCTGGAGCAGATGAGGCAGTGAACACTTTGGTCTCAGACAACTAGGGGAAAATAAGACTCTTTAGATGGTGAAACTGTGGCGACTGTGTGGTGGTCAATCAGCTAACGTCATGGAAAAGACAACAAAGCAGGGAACAAAAAATTTGAGAAACTGAACTGAAAAGCCAGTAAGCCTGATAGAGGTCAATACAACTTCAGGGGGAAAAAAATTCTGGAAATATTGCTTGTTTATTGAAGAATGAACTAAGCTCTAAATTATGAAACATTACAGCATATTGAAGCTGCTGTACGTAACTTTGGAGAAGTGAGCAATTTTGACGTAACACCCCCACCCCACAAAACCCACCCCCCAACCTCACTTTGCTTCCTCCTTCCCACCCGCAACCCCTCCCTCCAATCCAGCTTCATGTGATAAATGAGTTTACTCGACATAACTGGCAAAACCTATAGTCATTGCATATAAAAAATATTTTTTCCTCAGTGAAATCTTGAGTTTGTCCAACACTGTCGTTGTGAAGTACTGTCTTATTTACTATAGGCAAAGTATTCGTGAAAATAGCCATTTAAAAATTGTGGTGGAACCTTGTGTGACGAGTTCTGTCCAAGATCCACATTAATGTCAAGACAGTAAAATTTAGTGCAGTTGTAAACCTATACATAAAAAAAAAATACTGTTCAGCAAATCTCTTAAGTTATGGGGACAGCAGTGGCTTGGAGATAGAGCAGGTTGTCTGGCAACTGGAGGGTTGCCAGTTCGAGCCTCAGCTCCTCCTGGCAAAAATGTTGAAATGTCCACGAGCAAGGCACCTAACTTCCAACCACTCCCACACAGCTGGTTGTTACTTGCATGTTTCACAACGCCATCGGTGTATGAGTGCATTTGTGCGTGGGTGTATGTGAGGCATTAACTGGAAAGTGCTTTGAGTGTCTGTTGCAGTTAGGAAAGTGCAATATAAAATGCAGTCCATTTATACAATTGTTGCTGTGAAGCAACATTTTACTTAGAGGTGAAGTATTTTTAAAGATTGCAATTTCCAAAGTATCGGACTAGCTTGTGCTTTCAGGACACTACTTACCGGTGATTGAGACACAGGACACTTACTTGATGGATAACGGTCTGTGTGTGTATGTATAGATTGACAGATAATATGACAAAATCGTGTCTATAGAGTTACCTACAATAGCTTTAAATAAAGGCATTTGACTCTTATCAGACCATAAAGCACCGCCTTACATCCTCATTCCAGTCTTCTGAAGCCCAATCTTCCAGATTGCCTCTCCATGTTCCTAACAAGAAGAACAAGACAATTAATAAGTGTTGAGAACATTCACACAAAGTCACACCAAGTTCTTTGCAAACAAGTCACCCCAGGGAAACTGAGGGACATATCAACAATACTAGAGCATGGATTTCTTTCGTTGTGCTCCATGTTAAAGATTTCATATCATGCTTTTAGGGTTTTTCCCCTTCTATTTAGTGTGTTATATAGCTGGGAGGTGCATGTAAAACATCTGCAGAGTTACAAAACCCAAAGTCCACGCCAAAAGGAGTTATTCTCTCAACAGAAAACACTGCCTGAAATGGCTTGTTTGTAGTCCAGCATTTTCTTCCATTACTTATCTACATCACTACGCAACATATTTTCGTAATGTCCATGTAGCAGCTAGTTTGCCCTAACCCTAACCCCCCACCCCCACCAAAACAAAGTTTGGTAGAGCAGATAGGTCACAGATTTTGGTGCAACACCGGAAAGAGTTTGGTTAGTGCATATCGCAATGCCGAGAAGACGCCGCTTTCTTCTGTGCGAAGGGAAATTCCCTTTGTATGGACTTCCAAAAGAAGACGAAATGAAGAATCAGTGGGTAGAATTCCTCAGCTGTACAACCCCAACCTTTTACGTCCCCTTCATTTTACCAAGGGCTGCTTCCTGAACTAGACACAGTTCAATACTGGATTTTAGATTCGTTCACTTTTCCTAAACAAGAAAGCACCAGACAACATTGGATACTGTTCTTTTTCGGGCCAACATCAGCCATGCATGCATGCCAGGCATGTAAATAGTTTCAGTGCAGACAATGGGTGCATAAAATTAAGCTCAAGTGGGGGCGTCTGGTTGGCGTGGCGGTCTATTCCCTTGGCTACCAACCCAGGGATTGCCGGTTCAAATCCTTGCGTTACCTCCAGCTTGGTTGGGTGTCCCTACAGACACAACTGGCTGTGTCTGCGGGTGGGAAGCCAGATGTGGGTATGTGTCCTGGTCGCTGCAGTAGCTCTGGTCGATTGGGGTGCCTGTTTGAGGGGGGAAGGGGGAAGTGGGGGAATAGCGTGATCCTCCCACGCGCTATGTCCCCCTGGTGAAACTCCTCAGTCAGGTGAAAAGAAGCGGCTGGCGACTCCACATGTATCGGAGGAAGCATGTGGTAGTCTGCAGCCCTCCCCGGATCTGCAGAGTGGGTGGAGCAGCGACCGGGATGGCTCGGAAGAGTGGGGTAATTGGCCAAGTACAATGGTGCTTGAAAGTTTATGAACGCTTTAGAATTTTCTATATTTCTGCATAAATATGACCTAAAACATCATCAGATTTTCACACAAATCCTAAAAGCATATAAAGAGAACCCAATTAAACAAATGAGACAAAATATTATACTTGGTCATTTTTTTATTGAGAAAAATTATCCAATATTAAATATCTGTGAGTGGCAAAAGTATGTGAACCTCTAGGATTAGCAGTTAATTTGAAGGTGAAATTAGAGTCAGGTGTTTTCAACTAATGGGATGACAATCAGGTGTGAGTGGGTGCCCTGTTTTATTTAAAGAACAGGGATCTATGAAAGTCTGATCTTCACAACACATTTGTGGAAGTTTATCATAACAAGAACAAGAGATTTCCGAGGACCTCAGAAAAAATGTAGTTGATGCTCATCAGGCTGGAAAAGGTTACAAAACCATCTCTAAAGAGTTTGGACTCCACCAATCCACAGTCAGACAGATTGCGTACAAATGAGGGAAAATCAAGACCATTGTTACCCTCCCCAGGAACGGTCAACCATCAAAGATCACTCCAAGAGCAAGGCGTATAATAGTCAGCCAGGTCAAAAAGGAACCCAGGGTAACGTCTAAGCAACTAAAGGCCTCTCTCACATTGGCTAATGTTCATGAGTTCACCATCAGGAGAATCAATCAATCAAGCTGTATTTTGTGTAGCGCTTTTCTAGCTGCAACAGCCACTTAAAGCACTTTACATTTCTGGTCAAATCTCAATTTCAGACACCTGTTATAATAGAACACAAGCCGTTTTCTGTACAATCGCTACCATTTCTTATGCGTAAGGCCACTGAAATGTGATTTACAATCATTAACTTATTCACATGTGCATCAACATGCATCCAAACAGCATCCGTAAATGTGAGCAGCTTTTATAGCCTCCAAGTATGTGCAACATGATCCAGAAAGGGTCGGTGTGGGCGCAGGTCCTTGCTCCAACCAAGCAGCCATACACCCGAGTCTCTAAATCAAGGTCCTTAGCAAAGACTATTGGTTGACTACTAGAATCAGTTGTGTAACTGCTTGTGATTACAGTTGCTTCTGATTACAGTAATCAGTTGTGTGTTGTTGTTGAGAACACAGAACAACAATGGTGTGCATGGCAGGGTTGCAAGGAGAAAGCCACTGCTCTCCAAAAAGAACATTGCTGCCCATCTGCAGTTTGCTAACGATCACGTGGACAAGCCAGAAGGCTACTGGAAAAAATGTTTTGTGGATGGATGAGACCAAAATAGAACTTTTTGGTTTAAATGAGAAGTGTTATGTTTGGAGAAAGGAAAACACTGCATTCCAGCATAACAACCTTATCCCATCTGTGAAACAGGGTGGTGGTAGTATCATGGTTTAGGCCCGTTTTGCTGCATCTGGGCCAGGATGGCTTGCCATCATTGATGGAACAATGAATTCTGAATTATACCAGCTAATTCTTAAGGAAAATGTCAGGGACATCTGTCCATGAACTGAATCTCAAGAGAACATGGGTGATGCAGCAAGACAACGACCCTAAGCACACAAATCATTCTACCAAAGAATGGTTAAAGAAGAATAAAGTTAATGTTTTGGAATGGTCAAGTCAAAGTCTTGACCTTAATCCAATCGAAATGTTGTGGAAGGACCTGAAGCGAGCAGTTCATGTGAGGAAACCCACCAACATCCCAGAGTTGAAGCTGTTCTGTACAGAGGAATGGGCTAAAATTCCTCCAAGCCGATGTGCAGGACTGATCAGCAGTTACCAGAAACGTTTAGTTGCAGTTATTCCTGCACAAGTGGGTCACACCAGATACTGAAAGCAAAGGTTCACATACTTTTGGCACTCACAGATATGTAATATTGGATCAATCTCCTCAATAAATAATTTACCAAGTATCATATTTTTGTCTCATTTGTTTAATTGGGTTTTCTTTATCTACTTTTAAGACTTGTGTGAAAATCTGCTGATGTTTTAGGTCATATTTGTGCAGAAATATAGAAAATTCTAAAGGGTTCACAAACTTTCAAGCACCACTGTACAAGTAGGGAGAAAAAGGGCAGAAAAAAATCCCCCCCCCAAAAAACAAGCTGAAGTTATTTAGGGAGCTAATGGCAATTTGCACAAAACAATTCAGCCATGCACTGAGCAGTCAGATTACATGCCTTTATTTCAACTTTATCCACTCAAAATCATGGCGTTATTTTCACAACTGCCAGATAATTGGCACCATCTGCCAAAACATGAAAATTTTTCAAGTAATAAGCAATTAACTACAATTTTTATAATACCAAAAGCAGTTATGCTCAAGCGAAGATATTCCAAGCCAATTGCCTGTCAAACTACAGTCTTCTTGGTAAATGTACACGTTCTCGCAAAAATGTCTACTTGAGTAGTATTAAAGGCATTTAATGTACCGACGATGCAGGGAGATACTATAGTCATTTGGCAACAGCAGAATAGCGTTTTACAAGCTACGAACCTTTGCTATTTCCTGATAGCAGATGTTTTCCACTTCAATCAGCATTTTAGCGCATTTCCCACACGTACAACGATTAACAGGGGCATATATAGAAACATTTTTATATACGGCTTGTGATTGAAAGCAGGTAATGAACAACATTTACCAGAGACGTCCTGCTTTAATCTTTGTTGCTGCGGATGTTAGTGATGTCCCCTCTCATATTCAAGATCGTATTTTGGCTCAAACATGTACGGATGGATTTGAGAAGTTGCCATTTCTAATCAAGAACAAGAAATTATGTTGCCTAGTAGCTTTATAGTTTGCTTACGGAACCTCATACACCGGTGTTGTATCGAACTCTGTTTCCCCACTGAGCTCTTTTTCCCCGCTTCCCCTTGGCAGGCTTCCGGAAGTTGGCCAATCAGAAGAAAGCAGTGGGCTTTTAGGGGGCTTAAAGAGACAGCTAAAACAAGGTAAAGTGACTTGTTTCAGACAAAGGATGAACTGAGGGGCTGCATAAAGGGCCAGTATAAAATTAATCAAGATTTTTTTTTTGAACTGTGAATCATAAAAAGCTACTCTAGTGGCACTCCAGAATAAAAAATATAGAGCTAGAACGAGCATGATACGACCACTTTAAATAAACGCCACACTCTCACCAGTTCCTTCTGCAGCCTCATTGCCATCTGTTTCCCATGTATCCTGTCGGGGCGCTCCAGAGTTAGCTGTGTAGTCCGCTGGGTTGAAAGTCCTGTTTGGAGGAGACGATGGAGGGAAGACATACAGGCAGCAGAAGAGACAGAAAGAAAGAAAAGGAAGGAAGATGAGTTTAGAGAGCAGAGCATTTGGAATCATTGTTTAGATAACAGACAGACACTGACCCATTTTAGAGCCAGGAGAGATTCAGAACCTAGCTCACTCTACAAATTCAAGTGTTCAGATGTGTGCTTGTAATAATCATCATCTCATTGTTGTACGCACGCACGCACGCGCACACACAGACACACACACACACACACACACACACACACTCTCTCTCTCTTACCCCATTCCCTGTGAGGAGAACCTGTTCCCAGCCGCTCCTCTTCCTCTACCCCCTGCTCCTGAGAACAGACACTGGTCATTTTCAGGCATTCCAAAGTCTAAACTATGAACAAGTGAAGATGGGCCATTTTCCATCTAGGGTCCCCCTGCTGTAGAACTAAGTCAGAAACTTCCTTTAAAAACTTTTTATGACTTGCCAACTACTGGAATTGTTATTTTGACGTGTTTAAAATTCTTCTCTACAGTCTGACTTTTAAAGAGTAACATGAACCCCAGTATTTTAGTGCTCTTCGCTCTTTTCTCATCTTCGATAAAATATGCAGAAATAAGAGGTGAGGTGGAGTCTGCACTATTGGCACAAACAAGAAAATAAGAGTGGCTGAATGGAACGAATGTTCTCTGATCGGGGGGGCAGAAACAGCCGCTTTTCTTTTCTTTTTTGCATGTGTGACATGTCTGTGGACAAAAGCACTTCACCTCTTCTGACTGCCACCTCACTGCCATTCTACCATCACTCCATCTTATATATATATTTAAATATATATATAAAAAAGGCTAGCAATCTCCATCCACACTGATTCTTTCCCATCCATCTAGGTTCTCTTCATCTATCCAATCCTCATCATACACTTCACAAACAGCTGCACGGACCCAGTACATTCCGCACATGTTGAGGGCCACATGCCGTGATTGCAGGCTGACACAAATAGAAATGCTGCCTGCTACATCACCAAAAGCAATCCCAGTGCTCCAGGGGCCACTGCTTTTTTATAGGGAAAGGTCGACAGAAAAATAAAACAAGACAAGGTCAAAACCTAGTATATGACTGGACCCTGTATGATCAATTTTCCAAATTGTGGCCAATTTGTTCAAGGGATAGTCAGTGGTATTGTCCATAATGTGAATTTCTGGATATTAAATGTTCATCTGCAATTTTCTGTAGTGGTCCCAGTAATATTTGTTGTTAAAGAGAGACTGACATGCTCTTTCTGAACACATATTTAACATTGGGAGTTTGAATCACAACCGAAAATAGGTGTGGTTTTAAGAATTCAAAGCTATTGGCTACTGTCTTCCTGGTTGGGTGGGGCTCGGTACCGCTCGTCACTTGTTATTTACAAAAAATGTCGGATAGCGAGAACGAGAGGGAGATTTTATGCGAGGATTACAGTTTCGAGGAGGAGGATCCATTGATACAAATAACTGTTAGACAGATAGATGATAGATAGTTAGATAAATAGACAGATAGATAAGATAGATAGCAATACGTCGTAGCAAGATCGATAATAAAGTCTCAGCGAAATAGCACAAACTCGAGCCAAGTAGCTAGCAGGAGGGGGTGAAAGAACGGCTTCTCCATGGTTTTATAGCATCTCGCTATGGACACACCCTATATGCAATTTGACTGGTGTCTACGTATCCACCAGCACAATTTGACATTGGACAACATCTACAGTCAATCACAGATCTCTCTCGAGTGGCCGCAGACACGCTGTTTTGGCCACTGAATTTCTCCGTGGTCACATTCCAACTCGGAACATAGCCTATCAATAGGAATTTTCAGATTTTGATGTCAGTATCACTTTAAAGTGTACTTAAGTAGCATATCACATGACATAGTAAAGCTATGTTCGATACAATAGTTCCATGATTGAATTAATTAAATTAAGTTTCCTTTATTAATCCCCTTGAGGACATTTTAACCCATCCTCGCTGTGATCTGTGTAGCTAGGAGCAGTGAGCTGCCGTCTTCATGCTGCGCCCGGGGACCAACTCCAGTTCTTTTCATATTGCCTTGGTCAGGGGCACAGACAGGAGCATAAACCCTAACATGCATGTTTCTTTTGATGGTGGGGGAAACCGGAGCACCTGGAGAACCCCACCGCAGACACGGAGAGAGCATGCACATGCAAACTCCACAGAGGACGACCTAGGATGACCCCCAAGCTGGACAACCCTGGGGCTCGAACCAAGGACCTTCTTGCTGTGAAGCGACAGCACTAACCACAGGTCCACTGGGCCGCCATTATTGATTATTGAGCATGCATAAAGACAATAGTTCTGTGTTTACCAATGACGTCGTCGGTCGGGCCGAACAATCGTGTAACTTTCTGTGACGTCGTTGGTCACCTGATCCAGTGCCCCAATCGTTCAACTTGTTCACATGATCACTCTCTTGATTCCACCGGGTGCAGCTCTATGACATCGCGCCTGTGACGTAGTTTTGTTCCATCCTCCGTATGGCTCCATACCCCACCAGGAGCATTTCAGAAGCAGAGCATTTTGCCTACCCAATTTGACTTATTGATTTGGTAATTTTTCCTTGATTTTTGTGCTTCTACCATGGGTAATAGGCTACATAGTTAAATGGTTTCTTTTTTGTCTGTTTTAATTGTTTTTATACTTGTTATTTCCTACTTTGCTGTGCTGTAATGTACAGACAGTTTATACAGCTAAAAGTCCAGTTATGAACAGCATGGATCAAAGATTTTGGGCTGTGCTTTAATTGTTAAAAATACATTCATTCCATAATTATTTCGTATCTATATTTCACATACAGTGCTTGGCTTTTTTTAATGGTTTTGCAAGATGGATAACTACTGAATGGCTCTTTAAAAGTACTTGACTGTACAAGTTGCATTCATTAAGTCAGGCAAAATCACTTTTTTTATATGGCAGCTAATTACTAAGTTATACTCACATTCCACTCCAAAAACTCCTGCAATTAAATTCCATGCCTTGTCCTTTCTGGTATTGTCCTTATAAAAAAGATCTGTGGTGTCATATAAGACCTTGTCTTTTTTCACTTCCAAGATGAACCTCTCATCATCCATGGTGTCAAAAATCCTCTGACCGGTTGACTACCTTTTTTTTCTCCCGTTTTTCTCCACAATTGTACTTGGCCAATTACCCTATTTTCCAACCAATCTCCGTCGCTGCTCCACCCCCTCTGCTGATCCGGGGAGGGCTGCAGACTACCACATGCCTCCCCCGATACATGTGGCGTCGCCAGCTGCTTTTTTTCACCCGACAGTGAAGCGTTTCGCCAGGAGGGCGTAGCGTGTGGGAGGATCACGCTACCCCCCCACTTCCCCCAACCCTTGAACAGGCAAGAGTGGGGTAATTGGCCAGATACAACTGGGGTGAAAAAGAGGGGAAAATCAAAAAAAAAAAAAAGAAGAAGAAAAAAGAAAGAAAGAACAAGGCTAGAGCAGGGACACACTTTGGCTTTTTTTTTTTACATGACATTTCTTGCACACTACTACCTCTGATTGTGTATTAATTTTAAGGTTTATAATGATAAAATTAATGCTTTTGACCAGTTTACAAAGATTTTAACATTTAATTCAGCCTTCTTTACATGTAGAGGGAGGCCCCTGGCAACATTATTTAGCCAGCAGCTGTTGATTTTACTTTTGACCAAAAGTAATTTGTGAACTTATCTCTCAATTATCCACCTTTGTGTATCTGCCCAGTGCTTGAAAACCACTAATGGATTAGTAGAAGCGATATTATCTTCATAACTCACCTCTGCCCCTTCCCCTGCGTCCACGATCCGCCCCTCTCTCTCCAGGAGTCGCCTCAAACCCATTTTCCTCTGATCGACCTGGGACCAAAGTAAAAATGTGAACTTTTAGTGGAAATCACATATGTCATGTGAAAAAAAAATCCCTTTTAAAGTCCATATTGCGCCATTTGAATCCCTGTAATTACTATGGATTAGCAATCAAAAAAATAGAATACTTCTGTTTTGCTTCCAATTTTCATTAATTATGACAACTTTCCTAAACAGTGCATTTAAATGGCTATACTTGCATTGCAACTAGGTCACTTGCAACTGAAAAAGCTGTTACTAAATAGACAAAGAACATAGTGGTTTTCACTCATCAGACAGGAAACACAGATGTCCCCACATATACCCCTTGTCTCACCCTCGCGGCCCCGGCTGGAGCCCCGGCCCCTTCTGTTGGATCCCCCGCGGCCACGGCTGGCCTCCCTCTCCGCTCCTCTCTTCTCCCTGCTTTCCTTCATCTCTGAGGGTCCTCCCTCTTTCCCCAGGCTCCGTTTCTTCCCCACTGTCTCCCAGGAGTTCTGAAAGTAAGAGTGTGGTTTTAGGAGAAAAATCAGGATTTTCATCTGGGGCATGTCAAAAAACTGAGGACAGAAGCCCATACCTCTAGTTGCAAATTAGCATGAGACAGTGAATGTCACTGAGCAATATTGCCTTCAGACTGGCAGTTATTGTTGGGGGGGTTAAATCAGACAGTCCAGAAGTTAACTTTCTCGCCTGTGTAGCCACGTGTACACTTGGATTGACCTAGGACTCACTCCTAACAAAGCTTTCTCTCCTGTGTCTCAACTACTCTGTCTCCTGACCAACTCTCCAACTGTCTCAATGTATGAATATACGTTTCTCAATGTATGCCCACTTTCTAAAAAGAGGTGAAGAAATATCACATCATCATAGAAGATGCACTGGGACACAACATCAGTGATGTTTCCTGAGGTCCTCGGGTCTTTCAACATCATACACCCTCGCTCAGGCAACCCAGCCAGGGTTGATCAGGCCCTGGGCTGTGTCCCAGCAGCATTGGCCCACAGATCACTCCTGATCCAATAAGAATAGTTGCCCTTGCCTCTACACTGCACAAAAATTATGTCCATGTCATAGCCCTTTAATATGTACACAACACCAAGACTTCTGACACTAAAATACCTAAAATACAGGAGCTCTGGGTGAAACTGTTATATTCATAAAACAAACTAGCAGAAAGTAACCAGTTACGAGAATAAACTTGTAATCAGCTACAATGTACTTGGAATCTAAGAACACACATGGTTATACCACATGTGACAATTGAACATGCATGTTAGTGTGTAAGTGTGGACCCTCACTGTGTCAGAGGTACTCTCCAGCAGGAAGTTGATGGCTCTGTTGACATCTTCATTGCAGTCATGGAGCGCAACCATGCACTCGTCTTGGGTCTTCCCAGTCACCTCAATCAGCTTTGAAGACATAAAAACACAGAACATGGCATGAAGGTCGGATGGAACATGATGGACACTGTATGTATCAATTGTGTATTTGTTGGGGAGAGTAATCTTGGTAGGAATAAAATAGCAGTTATAATATAAAAAATTAACAACACAAATCTCAAACTAATGAAAACTGTTTGTAGAAAAAAAATATCAAGATATAGTTTACCAAAAAAAAAAGTCTGAATGTAGGGGTGGGCAATATGGCAAAAATATATCACAATTTCTTTCAGGCAGGGTCATGATCCAATCACAATTCTTGTTCATGTTGATTTTTAAGACTATTTCACAAGTTGCAACCAAACTAATTTCCCTATTTTAAAAATATAGCCCTACAAGGTAACAAAAACTAAAAGAAGAAATAATAGACTATTTAGGCGAACATACCTTTTCGAAAAGATTTTGCAGTGTGCAATTCTGCAAAGTATGATCACTCAACAAGAATTTTGACATGGTCTAGACTTGTATTCGATTACAATCAGACTTTTGCCTAACTCCCAAAATGAACATTGGTTTCAAAATGTAAACAACAATCGAAGTGCACTCTTGCTACATAACGTTAAAAAAATGTAACGTTGGTAGGAACTGTAACAGTCAGGTAGCTTCCAGTTCCAGTTCCCAGCTGACGGTTTGTTTGTTTGTTGCTCTGCTTGCTTTTAACTTTTAATTACTTTTAATAACTAATAACTTTCAACAACTCCTTGGGACCACTGGATTATTTTAATTGATTTTATCGTTTGCCTCTATTATTGTTTTCTGATTTTAGACACTGACGCCTCCGACTCTGTAGTGCTGGGAATCTATATGGCTTGATTCTAGCCTGTGGTTAAGCTAACCAAAACAATTATGCCAACTTTGCCCTGTGAGGACTGTGTACTACTCAAGAAAGCATACAAAGATCGCTGACCTTGAAGAGGATGTTCGAAGGCTTTCTGATGAACTCCATAAGAAAGACTCCCTTTTGACCAGCTTCACGGACGTGGCTTCTGGAAGTCCAAACGGATTTCCTCTCTCAGTGCAATCATCCAGGACACAGTTCTGTGGGACCACTACACTTGTTCACAGCTTTCCTCCTGCTTGACAACTAACCACCAGTCGTTGTGTGGTGATCCGCGATCAAAGAGAGGCTCCAACGGGGGTGCCTCTCACCCTCGCCTAAGCCTCGCCACTCACTACTCAATCCTGTCTGTAGACACTGCGGTCCACCCAGCTTAAATTCCCGTAGTTCCAACACACCTCGATCTGGACCCCTCTGTGAAAATGGCGCCTGCCAACACTGCAGCTTCCCCTCTAGTGGCTAGCAGTGTTCAGGTGGCTCACCATCTCACTGTGAAGCCAAAACAACAGCCCTCATCCCGGGTAATTATCTCCTCTCCCCATCCTAAGATCCTCAAAGAGAGCGTGATTAGACGCTCTCGAAGTCTTCCTTGCCATGAGCCGAAGGGAAATCCATTCTCGGAGCTGATGTTGCTGCCTCGTCACAACACTCACTTGCTCGGACACCCCATCCCCAGTCGGCGATTTCAACACAGTGTGGATCGTGCACTCTCCTTGTCCCCCCACCCCACCCCCGAGTCCATAACCAGGAACATCCATTTTTTCAACGCAGCCACATGCTGTTTCCCTTGAGCCACGGTCCCCGATATCCTGGATAAGCTCCCGGGGCGGCTGCGCTCAATCTCATCCTCCACCAATTGAGTGATCTTTCATGTGGGGACAAACGATGCAGCTTGTCAGCAGTCTGAATCGACCAAAAAGGATTTTAATGGACGCTTCAGCTTTTTAAGTACTTGTGGAAAGTCTTTTTATTTCTGGTCCTATTCCAACACTGGCCCATGGAGAGAGGTGTTTCATCAGAATAGTCAGCTTCCACACGTGGCTCTGTTTTGGGAACGTTTCTTCCTCTTCAAAACTGACGGAGTCCACCCCAAATGGCTTGATAGCTGGATACTAGCAGCCAACCTGCAACGCCGTACAGTCTTCTCCACCTGACGTACTGTTTACATCCCACGCTTCCCTCCCGGAACCTCCACTTCAATCTATGGTGGCACCCCACAGTACTGTTCCACCTGCTTCTCCCCCAACTGGCCTCATCTGTCATCCACCCTCTCACCTGGAGTTTTCCCCATACATACTATTATTAGGCACCATGCTTCTCAGCCACATGACATATCTAATAGGAAAACCAACAACAACCGAATTATCTGGAGCAAATATCTGCAATTTACATCTTATTTGCTGTACTCCTGTTGCTTTTTACTCTGCTTTGACACCAACAATTTTGGCCTCCTGGATGTGAGATCTCATGGTAATAAGTGCTTTATCATTAATGATTTTGTTTCTAATAATATTGACTTTATGATTACTGAGACATAGCTGTCACCAGGGGACACTGTTCCCGATTGTGGCTAGGCCCCCTGATTTTACACATTTTCATATTTCCAGGCCCTCTGGGACGAGGGGCTTGCCTAGCTGCTTTTTTTTTTGTTAGGTCTTAAGCGCCATCCTGCTGTTTTTGGTGATTTTATCTCCTTTGAGGTTTGAAGTTTCTTAATCACCGACCCTCCCTCTTTACTCTGCGTCTTAATTTATAGGCCCCCTAATTCAGTTAGTTTTATATCTGAGTTTTCTGAGCTATCTATTGTCATGCCAAAATATGACAGTGCTTTTTCTTGGTGATTTAATATCCATGAATGTTGCCCTTCCCATTCTCTGATTTAATGTTTTTTTAGATCTTATAGACTCTTGTAACCTCATTCAATCTATTAAAGGGGCCACACATTCCAAAGGTCACATTTTAGACCTTGTACTCTCTTCTGTCTTAATCTGGTGGATATGCTTGTAACTGGCCATAAATCTTTTCTTTTTTTTCAAAATTCCACTACAGCTCTCTATTCCTAGTTGCTAGTTCCTTACAAACACGCTCTTGCATTCGCAACGCTGATTCCGCAGTTACATTCTGTGATGCTTTTAATTCATCATCCTTTAATCCCTCTCAATCCAGATGCACTTAAATTCATTCAATGATCAGCGCCTATCTATCCTTGACCAAACTGCACCACTTAAAACTAGGAAACAAAAATCCTACCCCAGCTGAATGATCACAGTCGTGCCCTAAGAAGACTCTGTAGAAAAGCTGAACGACAATGGAACATCAACCAGTCTAAATTAGCGCACAACACTCTTAAAAAACAAATATTAGGGGGTTTCCAGGTAACATAGCAGTCTATTCTGTTGCCTACCAACACGAGGATTGCCGGTTTGAATCCCCGTGTTACCTCCGGCTTGGTTGGGCGTCCCTACAGACACAATTGGTCGTGTCTGCGGGTGGGAAGCCAGATGTGGGTACATGTCCTGGTCACTGCACTAGCACCTCCTCTGGTCGGTCGGGGCGCCTGTTCAAGGAGGACAGGGAACTGGGGGGAATAGTGTGACCCTCCCACGCACTACGTCCCCCTGGCGAAACTCCTCACTGTCAGGTGAAAAGAAGCAGCTAGTGACCCCACATGCATCAGAGGAAGCATATGGTAGTCTGCAGCCCTCCCTGGATCGGTACGGGGGGGCAGCAACTGGGATGGCTCGGAAAATAGGCTAATTGAACAAGTACGATTGGGGAGAAAAAAATCAAAGAAAAAAACGAAAAACCAAATGTTAACTTACCAGAATGCAGTTAAGGATACAAGATCAGCTTAGTTCTCTGAATTGATATCTAAAATAACCACAATCCTAAAGTTCTCTTCAGGGCATTTGATTCTGTTATTAATGGTCCCGCCACTTCTCTTTTTGAACCTGACGTTGAGAAATGTCTCACTCATTTTGTGAATGAAGTGGAGAATATCAGATCACAAATCCAGCCTGGCCCTTGCATTCTTTCCATTCCCCATGTTATAAATTTTCCTCTTTTACCCAGTTTCAACCGATTTCAACTTCATTGTTAGAGAGTACAGTCTCCAATATGAACTCCTCCTCCTGTATCACAAACATCATCCCCCATTAAGCTGCTCAAGGATGTATTTTCCACTGCTAGCCCTGTTATTCTACAAATTCTTAATAATTCTCTGGCCTCAGGTTCTTTTCCAGACAGTTGTGAGCATGCCATTGTTCACTCATTGCAAAAGAAACGTAATTTGGATCCCCTGTCCTTAAGTAACTACAGACCAATCTCCAAATTGTCTTTTTTTATCTAAGGTTCTGGAGAGTAATTTCATCTCAATTGATTTCCTTTATGAACACTAATAGTATTTTTATCTGACAATAATAGTATTTTTATTAATATTATTTCACATTATTATTTTATATTATTAGTATTTAATATTATTTTTATTTTGATGGACTGGCGGCCTGTCCAGGGTGTCTCCCCGCCTGCCGCCCAATGACTGCTGGGATAGGCTCCAGCATCCCTGCGACCCTGAGAGCAGGATAAGCGGCTTGGATAATGGATGGAATGGATAGTATTTTTAACAATTTCCAGTCTGATTCTAGAGCACTTCATAGTACCCGAGGCAGCTCTAGTTAAGGTAACTAATGACCTACTGCGGACTGCAGACAGAGGTGACAGCTCGATTTTAATTCTTTTAGACTGAAGTGCTGCCTTTGACACAGTCGATCACAGTATCCTCTTACATTGCTTAAGAGACTTGGGTAGGCATCAAGGACTCGACTCTTAAGTTTATTACGCTCTTACCTCTCTAACACAGCTTTTTCTGTTGTTCTGGGTAACTACTTCCTCGATGGCTCAGTTGAGTTGTGGTGTCCCTCAAGGCTTAGTTCTTGCCCCCCTTCTGTTTCCTATATACATGCTGTCTCTTCAGTAATCAGGGAGTATTTATTGTCATTTCTTTCATGTACTTATGCACACAAAGAAATTAAATTCCGTCTCCCCTGGCCCACAGCAGTGTGACACAAAAGGCAATAACACACATACAAAATTCCCAAAAACGACAACACCAAAAATGTACAAAAAGAGCGAACAAAGCAACAAATTAAAAAAAAAAGTTAACAACAGAGTCCACTC
Organism: Lampris incognitus; assembly: GCF_029633865.1. NCBI lineage: Eukaryota > Metazoa > Chordata > Actinopteri > Lampriformes > Lampridae > Lampris > Lampris incognitus. The sequence continues at coordinate 122,006,708 of NC_079211.1, forward strand.
GTTGCAACACAGTCCAAAAATTCCACTGTCCAGAGAGCAAATGTCAGCCAGAATGACTGTTGGAACTGCTGGTCTGCATGGGCTAGCAGTTATCTTAGCCTGCCCCGCTTCCGTGTCCTGTCAGACCACCCTCAGTGTTTCCTCCTCGGGCGCAGCTCCAGCAGGGCCACGGTCCCTGGGCCCACCAGACCCAGCAGACCAGGATCCACCAGCCAATCCAACACCAGCTCTCGCAGCCAGACACCTTCGACACACCTCCCCGCACTCCACATGACAACACCAAAACATAGTCAACACTAGGTGAGGCCACTGCCAGATCACCCTCGGTGTTATCGGAACTGCGGGTCTGCATGGGCTAGCAGAAGCTTAGCCTACCCCACTTCCGTGTCCTGTCAGACCACCCTCAGTGTTTCCTCCTTGGGCGCAGCTCCGGTCAGGGCCGCGGTCCCTAGGTCCACGGGAGGCAGCAGACCAAGCTCTCCAGCGATCCAGCGCCAGCCCTCCCAGCCATCAAAAAGCCATCTTGACCAAGCCATTCAAAATCATGATGTGTTTTACCGTTTTTATGCTGACGACACTCAGATATACATGCTACTAAAACCCACAGATCATAGCGGCCTAGCAAATCTCACAATTTACCACTCTTGATATTAAATCCTGGATGTCTGAAGATTTTCTTGAATTTAATGATGATAAGTCTGAGGTCATTCTGTTCAGTCCTGCAAATTCCATCAGCTTTTTTGGTACTAATCTTGGTGGTCTGTTAGGTAGTCTTAAGCAGGCTGCAAGGAATCTTGGGGTGATATTTGATGCTAACCTCCGTTTTGATAATCAACTCAAACATGTTGTTCAGTCATGCTTTCTCCAGTTAAAGGTAATCTCTAAAATTAGGTAATTTTTTCAATTGCTGATCTACAAAAATTTGTACATACTTTTATCTATTCTCGGCTTGATCTACAATAAGTTGTACATGCTTTTATCTATTCTTGACTTGATCATTGCAATGCATTTTACTCGGGTACCAGCAAGGGCTCCCTCCATTGTCTGCAGTTGGTACAAAACTGCTGTTCGGCTCATTAACGGGACAAAAAGGCATGACCATATCGATGCCATGCTTGCCTCCCTACACTGGCCCCCTGTTATATTTTGAATTGATTTTAAATTTTATTGCTCACTTTTAAGGCCGTCAACGGTCTTACTCCTACATACATTTCCAGTTTACTGACCTGGTATATGCCCTCTCAACCATTAAGATCTACAGATGGCGCCCTGTAGTTATTCCCAGGTCACGTTTGTCACAAAGGGTGATTGGGCTTTTTGCTGTTAGAGCACCCACACTATGGAACCGTCCTCCCATTGAACTAAGACAAACCCAGTCTCTAGCGTCTTTTGAAGCTCATCTTATAACTTTTCTTTTGATGAGAGCTTTTACAAATGTTTGATAATTGTTTTAATTTATTATACCGTTTTTATTTTTACTCCTATTTTTGCAATTTTTTTCATTTAACAAATTTCTCTCTTCCTTTTAGTTCTTATTTTTTGCTTTCATTAGTGATTTTCAATTTATTCTCTTACAATGTTTTTTGTGGTGTCATTTTTAACTTTTTTTATCCTGTTCTGTGACGCACTTTGCAATCCTGTACAGAAACGTGCCATACAGTTTAATATTAGATACAGATCCTCAGCAAAACCAGTCTATTCACTTTGTTTTTTGAGTCAGCAGTATGTAACATTCTAATAAACATGAAGTAGAACAAAAATAAACAGAACAAGATATCAATGAGGAAAAGCCAGGTTCAAACAAAATAAATAGCTTATTTTAAAAAAGGTTAAATAAAAATGTAAACTTGTAATCGAATGCATTTCTGCAAAGTATTAACAATCAACAATCATTTTAACATGTGGCTAGACCATAAAATCGCTTGTAGAAAAAAGCTGGACGTTTTGAATTCTGTATCGAATCTTGTCGCGGGATTCTGAGTACAGCCATGGAATGGCCGTGTTGGAAAAATATTTGTGGCTGGGTATCTCGTACCGCAGATCAACTATTTTGAACAGTCTTCTGAAACCCCAACTTCCCAAGGTTTTTATGGGTGTCATATCCCTTGACAGGTAAAATGTCACTGCATCAGTTACCTCTTTCCAGCACTTACTTGTCCTGTCATATGGAATGCCTTTGTTAGAGTTGCTTGTTTTGGCCTTGTAGCCTCTCGCTGCATGATTGTAGCTGATCTACTCATGTCAGATCCCCTTACTGTTTGACTGTCAGCATACTCTTTTGGGTGCTTTCTTTTGAGGTGGTTAAAAAGGTTTGTTGTGTTGCCATTTTACGGGCGACCCTTATCTTTGCAATGTTTGCAAATAACTGTGGTTTGCGCCATGTCGATTTTGGAAAATCCATACCTGTTCCATATTACTGATGTCGAATTCTTTTAAGGGACCTACTTCTCTGTGTTGTCATCCATGCCGCATGTTGCCAAATAAAAAGGGGGAGGGGAAGAAATCCACGGCACTACCTACTGTTTGCTATTACTGTTTTATTGGTGTCTTTAGGGAAGGTGCAAAACAGATTAGCAAATAGTGTGATTTAAGATTTGGCTGAGAAAACTGGATTCATTGTATGGGTCATAGAATTGCAACTGATAGAATGTGCACTGTAGCACAATACCAACAATTTCTCTGTAAAGGCCGATTGTGGAGAAATTTTAATCATTCACGATTTAATATCATCATATCGCACACCCCTATCTGAATGTGCACACTTAAACACCAACAAAAACGCCCACACTACCTGTTTGACCTTGTCCTCAAAGTCTGCATCATTTTTGTCATAGATCATCTGGGCCAGACGAATCTGTTCTGCTGTGGCCTGGAAAACAAAGTGACATTGGTTAGAGAACACACACATAATCACAAAAAAAATCCCACATAAGGATAAAGGTCTTCGTTTCTCCCCCATTTCTATTAAAAAAAAGGTTGAATTCTAATCAAAAAAATTATGATTTGACTAAAGTTAAGTGGCTCCTAACTGTACATCTTTTGAAAGATGCAGTCTTTCAAAACATATGGCCTTAAATGGCTCTATATCATTGTCTACCCTTTCATGCACTACTCTCAACTGTGCAAAACAGGTAGAACAAAATGTTACATCGTACAAAACATTACAATGTGGGGTTTTTATTAAAAGGCATCCAAATGGCGATTTGACCAATAGTGGTGCTATAAAGCAAAGTAAGAAGCGGGTTCTATGTCATTTGTATTGTGTTCTTCCATTACGCACACAAGGACACACGTGCACATCATGAACTGCTACAAAACTCAAGTGGAAGACGACAACAACATGTCAACTGCAGGAAGTGAAGCAGCTGCAACTACACTAAAGAAATGCAAGTGTGACCTTAATATATATGTCTGTGAATGTTCTCATTCATCCAGGTCATGGTTATCCAAAGGAGTTGAATCAAGTCCAGTTGCACTTGATTCAACTCCTTTGGATGACCTTAATATAGAATGGAGAAAACAAAAGGACAAAAAGAAATTGCGTAAATACTGCTGAGGCTCTTCTTAGTTGGAGAAAGCTGCAGTAAGAGAGGATTTCTAAAAAAGGCTAAGCAAATGTATTATGAGGTAGGAAATAGGGCTATCACTGAATATGCCAAATTCGAATATATAACCGCATTGCAAAAAAAACAGACATTCAAGTGTAAAAATTAATATTCCCTTGTGGAAAAAAGCAGCACTACCGTGGCTGTCAGTGTTAATGTAATGTGACTCTTGCACGGCTATCCCATTCACAAAGGAACCAACAGCACTTTGCATATCTGAGCTGCATTCCTTATAGCAGTGCCAATACTTTTAGATCACCACAGATGTTCCAGTCGTAATTGTTGTACTGTATGTGTTTCAGCAACAGTTCCATGTATAGTAGTCTTTCATGTGTACTGTTGGACAACCAACTGTCGTTTGCTGAAAACGTTGCATCGGTTGCTCGCTCCTGCAGATTTCTCCTCTATAACATCAGGAGGATTCGCCCATTCCTCATCCACAAGATGGCACAGGTGCTCATCCAGGCTCTGGTCATCTCCCGGCTGGACTACGGCAACTCCCTCCTTGCTGGCGCCTCAGCGTCGGCCATCAGAACTCTGGAGGTTGTTCAGAAAGCTGCACCTCGTCTGGTGTTCAACCACCCTAAGTTCTCCCACACAACTCCCCTTCTCATGTCCCTACACTGGCTCCCAGTAGCTGCTCGCATCCAGTTTAAGACTCTGGTGCTAGCCTACAGGGCAGTGAAAGGAACAGCTCCTTCCTATCTCCAGGCCATGGTCAAGCCCTACACCCCTGCCTGACCACTTCGCTCTGTTGCCTCAGGATGCCTAGTTGCCCCGTCGCTCAGAGGCCCTTGCTGCCGATTGACCCAGTCATGGCTCTTTTCTGTCCTGGCCCCACAGTGGTGGAATGAACTCCCCACTGATGTCAGGACAGCGGAGTTGCTGCCCATCTTTCAGCGCAGGTTGAAAACTCACCTCTTTAAGAACTACTACCCTGTTACTTGTTCTTAGCACTTATTGTAATCACTCATTTAAAAAAAAATTCTAAAAAATCTTTCTTGCACTTTTACTTTAGCACTGGTTTTGCTCTTAGATGCACTTATGACCTCTGATGACTAGTAGTTCTCCTGATTTCCTACGTTAAATGCACTTATTCTAAGTCGCTTTGGCTAAATGACTGTAATGTAATATACTGCATAGCCAATGGGTATTGAAGGGTGGACATATGCCATTGTGTAACAGGACAGCTTTCAATCTTAACTTTGACAAATCTATAAAAAGACGCCATTGTTGTGGGTCATTCACACAACCCAAAGCCATGTACAATCGAACAATGTCAGTGCAGAAACAGAGTTTGTCAGCCTGCGTAAAGAAGCTTGTCAAATGTTCTTGATAGTTCCAAAAGATAGAAATTGTTGTACCTGGTAACAGCAAACCCCATCCTTGCAATCTTGAACCAAGTAGTTCTTCTTTAGCTTCTGACAAATCCAAGTCCCTGACCAGGTCATTTAATTCTGGCTATGTTATCAGATGAGGATAATCAGCCATAAAGGTTCAACATCTGGACCAGTGTCATTTTCCACATCTGGTTCATGTGTTGTGGCATCTTCATCTGCCTCATCTAGACTCCATAACTCTGGTGGCTTCGGTACTGGCAAACTGCCTTCAGCCATGAGACCAGTGCCACATGATGACAGATTGGGGTATACAACAGATTTATTTTTAGTAGAGAAGCCAGATACATTGGTCAGACAAAAGTAACAGTCCGTTACGTGATCCTTCTGTTCTCACCATATATTTGGGACTGCAAATGGCATTGACTTCCGAGTACCTGAGCCAAGCTCTCAGGTTGACTGCACGTTGCACAACAAATGTGCGGAGCCCAGGGTTTCTCTTGGTCACCAATTTCACATCCAAAGTAGAGCTCACGGGCCTTCTTCATAAGAGCAGCCATGGTGCGTCTTTAAACCTTAAGCATATACTCGCCACAGATGTAACAGAATGTATTGCAGCTGTTGCAACATTGATGAGACATTTCTGTTGTATTAAATCTTCCTGAAGACAATAAATCCCATTGTTAAGTATACTCACTATGCTATTGCATGAAGAACATGTGCATCAACATGCATCCAAACAGAATCTGTAAATGTGAGCAGCTTTTATAGCCTGTCTGCCTGCATCTAACCTCACTAAGCATCCGCAGGCATGCCTAAGACAACATTTGCATAGCACCTACACTGAGTGCATGCCCAGACATGCTTGGACTGACAAAAACAGCTTGCTTTGTGGGCAATATACTAGTAGACTCAAAATATGATGGGAAAAAAAAAATCACAAAAATAGTTTATATCTACAAAATGGTATGTGATGGGAAATTTTTAAGGTGATTTTCGTGATCAGCAGCCCAAAATCCATAAAATACACCCACAAGTGTTCAGGAAGCAAAATCTTCATTGTCCAGTGAACTGTCACAGTACTGCAAAAACTTGTAGGGTTTGATTTATTAGATGAAAATAAACTGTATCGTTTAAGAAAGCACCTGTTCACAAGAAACTAAAAGACAAAAAAACTAACAAATAATTGTAATTATTCAGAGTGTTATTTTCTTCCTATCTGTCCCATTTGTTTGTTTTTCTTATTTTCATCTTTCTTTCCCCTATGCAGACTTTAAGTTTTGGGTCTTCAAACATTAATGGTGGGAGACAAAGACAGATGAGAGCGGTACTTTTTCTATCTCAAACGGACCTTAAAAAAGTCATCCATGCATTCATCTCATCATGTCTGGATTATTCTAACTCCCTGTATTCAGGGCTCAGTCAAAAGTCCACCTCCCGCCTCCAGCTCATCCAAATCTCAAAAGCCAGACTGTTAAATTCCAAGAGGTATGACCACATCATTCCCATTCTTGCAATGCTTCACTGGCTACCTGTTAGGTATAGGATTGATTTTAAACTTCTACTAATTATTTTTAAAGCCCTACATGGCCTTACTCCTACATATATCATTGATTTACTCACACCCCACGGGCCTGGCTGCTGCCTGCGCTCCTCAGGCAGGTCCTTTTTAACTGTTCCCTCAGCCAGCCTTGTTATTAAAGGCGACTGGGCATTTTCTGTAAGAGCCCCACAGCTGTGGAACCCCCTAACTGAGGAAATTGGGTTAGCAAATGCACTGCCTCTTTTAAATCACTTCTTAAAACTTACTTTTACAGGAATGCTTCTTTATAGTAAATCCGTTGTTGCCCAATTTTTATTTATTTTTTATACTGTTTATGTCTTATACTTTTATATTTTGAGTTTTTAATTCTTTATATTTTTATATATTTTTCTTTCATCACCTTATTTTAATTGTTTTTAATCATAATCCTTGTTTTATCAGCTCTAATTCGCTACGTTTTAATTACACTCTTGTGATTTTATCCTGACTGTTTTACCTTGCTCTGTGGAGCGGATCTGGCATTATGTCCTACATCTTTATTGAATTTTGTTGTTCCATCTTGACTATGTGCATTATTTTATCCTGTTGGGTAAGGCACCTTGTAACGTTGTTCAGAAAGGTGCAATATAAATAAAGTTTATCATTATTATTAGTTGAAACTGCACTCAAACATTTAGATATAATTTTTCTTCGAGAAACACACAGATGGGTAGGGATTAGAACTGCACTACAAATTTCACACTGGACAGAATAAGTGAAGAACCACATTTACAATATTATCACTTTATCCAGGTTATTATCACAATTTGATTCCATTGATGCTCGGAGAATAGAAAATTCAAACACCAGACAGGACACATGGGTAAAGGTTTCAGAGAACAGGGTCAGTGCTGCCAGGCAAGACAGGGTGTATATCAAGACACCTTAACAACAGGTTAATCAGGAGCAACATATTTCCCAGTTGGTTTTCACCCTCATCAATGTTGTTTTATGTCATTCATCAACAAAAAATATAAATCTTTCTGACATTTTAACTTGAAATTACTATAGGATAGGTCTTTTTGTTAAAAAAAAAATTATATATATATATGTATATATTTGAAGAGGGGGGAAGCAAAGTTTGAATCTTTAAGTCAATTAACACATAGCAATTTACACTTCTAAACCTGTTTGTATGTGACGCTTACATAAACTACAGTTAAAATAAATTTTGTTGGAATAAATTTGAATTTAATACATTTTGTATGTTTTCAGCTCTTTTAATAAGAAGTGCTTGGGTGGTTTATAGCAGCCTCACGTAACCTTACACATAATACCAACAACAATAATTAATAATGATGATGATGATGATATTTAAGAAAAAGGAGTTCTGGTATCAGTCAGTATCAGTCTCAGCAGATATCCAAATTCAGGTATCGGAATCGGAACTGAAAAAAGTGGATCGTGCATCTCTAGTGCCATTCAATTGATTTTGTGTGTGCACCAGTGAACACCCACCTGTATCTGTTTCTGTGGCTGTGTTGTTTGTGTGGTAGCAGGCAGCGCTCTGTCCCGAGTCCCTCGGGTTTGATTGCTGACCACGGAAGTCATCATATACAGTATTTACAAAACAATGTATGTACAAAATAGAAAAATCTGGTGGAGACATAGGACAGCACACAGGGAGGGTGGTAAAAAGAAAAAATATCAATTAGACATCATAGTCATATGCACTATAATGCGCATCAATCGCCAGCAAATAACTCATACTGAATTGGTGTCCATGATCTAAGAGCGTATAAACTGTATATAAGTAGACCTTCGTGCTGTTGTCAACTGCGCCATGTAAGACTATAACCCCATCTGTTACACCCTTCCCCACAGTTAAATTTAGACACTCAAGAGGGGACCATATGGGTGTCAACTTACAACTCTCACCCTCCCTCACTTAAACAGATATGCTCACCTAGCCTAGAAACATAAATGCAGAGATGTTACGACTACCGTCTCTTCACAAGCCCCTATAAGACATATAAGGCAAAATACTTAATCCACTGGCCATTCGTTTTTTTATCATTGCACAATGTCGTTTTGAGCTTTTTTAGGTGTTGAGTTTGTGATTAAAAACATGTTGGAGCCTTTTGAAAGGCCCAACAAACTAGCGATGAGGCTAACGATAGAGAACAAGAGTGACGCATTAATTGGAAGGCACCAGTTAGTTCTACAAACGGGAACAATTGCAATATGTAAGGTATGTTAGCAACTTAGCTAAATGCCATGACGTTGGTGTCACCAAATGACAAGAAAACAATGCTAGCATGGGGTCGAAAGGCGGATTTCTAAATTAAAGACAGATTTTATTGATAATGATTTACATTTCATCATCGTGGGAACAAAAGAAAAAAACAGCGGACCGTGGCGATGCTATTGTCAACGTCAAGCAGTTTATCTGTGCGAGATTTCGCAAGATTTCGTTGGGTGTCATAGCACAATAACATGATGTGTAGGGAGACTGATATACGACCCAGTTCACATTGTCAGAAAAACAAAAATGTCAGCACATAGCTGCTTGCTGCCCAACAATCTGTTTCAGGAACATGTATGCGTTATCGAAAGAGAAACATGAGCCGAGTCCTAACTGCCAACTAGCTGACGTTAGCATACCAAGGTTTGCTAACATTAGTCTTTGTTTGTGGAGGTCTCATTTCAGATTATTACCCGGTTAATAATACGTCCTATTACTTTAAAAATAAACGTAACTATCTATCGACAAAATATTGACGCGTAACCACTACAACTAACTCTACGTGCTCGCAATCTTTTAACTGTCACGGGTCAGGAGCAAAAATAAACAAACGATCAGAACGAAGAGTCTCCCTTTGTGTAAGCCTTCGGGAAGGCTAGCTCATTAGCTGATAGCCTGCGCAGCTAACATTAGCACGGAATAAGCTAATTCACATACGAGAGCTAACATGTGTACGCTAATCACACTACTTATAGAAGCAGACGAGATTAAAACGGTGTTTCTTCCGTACTTAGTTCTCTGGCGGTGACTTCCATCACAGCGGTGCGAATATGAGACGCCCGTGTCGAGCGGGTTTAGACGTGAGAAGTCGGGAGAAAAAAAACGCATGGACCGCTCATGCTAAGCTACAAGTAGCGAAGGCATGTGAACGGGCCGTTCGCACAATGCGATGTTACAGTCAAACAGCCCACGGTGGCTAACTAGCTATAGAATAGCTAACCACGGAGGACACGTGAAAACGAGCAACCCGTGTGAATATACTGACCGATCAGGCTTTTTCAGAGAACGAAGGATAAGACGATAAATTAGGACGATTTGAGGGGCAGCATAGTAATTCTGTTATCACAACAAACCTTTTCCCTTCTTTACCTGCTAACACGCTTCGCTCAGCCAGCAGCCGATGCCGTCACGTGATACGCCGCGCCGTTTAATGTTGAGGCACCAAATCAGCCAATCACAGGCGACTGAGCCGTAAGACGCCAACGTCACATACGTGTGCGTTCCCGTCTTCTCAGAGATGGGGTCGAGCACGTAATGAATCTTTTTCTTATGAAGATGATTCATTTACAAACATCAAGGCATAGAAACCATAACGACAATAAACACCGCTTGATAATAATGTAATATAATGAATAATAGAAAGTAAGAAAATAAAAATAAATTAACAACAATAATAATAACAATAAGTCCGCCCTCTTCTGTAGTTGCTCGAGAGGTCGTCAAAGATGTTCAGTTCTTCATAAGCTCTGAGCTCTGAGAAGAGACCCTGCATGTCTTCCTTTCTTTAGTCTCAAAGCCCTGAGCTGATTGTCCACAAGGTCCGTTCTAAAAACAAAATAAAAGGAAATTTATTTTCCTCCATTTGGATGCAGGATGAAACATTTCGCCAGGAGTGTCAGGTTGTTCAATATTAAGTCACTCTTAATGTCCTTCATGTTTATACCAAACACAATATTTTCTCTTGTGAGAGGAGCAAGTCCTGCAAATCCTCCCAGAATGTCACAGAGTACATACAATGGAAAAACAGTTGATCAGTAGTTTCAATTTCAGTATCACAAAAGCTACAGTTACTGCAGTTAACATTAAATCTCAGTCTTAGCAATTCATTGGATGGATAAATATCATTCAGAATTTTGAAATTGACTTCTTTTGTCTTGGGTTTTACATGGTTAGTAATATAGTTAGTTCTCCGTTTCTTACTGTATGATTCCAAAAACAGTTGGATGATGGAGTTTCTATTTGATTGTATTGGTTGCAGTATATTGTTCAAGTGATTACCCCAGTCACCATCAACAGCAAAGTGATGGAGAGGGTAGACAACTTCAAATATCTGGGAGTAAACATCCACAAAGACCTCACATAGGCTAGCCACACCATCACTGGCATTAAAAAGGCTCAACAGCATCTGTACGGCCTCGGGCGCCTAAAGACATTTGTCCTGAAACCCCAAATCCTCAGGGACCTCTACCAGGGCACCATAGAGAGCCTGCTGACAGGCTGTTTTGCCACATGGTACGGCAGCTGTAACAGCAAGGACCGCAAGGCGCTGTGGATGGTGGTGCACACAACAACCTGTTCTCCCTGCTGCCCTTAAGGAGGAGATACAAGGTTCTCAAAACATGTACCAGCAGACTGAGGAACAGCTTCTTTCCTCCAGCCACAAGACTTCTTTATAAATAACACACACACACACACACACACACACACACACACACACACACACACACACACACACACACACACACACACACACACACACACACACGCACACACACACACAAATTGAAGATTTCCTACACCGGTGTGTACTACTCCCTTCAGAGGACAGCACAAACAGGCTCTAACCAGAGTAGAAAAAGAAGTGGGAGGCCGCGTTGCACAACTGAGCAAAAGATAAGTACATTAGAGTCTCTAGTTTGAGAAACAGACGCCTCACAGGTCCCCAACTGGCATCTTCATTAAATAGTACCTATTAGAGCCTGTTTGTGCTGTCCTCTGAAGGGAGTAGTACACACCGGTGTAGGAAATCTTCAATTTCTTAGCAATTTCTCGCATGGAATAGCCTTCATTTCTAAGAACAAGAATAGACTGTCGAGTTTCAGATGAAAGTTCTCTTTTTCTGGCCATTTTGAGCGTTTAATTGACCCCACAAATGTGATGCTCCAGAAACTCAATCTGCTCAAAGAAGTGCCCATCCAACCAATCCAACTTGTGGGAGCTGCTTCTGGAAGCGTGGGGTGCAATTTCTCCAGATTACCTCAACAAATTAACAGCTAGAATGCCAAAGGTCTGCAATGCTGCAATTGCTGCAAATGGAGGATTCTTTGACGAAAGCAAAGTTTGATGTAAAAAAAATCTTATTTCAAATACAAATCATTATTTCTAACCTTGTCAATGTCTTGACTCTATTTTCTATTCATTTCACAACATATGGTGGTGAATAAGTGTGACTTTTCATGGAAAACACGAAATTGTTTGGGTGATCCCAAACTTTTGAACGGTAGTGTATCTTTTATTATGTAAGTTTTATCTTTTATCTTATATATATCTTTTATCTTATATAAGTATCTTTTATGTAATGGAGCCTCCCAGCCAAAGAATTTACACGAATTTACCAGTGACAATAAACATCTTGAATCTTGACTCTTACATCTTGAATTTTGTTCGAATTTTTCTCAGGAAGAAAATCATGTTCAGGTAATTGTATCACACATGAGATGGGTTATTGACCAGATATTTTTTTTTCATCCAAAGGTGTAAATAGAGAGATTTGCCATTACATAGCACATATCTCTTGTTCCAAATGGGGATTTGATGTGGGGTGAAATTATGCATGTACATAAGTTCCAGCATTACAGTACCTGATTGTGAAATAGTTTTAGCAATTTTTCAACCTGAAAACCCCATTTATGAGCAAAATCTATATAGCCCATATTTTTGAACAAACCTCTGAGGAGACAGTACCAAATACTTTTTTTTCAAGCAGGAAAGACTTTACCCATTTTAAAATTTCAACACAGCATTCAAGCATTCAAAATCAATAGCTTGTAGACCACCATCTTTGTATTCTTTAATTATTTCTAATTTCTTAATGTAATGAACCCGGTTTTTCCAAATGAAATTAAAGTTTAATTGGTTGATGGTTTTAATGAACTTACTAGGTATGGCCATTGAATATGCAGGATAAATGCACCTTGATAAGTGTAATGTTCTTAGCAAGGTGCATTTAACCCAGCCGCTAAGGATGCACAAGCCAGTGCCAGCATTCTTAATAAATGGGAAAGGTTGCGTCAGGAAGGGCATCTGGCGTAAAATCTTTGCCAAATCAAATATGCAGATCATAAATAAGATTTCCATACCGGATCGGTCAAGGCCCAGGTTACCAGTGACCGTCACCGGTACTGTTAACCAGCAGGGTGCTGGAGGAAACTATGCTACTGTTGGGCGAAGGAGAAGGAGAGGGGGAAGGCATGTCCAGAGGCAGCTAGAGAGGAGGAAAGGTAGGAGTGTGGAGGTGAGAGTCGGAACTTTGAATGTTGGCACTATGACTGGTAAAGGCAGAGAGCTGGCTGATATGATGGAAAGAATAAAGGTAGGTGTACTGCGGGTGCAAGAGACCAGGTGGAAGTGGAGTAAGGCCAGGAGTATCGGAGGTGGGTTCAAACTCTTCTACCATTGAGCGAAAGGGAGGAGAAATGGGGTAGGGGTAATTCTGAAGGAAGAGTATGTAAAGAATGTGCTGGAGGTAAAGAGAGTGTCAGACAGAGTGATGAGTATGAAGCTGGAAATTGAAGGTGTATTGCTGAATGTTATCAGCGCATATGCCCTGCAAGTTGGGTGTGAGATGGAAGAGAAAGAAGAATTCTGGAGTGAGTTGGATGACGTGGTGGAGAGGGTACCCAAGGAGGACAGAGTGGTGATTGGAGCGGACTTCAATGGACATGTTGGTGAAGGGAACAGAGGTGATGAGGAGGTGATGGGTAGGTATGGTGCCAAGGAGAGAAATGTGGAAGGACAGATGGTGGTGGATTTTGCAGAAGAGGATGGAAATGGCTGTGGCGAATACATATTTCAAGAAGAGGGAGGAACACAGGGTGACGTACAAGAGTGGAGGAAAGTGCACACAGGTGGACAATATTTTATGTAGAAGGCACGGTCTAAAAGGGATTGGAGACTGCAAGGTGGTGACAGGGGAGAACGTAGCTTGGCAGCATCGGATGGTAGTCTCTAGGATGACTTTGGAGACCAAGAAGAGCAAGCGAGTGAAGACAGAGCCAAAGATCAAATGGTGGAAGTTGAAGAAGGAAGACTGTTGTGTGGAGTTCAGGCAGGAGTTAAGACAGGCACTGGGTGGTAGTGGAGAGTTGCTGGATGGCTGAGCAGCCACTGCAGAAATAGCGAGGGAGACAGCTAGAGAAGTAGTACATGGTGTGTCATCATGACAGAGGAAGGAAGACAAGGAGACTTGGTGGTGGAATTAGGAAATACAGCAAATTATACAGAGGAAGAGGTTGGCAAAGAAGAAGTGGGATAGTCCGAGAGAGGAAGAAAGTAGATAGGAGTACAAGGAGACGCAGCGTAAAGCGAAGAGAGCGGTAGCAAAGGCAAATGAAAAGGCGTATGGTGAGTTGTATGACAGGTTAGACACTAAGGAAGGAGAAAAAACTTGTACCGATTGACTAGACAGAGGGACCGAGCTGCGGAGGATTGCAGCAAGTTAGGACGATCAAGGATAGAGATGGAAAATTGCTGACAAGCGAGGAGAGTATGCTAAGAAGGTGGAAGGAACACTTTGAGGGGCTGATGAATGAAGAAAATGAGAGAGAGAAGGTTGGATGATGTAGGGATAGTGAATCAGGAAGTGCAGTGGATTAACAAGGAGGAAGTGAGGTCAGCTATGAAGAGGATGACGAGTGGAAAGGCAGTTGGTCCTGTTGACATACCTGTGGAAGCATAGAGATGTTTAGGAGAGATGGCAGTGGGGTTTTTAACTAGATTGTTTAGCACAATCTTGGGAAGTGAGAGGATGCCTGAGGAGTGGAGAAGAAGCCTACTGATACCGATTTTCAAGAACAAGGGCGATGTGCAGAACTGTAGCAACTACAGAGGTATAAAGTTGATCAGCCACAGCATGAAGATATGGGAAAGGGTAATAGAAGCTAGGTTAAGAGGAAAGGTGATGATTAGCGAGCAGCAGTATGGTTTCATGCCACGAAAGAGCACCACAGATGCGACATTTGCTTTGAGAATGTTGATCGAGAAGTATAGAGAAGGCCAAAAAGAGTTACATTGTGTCTTTGTAGATTTAGAGAAAGCATATGACAGGGTGCCGAGAGAGGAGGTGTGGTATTGTATGAGGAAGTCGGGAGTTGCGGAGAAGTAAGTAGGAGTGGATCAGGATATGTATGAGGGAAGTGTGACAATGGTGAGGTGTGTGGTTGGAATGACAGATGGGTTCAAGGTGGAGGTGGGATTACATCAAGGATCAGCTCTGCATCCTTGCTTGTTTGCAATGGTGATGAGCAGGTTGGCAGACAAGATCAGGCAGGAGTCTCCATGGACGATGATGTTCGTGAATGACATTGTGATCTGTAGCGAGAGTAGGGTGCAGGTTGAGGAGAGCCTGGAGAAATGGAGGTATGCACTGGAGAGAAGAGGAATGAAAGTCAGTAGGAGCAAGATGGAATACCTACTATGCGTGAATGAGAGGGAGGACAGTGGAATGGTCAGGATGCGAGGAGTGGAGGTGATGAAGGCATGAGTTTAAATACTTGGGGCCAACTGTACAAAGTAACAGGGAGTGCAGGAGAGAGGTGAAGAAGAGAGTGCAGGCAGGGTGGAGTGATGAAGAAGGACAATATATAACGATCACAGATAAGCAGACACGTTAGCCCTTGGTTAACGGGTCGGACCATTTAGCCGATTGGTTAACGTTGTCGCCCGCGGTTCGGAAGATACGAGTTCGCCTCCCAACTGTGGCGGTTCCCGAGCTGCCATCCTAATTCACTGCAATATGTTTAGTTCTATAAATAAGCGCAGTCTGTATTGGGTTGATAGCTAATGTAAATTGAGATAAATAAATGATTTCATTGAATAAGTTAGTTGACAGTAGTTGTTAAAAGTCAGCTAATTATCATTTGATAATTAATTCATGTTGATATAAGCGTGATATTTTGTAAAAGGAAACACTATGTGAGCTTTCTGTTAGAAAGGTGATTAAGGTTACCGTCGCTTTAAGAGATACTAGGTAGTATTAGATTAGTGATATCGTGACCATTCACCAAAAGCGAAGGAAGATTCGGGTTTGTTACGGCCCGCCCAGCCGTGCCCCCTTCCCAAAGTGATCTCGCTGGTACGCCCGGGACCTCTGAGCGCGAGCTTGGCAACGGGAACGAGCCAGGCGCGCTCCCACTCACACCTGAAGCTTGTCGGCTCATCCCGCACCTGCAGCGAATCAGCTCGTCAAGGCTGGGTGTTCTGATCTGTTATTCCCACCTATATGCTTATTTAGGTGTCATTAATTATACATGATTAGGCACACCGTTATTACACAATGCCTAACGTGGCTTGCTTTATTCCCCCGTATTGCAAGACTGCCCGAATAATATTCCTCGCGCTTCTCCCCACATCAACAGGTGACGTCACATACATACGGGTGCCCTTACATGCCAACCCGGTACATGAGACTGGGCTTAAATTTGCCGGTCTTCCAGAGCTCAGTGCAAGTTCGTGCCGTAACCTCCTCGCAGAAGTGGTTACTCTTCCCTTCCGGTGCATTTCTCTCCGAGTTTATCGCAGCCCTTGGTTGCTATTTTCTCTGTGAATTTTCCCTGTGGAAGTATCCTGCCGCGTTCCCAGTTTGGATTACCATTGAGTTTTCTTGGACTTCCTGTTTTCTGAATTGCTCATTGCCCGCCTGTGTTGACCTTCGTTCTGAACTATTTATAAACTACGCCGGTTTTCGGCTAACTCTTTCTCTGCCTGGTGTCGTGCGCTTGGGGTCTTCCACAAACCATAACAGTACGAACTTGCCATGACAACCCCAGCTGGCACAGAGAGCGTACCGACCAGTCCGGTTCAAGCAGCTCTCATCAGACAGATCCTACTGACCAACTCCCAGCGGCTAGAGGCGGCCTCTATTGCTGTGAGGGATCTTCGGGCTAAGGTCCAGGCCTCTGTGGACAACCTAACGAGCCAGCAGGCGGCGTTGGCGAGCCAACAAGCAGAGAGCCTGCGGCAGTTGCAGACCATCACGGCGGCTCTCACCACCCAGCTGCCGGGCCAGCCTGCCCCTGTAGTCGTGGGTAACCCGCCCCCTGGGCCCGCTGCTCCGGGTAACCCTGTGGGGCTCAACCCAGTTCCCCAGGAGCCTTGCCTCTCCAGTCCACGACCATTTGATGGCAACCTCGAGACCTGTGCCACGTTCATCATGCAGTGTGAGCTGGTCTTCACGCACCAGCCTAGCATGTTCACGTCTGATGTTGCCCGTGTCGCTTACGTGACCAACCTGCTCACAGGCTGAGCAGCTCAGTGGGCCACTGCTTCCTGGTCCATGGGGGCCAGTTTCTGCCTCACCTACGGGGACTTTGTGGTGGAACTACGGAAGGTATTCCACCATCCGGTCTGTGGCCACGACCCTGGTGCTCGGCTGAGCAGTATCCAGCAGGGCAGTGGCAGTGTCCCGGACTACTCAGTTGAGTTCAGGCTGGCCGCGGCTGGAATGACCAGTCACTTCAGGTCACCTTCCGGAGAGGTCTCAGCGAGGCTGTCAAGGACCAGCTAGCCACCTGGGAGGAGCCCACCCCCCTCGATGACCTGCTCATGCTTGCCATCCGCATCGATGGACGCCTCCGGGAGAGGAGGCGCGAGCGAGCCCTGCTTGGATCCCCGCCCCTTCCCCAGTCGCCCAGCACTCCTGACAGGACCCCTACGCCTGCTCGCCCCACTTTCCCTGTGGCCGTTTCTCCCTCCGTTCCCCAGACCACTACGGGGGAGGAACCTATGCGGCTGGGGCGCAAGCGCCTTAGTCCGGCCGAATGGGAAGCCCGGTTCAAGGTGGGTCAATGCCTCTACTGCAGCCAGAAGGGACATCTGATCAGCAGTTGCCCCACTCGGCCAAGAAGACTAGGCTCACTGGGACCCCGAGAGATCCTAGTGAGCTGCCTGCCCTGCCCCACAGAACCATCTGGTTGGCGTTGCCCTGGCCTGGGCTGACTAGTGGGTGCACTCCTCGACTCGGGAGCTGATGAGTGTTTCCTGGACTCGGAGTTTGCTGCCAGGCTAACATCCTGCTAGAGACACTGCAGAGGCCCATGGAGGCCTTTGCGCTGGATGAGCGCTGCCTGGCCAGCGTCACCCAATGCACCCACCCCGTCTCTCTCCCCATAGCAGGGAACCATGTTGAGAAGCTTCGGTTCTTCATCATCCAGTCCCTGTGATCCTAGGACGCCCCTGGTTCGTGCAGCATGAGCCACACATCGCCTGCGCCTCCGGTACCATCATGGAGTGCGGCTCCTCCTGTCATGCCCAATGTCTCCAGGCTGCTCCCGGCCCGTCCCCCCCAACGTGCCCCTCCTCCCGACCTCTCCTCTGTTCCCCCTGAGTACCATAGGTGAGGTTTTCAGTAAGACCCGGGCCCAATCCCTTCCTCCTCATCGGCCTTATGACTGTGCTATCGACCTCCGATCTGGGGCACCCCTTCCCAGCAGTCGTCTGTACAGCCTGACCATCCCCAAGAAGGCTGTGATGGACAGTACATCTCCGAGTCCTTGGCAGCAGGGCTCATTTGGCCCTCGTCCTCTCAGGTGGCGGATTATTTTTCGTGAAGAAGGACGGGGGGCCTCCGACCCTGCATTGACGATCGCCAACTCAATGAGAACCATCAGGAACAAGTATCCCCTTCCCCTCATGAGTTCCACCCTTGAGCCCCTCACCCAGGCTACTGTCTTCACAAAGCTGGACCTCCGGTGGGCCTATCATCTGGTCCTGATCCGGAAAGGGGACGAGTGGAAGACTGTTGTAGGGTAATGTTATGCAGCCAACAGCTCCCCCTGGGGGCACTGATTGATGTATACTTGCCTTGCATAACATGCCTCAGTTCCGTTATGGGCACAGCCGGTGAATACACGTTACTAAGAGACACAGCCCGACTCTGTCTGTTATTTATATGCACCTACACTTGCAACATGGTGTCAGAAGCTGTATTGGAACCCAAAGTGAGTCTTACGTTGCCTGTTGCTTGAACAGCGTGCGTTTATTTCTTTTACTAAGCGTAGCTAGATGTTTTAATTAGCCTGCTAGCATTAGCATTGAGCCAAGACGATGGCTTCAAATATTCCGCCGCCGGAGCCCATGAAAATGACTGGGGATCTTCACAGCAACTGGGCTAGCTTTCGATCAGAGTTTGAGGATTATTTGCTTGCGACCGGGATCGACAAGGCAGAGAAGCCGGTGCAGGCAGCAACGCTCCGGAGGCTAATGGGGAAGGAATGCCTCCATGTTTACGTGCACAACCTGGGACTCACAGCGGAAGAGCAGAAAGACGCCGGAGCGATACTCGACAAACTGGGGGAATACTTTACACCTACCAAAAACATCATCTTTGAGAGGTATGTTTTTGGCAACCTTAAACAAGAGGAAGGAGAACCTGTGGATGCTTTTGTCACAAGACTGAGAGAAAAGGCTGCCACATGTGAATATGGAGCTATAAGAGATGAGCTCATAAGGGACAGGCTTGTTCTTGGAACAACTGATGAGGGCGCCAGACGACGCATGCTAAGAGAAAAGGAGCTTAAGTTGGAGGGAGCTGTTGACATTGGCCGTGCAGCGGAGGTGTTGGACAATAAGTTAAAATCCATGTCACTTAGCAGCTCTGTGCCTGGGGAGAGCATCACATGGACAGCGACCAGGACGGAGATCTACCAGCAGGCCATCCGAGCCCACCAACACATCTGCACAGCCACAGAGAGGCACAGGTGAATGCAAGTACTGTGGCACACCGCACAGACGGGGGCGAGACCTGTGCCCCGCATTTGGAAAGTCATGTCGCTTGTGTGGCACTGCTAATCACTTTGCCAAAGTATGCATGAAAAGAGGCCAGCAAGCACGTCAGTTGAACGCTGTGGATGACCCGGAGGACAGCGACCGCGATGAGAGGGATGTGTACACGGCTGAGAGCATGGGGGCTGTGAGCACTCAAAGGAAAAAGTGGTTTGTAAACCTGCCACTGCACAGAGGGGTCCAGAGGTGCCAGCTTGAGTCTGGAGCCACCTGCAATGTGATGAGCTTGAAAGACAAGATGAGACTGGCGCCTAGAGTGCCTCTTCAGAAAAGTCTCACCAGGCTGAGACTCTACAACAGTGAGTGGATGAGCTCAATGGGCGTGTACAGCACAGTGTGTCATCAGGGGCAAGACGCACAGACTGGACTTTGAAGTCGTGCGCACCAGCCAGAAGCCCTTGCTTTCAGGGGAGACATGCGAGAGACTTGGCTTGATACGCTTCACCATTCCCGAAGAGCTGAATAAAGTGGACCACTGCAAGACAGGTGAGCTAACCAAAGGCTGTCTCATTAATACTTACAATGACGTGTTCACCGGCCCAGTCGAGTCACTGCCGGGTGATGTTCACTTCGAGTTGGATAGCACCAGTGGTTAAAGTGGGATTTGGTAAGTGGGGGATCTCTGTATTAGAGAGGTGGGCAAAAGTGCGGGAGTGATAGGTTGCTAGCTAACGTTAGGCTAGCTAACCACTGGTCCAGTAGTCCCGACGTTAGCATTGTTAGCTAATAATAGCTACCGGTAGCTAACGTTTGCTAGCTAGTTAGTTATTTGAATGAAAATATTGCATGGCCAAAGCTAAGGTTGGACAAACATAACTAGCTAGCTACCGGTAATGTTACCGGACGCTACCGATAGTTAGCTTGCCTAGCAGCATTCAAACAACTAGCCAGCAACGTCAGCAACTAGCTAGCAACGTTACCGGGTGGAAGATAGCTAGTTAGTGTAAACTACTAATAAGACACGTTAGTCCCTAGCTAATGGGTCTGACCCTTAAGCCGAGCGGTTAGTGATGTTGCCTTGTGGTGCAGTACACCCCGTATCGAATCCCGCACCGGGCAAGAAAATAACCGGTTACATTAGTTAGCTAGCTAGCTAACGTTACGTTCGCTAACGTTAGTTGCTTGAATGAAAACCACAGCAGAGCTAGACAAAACTATTGGAAATACACTGAAGATACTCTTTATGCCCTCCAATCCAAGATAATAGTGCAGGTAGCAGGTTGACGCTCTCTCGAGTCTTGTCTGCCTGGTGCGGTGAACTGACCCTTACCCGTGAGTGTGAAGCCAGTCTCTTTTGATGTCAAGTCTGGTGAAGCCAGACAGCAGGCAGGTGCGGGTCACGTGAGGACACGATATCATTCAAACTTTTGGAAAAATTAAAGTAGTATAAAAATAGAAGAACGACTTTATTTGTGATTTATTTTGTAATGCTTGTGAATTGGCTGCATCATGTTTTTTGTTTCAAATTTTACTGTGACTAAAAGGTTGAAATTACTCCTGTCTACAGAGTGCCGGATCTCAGCTCCGGTTGCCTTGGGGGAGGAGGGGAAGTGCCGGTGTCGGGATCCGGGTAGCTCCGGCCCACTTTAATCATTGGATAGCACTGTGGCCCCTGTCCAGTGCGCACCAAGAAATGTCTCGGTGGCCCTCAAGGCAGCTGTTAAGGCGCAGCTGGACCAATATGAAAGGATGGACACTTAACCCACAGACTGGATCAGCAATCTGGTCATAGTAAAGAAGCCGGACAAATTGAGGCTTTGCATCGACCCCAAGCCACTTAACCAAGCCCTGAAAAGGTCCCATTACCTCATGCCCACTTTAGATGACGTGCTGTACAAGCTGCCTAAGGCACGTATCTTCACCCTGGTGGATGCGCGCGACGCATTCTTGCAGTGTCGCCTGGATGAGGAGAGCAGCCTGATGACAACGTTCTGGACACTGTGGGGTAGAAAGCGATGGCTGAAGCTCCCTTTCGGTGTGTCAGTCGCACCAGAGCTGTACCAGAGGAAACAACATGAGCTGCTGGCCGGTTTGAAAGGAATTGAGCCCATAGCCGACGACATCCTCATAGTCAGCTGTGGGGACACGGAGGAGGAGGCTGTTCGCAACCACGACGCAAACCTCATTGCTCTGATGGACAGATGCAGGGAAGTGAAGCTGAGGCTGAGCATAAAAAAGCTACAGTTTCGTGTGAGGGAGGTCCGCTTCCACGGCCACATAATGTCGGCAGAGGGCCTCAAAGCTGATCCCGAGAAGGTCAGGGCAGTCCTGGACATGCCAAACCCCACGGATGCAAAAGGCGTTCAGCGGTGTGTCGGCTTCGTTAACTATTTATCGAGGTTCATGCCCCGCTTGTCAGAGGTGTGTGAACCGCTGAGAAGGTTGCTGGACAAAGTTGTGCTGTGGCACTGGTTGCCCAAACATGATGCTGCTATGAAGGAAATCAAGACGCTGGTCACTGCGGTGCCAGTACTACGTTACTATAATGTCAGCAAGCCAGTCACCATACAGAGCGACTCCAGTCAGACCGGTTTGGGCTGCTGCCTGCTTCAGGGGGGACAGCCGGTCGCGTTCGCCTCCCGCGCGCTGAACCAGACGGAGCAAAACTACGCACAGATTGAGAAGGAGTGCCTGAGCATCATATTCGCTTGTCAACGCTTCCACTACTACCTATATGGGAGGGGTGATGTGACTGCAGAGACCGACCACCGCCTGCTGGTGTCAATCTTCACTAAGCCCCTTCTCAGTGCACCAAAGCGCCTTCAAAGCATGCTCCTCACACTTCAGAACTACTGCCTCACAGTGATGTACAAGCCAGGCCCTGAAATGTACATAAGTGACACGCTCAGCAGAGCCACCACCCCGCCACAGAGAACGGACACCCAGTACAGACGTGAAATGGTCTGCAGGTGCAGTACGACACGGCAGCCATTCAGCAAGCAGACTATCTAAACGTCACCAGCCAATGCCTCGCACAGATTCGAAAACACACAGAAGAGGATGTGTCTTCAAACACTCAAGTCGGTCGTGCAGGAGGGATGGCCAGAACGCAAAGAGGAGAGCCCCATAGCCGTCAGAGAATACTGGGCCATCAGAGATGAAATAAGCGCACAGGACGGTGTGCTTTTTAGGAGCCAGCGTGTCATCATTCCGAAAGCTATGCATCCTGAGATGCTGAAACGGATCCACTACAACCACGTGGGGGTTGACGCTTATTATAGACAGGCCCGGGATACTCTCTACTGGCCAAATATGCAGGGGGAAATCAAAGACTATGTGCAGCAGTGCTCAGTTAAGACTGATGTCACACCCGCTCCCCACACGTCCCTGGCAGCTGGTGAGCATGGACTTGTTCAGCTACGCAAGGCAGGACTTCCTGCTCATGGTGGATCACTATTCGGACTTCTGGGAGATTGATCTACTCCCAGACCTGTCGGCAGAAACGACCATTCGAAGGTGCAAGGCGCAGTTTGCACGGTATGGTATCCCTGACCGGGTCATTTCCGACTGTGGAGGTCAGTTTGATTGTGGAGAGTTTCGGGCGTTTGCGAGGGAGTGGGGCTTCGAACATGTCATGTCCTCCCCGAGACACCCAAAAGCTAACGGCAAAGTAGAGTCTGCAGTGAAGATTGTGAAAGGCCTATGCAGAAAAGCAGACCGGGGCGACAAGGACCCCTGGAAGGCTTTTCTTCACTGGAGAAACACGCCCACTGAGGGCATGCGCTGCAGCCCAGCACAACGGCTGATGTCACGGAGGCCAAGAACTCTTCTCCCTGTGGCCGACCAGCTGCTAGCACCTCAGATCATCACTGGGGTCACAGACAAGCTGAGGGTGAAGCATCAGGCAGCGAAGCTGACATATGACAGAACTGCGAGGGATCTGCCAGAGCTAAACGTCGGCCAGCCTGTCAGGATGAAACCACTCCCGGGTGACAGGACAGGCCGATGGAGGAGAGGTGTATGCCTGCAGCAGGTGGGACAGCGGTTCCATCTCGTCAACGTGGAGGGAACCACGTACCGTCGCAACAGGGTTGATCTCCGACCAGCAGAGGTTGCCCCTCCACAGCCGTCAGCCCACAGAACGGCCACCGGAGCAGCCTGTGGGCGCGTGTGCAGCTGAAGGGGGCCATGTGGGCGGGGTAGCATAGAGGAAGTCGTCAGCAGCCCTGTAATGTCTCCAAGGTTGTCAGCCCCGAGGTCGCCGCCATCTCCCCCACAGGCTGTGACCACACCATGCCGTGAGTTACAGGGCCGGGCCTTCTCCCAGAGCGGGAGGCAGATTAAGCCTCCAGAAAGACTTGACCTCTAGGTCATACACTGTACTGAGATTGACACACACACACACACACACACACACACACACACACACACACACACACACACACACACTGGACTGTGGACATTTAAAAAAAAAAGAAAAGAAACAAAAACTGTTCACTTCTAATGTTCTTATTCAGTGGTCTTGTGGATGTTCTGATGCTACCATTTTGTTATTGTTCTGCAAAGGTTTTGGTTGATATTGACTTGCTGTTTCTTCTTGATGCACTATTTCCATTGCACTATTTTAATATTGGGATATGAGCACTAATGTTCTAATGGCGAATACTATCCATTATATTTGGTATTGTATTCTACGAAAGGAAGGGAGATGTTGTAGGGTAATGTTATGCAGCCAACAGCTCCCCCTGGGGGCACTGATTGATGTATACTTGCCTTGTGTAACATGCCTCAGTTCCGTTATGGGCACAGCCGGTGAATACACGTTACTAAGAGACACAGCCCGACTCTGTCTGTTATTTATATGCACCTACACTTGCAACAAAGACTGCCTTTAAGACGCTCCGGGGTCATTATGAGTACCTGGTCATGCCGTTCGGCCTCACCAACGCCCCGGCGGTATGCCAGGCTCATGAACGACATTTTCCATGACATGCTCGACAAGGTTGTGGTGGTCTACCTCGATGACATCCTCATCTTGTCCAGGACCCTCGAGGAACATATCCAGCATGTCCGCCAGGTACTCGAACGTCTCCTCCGGAACCGGCTCTTCATCAAGGCTGAGAAGCGCCGGTTCCATTCCCCTTCCGTTGACTACTTGGGCTTCATTGTTGAGAAGGGACAGACCCTGAGCCGACCCCTGCAAGATCCAGGCTGTAGTGGACTGGCCCGATCCCACATCCCGGAAGGAATTGCAGAGCTTCCTCGGGTTTCCTAACTTCTACAGGAGGTTCATCAGGAGCTACAGCCGTGTGGCAGAACCTCTCACCAGGCTGACCTCCCCCTCCCAGCCGTTCATCTGGCCCCCGGCTGCCCTCTTTGCGTTCCAGTCCCTCAAGGAGAGGTTCACCAGCGCCCCGGTCCTGCTCCACCCCGACCCCAAGAGGCAGTTCATCATGGAGGTGGACGCTTCGGAGACCGGGTTGGGGGCTGTCCTCTCCCAGCGGTAAGCGTCTGACCAGAAGGTCCATCCATGTGCCTTCTCTCGCCGGTTCCTCCCCGCCGAGAACTACGCTATCGTGAACCGGGAGCTGCTGGCAGTGGTGGCTGTTCTGGAGGAGTGGCGACATTGGCTGGAGGGGGCGGAATAGCCGTTCACCATCTGAACTGACCATAAGAACTTGACGTTCATCCAAGCGTCTCAATGGTCGGCAGGCACGGTGGGCCAGCTTCCTCAGTCGGTTTGACTTCACGCTGACTTATCGTCAAGCAACACGAAGGCAGACTCCCTATCCCGACAACACCTGAGGAGGGAGCCAGCTCCCATCCTTCCTCAGGCCAGGGTGGTTGGCGTGGTTACCTGGGGCATCGAGACCGTGGTCAGGCAGGCGTTGCACTCCCATCCTGTCACGTGCCTCCACGCCATATGTTCGTTCCTGACTCAGTCCGGTCCCGGGTTCTTCAGTGGGGCCATGCGAGTCAATTTGCTTGCCACCCGGTTGTCCACCGCACCTTCACCTTCCTGGCTTAGCGTTTCTGGTGGCCCATCATGAAGGACGTCAGGGACTTCGTAAAGGCTTGCTCCGTCTGTGCTCGCAGCAAGGCCTCTGGCCAAGCACCCGCGGGTCTGCTGCAGCCCCTCCCAACTCCAAGCCGGCCCTGGTCCCATGTGGCGTTGGACTTCGTTTCCGGACTGCCTCCCTCCCAGGGTAACACTGATCCTGACAGTGGTGGACCGCTTCAGTAAGGGAGTGCACCTGGTGGCCCTCCCCAAACTCCCATCGGCTTCTGAGACGGCGGACCTCCTGACGAGCCACATGTTCCGTCTCCACGGCCTTCCCCTGGACGTCGTCTCGGACCGAGGGCCCCAGTTCGTCTCCCAGGTATGGCGGGCCTTTTGTAAGGGGTTGGGTGCCTCTGTTAGCCTCTCCTCTGGATATCACCAACGGGCAGACAGAGAGGATGAACCAGAGCATGGAGTCTGCCCTCCGGTGCGTTGCCGCCAAGAAGCCCAGCTCCTGGAGCCAGTTCCTCCCCTGGGTCGAGTATGCCATCAACTCCCTGGTCAGCTCTGCCACCGGCCTCTCACCTTTTGAGGTGTCCCTGGGCTACCAGCCGCCTCTCTTTGTTGTGCAGGAGTCGGAAGTGGCAGTTCCCTCCGTGCAGACCCATCTGAACTGGTGTTGTCGCGTCTGAGAGGTGACCAGAGCTGCTCTGCTCCGGGCAGCTGAGCGCGCCAGTCGGGGAGCCAACCGACGCCGGTCCCAAGTGCCTACTTACCACCCTGGCCAAAGGGTGTGGCTGTCCTCAAAGGACCTCCTGCTTCAGTCCACCGCGAAGAAGCTGAACCCCCGGTTCGTCGGGCAATTTGAGATCAGGAAGGTGCTCAGTCCCGCGGCGGTGAGTCTGAAGCTTCCATGAAGATCCATCTGGTTTTTCATGTGTCTCGGGTTAAGCCTGTCTCCCACAGTCCTCTGATACCTCCGGCCCCAGCTCCGCCTCTCCCTGAGATCGTGGAAGGTCCGCCGGCTGATGGACGTCCGGCGCCGAGGACGGAGGTTCCAGTATTTGGTGGACTGGGAGGGCTACGGTCCGGAGGAACGTAGCTGGGTCTCCCGCCAGCTAACCCTGGGCTGCTCACCGAGTTTTATCGCTCCCATCCCGACAAGCCTGGCAAGTCGCCTGGTGGCTCCCGTGGAGGGGGGGGGGTACTGTTACGGCCCGCCCAGCCGTGCCCCCTTCCCAACGTGATCTCGCTCGCTGGTACGCCCGGGACCTCTGAGCGCGCGCTTGGCAACGGGAACAAGCCAGGCGCGCTCCCGCTCGCACCTGAAGCTTGTTGGCTCATCCCGCACCTGCAGCGAATCAGCTTGTCAAGGTTGGGCTTAAATTTGCTGGTCTCCCAGAGTTCGGTGCAAGTTCTTGCCGTAACTTCCTCGCAGAAATGGTTACTCTTTCCTTCCTGTGCATTTGTCTCCGAGTTTATCTCGGTCCTTGTTTGCTATTTTCTCTGAAGTTTCCCTGTGGAAGTGTCCTGCCGCGTTCCTAGTTTGGATTACCAGTGAGTTTTTCTTGGACTTCCTGTTTTCTGAATTGCTCATTGCCCTCCTGTGTTGACCTTCGTTCTGAACTATTTATAAACTTCGCCGGTTTTCGGCCAACTCTTTCTCTGCCTGGTGTCGTGCGCTTGGGGTCTTCCACAAACCATCGCAGGGTTTATATCGTTTCGAAATAAGTTACAAGACATGACAATTATAGATTGGGGATTGCTTTGAGAACATTATTGTACTGTCTTCTGTAACTTAAATTTTGAACAAAAATCCAATGTTTCTGGTATTATCCAACAGATGCACCACAGACCATATTCCTTTCTCTAGCCATTTTTTGTAAAATATGGATTTATTTTAAGTTAAAAATACCTGCAATTCTGTTATGGGGACTAAAATTATGCTTGTCGATTAGTTTCCAATACTGCAATAGCTGTTGATGGAAGGCACATAATTTGATGGGTAGCTTACTTAAGGCATATTCAAATCTGAGGAGGAAGTCAGTGCTCCCTAAATTCCTAAAAATGTGGTTTGGCATGTGGAACCACAGGGTCTTTTCATTTCTCAAAGATTTTGGCCAATTAATGTTAATAGTGCCATTAATACAATCTGTATCAATGGCTTTAAGACTTCCTTCCTCATATCCTTTAACCATAATTCCTTTCCTGATGTGTCTTTTCCTATTCCAAATATAATGAAATTTAGCCTATAGCCTTTATTGCGTTTTTGGAGAGTGACAACGAATAGGCTGGGTAAATGAATCTTGAAAGGCATTCCATTTTTGTGAGGAAAATTCAGCCAATAATAGAGATGTCCCTTTGAGACCAGAGATTTAAATGATTTACATTTCTCTAAAGTATTCCAAATGTTGAGATTATCTAGAGCGTTAGTATCCTTAGAAATGCATTTGTCTAGGTATTTAACAGTTGATTTCACGAGGATATTTTGAATTGTGGCAGCACGGTGTCACAGTGGTTAGTGCAGCCGCCTCACAGCAGGTCCAGGATTTGAGCCCGGGTAGTCCAACCTTGGTGGGTCATCCCGGGTCGTCCTCTGTGCGGAGTTTGCATGTCCTCCCCGTTTCTGCTTGGGTTTCCTCCGGGGGCTCCGGTTTCCTCCCACAGCCCAAAGACGTAAGTCATGTGAATCAGCCATACTAAATTGTGTGTGTGGGCGTGGGCCCTGTGTGATGGCCTGGTGACCTGTCCAGGGTGTCTCCCTGCCTGCCACCCAATGACTGCTGGGATAGGCTCCAGAATCCCTGTGACCCTAAGAGCAGGATAAGCAGGCCGGATAATGGATGGATGGATGACTTGTTTGTATTTGGGTCTGATGAAACCTCAGAATCCAAACTGAGACTATGGAAGGAAGATATAGATGGGGAAGTATCCTTAGAAGACTGGAGTGAGGTGTAAGAAGGCTCAGAGGTAGACAATTAACAGTAGCCTGAAACTTGTGCAGTATAAATGGCTGATGTGTACATAACTCCTGTTAAATTGCATATGTTTAATGATAAAATTCCTGATACTTGTATTAAGTGTAATGAGGCAAGAGGGACACTGTACCACCCATTGTATATGGGAATGTGTGAAAAAGAAATCATTTTGGCAGGATATTATTAATATGATTAATCAAATTGTATCAAAGAAATTACCACTGGATCATAAGCTTTTTATTCTGGGTATATATCTGACAAACCCACACTTTCAAAGCAAAGAGTTAAGTTTGTGTATATTACAAGCTAAACGCATAATTGCTCTTGATTGAAAAAATGTTGATGGGCCAAGAATTGGAATGTGGATTAAAGAAATGGCATCAAACATGTCAATGGAAAAGATAACATACATTGTTGTAAGCAAAATGTTTTTGTTTATCTAGAGACCTTTTATGTAGTTCTTAAGACATGATGTTAATGTTGGTAACCTGCTTCCGCAGGAACAAGCTCTGAGGGAGTAGGGTGGTATTATGATGTTGTATAGTTGTAACGTGCATGGAGAGTAGACACGTTGGTCCTTAGCTAATGGATCGGACCCTTTAGTCGACTGGTTAACGTTGTCGCTTGCGGGGTGGGAGACACGGGTTCGCGTCCCGGCTGTGGCGGTTCCCGGACTGCCCTCCGAATTCGCTACATTGGTGTCAGAAGTGGGATGGTGAGACCGTGAGGTCATCGGATGCGCGTGCGCCCAGAGGCGTGAGGGAGCTGATATGCTGAAGCGCGGGGATGCGCTTCCCGAAGGAGGGGGTAGTGTAACGTGCATGGAGAGTAGACACGTTGGCCCTTGATTAACGGGTCGGACCTTTTAGTCGACTGGTTAACGTTGTCGCTAGCGGAGCGGGAGACACGCGTTCGCGTCCCGGCTGTGGCGATGGTCTTCCAGACTGACCCCCAAATTCGCTACACAGTGATTTTAGAAACACCCTTTTTATTTTATTTTATTTTTTATGTCTGTAATCAGTTGATGGGGATGGGGTGAGCAGAGGGAAAATAGGGTGGAACATGTTTTTATATAATTGTTATGCACTGTATAATGTTTTGATTTGCAAACTGAAAACCAATAAAGAAATTTTAAAAAAAAATCGCCAATGTTTCTCTCTCTCACTCACACACACACACACAGTGCTTACTGTAGCAGCACATATCAATAGCATTTAGCTCACCCTAGTGGTAAAGGACCAAGACATCTCTACACCATTCAACAGCTGGATCACATGCAGGGCTTGGATAATCTCCTCTATAGCCATCATAATGTGTGTGTGTGGGGGGGCAAGGAAAATACAGTGGGAGGAGAGCAGGGGGATGAAGGAGAAGGGGAGCAGGGGGAAGAGGGAGGCAGTGAATGGGAGATGGACTGGGAACTCTTCTCACAGAGCATCTTGGGCACTCCCTAAAGTAGGATTCCTGGCTATGGAGATGACCAGAGAGAGAATGGTTCAAACGTATTTGTAAAGGCCAATAAGTTGAACATAGAGATACATGGATATAAATATATAAGATTTATTTTTGGGCAAATTTCTTGTTCTCCACTGAGCAATAAACCGTAACATCTGTGTGGGAAACAATGGTGCGCCTAAGATAGGTTGATGATGGCAGGCATTTGGTGCAACCTAAAATGTTCACCACAGCTCCTTTCCTCCCCCAATGACCCTGACTCCTACCAGAAAGTGGGTTGGACAATAGACGGACAATAGAACAAAAAGCAAGAGGCAAATAGAATAGGAACTGCATAGGGCAATCTCTTTGCTTCAGCATCAGAAATTAGAAAATTAAATATCATTCAAAGAAGGTCATCCAAAGTTGTTTTTAAGCAATTGTATTCAGATATGGTTTAATGACATTTTTAAGTGATTTTGTCTTGAGGTTAATATCCTACTCATAAACATCCAAAATATGTCATTTGTTTTTCTGCTGAACTGGTCATTCAATCATTTTGTGTTTAATTGAGCTGTACTGGGGAAATATCAAAAACCAACAACCATAAATTAAGATATATGGTATTCCTTTACCAAGGGAGACATGAGGTGCTTTTCTTTAAATTTCTCTCCAGCTTTAGATGACAAGCAATTAATGGTAGTACAAATGATACTTCTATCTAAACTAAAAGAGATGGGGTTTAGCAAAGGAAAGGAATGGTAATTTGGGTAAATAAGGAATGTATCTACACTAAGGAAAAACGGTTTTCATTAATGGTGGAATTGACTGTGTGCAACTTTCATTTTAATTAAGCATAGTAACTATCAAAGATTGAATGAGTGACTGACTGCAAGGGAGTCAGTGAGAGAGGGACAGACGTACAGACAGACAGAGACAGACAGACAGACAGGTAGGCAGGCAGACAGATGGGCAGGCAGACTGGCTGGCAGATAGACAGGCAGACAGGCAGGCAGGCAGACAGATAGGCAGGCAGGCAAAAGGTCACACCAGAAGCTGAGACAAACTTAAAATCTAAAAGTGATAGGCATGA
Organism: Lampris incognitus; assembly: GCF_029633865.1. NCBI lineage: Eukaryota > Metazoa > Chordata > Actinopteri > Lampriformes > Lampridae > Lampris > Lampris incognitus. Next base: position 122,037,702 of record NC_079211.1, read on the forward strand.
GTCTAAATTCATGTGAATAACTCTCAAATTAAAAAAAAACATCAATATTTTCACTCAGGCTCCTGTGTGAAAATGAAAAGCTATTGTTGTGTGACACGTTCAATATGTTCACTAATGAAACACAAATGAAATTCCCCTGCTACCCCTCGCTTCTGTTTGGACAAATGTGAGGATGCACCCAAACTATGTTTAATAACAATTTGTTACTTTAACTATAGTTACATAAAATGTAATTGTCTTTCCACTTGGATCCTCAAAATGTAGATCAGAGTGCAGGATGTGTAACAGGGGTTCTAGCTTGTAGGGAGTCAGTATCTTGCTCAGGATCTGCATCTTTTGCATCTTCTTCTCAACGTAGCATCTGCTATATCTTTATTTTGTATTTTTATACCAATACTCTTAATCCACCCTGGTTTTATATATACAAATACATCTCTATATTCTAATCTATTTTCAGGCACCAAATACTTCTGATTAGCTTAGTTCCTTATATTTTGTATATTCCCTATAGTTTTTGCTTTATATTCTTGCTATTGTGTGTGTTTATGATATACGTTGTGTATATTTGTGATGTGCCTTTGGATTATGCAGGCTATAATGACATTTTAATTTCCCTCGGGATCAATAAAGTATCTATCTATCTATCTATTTCATCAGGATGAATCCAGGGGTTTGAACCCAAATCCTGCAATAGTGGACTATCTCACCCACCCGCTGCTCTTCAAGTCTTGCGAATAGTGCAAGCTTGATAATTATGGATGATATCAACACATCAAATAAAACAAACAGAGAGACAAAGCCAATCAAAATCTACTACATCATAAATAATTTCCAGTTCATTTTAATACAGTACAGCACAATCCAATATCATATGATATCGTGACAGAAGAGCAACATTCCCTAGCCAGTGCTAGTGCATAATTTGGCAAGGCAATACGAGTTTTGAATGCCTTGATGAGACCATTTTAGTATTAGCAGGCTTTGCCTTAATACCCTTCATTGTGGACATAAGCTCTTCCAGGGGATTAGTCTGCCCCACACCGAGATGGCATTCTTTTCGTTTAGTCTAATAGGTAATTTACGATACCTTTGAAGTAAACTTAAAACACAGATAATTTACTGTTGACTATCTACTGATCTATCGTGTAGCTCACAGTAAAGTCAGAACGAGGCAAATCAAGCGCACTTTATCTCAAAGCCTGCCGCGGCGTTGGACGGGACGGGCTTAACGCTCATAGGTCGGCCCAATCAGCAGGAAGGAGTCCGGAGTCAAACCCGTCTTCGTCGTTATGGAGATGACCTCTGTGTACGGAAACAGAGACACACGCCGCTCGGGATATGAACTACCGGTTGATGTGTGAGGTTAAAACCCGTGCTGCTGCCCTCCCAAATAGCTGGACGCTGAAGACGGTGAGTCTGTTTTATGGTTTGGTTTATCCCAAAGACTAAAAGGAATCAGACCAGACGGACTTAAGGGTGTTTCAAAGCGTGCTCACAGCCGATCCGTGTGAAATATGCTAACGACGATAACTTGGGAATATCGAATTGATTAATTTATTAGAAAATGTTGGGAAACAACGAGAGCTTGGTTGTAAAGAGCATAGCCCACAGCTGCTAACCGTGATGGCCAGGTGTGAACAAGCATGGGGCCAGGATCTGCTCCTCACCCTATTCTCCACCCGTTCCTCTCAATCTAACTTTATTAGTTACGCCTTTCCAGTGAAGTCATTTAAGTAACTTTACAGCCCACTGGTATTTATTTGTCTCGAGAATCATCAGTAAGACCTGGAGCATGAAATCTTATGCTCACAGGACCGCTAATGGTTGTGGAGGACAATAGCTATGGTATAATGAAAGGGCATTACAAATTCTAAAATGCTTAAACGGAAGGAGTGGATCAGGGTTTTGTTTTTACATAGCGTGTCTGTTTCTTAAATATAATGCCCCCCCCCTTTAAAAAAAAGTAATCAGCACTCATTGTTGTTGGTTGGGAAGTCAAACTGTATCTGGACCCCATGTGTTTGACCTCTTAAATATTTGAAAAGTCTGTAGAGGGCTGATCCACCGCAACTGCCTGAGCAGGACTATGACAGCTGTCGGCCAGTCTACTGTATTAGCAAAACAGGCAACTGTTGCTTGAACTTGTGTCTGCTATATTTATCATATATGCTGCTTTACAACAATGTGTGACATGGCTGCGCTATGCTGCCTCAGCTTCATCCCGAGAAAGTGTCATATTTCAGCATCGTACCTGTGTCCTGTGCATTTGCTTTTTGCAACCACGACAGTTTGGTGTGGTAGCACCGTGGTGACTTATGACTAGCAATCAGTTGGAGGCAGAAATTTCTAAGAGAAGGAAGGCAGGAAAGACATGGTGTCTAGAAAGAGCTGAGGGATTGCAGCATAGAGCTTATCTCGTGTACAACCACTAATCTGTAAGGGTGTTTAAATTCTTATCAACGTAGTTTAAGGAGCTCACAGACCAGTCCTGACAACAAATCTTTGGACTTGTATTTTTAGACCGGACCAACTGACACAGAGACTGCAACAGTACATCTGCCACACCAGGGCCAAGAAGTGTGGAGAAAAAGAGGAAAAGAAGGAGAAGAAATGACATTGTTCCTTTATGAGTGCCTGACAGAAGTCGGGCTGCAGCAACACTACGCTAGGTAAGTCACATGCATGCATAAGCACAAATGTACACTTTAACATCTGTGCGTGTGTGCACGCACGCGTTAAGACTGGAGGATCCTAATTCATAATTAACCTCTCTTTCATAATGTCTGACCCCTGAACTTATAGGTTTACTGCAATGGGAGTAAATCATGCGGTCCAACTTTCTGCGCTGACAATGGAGGACTATCCCATCCTGGGTGTCTGCAGTATGGAGGATCAGACTCGCCTCTTCCATCTGATCCAAGTGATCAAAACTCTCAACCTGGAAGGTGATGGATGTGGAAGTGAAGGTGACAGTGATGAAAATCAAGATGGTGATGGTGGTGATGAAGAAAATGCTGCTCATGAAGGTGACAGTAGCGAGGATGGAAGTCGTGAGATTTGGTGGGATTTGGAGGATGAGGATACTGAGATGAAAGCCTATCATACCAGGCTAAATACAGGTGCTCTCTTGCAAACGTTTCCTGTACGCAGAAGACTTGATTTCAGTGTTGAAACAGTCAGTTGCCATCTGGAACACATAAGTAGTCCCAAGAGTGCTACCAGTGTCTATGCGAGTCCTACAAGTAGTACTAACCTTGGGTCAAACAGGGGCAGAGGGTCAGCTATACATACAGACTTTGACGCCATAAAGGATGGGTGTGGATACAAAGAGAACAACCATGACCACATGCCAAGTGTCCAATATCATACATCAGTTCATGATATAGGTGAGAACACCAAGCCAGACGCTGGGAGACCATCGGCTATTTGCAACCCCTGTGCCAGATTATCCCCAGGGCATGTTTCTGCTCTGAAACCCACACCTAACCCTAGGCAAATGCCAGCAGCATTAAAGAGGTGTAGCAACAAACCAGTTGGCCATGAAGATAAAATGCGAGTGTCCAGGAGGGCAAAGCCTAATATGGTCTTAGGAAATCATGGGACTTGTAGGGAGGTAACAAAACCCACACCTGTTTATGAATTAAACCGAACCGCTGGCTATAACTATGGACTACCTCTGAGTTCCCCTCAGTTCCCAAGCAAAAAGTGAGTTGGGATGCTTCATCTTGTGATCATATCTATCTTCCTAACTGAATGAATGTCTCATTAAGATTTTCATGAACTGATTTATAAGAGGAAAACATAGTATCTCTACAACTATGATATTTGCATAGATTTCTGAGATGTGTGCGCTTTCTTTGCATTTGCATGTCTATTTGCGTTCCCCTATTTTTCAAAGTTTGCTTATAGTTTACATCTAAGATTGTTCCCTAATGACACTCCTGACTCTGACTACATGTGTCTATGTGTCCATATTTCATGTGTGTATGTTGTTGCAGGCGAGCAGGGGTGCAGCGGATCAGTGTGTGTGTGAGGAAAAGACCTCTGACGCGTTCAGAGGACAAGAGAGGAGAGGCAGATGTTGTGACAGCTCAGGATGGAGAGTGTGTGATAGTGCATGAGAGCAAAGAGGCAGTCGATCTCACACAGTACATACTACAAGTATGTTATAGTGCACACATAGAGGATAAAATCAAATATATACGTATATAACTATATAAAATCCAGTGAGTCAAGTAAATTCTTTATGAGACAGTACAAGCCTGTTTCATGCCATAAGCAATCATCAGCTGGATTATTTTGCTCCTTGTTTGTTGAGTGTTTCTTTTAACAAAATTATATGATCTAAATATGGTAATTTCAAAATATTTCATAATTCAAATATTAGTAATACACTATAGCTTATACAAAAAGTACCTTAGAGTCCGATGCAAATTTTGTCACGTGTCTAAACACTTACTTGCTTGCACACCTATTTTTACAGACATGCACAGCCTTGTGGATATCCTGGGATTAGAAATCTGAACTTTAATTAATTGATTAGAACTTGAATGAATTAAGTGGGTACACCTAATTCAATAAACATTGTCAACATTATCACCATTTTGCACTTAAACCAGTACATACCAGCTGTGTAGCAGCCTATCAGTGTAGGTATCCATTTTTAGGATAGGTGGGTAACAAATGTTTTTGGAGAAGACAGACTAAAAGACAAAAGTTTAAATGCCAAGTTATACCCTCAATAAATCACAAACAACATGACCATTGTACTTTTTATTCTGTGTATGTCATCCCTCTCTTTTGTTCCTCTGTCTCTGAAGCACAGGTACTACTTTGATCAAGTGTTTGGAGAAATGAGCTCCAATGAGGAGGTGTATCAGAGAACAGCGTATCCCCTGGTGCAGCACATGCTTCATGGGTAGGGAACAGTGAGGTTGTGTCAGATGAGGAAGGGCATTTACTTGCACCCCGTTATCCAAATTATCAGAGTAAGAGTGGCCTGAATGTATAATCCTGTATATTTTCGTTTAAGCATACGTGTGTGTTCAAATTGCTGAGGACCATTCAAAATAAAACCAGGTCCCCAGTGCTATTACATCAGCTCTTCCCTCTCACTTTCCACCACATAAAAAAAGAAAACCATGGCTGAACCTGGATTTTATCTATGGATTTTGTAGTATCTGTTGGTATAAAGGCCTTTTACAAGCTTTCCCTGCCATATCTTCTTGTTAGCTGCAACAACTTCATTTGTTCTTCAAACTCACCACTTTTGCCCTGTGTTTCCCTGCTAGACAATGACATAAACCCCTTTTTACTGCATAACTTTTCCATGGGAAAATCCTACCAGACATTAACCGTCAGATGAGCAACTACAAAAACATTCTTGATTTGGATATTTGAAAATAAATTAAAACTGGGTATTGTCTTAAATACGCCAGTGATAGGAAGAATGAAGAATCTAAAAAGACATTTATTTGTATGTAGAACTTTAGGATTGCATCTTCAAATTCACCAAGTAGGCCACAATGGGGTCACAAAAAATTACCTGGTTAATTGTTAATGACTCATATTCTCTGCACGATTGCACTGTATCACCTCTTATTTCACCTGTTTCTAGTCAATCCTTGTGTATATATGTGTTGTAGTGTTATTCTATGTCAGGTACACTAAGAGAGCCATGAAACCGGAGTCAAATTCCATGTACTATGTGCAAACCTACATGGCCAATAAACATGATTCTGATTCTGATAAGGCTTTAGCATATATAGTAGCATGTTTGGCATCATATCTAAAATAATGCAGATAGAAAATTGTCATGCACACCCATATATTCTTGTGGCTAACCTGTTAAATCTCTTAAAATGAAATGCTTCATTGATCATCATAGCAAAAGAAAAATCTTTCGCTTAGAGATTTTTGGTTTTAGTATTACTTTTATTTTGTCTCGTCCCATGATGTTGTAGCTGAATAAAACTTTTTTAAAGTATTCTTAGAGGTGACACAATATTTGGAGTATCTACAAATTGTGTGTTGACTTGAAAAGTAAATCATGATGGTCCCACTTTTGTATAATGATGAATAGTGTTAGGTTAGAAGATGTTAGGTTCACCCACAGCTGTGTGTGTGTGTGTGTGTGTGTGTGTGTGTGTGTGTGTGTGTGTGTGTGTGTGTGTGTGTGTGTGTGTGTGTGTGTATCTTTGCGTATCCTGTTTGGATTTTGGGGTTGTGTTTGCACATGAATATGTGCATGCGTCAATTCAGTCCTTTCCTGGCTTGACTGATATACGTCCTGATTTTTCTGGTGTGCCCACCTGCTTCACATGTATCTGTGCCCTCTGACTTCCTGTATCTGCATGTCTGTCTCCAGAGGCAAGGCCACCTGCTTTGCGTATGGCCAAACGGGTGCAGGGAAGACTCATACTATGTTTGGTTCATCTTCCGGAAGACCAGGATTGTATGCGCTGGCAGCCCAGGATATATTTACACACCTGTCCACCACATACACATCATCACCACTGCTGGTGTACGTCAGCTTATTTGAGATCTATTGTGGCCAACTCTATGATCTTTTGGACCACAGGAAACGGTGTGTTTATGTGTGTGTGTGTGTGTGTGTGTGTGTGTGTGTGTGTGTGTGTGTGTGTGTGTGTGCTTACATGTGTGTTTCTGAGCAGCTATACAGTATGTTCTGTTATGTCCACAAGAAAGTGTATGTATGTTTTAATGAGATAAAGGGTTTGCATTATACAAAATGAGAGAAAAAGAGTATCTTGCAACTGATAAAAGAGAAACAAAAAATATATTAGGTATGTAACTGGAAGTGTTTTAAAATTCACACGGTATTTTACATGCTACTTTTCACTTTACTTCAAATTCAAGCCCTCACTAATCCACATGTCGTCACCATCCACATCTCTCTTCACTGGATTTAGTTTTTGTCCAGCTCCAGTGAGATACCTGCCACATTACATTTGTTTTTTTTTTGGAACTTCTTCATCCTTTCGCTGTCTGCTCATAAACTGATCGCTATGTTCATACCATAACCAAAATCCCATTTAAGGAGCATTAAACAAAGGATATCTCATTGTTTGAGAGACATAATCATATCCATCTATTCAGTCATTGTTGATAAAATACATAACATTTGGTCCTTCCTCCACAACTTTCCCATCTCTCTCTCTCTCTCATCTTCTTTCTTTCTGAAGGTTGTTCGCCAGAGAAGATGGCCAGAGGGTGGTCCAGATCCCAGGGCTCAGAGAGGTCGGGGTGGATTCAGTTGACTCATTACTGGAGGTAAGCCCCTCTTATTCCCAACTCACCTCTCTCCTTATGCTACGCATCCACAGTGGTGAGTTGATAAATACCCGACCTCTACCACAGATATAGCTCTGGGGCGTCCAGATAGTGTAACGGTCTATTTCGTTGTCTACCAACATGGGGATCAGCGGTTCGAAGCCTCGTGTTACCTCTGGCTTGGTCGGGCGTGCCTACTCACACAATTGGCCGTGTCTGCAGGTAGGAAGCTGGATGTGGATATGTGTCCTTGTTGGTCAGGGCGCCTGTTCGAGGGGGAGGGGGAACTGGGGGGAATAGTGTGATCCTCCCACGCGCTACGTCCCCCCGGTGGAACTCCTCACTGTCAGGTAAAAAGAAGCAGCTGGCAACTCCACATGTATTGGAGGAGGTATGTGGTAGTCTGCAACCCTCCCCGAATTGGCAGAGAGGGTGGAGCAGCGACCAGGACAGCTTGGAAGAGTGGGGTAATTGGCCAAGTACAGTTGGGGAGAAAAAGAAAAGTGTGTGGGGGGGGGGCTCTTAAAAATCATTACTGGAATGGAAGTAAAGCATATAATTGTTTATTAGTAAGTTGTGAGCCATCTGAAGACATTTGCTCTTCAGAGTAGCTGTGGTTTTGAAGCTGGAAATAGTCGTTTTCACGAATTAATTTCAGTTAAAATATTTTTCCCCAATACAGAAGTAGAATATTTCTTAGTGAAACCTTGTGTATTCCATATGTGTTGTCCTTGCACTGTGGTTTCAGATGCCTCCACCATGTCTTTCACATTCTTTTTAAGTCTCATAGCCTTTCCACTTGCTCATAGAAACTACAGTTCTGATGATCACCGAAGGTAGTGCTGGAACTGAACTGGTGTTTTACCATTATAAGTTCCAGAGACCCATTCCAGATGAACAAGTCACTATATGGCAGCTGAAGTACTGTTTTGTTAGCGGCTTCCCTACCGCTGAACCCCCCCCCCCCCCCCCAAAAAAAAAACATAGTTGAACCTGAGTTTTAGCTATTGATGTTGTAGTACCAGTGGTACGGTGGCGCAGTGGTTAGCGCGGTCACCTCACAGCAAGAAGATCTTGGGTTCGAGCCCCAGGTTAGTCCAACCTTGGCGGGTCATCCCGGGTTGTCATCTGTGTGGAGTTTGCATGTTCTCCCCGTGTCTGTGTGGGTTTCCTCTGGGGGCTCCGGTTTCCTCCCACAGTCCAAAGACATGTAAGTCAGGTGAATCGGTCGTACTAAATTGTCCGTAGGTATGAATGGCTGTGTGTGTGTGTGTGTGTGTGTGTGTGTGTGTGTGTGTGTGTGTGTGTGTGTGTGTGTGTGTGTGTGTGTGTGATGCACAGGGCGTGTGTGATGCGTCAGTGCAGTAATACTGGGGTAGTAGTGCTTGTAGTTAGTGCATGCTGCATGCTGCTTCTGCTTGCTACTCTCTGCTCTCAGCTACTGCCGCCGGCTAGCCCTCTTTGTGGGGGTGAAAAGAGGAGCCGAGTGCGTAAGTCTCCCCTGCCGGTACATAGCCTCTCTACCGCCAAGACTCCTGCAGTGCCTCCTCGTGGCCACACACGGTAACTGGGTACCTTGCGGTCCCTGGCTAAACTGTAGGGGATCTCGGAGCTACAGTGGTCCCCAGAGGTCTAATGCGCAGGCCCATGTGAAGTGGATACGCCCTGGCATTGACCAACCACTGTCCCACTGCCTGTGGGTAAGTGTAGGACGACAAAGGCTAGGGGAACACACCCTGAGAGAAAAGCAATGTGCATGGCGGCGCACGATAGGCGGTCCTCTGACAGACTGGAGCTCCGGCAGCCTCCTGCAGCTGTGGAAGAGTGCTGGTCGTCTTGGGCCCCCCTTGCCACCAGATCCCACCCTCTCACAGTGAAGAAGTGCTGCTGGGACATGCGCACCCCCAGCGGCACTGTACATAATCTCTTTGCGCAGGTATCCACCTCTGCCTCGGTGAGACCAGCAACCGGAATATGGATCAAAGTCTGGCGGCGATGGGGTGTCTGGTGACGGGAGCAGGTATGAATGCACTGGAAGCTCCTAATCAGACCCCTGCACGCCAGCGGCACAGGGCTATTCATGGTCGCCAGCAGCTGGGCTTGAGTGGCAGCTGCTCTCGGCAGACCCCTGTGTGTCTGAGCAGCCCTATTTAGGAGCCACACTGCTCACCCCAACTGGGGAGGGGCCTAGAAAAGGTGGTCTAAACATTGCCCACTCAAAACATCCTGGATAGGCTACCGCACCTATCGGGACATTCCACTCTGCGGTCGAAATAAAAAAAAGAAAATAATTCCCTTTAAACTGGCAACATGGAACATAAGAACTCTGCTGGACGTTAATGCCGAAAGACCTCAGCGAAGGACTGCACTAACTGCAGCGGAACTCAATCGCTACAATATTGACATTGCTGCACTCAGTGAAACCAGGTTCCTGGATGAAGGCTCCCTGAAGGAGGACACCTACACCTTCTTCTGGAAGGGATACCCTGCAGGAGGACAACATCAGCATGGTGTGGGATTTGCAATAAAAAACAGCCTCCTACCAAGACTCACTGAAACACCGATTGGCATAAGTGAAAGACTCATGTCGCTCAGGATCCCTCTGGCCAAGAAACGTTATGCCACCCTCCTAGGTGCCTATGCACCAACACTGCCATCAGAGGATGACGTAAAGGACCGCTTCTATCAGTCATTAGATGAGGCTCTCCGTCATATACCCAAGGAGGACAAGATCTTTTTGCTGGGCGATTTCAATGCCAGAGTGGGGAAAGACAACAAGGTGTGGAGTGGTGTCATTGGTGGGCATGGCATTGGGAAAGTCAATGCAAATGGACTGCGCCTCCTAAGCCTCTGTGCTGAGCATGGCTTGACCATCACAAACACCCTCTTCCAATTAAAAAACAAGCACAAAACATCCTGGATGCACCCACGCTCCAAACATTGGCACCTATTGGACTACATCATTGTGAGACGTGCTGATACAAAAGACGTCTTACTCACTCGTGCAATGAGAGGTGCTGAGTGCTGGACAGATCACCGGCTCATCATGACCAGGCTCCAGGTGGAGGTACGCCCTGCTGTTCGTCTCCAAAGGTCAGGAAAGAAGAGGCTTGACTGTACCCGGCTAGAAAAGGCTGAGGTCCAGAACAATCTCCGCCTCTCTCTGGCTGAAAACCTGGAAGACATTGAGCTTCTCTTGAGCACGGATGATTCCATTGACAGGAAATGGTCTTCCGTGAGCTCCAGACTCTACAAGGCAGCATCCCAATCCATCGGTTACAAGAGCAGAAAACACCAGGACTGGTTCAATGACAACACAGGCACAATAACTTCCATACTCAAAGGCATGCATAAAGCACACAGTGCTGTCCTCAACAATCCCACATCAGCTACACTCCGGCAACAATGGCAAGCATCCAGGAGAGAGGTGCAGTCAAAATTGCGTGCCCTGCAGAATGAGTGGTGGATATCGAAGGCAAATGAAATACAATCCCATGCCGATAGAAATGATATGCACAACTTTTATGATGCAGTGAAAACCATCTACGGCCCAAGAAACTGCTCTGTCTCCCCCCTGAAGTCTGATGATGGTACCACCCTCATAAAAGACCAGAAATTCATCACAAAAAGATGGGCAGAACATTTTGAGACTCTTTTGAACCAGCCCTCCCCAACCGATCCCTCGATCTTGGATGAACTACCTGTCCGCCCCACCATCCAAGACCTTGACCTTCCACCAACCTTTGAAGAGGTTCATTGTGCAGTTAGATCGCTGAAAAATAACAAGACCCCTGGCCCTGACAGTATCCCTGCAGAGATTTTTAAACAGGGAGGCTACCTCTGCACCCGTGCACTTTTCCTGTTCATCTCACACGTATGGAAGAACGAAACTGTCCCTCAGCAGTGGAGGGATGCTAACATCATCTCCATATATAAAGGCAAAGGAGACAAGTCCCTCTGTTGCAACAGCCGTGGCATTTCACTACTGGCTGTTGCTGGAAAAGTCCTGGCCAAACTCATGTTACACAGGCTGGTAAAACACATCTCAGAGGAGCTGTTGCCTGAGTCACAGTGTGGGTTTAGGAGGAATAGGAGTACTGTGGACATGGTGTTCACAGCACGGCAACTCCAAGAGAAGTGCAGGGAGCAACATCAGAACCTCTTCATAGCCTTCATCGACCTGTCAAAGGCTTTCGACACAGTCAACAGGGACATCCTATGGAACATCCTCCTGAAGTTTGGCTGTCCACGAAAGTTTGTCAACATCCTTCAAAGATTTCACGTGGGGATGATGGCACGTGTGACCATTGGAGGCCAGGAATCTGAGCCCTTCAGGGTGTGCACCGGGGTACGTCAGGGGTGCATCCTTGCTCCAGTTCTTTTTAACATCTTCCTCCTGTGTGTGACATTGCTGCTCCACAAGGAAATCAGGAAGGACAGTGGGGTTACTGTGGACTTCAGACTAGATGGAAACCTATTTAACATCCGTAGGCTCCAAGCGGTCACAAAAATGACATCGGAGCACATCATTGAGTTACAGTACGCAGATGACTGTGCAGTTGTGGCCCACACACCCGAGGCACTACAAGCTACCCTTGCAGCTGCTACAAGGGCGTATGGTAGGATGGGGCTCTCTATAAATGTGACAAAGACTGAAGTAGTATGCCAGTGGGCATCTACTCCTCCATCTCATTCACCAACCTTCAACATTTCCGACAAACCACTTGCAACAGTGGAATCCTTCAAATACCTGGGCAGCTTTCTCTCTGACGACTGCAGCATCGACAGGGAGATGCAAAACCGGATTAAACAAGCGTCATCCTCTTTTGGCAGACTTAGGAGAAGGGTCTTTCAAAACAAAGACCTCAACCTCCACACCAAAATATCTGTCTACTTGGCAGTTGTCATCACGACTCTCCTCTACAGCTGTGAGGCGTGGACCCTGTACAGCCACCACCTCAGGATGCTTGAGGCCTTCCACATCAGATGCCTACAATGCATCCTGAGGATAACCTGGCGTGACCGAGTGCCCCATACTGAAATACTCCGCAAGACCAACTGCATCAGCATGGAGGCTACCGTCACCCAGCACCAACTTCGATGGCTCGGTCACGTCATCAGGATGCCAAAGGAGCGCTTACCGCGTAAAGTGCTGTATGGCCAGCTACATCTTGGCCGCCGCTTGGCAGGGGGCCAGAAAAAACGGTACAAAGACCAGCTGAAGACCATCATAAAGAAGTGCGGCCTGAACCCGAGCCAGCTGGAAGACACTGCCGCCCAACGCTCCATCTGGCGGCAGCTCTGTCAACAAGGGGTGCAAAACCTCGAGAAGGGCCGCGGTGATCGACGGACCAGAAGACGTCTGAAGAGACATGAAGCCAGTACCACACCTACACCCCCAGTCAGTGATTTCACCTGTTCTGTCTGTGGCAGACATTGTGGATCGCGGATTGGGCTTTACAGCCATAAGAAGACTCACAAGTGACAGAGGCAGGATTGTCATCATCGGACACGACGGACAACCTAAAGCAAAGCAAGTGTGTGTGTGTGTGTGTGTGTGTGTGTGTGTGTGTGTGTGTGTGTGTGTGTGTGTGTGTGTGTGTGTGTGTGAGCCCTGTGATGGGCTGGCAGCCTGTCCAGGGTGTCTCCTGTGTCTCCCCGCCTGCTGCCCAATGACTGCTGGAATAGGCTCCAGCATCCCTGAGAGCAGGATAAGCGGTTAAGATAATTGATGGATGGATGGATGTTGTAGTACCTGTTGGTAAAGTTCTTCTATCCCAGCTAGATTTTGCAGTATCTTTTTGTCAGCCACGACAACTTCGCCTCTTAAAACTCGCCGGTTTCTTCCACATTTTTTTTTTTTTTTGGAATTTTCTCCCCAATTGTATCCAGCCAATTACCCCACGCTTCCGAGCCATCCCGGTCACTGCTTCACCCCCTCTGACGATCCAGGGAGGGCTGCAGACTACCACATACATGTGGAGTCGCCAACCGCTTTTCACCTGCCAGAGGAGTTTCGCCAGGGGGACATAGAGCGTGGGAGGATCACGCTATTCCCCCCCAGTTCCCCCTCCCCAATGAACAGGCACCCCAACCGACCAGAGGAGGTGCTAGTGCAGCAACTAGGACACATACCCACATCCGGCTTCCCACCCGCAGACATGGCCAGTTGTGTCTGTAGGGACACCCAACCAAGCCGAAGGTAACACGGGGATTCGAACTAGGGATCCCCATGTTGGTAGGCAATGGGATAGACCACTACGCTACCCCGACGCCAGGTTTCTTCCACATTTGGATGCTATGGAGGAGACACAAAACGTTATGTGGTCAACCATTGACGGCACTCCCGGTCACTGTGTTACTGTTTATCCAAAGGAGTTGAATCAAGTGCAGCTGGACTTGGTATATATCCGTGAAGACATTTCGCCTCTCATCCAAGAGGCTTCCTCAGTTCGTGCCTTTCTGACTAGACGAAGCTAGTCTGACTGGCTGGTGATGAGACTCAGAATTTGAAAGGCACAAACTGAGGAAGCCTCTTGGATGAGAGGCGAAACGTCTTCACGGATATATACCAAGTCTAGTTGCACTTGATTCAACTCCTTTGGATAACCATGACCTGGATGAATGAGAACATTCACAGATGTGTTACTGTTTATCTACTTTGAGTCTCCCGGCTTTTTGACTGTCTTTGCCTTAAACAACTGCTTTTGGATTTCGGATCTTGGATCACCTAATTGTTATATTTTGCCTTTGGCCTACGCCTGGATTGAGACAATGAGCTAAGAACACAGACTTGAAAAATAGCGAGATGGCAAACCGGCAAGCTAGCTGAGCCTAGCTAGTGTAGCTGTCGAGGTTAGCTTGGTCCGTTTCTGGCTAGCATTGGTGTGGTGAGATAACCCAGACTTAATGATTGGTAGTGTTAAAGTTAACTACAAATTAACTACCGATTTCCACACTGAGGCACAAGATGGGACAAAAGAAGGCAAGTATTGTAGTATTCCTGTAACCTATCACATTACAGTTGATACGACAGGATATGACATATGACGTGCGGAAGTACTTGAGGTTGGAGATGTCATGGGGATGCCACGATGGAGTTCATTAAAGACAAACAAGTTGAGTAAACTGCCTCATATCAATGAATATTACATGGTGTCACAGAAGCTGATCGAACTCACGTCAAAGAGAGAGAAGATGGATTCACACTGCGTTCCGAGCCCTAGGATGGACTGGGATTCAACGAACCTGCCGGACGCATGGAGAACATTCCGACAGCATGTTGAGCTAATGTTCTCAGGCAAAACGAAGAAGCAAAGTGCAGTTGTCTTCTACTATGGGTGGGAGAAAAAGGACGCGACGTCTTCAACACATGGACACAGCTGCTGAAGCGAAGTTACTGAAAACGTATTATGATAGATATGAGGAATACGTGATTCCTAAAGCTAGGCGAGTCCTTTGATAATTTTGTAACAGAGCTTAAGTTACTCGTTAAAGACTGTACCTATGCTAACAACGATAAAATGGTCCGGGATAGGATTGTTTTTGCAACCAGCTCACCAAGAGTGCGTCAGAAACTGCTTACCCACGGACCAGATTTGACCTTAGAGAAAGCCATCAAAATCGCTAGATCGCATGAGTTAGCACAGGAACAGATCAGAACGATGGTTGGCAGCCGCGCCAGTAGCGATGCGGCTGTACATGCTGTAAATAAGAAGCCCAACGGGAATGAAACAGTTAGCCACAGACAGGGGCGATATGTCAAAGGAAATTATGACCACAAACAATACAGAAATGAGAAGTGTGGATATTGTGCATGGGAACACAATGACTATGAGGTCTGTCCAGCAAAAGGGAAACTGTAATAAGTGTAAGAAATTTAATCACTTTGCTAAAGCTTGCAAGACAGGACCACTACGACAAAGATACACAGGAAAAGTGCATGGCATAGTAGAAGATGACAATGTGACCGAGGATGAATTCTTCATAGACACGGTTACTAAGAATTCCAGTAATAATGACAAAAGGCAAGCATTTGCTGAACTGGAGTTGGGACCACAAAGGCACAAACTGAAGTTTAAACTGGACACAGGTGCCGATGTAAACACAATACCGAGAGACATTTATGACAGAGACTTTAGAGATGTAGATCTAAGACCAGCAGAAATAAAACTCAGTGCATATGGTGGTCAAGCACTGCATTTGACAGGGATGTGTGACCTACAATGCAAGTACAAAGGCACTACTGTCATGCGAGAGTTCTACATAGTCAGTACACAGGGTCCACCTTTCCTAGGCCTGCAAGCCTGCCTAGACACAGGCTTAGTCAAACTGGTGCTATCTGTCGATGCTGCACAAAATGAACCTACTAACATTATGGCTGAGTACTCTGATGTGTTTAAGGGCATTGGACAGTTCCCAGGAGAATTCACAATCCACCTGAAACTAGATGCAGTACCAGTAGTGTACCCTCCACAATGGATTCCACACAAGCTCCGCAAACGTTTGAAAGAACAGCTGGATGAGATGGAAAGAGCTGGAGTCATCAAGAAGGTAACAGAACCTACAGAATGGGTAAATGCACTGGTGGTTGTTGAAAAACCCAGCACTAGCAGACTGAGAATATGCCTTGACCCCAAAGACCAGAATCAGGCAATACAAAGACCACATTACCAATTGCCTACATTAGATGACATCACACCGAAGCTGGCTGGAGCACAGACTTTCAGTGCGCTTGATGCACGGTCAGGCTACTGGGTGATCAAACTAACAGAAGAGTCTTCAATGTTGGCAACCTTTAACACTGTGGTTGGTCGGTACAGGTTTCTCCGCCTTCCTTTTGGTGTCATTTCAGCACAGGATGAGTTCCAGAGGAGGATCGATGAGAGCTACGAGGGCCTCAGTGGTGCTGCAGCCATCATTGACAACATTCTGGTGTATGGCAGCACAAAAGAGGAGCATAACGCAAACCTACAGGCCATGCTGCAGAGGACAAAGGAAAGATGGGGAAAGTTAAACCCAGATAAATGTGTCATTTGTGTTCCAGAGGTCAAATACTTTGGGCACAGGCTGAGTCATGAAGGCATCAAACCAGACCCAGGCAAGGTGGAAGCCATCAGAGATATAAAGTGACCTCAGAACAAGGCAGTGCTTGAGACAATACTGGGGAAGCCAACTACCTGGCCAGATTTGCACCCAGATTGTCAGAGGTGAATGCACCACTACGTAAACTACTGAAAGCAGTGAGTTTGTATGGGATACAACACACGACACGGCATTCCAGAACATGAAAGATCTGATTGTACAGGAACCAGGTCCAGTCCTCACGTATACTTTGATCCAGAAAAGGAACTGACACTACAAGTTGATGCATCCAAGAGTGGCCTCGGAGCAGTGCTCCTACAGGAAGGTAGGCCAGTTGCATATGCCTCAAAGTCACTAAATCAGTCTGAAGAAAACTACGCTCAAATTTAGAAGGAGCTCTACGCGGTCCTCTTCGGGTTTAAGCGCTTTCACCAATACGTGTATGGTCGTCACGTAGTTATCAAGTCTGACCACAAGCCTCTCGAATCGATACTGAGGAAACCCAAAGGAATTGAATCAAATGCAACTGGACTTGGTTATATATCCGTGAAGACGTTTTGCCTCTCATCCAAGAGGCTTCATAAGTTCGTGCCTTTCTGACCAGACCAAGCTAGTCTGACTGGCTGGTGATGAAACTCAGATATTTAGCCTCTTTGGAGTCGTTATCAGAGCTATTGATGTCAATGGCTCTTTTGTGTTCCGATGTTTAGCAACGACAGTCGTTATCAGAGCTATTGATGTCAATGGCTCTTTTGTGTTCCGATGTTTAGCAACTACAGTCGTTGGAGGTGTTAGTTTTGACTTCGTTAGTGCTCCATTCAGTGGTCATGAGTCGTTGGAGCCGTTAGTGACTGACTGTTGTTCTTGGAGGCTAAGCTTTTGAGTCTCCTGGGTAGAGATGAAAGGATGGCATTGTAAGTGAGAGATAGGTGGTGTTGCAGATCTCCTCCTCTGTTGAGGGATGGTTTTTCCAGTTTCGCATAGATGGCTTCCTTCACCTCTCTTTCAAACCATCCATCTTCCCTGTCCAAAATGTGTACGTTGCTGTCCTCGAAGGAGTGTGTCTTCTCCTTTAGGTGTAGATAGACTGCTGAGTCTTGTCCTGAGGAGTTTGGCCTTCTGTGTTGGGCCATCCGTTTGTGTAGTGGTTGTTTGGTTTCTCCTATGTATGGGTCAGTGCAATCCTCATTGCATTGTACAGCATACACCAGATTGCTTTTCTGGGTGTGTGGTACACGGTCTTTGGGATGAACCAGTTTTTGTCGGAGTGTGTTGCTGAGTTTGAAGTATACCGGGATGCGGTGTTTGTTAAAAATTCTCCTGAGTTTCTCTGAGACCCCAGAAACATACGGGATGACTATGTTATTCCTTCTGTTCCTCTTCTCCTCATCGCTCACCCGTTTGGTCTTTCTGGAATGTGTTGCAGTTTTCACAAAGGTCCGACTGGGGTAGCCGCAGGTTTTTAGAGCTCCCCTCAGGTGTTTGTGTTCTTTCCATTGGGTCTGAGTGCTGCTGGGCACATTATCAGCTCTGTGTTGCAGAGTTCTGATGACGCCCAGTTTGTGTTCCAGAGGGTGGTGTGAGGCAAAAAGTAGATATTGGTCTGTGTGTGTAGGTTTCCTGTAAACCCCAATGTGGAGGCTCCTGTCTTCCCTAATGTGGACGTCACAGTCCAAGAAGGGCTGATAGCTCTGATAACGACTCCAAAGAGGCTAAATATCTGAGTTTCATCACCAGTCAGTCAGACTAGCTTAGTCTAGTCAGAAAGGCACGAACTGATGAAGCCTCTTGGATGAGAGGCGAAACGTTTTCACGGCTATATAACCAAGTCCAGTTGCACTTGATTCAGTTCCTTTGGATAACTATGACCTGGATGAATGAGAACATTCACAGACATGATACTGAGGAAACCCCTCACAGCAGCACCAGTCAGACTTCAACACATGATACTGTAACTGCAAAGATATGACATCATTATCATGCACTGCCCCGGAAAAGACATTCCAGTCGCACACACGTTGTCCAGGAAGTCAGTCGTCACCGACGAGACCAATCTGAGTGAAGGCATGGATGCCCAAGTACACATGCTCATGAGTAACCTACCTGTGAGTGACAGCAAGCTTATGGAAATCCAGGCAGCTACATCCCAAGACACGCAGCTCACCGTGTTGAAACAGGTAATTCAGGCCGGCTGGCCTGAATCAAGAAAGAAGTGTCCACCCAGTGTTGCTGAATATTGGAATCATAGGGACGAGATCACAGAAATCAACGGTGTGTTGTTCAAAGGTGAGAAAATTGTCGTTCCGCACACACTACGAGAAGAAATGCTAAGATGCATACACACAGGACACATGGGAATAGAAAAAAGTAAACAAAGAGCTAGAGACATTCTATTTTGGCCTGGCATGAATGCACAGATAGAATATGTAGTGGAGAGATGTCCCATATGCATAGAGTGCCGCAGCTCAACCACGAAAGAACCAATGATCTCACATCCTATTCCTGAGAAGCCATGGCAGGTTGTTGGTACGGACTTGTTCACTTCTGAAGGGCAAGACTACATAGTAGTTGTAGATTACTACAGTAGATACTTTTAAGATCGAAAGACTACATCACACTGCTTCGTCTGTAGTCATCCACAAAATGAAGGCCATATTTGCTAGACAAGAAATACCTGAGAGAGTTATCAGTGATAATGGTCCTTGTTACAACTCCAGGGAGTTCAAGAGCTATGCAGAAGCATGGGAGTTTAACCACATCACTTCTAGCTCCCATTATGCACAGAGTAACGGCCTTGCAGAGAGAACCGTCCAGGCAGCCAAGATAATACTGGACAAAGCCAGAGCAGAAAGAAAGGATCGATACCTTATCTTGCTGGAGTACCGCAACACTCCAGTCGACAGCCTGAAGTCACCAGCTCAGCTGCTAATGAGTTGACAACTAAGGTCAGTACTTCCCACCACAGGTAAACAACTCCAACCACAAGTTGTCTGTCAAAAGGCTGTGCATGCCAGGAAAGTACAGTATCAGCACAGACAGAAGCAATACTATGACCTCAGTGCAAGACCACTGTCAACACTAAAGTGTGGTGACAGTCCACATTCAACAGCCAAATGGACGTTGGAAACCTGCCACTGTGACAGAGCCTGCAGACACACAGAGATCCTACAACGTCCACACTGATGATGGTCAAGCCTATTGTCGCAATCGTCATCACCTGCTACAGCCAAAGGACAACACTACACACACAAGCTGTGAAGTACAGCCAGAACTAAATGATGGTACAGAACAAGGGACGTCAACACCGGACACTACATCTTCATACACGTATACTACCAGGTTTGGACGTGCAGTTAACCCAAGAAAGGTCCTTGACCTGTAAATGTAAAGGATGTAGGCGGATCGCTGCCCTATGGACATTTGTAAAAAAAAAAAAGACGTGTATAATTATGTTGAACGTTACAATTTTTGAATTACACTGACCATACTGAATGCAAGATTTGAATATGATACTTACCTAAAGGGTATACCTCGTTCAAGTGTTCTGTTTATCATATGCTGAAAAAAAATAGCATTGTTATGTTTTCACTGTTGCCTTGAAATATTTACAGTGTTTTAAAAAACGTGCACGTTTAGAATAATGCACTTATGTCATTACTTGGTTTACTTACTGGGGCAGTAGAAATGTGATTGATGCCAAATGTGTTGTATGTTATGAAGGCATTTTATTTTAAGAAGGGAGATGTAGTATTCCTGTAACCTATCACGTTACAGTGGATACGACAGGATATGACATATGACGCACAGAAGTACTTGAGGTCAGAGATGTCATGGGGATTCCCTGATGGAGTTCATTAAAGACAAACAATTTGAGTAAAGTGCCTCATATCAATGAATATGACAAGTACAATTACAGACAAGGAAGCTGAATACATAAAGAAATATCTAAACTTTATGTCGGAAGAGATTGCAAAACTCTAAACAACAGAAACTGATAACGGACTTGATGGGAGAAATAAAGGAACTGAGAAGACAAAATGATGACAAAGTAAAAAAAAAAAAACATACTGGAGGGCCATGTGGCAGACCTGGAACAATACTCCAGGATGAATGACCTGATTATCAGCGGCTTGGAAATCTGGCCCCGGTCCTACACCAGGGCTGCAGCGAAGGATCGAGAGCCCACTGAACGATTAAAATGAGCAATTACAAAAAACATTCATGAGTTGTACGTTTGTGATTTAATTACTGTTCTGAATGTGCCGGCAATAAGAAGTATCACCTGTTTGTAAGTGTTTAGGATTGCAGCTTTAAAGTAAAAAAAATCACATTTACCATATTACCCACAAAAAAGTCACTACATTTAACAAAGCAAGTCCAGTGTAATGTCAACATCACCATTTCCCTTCTTCTGCTTACCTTTCATTTCCATCTTCTCCTTTTTCTCCTTCACCTTCTTCCTCCTCCTCCCTCTTGTAAGGTGATCTCTTGGGGGGCAGAGGTGCGTACCCAGGGAGTGAGTGGGGTGAATCCAGTCTCCTCTCGCTCTCATGCTCTGCTGCAGATTCAGCTCAGAGGACCTCAGCAGCAGCTGACTGGCAGGTCAGAGTTTTGTTTTGTCTCTTTTCTTAAGATTACCAGGGTGACTGTGGGAAGACAAAGCGAATGACATGGGGTGACAGTGGCTCGGAGGTAGAGCAAGTCATCTGATAACTGGAGGGCTGCGAGTTTGATCCTTGGCTCCTCCTTGCAAAAATGTCGAGGTGTCCCTGAGCAAGGCGCCTAACCCCTAACTGCTCCCGATGAGCTGGTTGTTACCTTGCATAGTCAACACCGGCATCGCTGTATGAGTGTGTATGCATGGATGAGTGTGAGGCATTAATTAATTGTAAAAATTGCTTTGAGCAGCTAGAAAAGCACTATATAAAGCCCATTTATTATAATAAGAGGTGTTAAAATATTCAACAAAGAATTGTGTTTTCTAGATTTTTTAAAATTTTGTAGTAATGACTCAAAACTTTTATCAACATGTTTCATTTTGTGTGTGTTTGTGTGAGTGCTTGTGCATACATGTGTGCATGTGTGTATTTGTGCAGGATGTGGTTTGTGGACTTAGCTGGCAGTGAGAGGGCAGCGGACACCAAAGAACAATGCAGACAGAGTCGTATGGAGGGAGCTGAGATCAACCAGAGTTTATTGGCTGTGAGTTGCACACATTCATAGACAGACACACACACACTCCAGCAATTCAACACCCATAATATAGCATTCCAAAAATTGTCACCCTGAGAATGTTCTTAGTGCACTGGAAAGTCCACTAAATCAGTGTTTTATTGAAAACAATGGCTATGGCATTCTTTTAGACTTGAGAGCATTACCTGTACACAGGACAGCTTGCCTTGCAACACACATACACCCACTGCCTAGAGTTAGTCATTTATATATGATTTTTTTTAATGTCATGAATTTATTAGATATTCATAAATGCATGACATGGTTTTCTTCATTTGGTCTTTTGCTCTTTTTTTCCCCGTAGCTTAAAGAATGTATCCGGTCCCTTGATCAAGAACAGTCACACACACCCTTCAGACAAAGCAAACTTACTCAGGTAAAATAGACACATACAAACACAATCATATGCATTTAATTTAACTTGCTTGGAATACAACATGAGAATTATCATTATACTAAATTACACTCATTATTTTAATTACTGTATCATCATTATCGATTGATAATGATGATACAGTATCCACCTTTAATTGATTTATGCCTGTAATTTCCTGAATTTTATCCGTTTACTCACAATCATTGTCCCCTACCACAACCCCACCATTTCTTAACAATCTCATATTTAGGCATTCACTTGTCCATTATCCACCCAGGGTTTGAACCCTACCCCCCCCCCACCCTCGCTTACCTAGCCTGGGTTCATATCCTGCCCTGACATGGCCCATCAGCCACTCACGTACAAACATACATAAGCACAATTCTTCCTAACTCTATCCAGGGTTCATATGCCAAAGTCAAGTCAAGTCAATTTTATTTGTATAGCCCAATATCACAAATTTGCCTCAGTGGGCTTTACAGCAACACAACATCCTGTCCTTAGACCCTCTCATCGGATAAGGAACAACTTCCAGAAAAAAAAACCCTTTAACAGGGAGAAAAAATAGGAAGAAACCTCAGGGAGAGCAACAGAGAAGGGATCTCTCTCCCAGGACGGACAACGTGCAGTGGATGTTGTGTTTACACAATTTACAGAATACAACATTGAAAAAGGATAAACAGAATTATAATGGACTAACAAAATTTATGAAGAATATGATGTGCAGGATAGCAAGCAGTGTCCAGGCGCCACCGGAACAGCCCAAGACCCAAGCCATGTGACCAGCATCACCGTGTAAAAAAAAAAAGAAAAAAAAAAGAAAAAAAAAAGACACTTATTCTATGAGTGGGTGAATGCTTGTCTTTTTTTTCCTCAGTTTTATTGTCCTCTCATTAAAATGGTGTATAGAGCAAGATTTCTGTTAAATTTGCCAGATAAATAAAGCTTGATTGATTGATTGATATAAATACACAGTCACACTTATACTCATCAATCTATAGTGCATTTGCTATTCTCTTTGGTTTCACAGTATGCATTACACAAGGCATGGCCAAATTTGCCTCAGTGTCAATTTACCAATTTGATGGACAAGTTTCATCTTCCTCTGTTTTACCATACTGAATTGGTTGTGTTCCCATTGTAGGTTTTGAAAGACTCCTTCATTGGTAACTCAAAGACCTGCATGATTGCCAACATTTCACCCGGCCACTTAGCAACTGAACACACGCTAAATACACTGAGATACGCTGACCGGTAAGTGTGTATTCTTTTTGTTTGTGTGTCTGTGTCTGCATACAACCAGTGAAAAAGCTGTGATAGTTACCTGTAAAGTGTAGTCAGCTCTTTGGACCCTAGAAAAAAAGTTTATTTCACTGTTTTAAGATATAGTGCAACCACAAGAATAACTACTTTTTTTTCTTCTAAAATTAACATCACAAGCAGTCCTAGCAAAGAAAGTTTGAGCTGGTGTTTTTCAAAAACAGTTTTTTGTTTTTGTTTTTTTTTCTTAGGAGTACATTTTCAAAATCATTCTTCCAATCCGAGACTGATTTTGCAGGCTATTTTACTGGCCATTTTTTTTCCCTATCTTGCCTCACTCGAATTCTTCAGCTTAATCAGTACTTGACAAATACAACCAGGGACCAATAAGGGGGCGATGAAACACAGAACAAGAAAAAAAGGGCAAAAGCTTTTTCTATTTTCTTTAACAGTGATATCATTGGTACTGTGGTCTATTCTTATTTGCTCTGTCTGTTTTATGTTCTGTAGTGTGAAGGAATTGAGAGGACAAAAAGGAGTAAGAGGAGTAGGAAGAAGCAAAGGAACTCCTTCCCTTAAATGTAACCAGAGTGGCAGCAGCAGCAGTGGTGGCAGCACCAGCACCCGAGGGAAAAGTCCCCCTAAAAGGCCGAAGTTGGTACAACAAACAATGACTCTTGACCCCAACACACCCACTGGAAGGCTTGCTTCGGGAAGTGCTATTTTCTGTTCCAACCTAAAGAACAGCAGAGGAAGAGAGGCAAGGAGTGGATGGAGGAGAACAAAAGAGATAGGACTTGAAATTATTTCACCAGTTATGGGCTCAATGGGAATCAGTGATTTGAGGCAGACGACAGAGGCAACAGATAAGATGGCGGGGGGTCAAAAGAGAGAGCAGGATAATGAGAAAAGGGGAGGCCAAGAAGGATACAGTAAAGTTAAAACTAGAAACTGGAACTCTGGGCCAGGGTTGGTGAGGCAAACAGTGGAAGAGCAGAGTTGCTCCTGGGATATGACCAGGGAGGAAGCGGCCAGTACCATTTGTTTGTCTTCAGCTGAGCAGCCAACTGGATTCTGCCATAGAGAGAGGGAAAGAAATAGAAACACATATAAATGGAAGAGAGAAGAAGAAAAAAGAAGGGTAGAGGAAAGAATGCAAGAAGAGAAGAACTCAGAAAATATAAGAGACTTGATAAGTGATGGGCAAAGAGACACAGGAAACCTTGGAAGAAGATGTAGGGAACTGGAAAGGAGAGAAAATGATAATCAGAAGGGTGGAGAAAGGGAGAAAGAGAGAGAGAAGCACCTGAGATGGTATCACCAGCAGCTGCAGCAGTTTCTACCCCCATCTCTCTTGCTCTCTGTCCCTCATCCCTCTTGCTCTTCCTCTGCCTGTCCTTCTCTCTCTTCCTCCAACCAGCCAACTGTCTCTTCCTCTCTCTCTTCCTTTGTCTCGTCCACTGTCAACGATGATCTTGAAGAGGTGCTAGATATGTACAGAGCCACAGTGGAGCTTACTGTTGATGTTAGCAAGGGACGCTTACACTGTCGCAGTGAAGAGATGAACTTAGACAGTGACATCGACTCATCCATTGAGACCACTCAAAGCCACAATAGAAACAATAATGGTGCTGATCATGTTGACAGCTGTGATTTTGGTTTAGATTTGAGTGTTCCAAGAGATGACGTAAGGACAAGAAGTGGAAAAGGGAGTGCTGAAAGTGAGGAAAGAAGGTCATTGGTAGCAATGGGTGGGGGAGAAGCAGGAGCAAAGAACAAAGAGTGCAGGCCAATGGAAATGGATGGAGGGCAGAGGAGCTGGGCTTGGGTATCAACAAAAGAGACAGAGGAAGTGGACAGGATGGCAGGTATAACACTGAGTTGGGGAGAGGTCCCAGCATCCTCCATTCATGATTCCAAAGGAAAGTGTCAGCCAACGCAACAAGGTGGTGAAGAAAAGGATACCTCAGATATCCTGTTTGAGGGAGAATGGAGCACAGGGGAGGAGGAAGAAGCCATCCACAGTAATGATTTAGGGTCTACAGACGGTAACAGTGACAATAACAGCTTCTTCCACCATACCCTCCCTCACTACCATCCTATTGACCATCCCCACCAACGAACCCCTGCAGAACTCCCCTTCTCCCCTCTAGCCCATAGCCACACTGACTCTATTCCAACTCTGGACAAACTCAATGATCTCTCTCTTGAGAAAAAGGATCTCAATCATCACTCTAACAACATGCCTACATCATTAGAAAATGTCAAACCCTTTGATATGCCACTGGGAGTGCCAAAAAGCAGTGTTAGCGAGAAGGCATCAGGCAGTACTAATGTTACTTTTGCGGGACAAACCTCAAGCTCTCTTTTGGCACTGCCCCCTCTCCCTCATCCACCCACACAGAATAGATTCAAAGTACCTGCTAAAGCCCTCGACAAGTATTCTGAAGCACCAGTTATAGTACCACCTGTGCCCATTACATCTCTTGCCAGCACTCAGGTAATCAATGACTCAGAGATCATAGACAAAACATCTGAAATGTCTGTTTCATCCACAGATGTGTCCTCTGGTGATTTCCAGAGTGGCATCATGGACTGCCTCAGTCTCTCTATGCTTCAGGTAGACCAAGGGGCCACCACAGCCTCCTTTCTCTTTGGGAAAAAGAGCATCACCAACACTTGTCCTCTCAAGAACAAGAGAGGGGATAACAGGAGCTTGGAAGGGGACGAAGAGAAGATGTCATATACAGAGATGGAGAGAAAAGGTATAGAGGATGAAGACGGAGAATTTGGTCCATCTCTTCTTGAATTGCTGGAGGTGAAGATTGGTTATGTGTCCACCACTAAGGCTGCTATGGCTGATGATCACACCAGTCAAAAGGAACATGTGTACAGTAGTAAGTATGAGTGTAAGGTCTTGTGTGTGTCTTTGCATGCATGCATGCATCTCGTCATATGTATTTATTAATAATTGGCAATAAAAACCAAATGTATGAATAAATGTATTCATGATCCATTGATTTTTGTCCTTCCAAGATATACCAAAGCCTACTATACCTGCGGTGGCCCTGGTCTCCTTCCAGAACCAAAGGAGCAGTCAAAAATCCCACAACTTGCCAAGGAATGAAGTCCCTGAAATCAAAAACACTTCTTCCCTTACATCCTCTCCACACACACCCATACAAGCTTTTCATGATAAGTCCATCACACACTCAGTGCAGTGCTCAGGGTATACTGTTCCACTAAATAATCACACCCTTAACCTCTCCACACAAATATTACCAGAACATGCACAGAGCATACACAATGAAACAGCCTCTACCAATGCAATACCCCAAGCGGGAAGGGAGTTGGACCAACTGAACACAGTATCAAGACAGTATCAGTCAGTAGGTTCAAATCACCCCAACAAGCCACATAAACTGCTCAGAGGGAAAATTGTTGAGTCACTTCATCTTGAGGGCACCACCAATCAACACACTGGACCCACAGTCCACCTCTCTACCCCAGAAGAATTGGACCCTGAACAGTAAGTGCAACAAGTCTTCAAATAGTCACAATCCATTGCTAACCATAACCAAAAATAGTATGACAGAGCAGTCTGATAGCCGTTGACTGTACTGTGACTGGAACCCGTGTCTCAGGTTCAGTTCCCTGTGACTTCGAGTGTCCTCCACAACCTCTCTACAAGATGGCAACACCAATGGTGCTGCTGTTGCTTGCTCCTGCATCAAGAACTCTCATATCAATTAGAGTATCTACAGAATAACTGGTATCCATTTCACTATTTCCCTCTTTTTCTTTTTTTAGGTGGCATGTTGTCCAGGCTCAGTCTGAGCATCTTGAGGAGATGGAGGCATTGTGCCTTGAAGAGGGAACACTACTGTGCCAGCAAACTGATATGGTTAGAGCAAGAAGTGAATCCATGGTTGTTTGCTGGCAGTATATATCTATTAGAGTTGTATTTCTCTTTTCCTTTAACTTGCAGGAAGCCACCTTTTCTCTCCTCTCCAAAACCTGCTCTCGATCTTGCTCTTAAATTTGCTTTTGTTTCTCCCTTACTTCCAAAGAAGATTTCAGAACAAAACAAGACTTATGTAGTTTCTCCATTATGTTATATGTTTGGTAGAACTTTGAATATTGTTGTACAGTTTTGTTTGTTTTTTTTGGTTTGTTTTTTTGGATTTCCCCCCTTCTTCTCCGCAATTGTACCCGTCCAATTACCACACCCTTCCAAGCCATCCTGGTTGCTGCTCCACCCCCTCTACTGATCCGGGGAGGGCTGCAGACAACCGCATGCCTCCTCCGATACATGTGGAGTCGCCAGCTGCTTCTTTTCACCTGACAGTGAGGAGTTTTGCCAGGGGGACGTAGCGCATGGGAGGATCACGCTATTCCCCCCAGTTCCCCCCTTAACAGGTGCCCCGACCAACCAGAGGAGGCACTAGTGCAGCGACCATAACACATACCCACATCCAGCTTCCCACCCGCACACAGCCAATTGTGTCTGTAGGGACGCCCAACCAAGCCAGAGGCAACAAGGGGATTTGAACTGGCGATCGCCATGTTGGTAGGCAACAGAATAGACCACTACGCTACCCGGATGCCCCATGGTTGTAGTTTTAACATGAAAGCCTCCTCAGAGCTTTCCTGTAGAAGACACTGGACTATTCTTCTCTTGTTCAAATTTCAGTTAATTGAAGTAGATGGCGGCCCTGTGATAGTCTGGCGGCCTGTCCAGGGTGTCTCCCCACCTGCCGCCCAATGACTGCTAGGATAGGCTCCAGCATCCCATGACCTCAGTTGGGATAAGCGGCTTGGATAATGGATGGATGAAGTAGATTGGGGGGAGGGGGAGTGCATCCCAAAGCCTTGGTTAGGAATACTACTACTACTACTGTTACTAATACTACCATCAATTTTGGCTACTCCCGTTAGGGGTTGCCCCAGCGGATCATCCGTTTCCATCTTCCTGTCCTCTGCATCTTCCTCTGTCATGCCAGCCCACCTACATGTCCTCTCTCACCACATCCATAAACCTCCTCTTTGGCCTTCCTCTTTTCCTCTTCCCTGGCAATTCCATATTCAGCCTCCTTCTCCCAATATACCCAGTATCTCTCCTCCGCACATGTCTAAACCATCTCAGTCTTGCCTCTCTTGCTTCCTCTCCAAATTGTCCAACCTGAGCTGTCCATCTAATATACTTGTTCCTAATCCTGTCCTTCTTCGTCACTCCCAATGAAAATCTTAACATCTTCAACACTGCCACCTTCAGCTCTATCTCCTGTCTTTGTCAGTGCCACTGTCTCCAAACCATACAACATAGCTGGTCTCACTACCATCTTGTAAACCTTCCCTTTAATGCTTGCTGGTACCCTTTTGTTACAAATCACTCCTGACACTCTTCTCCACCCTGCCTGCACTCTCTTCTTCACCTCTCTTCCTCACTCCCTGTTACTTTGAACAGTTGACCCCAAGTATTTTAACTCATATGCCTTGGTCACCTCTACTCCTTGGCTCCTCACCATTCTGCTGTCCTCCCTCTCGTTCACGCATATATATTCTGTCTTACTGACTTTCATTCCTCTTCTCTCCAGTGCATACCTTCACCTCTCCAGGCTCTCCTCAACCTGCACCCTACTCTTGCTGCAGATGTCATCCACGAACATCGTAGTCCACAGAGACTCCTGCCTGACCCCTTCCATCGACCTGTCCATCACCATTGCAAACAAGAAAGGGCTCAGAGCCGATCCTTGATGTAATCCCCCTCCACCTTGAACCCATCTGTCAGTCCAACTGTACACCTCATCACTGTTAGACTGCCTTCATACATATCCTGCACCACTCCTACATACTTCTCTTCCACTCCCGACTTCCTCATACAATACCACACCTCCTTTCCTGGCACCCTGCCATATGCTTTCTCTAAATCCAAAAGGACACAATGTAACTCCTTCTGGCCTTCTCTATACTTCTCCATCAACACTCTCAAAACAAACATCGCATCTGTAGTGCTCTTTCGTGACATGAAACCATACTGCTGCTCACTAATCATCACCTCTCCTCTTAACCTAGCTTCCACTACTTTTTCCCATATCTTCATGCTGTGGCTGATCAACTGTATACCTCTGTAGTTGCTACAGTTCTGTACATCACCCTTATTTATTCTTGAAAAATCGGTACCAGTATGCTTCTTGTCCACTCCTCAGGCATCCTCTCACTTTCCAAGATTGTGTTAAACAATCTAGTTAAAAACTCCACTGCCATCTCTCCTAAACACCTCCACAGGTATGTCATCTGGACCAACCCCTTTCCACTCTTCATCCTCTTCATAGCTGCCCTTACTTCCTCCTTGATAATCCATCGCACTCTGATTCACTATCCCCACATCATCCAACCCCCCCCCTCTCTCTCTCATTTTCTTCATTCATCAACCCCTCAAAGTACTTCTTCCAGCTTCTCAACACACACTCCTCACTTGTCAGCACATTTCTATCACTGTCCTTGATCACCCTAACCTGCTTCCCAGCTTGGTCCCTCTGTCTAACCAATTGGTGCAAGTCATTTTCTCCTTTCTTAATGTCTAACCTCTCACACAACTCACCATATGCCTCTGCCTTCACCACCTCTCTCTTCACTTTACACCGCATCTCCTTGTACTCCTGTCTACTTTCTTCCTCTCTCGGACTATCCCACTTCTTCTTTGCCAAACTCTTTCTCTGTATACTTTGCTGTACTTCCTCATTCCACCACCAAGTCTCCTTGTCTTCCTTCCTCTGTCCAGATGACACACCAAGTACCTTCCTAGCTGTCCCCCTCACTATTTCTGCAGCGGTTTCCCAGCCATACAGCAACTCTTCACTACCACCCAGTGCCTATCATAACTCCTCCCTGAACCCCACACAGCAGTCTTCCTTCTTCAACTTCCACCATTTGATCCTTGGTTCTGCCTTCACTCTCTTCCTCTTCTTGGTCTCCAAAGTCATCCTACAGACCACCATCCGAGCTGCCTAGCTACATTCTCCCGTCACCACCTTGCAGTCTCCAACCCCTTTCAGATTGTGCCTTCTACATAAGATATAGTCCACCTGTGTGCACTTTCCCCCACTCTTGTACGTCACCCGGTGTTCCTCCCTTATCTTGAAAAATGTATTCACCACAGCCAGTTCCATCCATTTCTCAAAATCCACCACCATCTGTCCTTTCACATTCCTCTCCTTCACACCATATTTGCCCATCACATCGGTTCCCTTCACCAACATGCCGATTGAAGTCTGCTCCAATCACCACTCTCTCTTCTTTGGGTACACTCTCCACCACTTCATCCAATTCACTCCAGAATTCTTCTTTCTCTTCCATCTCCCACCCAACTTGCGGGGAAAATGTGCTGATAACATTTGTCAACACACCTTCGATCTCCAGTATCATACTCATCACTCCAGTGGCGTAACCAGGAATATTTTTGTAGGTGGGCCTGAGTGAAAATGGATGGGCCAAAATTTTCCAGCAATAATCCTTCAAACAAGACGCAAATTCGAACACATTACAGCAGTAAACACATAACACAGGTTTTTAGTACGTGACCAAGAAACATACTAAAACTTTAATAAAAAACCACTTAAACAAATACCACCCCAGTCATTCTCGCCAGGCTCTGCACAACCATTTAAACATCACTGAGGAAAACAGCCCGACTCAGTCTAAAAGGTCATGATACAACCTGTAAACTATAGGCCTATAGTACACGTTTTACAGCACAATGTGTAGACGCCGAGGGCGAGCGTTGAAGATCGAGATTATTTCATCATAGTCCAAAGAGTCAGTAAGTTCCCTTTCAAAGGACAACAGGGATAGATTGTTGAGGCGTGCAGTTAGCATGGAAGATCTTAGACATGTTTTGATACGGCCTGTAGTGGAGAAGAGTCTTTCAACAGCACATGAAGTCAGGGGAGTGGTGATCATTGCCCTTAACAGTCTGTTAATGTTTGGGAAAACGTCAGAGTTGCAGCTGTCCAGCACTTCAATGAGGGATGGGTAACACTGACCCCTCTCCACTTTACGACGCAGTGCCTGAATGAAAACGGTCCATTCCGAACCCTCAAATTTACCAAGTGCAATACAATGGGGTTTGCTAGCCTGATGTTTCAAGCATGCCTGGCGGAGGTGCTTCCAATCTACAAACCCGCTTCGAAAAAACGTGTTTTCCATATGGGGCTCGGGGAAATGCCTACACATTTTACAGAAAATAGCGTTCCTTGCTGAGCTGTATTCAAGCCACTTAAATTCTTCATATCACTTATGGGAAAAAGAACGTAATTTTCCTGAAATGTTGGTTGCGGGGAACACTAATTTAGGCTGCGTGGGTGGCTCATCCACAGCAGACAAATCTGACGGAGGCATGGTCAAGGGAATCGTCTCACCGTCGTCAGAGGGGGGAGGAGAAGCTGCCTGCAACGGAGAAGCTGTAGCCTCCTCTGTCGTTCTCTCCGGCGGTATCTCACTCTCATTGGGCGGCTCAGTCGGTGCTGGAGCAGGTGTGCTTTCCTTCTCTCCATCCGTGGCTTTTTAAAAAAGCGGAAGATTGAACTTTGTTTCGCCATTCCATAAGTTATGGCTAACTGTTGGCTATTGGCTAGTTAGCAGCAGTGGAAAATACAGAGCGTGATGGTATGCGCGCTCAGATTTTGCAGTTCTACGTACATAAAAGGGGCCGGCCTACGTGCTTGTAAGCCAGCGTGATTGGGTGGGCCTGGGCTTGAAATTGGTGGGCCTGTGACAGGCCAGGCCCACCCGTGGTTACGCCCCTGCATCACTCTGTACGACACTCTCTCCACCTCCAACACAGTCTTGACATACTCTTCCTTCAGAATGACCCCTACCCCATTCTCCTCCCATTCGTACCATGGTAAAAAAAAGTTTGAACCCACTTCTGATGCTCCTGGTCTCTTGCACACACAGTATATCTACCTTCCTTCTCTCCATCTTATCGGCCAGCTCTCTGCCTTTACCAGTCATAGTGCCATAGGCCACGGGTGTGTCCGTATAGTTGTTTTGTGTTGCCTTCTGTATCTAACCCTCACTCTGACTCTACATTCAGGTATCCGCCAGGTGCTCCTCATCACCTAATCAACCAGTCAACCAATCAACCAATTTCCATCAGCTGTGCAGTCTCCTATTTAAACCTCCACATCTTCAATTCCCCGGTCAGCTAGTTTAGTTTGTGTGTGATTTTAGTTAGTGTTCTGTCACCACCTTGTGTTGATGTCTTTGTAGCTGTTTTGTGTTTGTAATGTCTGGCCTGTTTTCGGTTAAGTTTTGCATTGTTTCAATCTGGAGTATTTCGAGTTATGTTTAGCCTTTAGTTTGTTTAGTTCTTTTGGGTAAGGGGATCAACATAAGATGCCCATGGGAAAACACCCCATCACATAGCTTACCTCCTGTTATACACACTAGGTTAGGAGTGGTTGCCACCCTCTGTCTTTAGGCTTGGTGCTTCTGAGCACTGTCGGGAGGGGGGGGGTACTTTTGTTAGTAGTTTGTTTTGGCAACCGTTCGGTTCCCTTGTCCTGTCATGATGTTAATATTTATATTTTATTATATTTATATGTTTATGTTTCACCCTCACCTCACTGTTACCCAGTGCACTAATTGTTGCACCCTCACCAGACCGGGGGATGTAACAGTGCCAATATTCAAATTTCTCACCTCCACACTCCTACCCTTCCTCCTCTCTCGTTGCCTCTGGACATGCCTTGTCCTTCGCCCAACAGTAGCATAGTTTCCACCGGCACGCTGTTGGCCAACAGTACCGGTGGCGGTTGTTGGTAACCTGGGCCTCAACCAATCCAGTATGGAAATCTGATTCATGATCCGCATATTTGATTTGGCAAAGGTTTTATGCCAGATGCAACTCTCCTGACGCAACCTTCCCCATTTATCCGGGCTTGGGGCCGGCACTAAGAATGCACTGGCTTGTGCATCCTCAGTGGCTGGGTTAATTGGTAAATTGGTTATAAAAATAGTTTTCAAGTTGTTTTATACAGGGTGAATGTGTTGTAAATGAATTCAAATAAAACTACTACTACTTTCAGCTGCTCCCATTAGGGGTCGCCACAGCGGATCATCCGTTTCCATTTGTGAATTCAGATAAAACTAATTTGCAATTTAGCCCTCTTTACCCATCCCATGTAACAACATGCTGTCTCCTGCTGTTCAAGAATTTTTTGTGTCCCTCTGCCTGTCTCAACTCTGAAAATTTTGCCTGCCTCACTATCTTTGTCTTTCTTGACAGTCTGCCTTTGTTTCGTCGGTTTTGCTTTCCTGTTGGTCTCATCTGGTTAAGGGTTTGTCTGTTGTCTGTTTGTCTTGCAGACATTTGCAGAGTATGTCCACAGACTGGAGGAGATCATGGAGAGGAAGGCTTGGTGTGTCCAGAGTATGAGATCTCAACTGCAGTCATACCTTAGGTTAAACTCCTTCAACAGACAGCACAACTAAGATCCAATTACTTGAATTCACTGGATTAATGAACAAAGATTTTTAGGTTATAAGAACGCAACTTGAACTCTGAAATAATGCATTTGAATACACAATGCCCTTGCTCATCGGTGATGACTATCCTGAGTACCAATCCAACCCATTAGAACAGTGTAAAAGTGCAACTTTCAATCAACGTGTTTGCTCCCCTCTGGTCCTTTTGGTATGTGCCTTGGTCGACGCACTTGAACTACACTGAGTCCACGATTTCTCTCTTTTGTCATATTTAATTTCCATTCTCATTCAGACACCATTGTGCTACATTTTCTCCCCTTCCACAAACAAATGAATTGCTCTTACCAGATGATGTAAAGAGGGGCAGACATAAAAAAAGGAAAATTTACTGTATTTCAGCGGTCAAAAAAACATGGGGCTACAAAACCAAAAGAGCACCACTTAACTGCCAGCTCTGCCCTTATATGCCAGCTGATACCACTTACAATTAGCTACCGCCTCAATCAGCTGACTGTCAAAGTGGCTTTCAAACGTGGAGTGTCCACCCTACACTGCACAACAGCAATTAACCACAACCCAATGAGTCTGAGTCCCCATATTTATTTTTTTAACATAATACATCAAATTATCAAAATCGTAAATTTGGCTCCACCATCCCAGCCCCTAATTGTCATGGAAATACTCATCACAATTAAAACAAATGTACATATAACGGAGCCGATACATATTAAACCCCATTTTTTTCATGACGCAATGATTCATGTCAATCAATGGCACTATGAAGTCCACTTTACGTCAGTGCCCATCTTCAAGTCTTCTGACTCTTGTTGGATAGTAACTCGTGTAATGACGCATGAGTAAACAGTCCATGAGTGCAAAAGTGTGTGTGTGTGTGTGTGTGTGTGTGTGTGTGTGTAGTGACAAGGAAGGGGGGGCATGGGGGGGGGTTACAGTCCATTTTGGGCCTCCAACAGCAGGACAAGCTTTGTGATGGGTCAGCAAAGTGTGCTGGTCTACGTCCGAATTTGTACTTGTCGTGCAAATCCTCTTGAATCTGGTATGACTCCAGTGACTTGTCCCATAATCCATGAATTTCTTGGAGCAGTGTCGTCGATGAGGACAATGTCTCCTATGACAATGTTCGTTCTTTTCTTGGTCAACTTTTGTCGTTCTTGGAGTTCAGGTAAGTACTCTTTTATCTATCGTTTCCAGAACAAGTCAGCCATGTGACACTTGATGCCACCTTCTTCGTCCATAACAGTCACTTGGGTCGAACATGCCAGGTGGAAGGAAAGGCTTGGATTTGAGTAACAGAATATGGTTTGGTGTAAGCAGCTCCAAATCTCCAGCGTTGTTAGAAACTTTAGTGATTGGCCTGTCATTTATGATGGCCTCCACTTCACAGAAAAGCATGGTGAGCCCTTCCTCGTCAAACCTTTGTTGCTGCATTAAGGCACTGAGAATGCATTGGATGGTTCTTATTTGTCTTTCCCAGATTCCTGCATAATGTGAACCTGACGGTGGGTTAAATATCCACTTAATGCCTTTGTTCAGAAGCTTGTTTTGAACTTGCATGTCGTTTAAACTTTGTATTGCTTCTTTCAGTTCATGCTCAGCTCTAACAAGATTTGTTCTATTATCTAATCTCATGACTTTAACAGTGCCTCTTCTTGCAACAAATCTCCTGATGGCATTAATGCATGAGTCAGTGTTGAGACTGCGCGAGTTCAAGGTGAGCTACTCTGATGTTCAGGCAGGTAAAAATCACACCATACCGTTTAACTGTGGCTCTTCCCTGTTTCAGCTTAAATGGGCCAAAGAAGTCCACACTCACATTTGTGAAGGGCGGATCATCAGGGTGACCCTTTCCCCTGGCAAGTCTGCCATGAATTGTTCACTTTTCACTCCACTGAGTTTCATGCAGGTCACACATTTTGAGATGACCTTTCAGATGGCAGCATTTCCAATATTTCTGCCTCAAACAGGAGAGAGTGTGCCCTACGTTATCATGAACATGTCTGATGAGGAGTTGAGTCATGTGATGGTTTGTGGATAGGATGATTGGATTTTTGGCTTCAGGTGGCATAGCAGACTTCAACAACCTACCGCAAACTCTTATCAAGTTGTCCTGTATGATGATCTTAAATTCAAATGAGTCTGTTTCAATACACCACTGCACTCCTAGGGCTCTTTCAACAGGCAGGATGTCCTGGTCGAAATCCAGAGCTTTGATTTCCTTTGATCGACTATCCTCAGGTATTGAAAGGAGCAGGGTTCTGCTGTTGCCGGCCCATTTGTTCAGCTTAAAACCACCTTTATTGCGTAAAGCCAAGAGCGATTTCTAGTGCTTCTTTGTCATCCTCCACTGATTTTAGGCAATCGTCCACATAGAAATTCCTTAGCACAGAAGTGATTGCTTCAGTGCTAAATCCATCCACATTGTCTCTTGCACACTGTCGCAGGGCAAAGTTTGCACAACTAGGTGAGGATGTGGCACCGAAGAAGTGCATGACCATCTTGTACTCCTCTTGCTCACTGCTGAGATTTCCCTCAGGCCACCACAAGAATCAAACCAGTGATCCCGGTGTTGGTAGGCACCGGAATAGAACGCCACGCCACCACCCAGATGCCCCCGATCGCAACATGTTTACATGTTATTCAGTTGTGTATTCTGCAGATGGAGGTACTTTGCTATTTGTGTGTGTATGTGTGTGTATAAGAGGTATTTGTGTACAAGTAAGAGTTTAAGTGTATGTGAGTGGGTTTGATTGTGTTTTGGTTTACTCTTAAGTCCTTGTGAACACCGTTATACATAATATAAGCTAATACAGACATCTCAAAAGTGAATTTATCATTTTATGAAACTGACATTTTTGCTGTGTCTTATCTGCTGATTAACTTAAAAGGTAATTTACTATGTTAAACCTTTATGGACTTGTATCTGTATTAAGTTAAGCAAAATATAACTTTAATTTATAAGACCTGTGCTGTATTACTCAAGCCCTCAAGTCTTGCTCTCTAATCCAGTATTGACACAACATATGTAGTTCTGTACCCATATAAGACACTGATGTAAATTATCTTGACCTTGGTCCTGCCCACTGATTCATAATAAACTTGGGACTGATAACATAATGATAGAATGGCCACTAAGGTTGACACCAATGGTAGTTCATCGGCATCCAATTCTGTATTCCTTAAAAGGTTAATTGTGTCTGGGGTTTCTGGTGGCTTGTCAGTATGACTAGATGTGTAGGATACGGTTGTAAAACTACATATAAAAAAGGATGTTGTAAACTTATACACAGGTGATGGCAACGTTAGAAGAAACAGTAATTTATCATATGTTTATGATTGCAATGTTATTTTTCAAAGTAATAGTTAACTGCATGTTTTGAGATCTAATGGTATTTAAGTACATGAATTCATGATAACTTATAACAATCAATTGGCTGCATGTTTTGAGATCTAATGGTATTTAAGTACATGAATTCATGGTAACTTATAACAATCAATTGGCCTATTATGGGTGGCAAAAATGCTTACCTAGCTGGAAACAAGTTGCTGGGGATATCCGTCCACCTATCTATGTCTACTACTACTACAACATTCATGTAGGGAACACCAAGATGGTGTCACAGTGGCTTCACAGATTTTGTATCAGTATCAATCCAGAGTTTAGTATAGATCTCTGGTCCTGTCTCAGTTTTTCTTGTATTGCTCTTAGGGATAAATCTCAAACAGTTATGCAGTACAGTAATGAAGCTCAATTGTCTTTTTGGAGAAAAAAAATTGGTGAAAAACTGCATATTTTATTACTGGTGTCTCAATATTTTGCCAACTACTTTGGTAGTGAACTTAGGGTTTAACTGTTTCTCAGCTGTGACTCCAATGACATGAACTTAACTAGAACTCTGACTCAGGAATAAATGAAGGGTTTCAGCCAAAAATGAACATCTGATAATCTGACAAGAATTGTGCCGTGCTTTTTACTTGGCATCTTGAAGAGACTGTTCTCTATAATTCTGTCATGTATTTTTGATAAACTAAACTAAAAACAAATTTTAGTTTCATAACGTAGTATGGGATCACACATTATTGAAAGTAGTAGTCCTACTTAGGGTTTTGTTTGTGTTTTTGAGACATATGGCAAGGCCTGGAACCTATTAGAGGAAATTAAATTGATTCGTGTAAAGATCTGATGTCTTGTTTTGTTTGTCTAGTAAAACAATACTATTTATTTGGTCTTATTCATTTATTGTCTTTACCTCCTCTGTGCTCATGTCCTTTGATCTTATTCTCATTTTTACAGGAGAAGAGAAAGAAAAAGACATTCAGCGTGAGAGAAAAGATGTAAGAGAAGAGAACAGTTTGCAATAGTCAATAATCTATACTTTAATCTTGTCAGCAGAACAGTGCTTGGTAAATTCATTGAGACAGAAACCGACCCACCATGCAGGTCGTGCAGTGCTCCATTTAAAGGAAACTAATTGTAGGTTACGGCAAAAAGATGAGTTTTAAATTTGGATTTCACACTAGAATGACCAGGATTTCCCTCCTACCTAAAATGACCATGGGCGGTCAAAATGATGGTCAGTTTTTAAACTATATATTCTGTCACGATAAATACCCAATTGAAATATTAATTTTTAATTTTAATTTTATTGCTTTATTGATCCCCGTGGGGAAATTCTTCCTCTGCATTTAACCCATCCTAGCTGTGTAGCTATGAGCAGTGGGCAGCTGCCGTGCAGGGCCCGGGGACCAACTCCAGTTCGTCTTGCCATGCCTCGGTCAGGGGCACAGACAGGAGTATCAACCCTAACATGCATGTCTTTTTGATGGTGGGGGAAACCGGAGCACCCGGAGAAAACCCACGCAGACACGGGGAGAACATGCAAACTCCACACAGAAAGGACCTGGGATGACCTCCCAAGGTTGGACAACCCCGGGGTTTGAACCTAGGACCTTCTTGCTGTGAGGCGACAGCGCTAACCACTGTGCCACCATGCCACCCAGCACGGTGCATTGCATATGTTAGTATGTCTGTTAGGAAACGACTAACACAAAAATTAACATTTTAATAACTATAATACTATTTTGAACAATTTAAACTTAAGAGAGACATGGTCGAACTTGAATAGCAAAATTGAAAAAGTGAAAATATTACCTGAAAAACAAAACTGAAAACACATTGCTTATCTAAGAAACGTAACTGTCATAGTTGTGTGATCTGGGTCATCGGGGCTCGCCTGGCCTCCATCCCGATTGGTGTTTTGGTTCACCTGCACCCCATTGCCTGAATGACCCTGATTGCTCTTGATTGCCCCACTTCACTCACTTGTTCCTTTCTCCGATTGGCTGTGCTGTTCCTGCCCTGTCCTGCGCACCTGTGCCCTATCTCCCTGCCCTTTCTCTGATTGGCTTGCCTGTTCTTGCCCTGTCCTGCGCACCTGTGCCCAATCTCCCTGATTGGCTCCCATATGTATATATTCCCCCTGGTTGCCCGGGCTCCTTGTCGGATCATCTCACAGAGACACTCACAGAAACTCTTGGTTGTCGGATGTGCCGTGCCCTGTTACGAGCCTTCCTTGCTGGCTGTACTTGCTGTCTGTAAGTTCTTGTTTAATGAAAGCATTGTTCTAGCCCAGTCCGTCTCTCTCTGAGTCGTGCATTTGGGTCCTCCATTCCTGCTCCCGCCGTGACAATACAATCCGACCATATTATGGACCCAGCCGACTGCCGTGCTAGAAGTCTCTCTCCACTCTCATGACGGGTACCTCACTCAGCATGAGAAACAGCTCAGCTCCATGGCATGGCCTCCAGGAGATGGATGCCCATCGTACGGCATTTGAGACCTCACTGGCTAAAAAGGTGAGTGCACTCACCGGTCAGCTGCAGCAGCCTGCCATTTACCTGGGAGGATTTCGGTGTGTTGAGGGACACCTTCCTGAACGAGAAACTGGGCTTCCTTAAGCTCCTCACTACCATCTGGAAGAGGGACTCTGAGTTTGCCTGGGAAATGGCCTTTTTTAGGTGGCAGTACTTCAGGGACCCGGTCCCTGATCCTCCCAAGCCCGGCATCTTGGCCTCCCAAATTGCCCCAACATCAGTGCTGGCCAGCACCAATGAGCCTCAGCTACCCAGCATCCCAGAGCGTTCCAGAGCCTGAGCTGCCCAGCGTCCCCGAGTCTCAGCAGCCCAGCCCCCCCCCCCAAGTGTCAGCGGCCCAGCCCGTTCCTGTTCCAGAATGGTTGGCTGTTCCCGAGCCATCGGTCGCCTTTGCTGACGTGCAGTCTGCTCCTTAGCCATCGGTTGCTTTTGCCGATGTGCGGTCCCCAAGCGGCCCGGCCGCCTCCGAAGCCTGCTCCCTGAGTGGTCCAACCACCTCCGGAGCCTGTCCCCTGAGCGGCCGTCTCGCTGCCTCCAGAGCTGACCCCCCGAGTGGCTGTCCCGCCGCCTCAGGAGCCTGTTCCCCGAGCGGCCGTCCCGCCGCCTCCGGAGCCTGTTCCCCGAGCGGCCGTCCCGCCGCCTCCGGAGCCTGTTCCCGGAGCGACCGTCCCGCCGCCTCCAAAGCCTGTTCCTGTAACGCCGTGCATTTGGACCCAATCGCAGAGAAGAGGCAGAGGCAGTTGGTAAGTACTAAGTCACTTTACTGAACTTCAGCAAACACAAAATAACCAAAAACCACTGCCAAACGGGCAGGCAAAAATGCAATCAAGAATTAACATAAAACACTAAACAAAGGAAACACTCTCACACAGAGGAGGCAGACAAGAGTTCAGGACACACGGGCTTTCGCAGACCGACACTAAGCATCTCCAAGACTCAACGACATATGTCTGCAAAGCACCCGGTCAAATAGTCCCCAGCACAGGTGCACCTAATCACAGGCCAATCAAGGGCAGGTGCCACTCATACTGGCTGACTGCAGGCCGATAGGGAGATGCATCACCTGTTGGCTGCTGTTCCTCTGGCCAGTGATCGTGTCAGTTCCCCGAGCGGCCATCCCGCCGCCTCCGGAGCCTGTTCCCCAAGCAGCCGTCCCGTCACCTCTGAAGCCTGTTCCCCATTGACTGTCCCGTTGCCTCTGAAGACTGTTCCCCAAGCAGCCATCCCGCCGCATTTGAAGCCTGTTCCCTGAGCGGCCGTCCCGCCGCCTCTGTCCTGCCCAAGTGATCGGCCTCCAGAGCGGCAGTACTGCCCGAGTCACTGACCTCCCAAGCGGCTGATCTGTCCGTGTCGCCAGCCTCCACGTCATCCACCTGCCCATCTGCTGGTGCTGCTCTGCCCTTCTGTCCTGCATCCTGGTCGCCCTCCAGATTAGTTGCGTCCACCGGTCCAGCCCTCGGGCCATCCACCTGGGATCCATTCATCCTCTCCCAGACCATTTGGTCCCGAAGCCCTTCCCCAGACCTCCTCCGTCCATCCTGCTTGGCGCTCCTGGTCTGTTCATTTGGAAAGTCTGGAATCCATCCCTTGGCGGGGGGGTCCTGTCATGGTTGTGTGATCTGGGTCATCGGGGCTTGCCTGGACTCCATCCCCTGATAGGTGTTTCGGTTCACCTGCGCCCGTGTGCCTGAGTGACCCTGATTGCTCTTGATTGCCCGGCTTCACGCACCTGTTCCCCTTTCTCTGATTGGCTTGTCTGCACCCAATCTTTCATATATGTATATATTCCCCCTGGTTGCCCGGGCTCCTCGTCAGATCACAGAGACTCTTGGTCGCCAGATGTGCCACATCCTGTTGTGAGTCTTCCCTGCTGGCTGTACCTGCTGTCTGTAAGTTCTTGTTTAATTAAAGCATTGTTCTCGCCCAGTTCGTCTCTGAGTCATGCATTTGGGTCCTCCATTCCTGCTCCCGCCGTTTTGTTACATATATCTGAAAGTTACTGCATAATAATTCTTTTTTGTTAACTATATCTAGTAAGTTACAACTGAAAACTCTTATTTTTGCCCCAAAGAGTGAATAAATGCTATAATGCAATTTAAAATGCAGTTTCTACTGTTTCTATCAAATTGCAACCCCCTCCCCCAAGATCAGGTGGAGGGGTCCTCAGGGTAGATCAAAAATACGCAGGGGGTCCAGGACCCCAAAAAGGTTGAGAACCACTGGGCTAAAGGATCCAACCCGTACGGGCTAATATATCTACTTATTCGTCTACATTACACTACCCCCCTCCTTCGGGATAGGGCGTCCCCGGCTGGACCGTCACAGCCAGGGATCCAACTTCTGACACCAATGTAGCGAATTCGGGGGGGTGGCCCAGCCGGACCGTCACAGCCCGGACGCGAACTCCTGTATTCCGCATCGCGGGCGACTACGTTAACCAGTCGACTAAAGGGTCCAGTCCGTTAGCCAGGGGCTAACGTATCTACTTATTCGTGTACGTTACAATACAGTATGCACTGTAAATGACCCATATAATTTTGTCATAATATTTTTTATTATTATTGATTTGTATGGTGCTCATTATTGATTTGTATTTGGTGCCTAAAGTACAGTCCTGATTGATATTAACAGCGAATTACACTTCCTTTTGTTATGTGACCTTTATTTGAAAAACTCTGGTCTCCCATGATGCTGTGCGCCGCTGCGAGAAAACGGCATAACTAAACTGAAAGTTGAAGACGATGGTCATGTTCGCTATGTACAGAACGAATTCACAACTTATAGTTCATTGATCATCATCATTTATTTAGCACCTAGCTGGAAGGCGAACAGGTATGAGTGCCGATTGACTGTTTAATTCGAATTTCGTTATGTTTTTATTTACAAAGTGTTCTTTGTGATTTGGAGATCGCTAATGATAAGCTAATGCTAGCTAGTGCTATGCACCCCGTACTGGTGGCTAGCTATGGGGGAAACGTGGTCGCACATATAATTTAATGATTGTTTTATGTATATGCTTTCAGCTCTTACGGTGGTTCTATGGTGTGTCTACGGTGTGACTAGTAAATGCTGCAATAAATGGTCTGATACCGCACCATGGACCCATCAGTCGTTATTGGAGTGCATCGTCTGAATAAAGTCCGGCTGGAATGCTACAGTAAGAGCTAGCCTCTTCATCAACCCCGCCACCACGCTGCCAGAGGAGGTCTATGAGGACGAGCTACGGAGCTAAGTTGCGACTAGTCTACAAGGGACAATTCATCGGGCGTCTTGGCGCCATTTCATCGGGCAACTCGGCGCCATTTTACGGGTCTTCTAGACAAAGGAACTCTACTCTCATCAGGCAGCTGGCTTGAAGGTTTGGTGTGACGGTCAGACTCTAAAGGTATGGAACATTTAATTGACTGATAAGGAACAATTCATCTTCACTGAGAACATTGATAAACATATGGTTTGAGAAGAAAAGGTTTAAGAAGAAAAAGACATCAACAACAATGGACATTTATTGAATTTGATGTTTCTCAATGTGAAGCTGATGGGACTTTATAGAATAAATAAGTTCACACAAAGTAACAAGTGAATCTAGTGACTTTGTTTATTGACTGTTATTTTTATTACTATCCATTTACTGATCATCCTTCCTTATTGACTGTAAAAAAAAAGGGGGAAAATGTTTAATGCATGATTTATACAGTCTGAATGGTAACTGAATGTTGTATTCAGTGGAGAGATTGATATTATAACCTTGCAGTCGGTAATATAACAGTCAGCCTACAGTAATAGGCTCTAGTCCTCTAAGCAGTCTGTAGCTATACCAGGTTCTCTGCTCCTCTCTTCGGGTAGTCTATGGGCTATAGTAAAGGCAAACAATTCATTACATCACATTTATCATGGCAGAATTGAATATGACTGAAACAGAGAATCCTGCCCCACAGTCAGAGCTAGAGAATCAGATAAATAGACTACAGCTTAAAATTAGTAAGCTACAAGAGGCTCTCCATGAAATGTTAGAGACTGCCGAGATAGAACACTTAGAGAAGGAAATTCAAACTAAGGAAGAAACACTAAGTAGCCTCCAAAGTCAACTTGAAGAACAAATTGGGGATAGCCTCCGACGCTCGACTCGAGTGAAGATCTCGACTCCTAAAATGCTTGAACTGCAACAAGAGGAGGTGAGGAAGAAGGAGAGAAAGCTCCTCTCAGCGTACGAAAAATGGAAGAGTCGAGCTCGTGAGTCAAGAGAGCGGCTAAAGAAAGACCTCAAGGAAACTGAGCTGGCATTTCTGCTTGATACTTTGGAGAAGGATAAAGAGGCTGTGTTGAACACCTATAATGACATCCGAGGTCACTTCACACCCTCAGCCGAAATGAGAAGCCGTGTTGATGCATGTGAGGCAGCTACAACAGAGATTAAGAAAATCGCCTACGAGAGGATTGTAGACATCGATTTAGATTTTGATGCAGAACAAGCACAACGACGTCTCAAGGAGCTACTCAAGGGCGGCTATGCGCGC
The DNA here is from genome assembly GCF_029633865.1 of Lampris incognitus. NCBI lineage: Eukaryota > Metazoa > Chordata > Actinopteri > Lampriformes > Lampridae > Lampris > Lampris incognitus. The sequence goes on from NC_079211.1 coordinate 122,081,844, forward strand.
TCAATCTATGGATCCACTGTCTCAAGAGTGTCAAAGTCAGTCCACAGCCACGAAGGCAGCACTTTAACAGTCAAACGTGTGGACGCGGCAGCAGAGCTTGCAGCAAAGGAAGCGGAGTTCGAAGGGTTGCTTGAAGAAGATAAGCAAAGGGAGAAGATACAACGTTTGGAGGAGCAACAAAGGACACTAGAGGAGCAACGAAGGACGCTAGAGGAGCAACAAAGGTGGCAGCTTGAAGTTGAAAAACGTGCTCTTGAACATCTACAGGCAGAAAAGGACTTAAGGGCTGCACGGGCCAGACTTCAAGTCTATAACCAGGGAACATCACAGGGCGGCAGTGTCCACTCTAATGATCCTGAAAGAAATCTTAACGGCTCCCCAGCTACTAGCAACCAAACCCTCAATATAACGGCATCGTCACCTGACGTAAACGTGTCGTCCCTTGCCCGGGCCCTCCAAGATAGTATAGCCCTGAATAGACTTCCAGTGCCAGAGCCATCGGTATTTAATGGCGACCCCATTCAGTTCATTGAGTGGAGAACTTCATTCATGTCACTCATTGACTCAAAGGTCATCTCCTCAGCAGACAAGCTTTACTACTTGAGGAAATATGTAGGCGGCCTAGCTCGTAAGACACTGGAAGGGACCTTCTACAGAAACGATGGCGAGTCTTACAAGGACGCATGGAGCAAACTGAATCACCGATACGGACAGGCCTTCGTCATACAGAGAGCCTTCAGAGACAGGCTCACAAAGTGGCCAAAAATCCAACCAAGGGATGCAGAGGGACTTAGAGACTTTTCCGACTTCTTGAACGCCTGCCAAGACGCAATGTCTCATGTGAAGAGCCTCGAAATATTGAACGACTGTGAAGAGAACATGAAGCTGGTCCACAAACTGCCAGACTGGGCAGCATCTCGATGGAACAGGAAGGCTACGGAAGTCTTGGACAGAAATCAAGAATTCCCCAGCTTCAAGGACTTCACCACCTTCATGGCAAAGGAGGCAGCGATCGCATGCAATCCGATCACCTCACCTTATGCCTTACGCAACTCCGAGTCTAGCACAGCAAAACTGAATAACAGGGACCCTAAGAGGAACAAGGCGAGTGTTCTGAGTACGCAAACTGAAACGGACAGTGACAAGCAAAAGCCAGCCAGCGGAAAGAAAAAACCCCCCTGTGCGTTCTGCCAAGACAGTCAACACGGGCTACATGCATGTCCCAAGTTCATCGCCAAGACTCTGGAGGAGAGAAGAGAATTCGTGAAAGAGAACAAGCTCTTCTATGGCTGCACCAAACCCGGCCATAGTGCGAAGGACTGTCGACATAGACATACCTGCAACACCTGCAAAGGCAAACACCCCACCTGTCTTCACAATGACAACCACGTGAAAAGGGAACCGTCTGCAGCTCGGGAAAACACTCCCCCAAGCAACGCTAATGAATCAGAAGCTGCCGCGACTGCAATGTCACATGCCGTCACGACTGGACAGTCTACCAACACATCGATGATTGTGCCCGTATGGGTGTCGTCCAAGAACAACTCAGGAACAGAAAAACTTGTCTACACCCTGCTGGATACACAGAGTGACACCACATTCGTCGACCAAAAAGTGAGCAGCGCTCTAAAGGCAGAGTCCTGTCCAGTGAAACTGAAGTTAACGACAATGATAGGATGTGGCACTATCGTGAAAAGCCAACGAGTCTCGGGGCTTCGTGTGCGCAGTTACAGATCTTCCCTCCACATTGACCTTCCTCCTGCCTACGCTAAGGACGGTATACCGGTGAACCGCGCCCACATTCCTACAAGTGAAACAGCCAGACAATGGAATCATCTCTCCGCAGTCATAGACGAGATTCCACCGCTGCAAGATTGTGATATTGGTCTTTTAATAGGATACAACTGTGCGAGGGCAATGGCACCAAGAGATGTAATAGCAGGAGGAAATGAAGAGCCTTACGCAATCCGAACCGACCTTGGATGGAGCATCGTGGGTTGCTCTTCACCGTGCCTTGACACTCCAAGCGTGGCGAGACAGTGTTTCCGGGTAGCTGTGAAGGAGCTCCCGCCAGTCACCCCTGCAGATGCTATTCGCATTCTGGAGTCCGACTTCAAAGATGCCAAGGAGGATGAAAAGACGGTGTCCCAGGAAGATATCTTGTTCCTGAACAAACTCAAAAACTGCATCCAGAAGAACAGTCAAGGTCACTACGAAATGCCCTTACCTTTTAAGGAGAGACCCAACCTACCTGACAACAAACAGCTTGCCATCGTTCGTCTCAGCCAGAGACAGAGGAAGCTGTCAAAGGATGAAAGATACAAAGAACAGTACATCAAGTTCATGGAGGATGTCATAGAAAAGGGTGACGCAGAGGAAGTACATGATGATGGGAAGGAAGGAGAAAAATGGTACATACCTCATCATGGTGTCTACCACGCCAAGAAGCCAGACAAACTGCGCGTGGTATTCGACTGCTCTGCCAAATACAAGGGAACCAGTCTAAACGATCATCTGCTCACCGGACCCGACTTGATGAACAATCTCAATGGTGTTCTCCTTCGCTTCTGACTGCATTCTACTGCGTTGATGTGCGACATAGAAAAGATGTTTCACCAATTCCACGTGAGCGAGACGGATCAGGATTACCCGTGCTTCCTGTGGTGGAAGAAAGGAGATCTCAGCACGCAACCTCAAGAGTACCGAATGAGGGTGCATATCTTCGGTGCTGCCTCATCGCCTGGTTGCACAAACTACAGCTTGAAGTACCTGGCTACTGAGAACAGAGACCTATACCGCCTAGGTTCACAGTTCATTCTGAGAGACTTTTATGTCGATGACGGTGTCGCAAGTATGGACAGTACAGAGAAGGCTATTCAGCTCGCTCGAGAAGCCAGAGAACTTTGTGCCCTGGGTGGCCTTAGACTCCACAAATTTGTGTCCAACGACAGAGCTGTAATAGAAAGCATACTGTCATCTGAACGTGCATCAGAAATCAAAGATCTTAACCTTACCTTGGATGACCTACCTTCAGAAAGAGCATTGGGGATCCAATGGCACATCGAGTCAGACTGCTTGAAGTTCAACGTCAATCTCAAGGATCAACCTGCAACACGCCGAGGTATACTGTCTACGGTTGCCTCCTTGTATGACCCCCTAGGGTTTGTCGCCCCATTCTTGCTCATCGGAAAGGGAGTACTGCAGGAAATGTGCAGACATGGAACGGGTTGGGATGATCCTCTGTCTGATGAACTTCGCCCACGGTGGGAGAGATGGAAAAATGACCCTACAAACATGGAGAAGATAGACATTCCCCGGAGCTATGCACCTGCAAACTTTGGGAGGGTCACCAGACAGGAGTTACACCACTTCTCCGATGCAAGCACGACTGGCTACGGACAGTGTTCATATCTGAGACTCAGAAATGAAGAAGGAGACGTTCACTGCGCCCTAGTCATGGCAAAATCACGAGTTGCTCCCACGAAGGTCACCACAATCCCAAGACTAGAGCTAACAGCTGCAGTCGTCTCAGTGAAAACCAGCAATGTGATGAAAGAAGATGATCTGCCTAGAAATGAATGGAGGTTGGGTAGAGTTTTAGAGACTGTAGTAGATAGAGATGGACTGGTTAGGAGGGTGAAGATCTGTCTAGGGGATAGAAACCTAGGCAAAAAAGGTGAACAGCTCACAAAGCAGACAGTGCTTGAACGGCCAGTTCAAAAACTGGTCTTGTTACTAGATAGTGACTAGTTAGTTACTAACTAACACATGCCTTGCATCTCTTGAGATGCGTTTTTTTTATTTTGTTTTAAAATACTTGACACTCCTTTCCCACGATACTTATGGTTTATGGTCATTTTGAGTTGAGAAATCATTTATTTTTGCTTATGCTTGATTTTCTATATTCAAAACATTAATGATTTGGTGGGAGTGTAAATGACCCATATAATTTTGTCATAATATTTTTTATTATTATTGATTTGTATGGTGCTCATTATTGATTTGTATTTGGTGCCTAAAGTACAGTCCTGATTGATATTAACAGCGAATTACACTTCCTTTTGTTATGTGACCTTTATTTGAAAAACTCTGGTCTCCCATGATGCTGTGCGCCGCTGCGAGAAAACGGCAGAACTAAACTGAAAGTTGAAGACAATGGTCATGTTCGCTATGCACAGAACGAATTCACAACTTATAGTTCATTGATCATCATCATTTATTTAGCACCTAGCTGGAAGGCGAACAGGTATGAGTGCCGATTGACTGTTTAATTCGAATTTCGTTATGTTTTTATTTACAATGTGTTCTTTGTGATTTGGAGATCGCTAATGATAATCTAAAGTTAGCTTGTGCTATGCACCCCGTACTGGTGGCTAGCTATGGGGGAAACGTGGTCGCACATATAATTTAATGATTGTTTTATGTATATGCTTTCAGCTCTTACGGGGGTTCTATGGTGTGTCTACGGTGTGACTAGTAAATGCTGCAATAAATGGTCTGATACCGCACCATGGACCCATCAGTCGTTATTGGAGTGCATCGTCTGAATAAAGTCCGGCTGGAATGCTACATGCACCAAAGTGAGTTCTAAACATTAACGTTCTCATAACTATGATACAATATGTACTACCAAAGTACAGGCTATTCAAACATTAGACATTCTTATAACTCCGACTGGTTTTATGACGAGTATCTTAACAGCTATATGATCCAGCGTTATCTTTTCCCTTCAGTGGTTAGCAATAAACTAGCACAAAAACGTGCTTTACTCACCGGAGTTCCAAATACTTAAAACTCGTCAGACCTTCGTCTCGTAAGCTCACAGATGAGATTCTGATTAAACATAACACTTTTCAGAATCAATAAATGTCAATACTCTAAACTTTGTGTAGCCGGGTGGTAAATCTGTTAAATATGTTAAATGATTTTCCACGTAAATTTAGTATAGTTTAACTGTTAATATATATAATTGTTACACTGTCAAGCCATGTAAAATGTCATTTGATGTATTTAAATTGTGAAGCAGATTGTGAGTGTATTTTTATAGTTTTGGTTGTCATTGCATGTTTTGACCAGTAAGTGGCAGTGTTGCTGACTTTTATTGTAACTCCGTGCAAGTTATCCAAGTGCATCTTAGGTACTCTTTTTTTTCTTGTGTGAACCACCTGGAGATTGCGGTGTGACGGTGCTCTGACTCCGTAGTAAGTAGGTGTAAATATCTTGTGAAATATACCTGTAACATTATTCCAAACAATATTATATGTCGGTAATTTGACAAGATGGTTTGATTTAGACGCTACTGGAGTTGATGTTCGGTGATTTTGGGCGCGTGGGGTAGTGTAATGTGCATGGATAAGAAGACACACTGGCCGCCGGCTGGCGAGTCTGATCCTTTAGTCGAGCGGTTAACGATGTCTCCTGCGGTGCGGGCGATACGGGTTCGCTTCCCGGCCGCGGCAGTTCCTGTGATTGCGTTGTCCCCCGAATTCGCTACATTTGTAACTTCAATCAATCAATCAATCAATGTATTATGAAATTCAGTCGTCGGCTCAAGAGTCCATTTCATAAAAAGGGGGAAAAAAAGAAAAGATGACGACTGCGTGTAGCACTCTCTACCCTAGCGAGTTGCATAGTGCGCCCCTTAAGGAGCGGCATATCACTACACTTCTAAATCAATGACTATTCTACTACTTTTGGCTGCTCCCGTTAGGGGTCGCCACAGCGGATCATCTGTTTCCATTTCTTTCTGTCTTCTGCATCTTCCTCTGTCACACCAGCCAGCATGTCTTCCCTCACCACATCCATAAACCTCATTTTTGGCCGTCCTCCTTTCCTCTTCCCTGGCAGCTCTATATTCAGCATCCTTCTCCCAATATATCCAGCATTAGTAGCCCTATATGTCATATGGGTTTCACCTGTAACCATCCATCCATCCATTATCTTACCGCTTATCTTGCTCTCAGGGTCACGGGGATGCTAGAGCCTATTCCAGCAGTCATTGGGCGGCAGGCGGGGGGACCCTGGACCTGTAACCAAAGACACAAAAATCAGCATCAGGATTTATTGAAGGGAGAGAGTCCAAGAAGGAGCCCCAGGTTTGATTAATATTGCAGGTTTTCTCCTGACATTGTACAGAATCTTCTCTGGGGTGCAATATGATGAAAGTTCATTCAGCCAGTGCTTTTGTAGAGGTGAGTTTTCTGATTTCCCGTTTATAAGCCCCCCCCCCGCTGTGCTGGCAAGTAATACGAAATGCTTCTTATGGTGAGTTACTGTTAGCATGTCAATGTCACCCAATAACCAAATGCCAAATCCTGGGATCATATGGTATCTCGTACTCTATGATACCTGAACAGTGGTTATAATGAACTTCCAAAACTCTTCAAGGTAAGGGCAACTCCAGAGCCTATGGAGCAGATTGCCTTCAGTTATCTTACACCTCTGAAACATGGAGGATATACAGGTGCATCTCAAAAAAATTAGAATATTGTGGAAAAGTTCATTATTTTCCGTAATTTGATTCAAAAGTGAAACTTTCATATATTCTAGATTCATTACACATCAAGTGAAATACGTCAAGCCTTTTTTTTTGTTTTAATCTTGATGATTACGGCTTACAGCTCATGAAAGTCAAAAATCCAGTATCTCAAAATATTAGAATATTACATAAGACCAGTCAAAAAAAGGATTTATAATGCAGACATGTCGACCTTCTGAAAAGTATGTTCATTTACACACTCAATACTTGGTCGGGGCTCCTTTTGCACGAATTACTGCATCAATGCGGCGTGGCATGGAGGCAGTCAGGCTGTGGCACTGCTGTGTTATGGAAGCCCAGCTTGCTTTGATAGCAGCCTTCAGCTCGTCTGCATTGTTGGGTCTGGTGTCTCTCATCTTCCTCTTGACAATACCCCATAGATTCTCTATGGGGTTCAGGTCAGGCGAGTTGGCTGGCCAATCAAGCACAGTAATACCATGGTCATTAAACCAGTTACTAGTAGTTTTGGCACTGTGGGCAGGTGCCAAGTCCTGCTGGAAAATGAAATCAGCATCTACATAAAGCTTGTCAGCAGACGGAAGCATGAAGTGCTCTAAAATCTCCTGGTAGACGGCTGCGTTGACTCTGAGCTTGATAAAACACAGTGGACCAACACCAGCAGATGACATGGCACCCTAAATCATCACTGACTATGGAAACTTCACACTGGACTTCAAGCAACTTGGATTCTGTGCCTGTCCAATCTTCCTCCAGACTCTGGGACCTTGATTTCAAAATGAGATGCAACATTTACTGTCATCTGAAAAGAAGACTTTGGACCACTGACCAACGGTCCAGTTCTTTTTCTCCTTAGCCCAGGTAAGATGCTTCTGACGTTGACTCTGGTTCAGGAGTGGCTTGACACTAGGGATGCGACACTTGTAGCCCAGTTCCTGGGCACGTCTGTGCGTGGTGGCTCTTGCTGCACTGACTCCAGCCTCAGTCCACTCCTTGTGAAGCTCCCTCAAGTTCTTGAATCTTGAATCGGCCTTGCTTGACAATCCTCTCAAGGCTGCGGTCATCACTGTTGCTGGTGCACCTTTTCCTACCACACTTTTCTCTTCCAGTCAACTTTCCATGGATGTGCTTTGATACAGCACTCTGCGAACAGCCAGCCCTTTCAGCAATGACCTTCTGTGGCTTATGGGGTATTGTCAAGAGGAAGATGAGAGACACCAGACCCAACAATGCAGATGAGCTGAAGGCCACTATCAAAGCAACCTGGGCTTCCATAACACCTCAGCAATGCCACAGGCTGACTGCCTCCATGCCACGCCACATTGATGCAGTAATTCATGCAAAAGGAGCCCCGACCAAATATTGAGTGCATAAATGAAAATTTCTGTATTATAAATCCTTTTTTGATTGGTCTTATGTAATATTATAATATTTTGAGATACTGGATTTTTGATTTTCATGAGCTGTAAGCCATAATCATCAAGATTAAAACAAAAAGGCTTGACATATTTCACTTTATGTGTAATGAATCTAGAATATGTGAAAGTTTCACTTTTTGAATTAAATTATGGAAAATACTGGACTTTTCCACAATATTCTAATTTTTTTGGATGCATTTGTATTCCCATCAATCCTGTGTAGCCTGTGTGGGGTGAAATATGTTCTGTGAAAAATATTAAATCGCATTTGCCTATGTTTTGATCAAAGTATGACCAGAATGATTGATCTTTGTCTTTTCATTTGAGTCCAAACGTAGACCACGGTTTTGCAAATGTATGTTTAATCTAAAAAAAATAGTGAATGTCCTTCATGGATTGAAGACAAAACTTTTTTGCCATTGGATTTCCTTTGGATTTTCTACCTGCCACCCAATGATTGCTGGGATAGGCTCCAGCATCCCCATGACCCTGACAGCAGGATAAGCGGTTTGGATAATGGATGGAATGGATGGATGGATTTCCTTTAATTGAGGCAGAGGCCACATGGGTCTACATTGCACACTACATTGCATACTACATTGCACATGTTAACACTGACACTTTTTTAAAGACAAAATGTTCCGAATAACAACATGTAACACTGGTTTGACTGTAAAAAATAAAATTTTACAGATTTTTTTAACATACTGGCCCTCATTAAGTAGAGGTTCTACATTGTGGTAGTGGTGTAGTACTCGAGACCGGTCTCGAGACCGCTTTTTAAGGGTCTCGGTCTTGTCTCGGAATCGAAGGCATTTTTACTCGGTCTCGGACTGGGCGAACTCGGGATTTTTGATCAAGACCGGTCGAGACCGGGCCAGCACTGTGATAACAGAGAAAAGAAGAATGCAGCTGCTGCCTTCCCGGTGTCACACACTCTTTGTGACACCCGGAGTGACACGCCCCCTGTACAGAGTGGATCAAGACGACTGGAGACGCTGCGCCCCCGGGAAACCCCCATGAAAAATGTCGGCAAACTCAACCATCATTAAGTTTGGTTTCCAAAACCATAAGGACTTTATCTATAAAAGGACATGCAAGCGAAAACACTCTGCAGTGTGCAAATTCTGCAGTGCACAACTCACAGAAAACGCCGGGATAACGTCAAGCTTTTATCGGCACATTGAGAGGAAGCATATGTAACGACCCTCACTTGTGCAGGTGTTCGTGATAGAGATTCAGACCAGGGGTTCCTAACAGTGGCTTTTATTGCCTGCATTCACAAATAAAACAACAATCCATGAGATTTCTGCTGCAACGCGACTGCATACAAGTCTCCAGCGGAAATGGTCTAGCTCTAAGGTACGGATAGCGCAAATGCCCAAAATGTGTCAAAGTGAGAGTAAATAGACAAACAGTCGCGCAGCCTCATATTTAACCTTAGTGAATGCGGTACAACATCTGGGGTTTACACAAACCATCAAAAAGCATTGGATTACAATAACATGTTAAAATACAAATTTTGGGAGAATTCACTTATATCTGAGTGAGGTCATTTTCAACTCTTACACATAAAGACAGCTAAATTAACCGTTAAATTAGCTACACTGGGAAAGTTAAAATCTGAAAACTTCAACACCCCATCCTAAGACTATTACTACTTTCGGCTGCTCCCGTTAGGGGTCGCCACAGCGGATCATCCGTTTCCATTTCTTCCTGTCTTCTGCATCTTCCTCTGTCACACCAGCCACCTGCATGTCTTCCCTCACCACATCCATAAACCTCCTCTTTGGCCTTCCTCTTCTTCTCTTCCCTGGCAGCTCCATATTCAGCATCCTTCTCCCAATATACTCAGCATCTCTCCTCCACACGTGTCCAAGCCATCTCAATCTTGCCTCTCTTGTTTTGTCTCCAAACCGTCCAACCTGAGCGGTCCCTCTAATATAATCATTCCTAATCCTGTCTTTCTTTGTTACTCCCAGTGAAAATCTTAGCATCTTCAACTCTGCCACCTCCAGCTCCGCTTCCTGTCTTTTCGTCAGTGCCACTGTCTCCAAACCATATAACATAGCTGGTCTCACAACCATCTTGTAAACTTTCCCTTTAACTCTTGCTGGTACCCTTCTGTCGCAAATCACTCCTGACACACTTCTCCACCCACTCCACCCTGCCTGCACTCTCTTTTTCACCTCTCTACTGCACTCCCCGTTACTTTGGACGGTTGACCCCAAGTATTTAAACTCAAATGCCTTTGTCACCTCCACTCCTTGCATCCTGACCATTCCACTGTCCTCTCTCTCATTCACGCATAGGTATTCCGTCTTGCTCCTACTGACTTTCATTCCTCTTCTCTCCAGTGCATACCTCCACCTCTCCAGGCTCTCCTCAACCTGCACCTTACTCTCGCTACAGATCACAATGTCATCCGCGAACATCATCGTCCATGGAGACTCCTGCCTGATCTTGTCTGTCAACCTGTCCATCACCATTGCAAACAAGAAAGGGCTCAGAGCTGATCCTTGATGTAATCCCACCTCCAACTTGAACCCATCTGTCATTCCAACCGCACACCTCACCATTGTCACACTTCCCTCATACGTATCCTGCACCACTCCTACATACTTCTCTGCAACTCCTGACTTCCTCATACAATACCACACCTCCTCTCTCGGCACTCTGTCATAAGCTTTCTCTAAATCTACAAAGACACAATGCAACTCTTTCTGGCCTTCTCTATACTTCTCAATCAACATTCTCAAAGCAAACATCGCATCTGTGGTGCTCTTTCGTGGCATGAAACCATACTGCTGCTCGCTGATCGTCACCTCTCCTCTTAACCTAGCTTCTATTACTCTTTCCCAAATCTTCATGCTGTGGCTGATCAACTTTATACCTCTGTAGTTGTTACAGTTCTGCACATCGCCCTTGTTCTTGAAAATTGGTACCAGTATGCTTCTTCTCCACTCCTCAGGCATCCTCTCACTTTCCAGGATTATGTTAAACAATCTAGTTAAAAACTCCACTGCCATCTCTCCTAAACATCTCCATGCCTCCACAGGTATGTCATCAGGACCAACTGCCTTTCCACTCTTCATTCTCTTCATAGCTGCCCTCACTTCCTCCTTGTTAATCCACTGAACTTCCTGATTCACTATCCCTACATCATCCAACCTTCTCTCTCTCTCATTTTCTTCATTCATCAGCCCCTCAAAGTATTCCTTCCACCTTCTTAGCACACTCTCCTCGCTTGTCAGCACATTTCCATCTCTATCCTTGATCGCCCTAACTTGCTGCACATCCTTTGCAGCTTGGTCCCTCTGTCTAGCCAATCGGTACAAGTCCTTTTCTCCTTCCTTAGTGTCTAACCTGTCATACAACTCACCATACGCCTTTTCCTTTGCCTTTGCCACCACTCTCTTTGCTTTACGCTGCATCTCCTTGTACTCCTGTCTACTTTCTTCATCTCTTTTACTATCCCACTTCTTCTTTGCCAACCTTTTCCTCTGTATAATTTGCTGTACTTCCTCATTCCACCACCAAGTCTCCTTGTCTTCCTTCCTCTGTCCTGATGACACACCAAGTACCTTCCTAGCTGTCTCCCTCACTATTTCTGCAGTGGTTGTCCAGCCATCTGGCAACTCTTCACTACCACCCAGTGCCTGTCTTAACTCCTGCCTGAACTCCACACAACAGTCTTCCTTCTTCAACTTCCACCATTTGATCTTTGGCTGTGTCTTCACTCGCTTCCTCTTCTTGGTCTCCAAAGTCATCCTACAGACCACCGTCCTATGCTGCCTAGCTACGTTCTCCCCTGTCACCACCTTGCAGTCTCCAATCCCTTTTAGATGGCGCCTTCTACATAAGATATAGTCCACCTGTGTGCACTTTCCTCCACTCTTGTACGTCACCCTGTGTTCCTCCCTCTTCTTGAAATATGTATTCACCACAGCCATTTCCATCCTTTTTGCAAAATCGACCACCATCTGTCCTTCCACATTTCTCTTCTTGACTCCATACCTTCCCATCACCTCCTCATCACCTCTGTTCCCTTCACCAACATGTCCATTGAAGTCCGCTCCAATCACCACTCTCTCCTCCTTGGGTACCCTCTCCACCATGTCATCCAACTCACTCCAGAATTCTTCTTTTTCATCCATCTCATACCCAACTTGCGGGGCATATGCGCTGATAACATTCAGCAATAAACCTTCAATTTCCAGCTTCATACTCATCCCTCTGTCTGACACTCTCTTCACCTCCAGCACGCTCTTGACATACTCTTCCTTCAGAATTACCCCTACCCCATTTCTCCTCCCATTCACACCGTGGTAAAAGAGTTTGAACCCACCTCCGATACTCCTGGCCTTACTCCCCTTCCACCTGGTCTCTTGCACACACAGTATGCCTACCTTTCTTCTTTCTATCATGTCAGCCAGCTCTCTCCCTTTACCAGTCATAGTGCCAACATTCAAAGTTCCAACTCTCACCTCCACATGTCTACCCTTCCTCCTCTCTAGCTGCCTCTGGACATGCTTTCCCCCTCTCCTTCTCCTTCGCCCAACAGTAGCATAGTTTCCACCGACACCCTGCTGGTTAACAGTACCGGTGGCGGTCGTTGGTAACCCGGGCCTCGACCGATCCGGTATGTAAGCCTTATTTATGATCCGCATATTTGATTTGGCAAAGATTTTACGCCGGATGCCCTTCCTGACACAACCCTCCCCATTTGTCCGGGCTTGGGACCGGCGCTAAGGATGCACTGGCTTGTGCATCCTCAGTGGCTGGGTTAACACCCCATCCTAAGACATTGAGCCAAAATAAGCTCTTTTCTTCCCACGATCGTTTTTTTTTTGCTAACTTTCAGAGCACCGAGTGTATATTACAGCCAAGTTAGCTTGCAATAACAAACAATGAACCCGCCAGGTATTAGTCGAGCCCCCAGACGCCAGTATTAGTCGAGCCCCCAGGCGTTACTTGGGAGGTTCTTATGCAATGCAAACGTTGTTCACTACACCAGTAAATGCAGTAAATGGGTTGAACTTTAGATGCGACCATCGGGAGATATTTCTAGTCTACAGCGTCCTCCATGTTGGTGCTTCGGCTGCAGAAATTAGATCGTTTGGCTCAACAATGAGCCAGAAAGCTAACGCTGTGCTAGCTAGTTCAAAGTCGATAACACTGAATGAGTATGGTTAATCAAATTTGTTTGATTAAAAAATATTGTAAAAAACATTAAAAAGCACATTTTAAGACAATAAAAACTCAGTAAGGGTAATGCTAAAAAATGTAAAAGCTTGTTTAAAAGCGGTAATTTAAAGTGACATTTGATTTCATTCATTTCAAAGAAGTGAATATATAGTGATATAGTGATACTATATAGTGATGCATGATGTCTCTCTGGCTTCTATAATTTGTTGCTTGTTTGCACTAAGCACATGCCTGTTAGAGATGTAACGTTTGAGTCTTCTGAGAATTCTCTCTTGGTATTGGTGGGACTTAATCATTTTAATTCCTCCTCAATTTCCGGTTCCTGGAATACAAGGCTCGACAACAGGCAGATGCTACACAGCCAACTATGGCGTCCTTTGCCTAGAAAATGCAGATCTACAGTCTCCATTCCCCAAGGCAGCAAGCCATCAGCGATGCCATTGTCAAAGATTTGATAATTGGGTGTTGCCTGCCACTGTCCCTTGTGGAAAATGAACATTTTAAACACTTTCTTGAGATTGTAGATAACAAGTACACACCAATCTCTAGGAGAACAATTTGTGAGAAACACATACCAGTTTTGGTAAAGAAAGTTAAGGAGACTGTTCTTGAGAAGCTGGAGAAAAGCTCAACAGTGTCCTTAACTACTGATATCTGGTCTGATCGTAGACTGCGTTCCTTCCTCGGAGTAACTGCTCATGTGTGCAACAAGTCAAATGAATCCTATGCCCTTGAATCCTACTTGCTGGACTGTAGACGTTTCACAGGCAAACATAGTGGAGAGCGAATTTCTTCTGCCTTTGAGGAGATCACCGACGAATATGGTATCCGTCAGAAGATAAGTTATATTGTCACAGACAATGCTGCCAATATGAAGTGTGCTTTTAAAGTTCAGATGCCACAACAGCAGTCAGATGACAGTGAGAGTGAGGAGGAGAATCTAGATGATGAGCACCTGTGGGAGGACATGAATTCTGTGGAGGACACAGAGCTACTCTGGTCATCAGGTGAGCGTCTTTCTTGTTTTGCTCACTCCCTGCAGTTAGTTGTGAATGATGGCATGAAGGAAGTTAAAGCCATCTCTCGCAGCATTGCGAAAACATCATGCTTCTCAACTCTGTTACACGGCAGCTCACAGTTCAAAGATAAATTTGAGGCTGCATTTGACTCTACGAAGACTATTCCTGCTGCAAACAACACTCGCTGGAACAGCACTTTCAAACAAGTGCAGGCCCTCACAGCTCTGGACCATAAAGCTCTGACTGAAATGTGCAGCAAGGACTATGAAGAAGTGGTATTCAGCACTCATGAGTGGAACCAGCTTAAAGAGCTGACTTCAGTTCTCACACCATTCTCAGAGGCAACAGACCTGACAGAGGGAGAGAAATCCGTCACCATTAGCATGGTTGTTCTGACTGTTCTGGACCTGCATACACACCTTGTGAAGATGGGGGAGACACGAGTACAGTGTTGGCCATTAGTAAAGGCCCTCCATCAGTCTCTGATTAAAAGATTCAATGGAATCTTTGGCAAAACAAATATGACTAAAGACAGTGGGGGACAGGAACCTTTAAGCCATAATGTGTATTTTTTAGCTACAATGCTTGATCCACAGTTTGGATTAAGCTGGGTGGATCTGGATGTTACAAATGGGCTAAATGCAACGCCACTCATGAAGTTTAGAGATGAGCTGAAGAAAACACTGACAGGTATACACACATACATTTTACATCAAGAGAAAAATATTGTGAGAGCAGTTTATTATTTGATACCTGCAGACACTGTATATCCTTTAATCTAACCTGTTTTTTTTCTTTTCTTCCATTTGCTTGTGTTTTTCAGACACTTTGATCGCTGAAGTTGAAAACTTGATGGGCTGTGAAGGTAGTGCAATGGACTACGGAGCCAGAAATGGAGAGTCACCTGGTGATTCACCTCCAGTCAAATGCCTACGCCTTCTTTCTTGTTACAAGGCTCACAAAAAACGCAGCACAGGCCAAGATACAAGTATCAGGGCACAGATAAGTAAATACTTTGATGCCATACAGGATACTGAAACTGATGATGCACTTGTCTTCTGGGACAAAAACCATGACAGATTTCCACAACTCCATAACTTGGCACTGAAGGTGTTGTCAGTTCCAGCATCCTCTGCACCAGTTGAGAGGGTATTTAGTAGAGGAGGCATCATCATGAGGCCCCACCGAGCCCGTTTAGGTCACAAAATGCTTCAGGCTCTAATTTTTCTGAAGTGCAACCAAGCTTTTGTTTAACCTCCTCATCCCTAGAGCCATGCAGGATCATCCCATCTCACCCTAACCCTGGCCCAGAAATGGGACCTTTGAGGTCTTTCACAACCACCCCTTTGTGAGTGTATTCTTAGTGTTGAGCTCAGACTTTTAAGGGTTTTACGCATTTTGTTCATGCTTGGCATGCCACAATTTTCAGTTAAATTATTCCTAGTTAATTTATGCTTTAATTTTATGAAGCAAAGTTGTTATGGCTGCCCAGGAGAGTTAATACTTATAAAAAGGACATTGTCTGGCCTTCTCTGTTGTTGTGAAAGTTCTTCATAGCCGTGCACCTAAGTTGTTTTTTCTTTTTCTATGTGAGTGTGCTCACTTTTTTGCATCTTTGGAAATCTACATGTCTTTTATAAGACTCATGCAAAAACTAAAAGAAAGTGTATCTTATTTCAGATGATGTATTTATCTGTTTACACTTAGGCACAATAATTCAACAAATCCAGATTAACATCTTGCAAGATATAAACAAAAAAAAGACTTAATTGCTTGAAAATGAGTCAAAATAGCTGGCAAAGCACCAAAATGCAAAATGTTCAAGAAAATTATTAAAAAATACCTTGCTGAAAAGAAATGTTGCTGTTGGATTTATGTGAAAGCAAACTTGATTAAAAAAAAAGATACTGGTCATTTGTTCTGTTTTGTTGTGATTTTTCTTTGATATATACAGTCTTGGTCTTGTCTCGGTCTCGACCTCCAAATGTCTTGGTCTTGTCTTGGTCTCGACCTCCAAATGTCTTGGTCTTGTCTCGGTCTCGATACTCTCTAGTCGCGATAATGTCTTGGTCTCGGTTGGTGCGGTCTTGACTACAACACTACATTGTGGGTGTGGGTTAAGTGGAGGCTGGCGAGGGGACTCGAGTTCTACAGAACAGCGAAAAAAGGCAAGTCACCTAAAACATTCAACATTTGAGATATGCATCACATTATATGCCTAGCCCAGCTCCTAGGCAGCTTTGGGGATTGAAAATGCTGTGTACACTCAAAACATCATCTGTAGTAGGACCTATCACCAACAATCATCCGAAGGAGTTGAATCAAGTGCAACTGGACTTGGTATATACCAAGTCCAGTTGCACTTGATTCAACTCCTTTGGATAACCATGACCTGGATGAATGAGAACATTCACAGACATCACCAACAATCATCTATTACCTCCCTCAACCCTTGACTGTACTTTTTCTAAGTGGAAAGATGTAGGTCTACAATGTTTTAAGATTTATTTCACAATGACACATTTCCCTGCTTTGATGATCTACATACAAAATATAATTTACCTCGCTCCAATATGTTCAGGTTTTTTCACGTGCATAACTTTATACATAAACAATTTCCTTCTCTTCCACCCCAACTCGCTTGGGAAAATATGTTAAACCCTATCCTCCCTGCTCAAAAAGGGCTAGTATCATTCTTGTATGAGAGCCTCTTAATCTTAGAAAATCATTCAACTCAGAAAATCAAAGCACACTGGTAGAAGGAACTAGATATTGAGCTAACAGATGACTATTGGGAGGGAGCGTTAAAACAGGTTAGCTCCTCCTCATGATGTGCCAGCCTAACATCATTCAATTTAAGGTGTTACATAGAATTCATTTTAGCAAATCCAGGCTAGCTGAGATATATCCAGGCTTACATCCACGGTGTGACCGTTGCTCTCACTCAGAATCAGAATCAGAATACTTTATTCATCCCCGAGGTGAAATTGGGTTCTATTACACACTCGCACTCTAATAACTAAAAATTAACAAGATACAAGATAAGAAAATAGAAACAAATAGAAACAAGAGAAACAGAAAAAATAGAAATAAAAGATAAAATAAGAAATAGAAATAAAAACAAAATATATCAACAAGCATGGTGCACATAACACCCTATCTATACTGTACTACTGCAGCACAAAAGAAACAGCACAAACAAAACCCGACAGGGCCAGTCCAATGAACATTAACTCAGAGTGTCTGACGGTCTGAGTCTGAGGGAGGAGTTGTAAAGTTTGATGGCCATAGGCAGGAATGACCTCCTGTGGCACTCTGTGGTGCTTTTCGGCAGAATGAGTCTATTACTAAAAGTACTCCTGTGCCCAACCAGCATGTCATGGAGTGGGTGGGAGACATTGTCCATGATGACACATAATTTCAACAGCGTCCTCCTCTCAGAAACCGCCACCAGAGAATCCAGTTCCGCCCCCCACAACGTCACCAGCCTTGTGGATCAGTCTATTGAGCCTGTTTGCATCCGCTACCCTCAACCTGCTGCCCCAGCACACAACAGCAAACAGGAGAGAACTGGCCACCACAGACTCATACCACATCCTGAGCATTGTCTGGCAGATGTTGAAGGACATCAGCCTCCTCAAAAAGTAGAGACGGCTCTGTCCCTTCTTGCAGTGGGCCTCGGTGTTCTTAACCCAGTCCAGTTTATTGTCTATATACACCCCCAGGTACTTGTGGTATTCCAGTGTCCACACTGACCCCCTGGATGGAGACAGGGGTCTCTGGTGTCATGTCCCTCCTCAGCTCAACAACCAGCTCCTTTGTCTTAGTCATGTTGAGCTGCAGATTGTTCTGCTCACACACACCATGTGACAAAGTTTCCCACCACAGCCCTGTACTCAGCCTCCTCGCCCTTACTGATGCATCCAACTATAGCAGAGTCATCAGAGAACTTCTGAAGATGGCAGGACTCTGTGTGGTAGTTGAAGTCCATGGTGTAGAGGGGGAAAAGGAAGGGAGACAGGACTGTCCCCTGCGGAGTCCCAGTGTTGCTGACCACTCTGTGTGAAACACAGTGTTGCAAGCGCACATACTGTGGTCTACCAGTAAGGTAGTCAACAATCCAGGACATAAGGGGGGCATCTACCTGCATTGCTGTCAGCTTCTCACCCAGTAGAGCTGGTCGGATGGTGTTGAAGGCACTGGAAAAGTCAAAGAACATGACTCTCATAGTGCTTGCTGGCTTATCCAGGTGGACGTAGGCACAGTTAAGCAGAAAAATTATGGCATCCTCAACTCCCAGTCAGGGTTGGTAGGTGAACTGGAGGGGGTCTAAGTGTGGCTTGACCGTGGGCTGAAGCTGCTCCAGGATGAGTATTTCCAGAGTCTTCATGTTGTGTGAAGTCAATGCTACCAGTCTGTAGTCCATGGAGTCCCTGGGATCCCTGCGTTTTAGGCACAGGAACAAGGCAGGATGTTTTCCACAGCACGGGGACCCTTTGAAGTCTAAGGCTCATGTTGAAGACATGGTGAAGCACTCCACATAACTGAGGGGCAAGGCTTTGAGCACCCTGGGGCTAATACCATCTGGGCCTGCCGCCTTGCTTGCGTGAAGTCTCATCAACTGTCTTCTGACATGGTCAACTGTAATGCACACTAGGTGTTACAGGTGTGTGTGTGTGTGTGTGGGGGGGGTCATCAGGATGGAGAGGGCCATTAGTCCGAGAACCCAAGGAGGGGGGGGGGAGTACAGTCCCAACTGGAGGCTGGGGTGATGTAAGGCGGAGGGGGGGCAGTGAAGTTGACGGTTGGTGAAGGCAAGCAGGCAACAGATGAGACCAGGGGGGGATGGGGAGGGGTAATTGTGTCAAATCTGTTAAAAAACACATTAAGTTCATTGGCCTGTCCAAGCTGCTCTCCACTCCTCTGCTGCCAGTCGGCCTGAAACCAGTGATGGTCTTCATACCACTTCAGACCTCTCTCATGTTGTTCTGTTGGAGTTTCTGCTCCACCTTCCTCCTGTAGTTATCTTTAGCCTGACTGATTCTCACTTTAAGGTCCAGTTGGATTTTTCTCACCTCCTCTAAAGGCCCTCTTCTTTTCATTCAGGGTGGCTTTGATGTCCTTTGTTACCCATGGCTTGTTATCTGAATAACAATGGACAGTCTTTTCAGGGACAATGCAGTCCGTACAGAAGTTTATATAGTCGGTGACACACCCTGTGACCCCATCCAGGTCATCCCCGTGCAGCTCACAGAGAGCTTGCCAGTCTGTTACCTCAAAACAGCCCTGGAGTTTCACACAGACCTCCTCCGACCATTTCCTCACTGTTTTTGTGGTCACAGGCTGCCGTTTCACAAGAGGCGCATAGCAGGGGTTCAGCTATACTCAGTTGTGATCTGACTTACCCAGGGGAGGGAGGGAAGAAGAGCTGTAAGCCTCTTTCACGTTTTCACTCACCCGCAGATCTGACCTATGTGTTTTGGTCATGATCTGCACTTCAAAATTATTGGTCTTTAGTTTTCAGCACCCTTTCAGATGTCTTAGGAGTCCCCATTGAACCAAATCCACAAATCGCCATCTTTGGAGTACCAACAAATAATTTGTTCTTATCATTGAGCACTAACCAAAGTGATATTATTGCATTCATATCTCTTCTGACTCACCGAAGGATTTTTTTTTAGCCTGGAAATCTCCCTCATCACCATCACATTCTGGGTGGTTGAAAGATATAATGTCGTATTTAACCTTAGAAATTTGTAAATATACTTTGAGGGGATCAAAAGAACGTTTTTACTGCAAATGGCAGCCTTTCCTCTCCTATTTTGCAAACCTGTCTGTATTACCCTCGGAGTAGAGATCAGATGGTGATGAGAGATCTGTGTAGCGCTATCTATCCCTTTTAACTGTCAAGGACAACGCTCCTGAGTTCTCTACACAACTCGGTATCCAATAAACTATTGAAGTATGCTAACTTCACTTCTTATGTGTTTAAAGTATGTTCTAAAGGCTCTAAAGGTCTTACAGTGTCATCTGGTAACTCCAACTAAAAAGGTTGACTACCCCTTTAAGGCGCTTAAATATTGCATATGACCCCTTTAAGGCAATCTAACATGGTCTAGACACCTCAATGTGTCACCGAGTAACTTATATTAAAACGGTGGACTAGCCCTTTAAGGTTCTAAAATATGGTGTATTAGCCCTTTAAGGTTATATATACTATGGTCTACACATCTCTGGGTGTCACTAGGTTACTTCCAATAAAAAGGTGGACTAGCCCTTTAAGGTTATAAAAATATGGTGGACGGCCCTTTTAAGGCTAACTCAACATGTCACTCACCATAGCCTAGACACCACAGAAATAAACACACATGAATAATCCACACTCACACAGGTACATAGAATTATATATACAAATGTATTATGAGTAATAATTATTAGAATGAATGAAAGTAATAAGCCTCAATGGCTAACAAGCATCTGCATTCATATACACACAAATGAATCAGACCAACACATTAGCATACAGCTCAACAACCCTATAACTAAGCCGGCAATAAAAATAAAAGAAAGTCAACCCCCAGTTGCAGGCCTGTTTCTTTATCGGGTACGTTGGGGCCCTAAACAACCCTCTTCGCTCCCCTTGGGAGCCCGCACATCCAGCTTGTACTCACAAAGAATGAATGCTCCTCTTCGTCTCGCGCTTCCCGCCGCAGCGCAGCAGCGAACGTCAGGCAGGCAGCCATCCTAGCTAACTGGCTAGTTAGCCGTTAGCACCATCTCACGGTCGAACCGTGCGCTCGCCTCGGCAGCACAACACGGCAACAGACGACTCCTTCTGCGTTCCTCGATGGTCGCATGAACACAACGCTACACTGTAACTGATAACGTTACTTCGCTAAACCAGAAGACGGCCCGACTCACTGTGGGGCAAGCCCCTTACCGCATCCAGTCCATTCGCCCGTCTTGCTGTGCTAGCAACGAACACCGACTGGCTAGCTCGCTCCGTAACGTCGCTGGGTCCACATATTGGACTGACGAGTAGTCAGTTTGTCTCCCCAGTCCACGCAAACAGTTCCCGGGATGGGTCTCGGTCGGACACCCGCACACATCACTGTTCACTAAACTTCAATTAAATTTCTCTCACCGCAAAATAGCATATAACAACTCGACATCAAACTGCTCTGTTTTGCCCACACAAGGGACGAGTGACCTCCTTTCTCTCCCAGTTCAGTCTGCTCGCGCTGACGTTCCCCGCTGCCCTCTCAACCAAGGTAAGTTATTCTCTCCACAGCCAACCAATCACAACAATAGTAAGTTTTCAACAATAAAAGTAAATGCATTTCACATTGGTAAACAACTGTTTTGCAGAACAATATCAACAATATAATATATTCATATTCAAAAGGTAAACAAAATAACAAACATAGGCAAAACTCTTATCTAATAGTGCAATATAATATATCTAAGGCCTATAATTTAACCACAGGGTTACAGATGTCCTACGTCTATCAAAACTATGTTGAATTTATGCCTGGCATTACCATCTCAATCATGCTCTAGTAATATAATAGTTAAAACCCGTCTCAAGATTTGGACTCAATTCAGACATCAATTTGGATTCCAGGCAATACCTCTTTCATCCCCTGTACACTCCAACCCTCTGTTTCCTCCCTCTGTCACTAATAGGTCTTTTGCAACCTGGGCACACCATGGGATTGCTTCTGTGAGGAATCTTTATATTGATGGCACATTTGCATCCTTTGATCAGTTAATCAGGGCATTTAACCTGCAGAAGACACACTTCTTCAGATACTTGCAAATCCGAGACTTTATTCGCAATCGCTTCCCTGGCTTCTCTGCTATCCCTCCTTCCACCTTGGTCGACAACATTCTCAATATTAATCTTTACCTCAAAGGTACTATTTCAAAGATATACAACACTCTCCTCACGTGCCAACCCTCGTCCTCTGATCTTTTATGCAGGACTTGGTCTGAGGATCTCAATATTGAAATAAAGCCTGAGGTCTGGCAGTCAGTTTTGAGGTGGGTCCACATATTGTCTATTTGTACCCATCATGGGGTTTTGCAGTGTACGTTGGTTCATAGAGTGAACTGGTCTAAAAGCAAACTAGCCTGCATCTACCCTGGAACTTATCCAAACTGTGATAAATGTCACGCAGGACCAGCTAATCTCATCCACATGTTCTGGGCTTGTCCTGCACTGTCCTTGTTTTGGAAGTCATTTTTTGATTCCCTTTCAGCTATCACATCTACTTACATCCACCCCTCTCCCTTAGTTGCCCTGTTTGGTGTCCTCCCCACTGGCCACTCATTGCTGTCCTATTTTGTGGAACTTGCAGCTTTTCTCACATTATGAGTGAGGCGTGTTATTCTGATGCACTGGAAGAGCCCCCATTCCCCCTCTCATACCCACTGGATAAAGGATGCCCTATCCTTTGTGAAGCTGGAGAAAATTAAACACTCCATGGACAATTTTATAAAATCTGGCAATCCTTTCTGGGACATGTCAGGTCCCTCCAACTGGATTCTATCCCCATTAACTAGGTACCCCCCCTGCACTGTACCAATATCTTGTACTTCCTGGCTGAGTCCTGTTTTCCCCATATAAAAAGCACACAGTATGTATAGTATGTTACTATCACCAAATTGTCTTGATTTGCCTTGAACGTTTTTTTTTTTGCTTTCTTTTCAAAACTATGTATGTATGTATGTTTTACGTTATGCTATGTTATGTTGTTGTATGTGTTGAAAATCTTATAAATAAATCATATTTTAAAAAACTATGCTGAATTTGTCATTATTCATCTGTAGCCTTGCAGCTTTGGCTGGCTTGCTTAATTTCTACATGTATTTTACAAATGTACATTGTTTAATGCTCTTGCCTATGACACTTAATCAATGCAAACCCATGAACTTATTATGAACAGATGACACAGATATGGTATTCTCATTTTATTTTCAGATACTCCCAAGGCACGTGGGGGGGGGGGGGTTCATTTGTTGTTTTGTCTGTTCTGTTTGTTTTGCATGTCTTTAAAAATATAAAACATGGAGATATTTGTTAATATTGGATACTGTATTTGTACCTACATCTCCAATAAAAATACTTTTGAAAAAAAATTTGTACAGAAAAATCTAATAATCAAATGTGACCGATGTGTGCTCTGCAGAATCTGAAACATTAAGTCTGACACTGCAAGGCACGGTGGGCCAGTAGTTAGCACTGTTGCCTCACAGCAAGAAGGTCCTAGGTTCGAACCCCAGGCCGTTTCAGGTACTTTCTGTGGAGTTTGCATGTTCTCCCTGTGTTTGTGTGGGTTTCCTCCAGGTGCTCCTTTTCCTCCCACCATCAAAAAGACATGCATGTTAGGGTTAATACTCCTGTCTGTGCCCCTGACCAAGACAATGGAAAGAAGAATTGGAGTTGGTACCTGGTCGCTGCAGCTGCCCACTGTTTCTATACAATAGGATAGGTTAAATGCAGAGAACAAATTTGTTGTAAGAATACAATGACAAAAAAAATTGGCTTTCTTTGTTAAATCATTTGACAAAACACAACATATGAACTTTGCTGTCGATTAGTATCGCTGAGGATGGAATGAGATACAAGCATGAAATACCTCAACATGGTGCTTGCTTGTATGTTGAGCCCTACTTATGCTTTTCAATGACCCAACAGATCCTCACACAGATCATACTCACAGAAGGGGTTTAGGCTCCTAAAAATCTGGTCAGATGAAAAAATAATTTATTTACCTTAAAGTTAAATTTAACTACATCAAATAAATGTATACATTGCATGCCCTTCTGTCCTATCATGTTTGACTTTGCCATTTTCACCCCAATGTTTTTATCAAGTGACTTTTCTTAGTGATCAAAAGCTTTTTGTCTGAAATTGCAAAGGACGTTGTAATATTTTCGGATCAAGGATCGACTCTGAGCCCTTTCTTGTTTTCAATGGTGATGGACAGGTTGACAGACGAGATCAGGCAGGAGTCTCCGTGGATTATGGTGTTCGCAGGGGACATTGTGATCTGTCGTGAGAGTAGAGAGCAAGTTGAGGAGAGCCTGGAGAGGTGGAGATATACACTGGAGAGAAGAGGATTGAAAGTCAGTAGGAGCAAGATGGAATACATGTGTGAAGGAAAGAGAGGCAGCGGACTGGTGAAGATGCAAGGAGTAGAGGTGACAAAGATGGATGAGTTTAAATACTTGAGGTCAACTGTTCAAAGTAACAGAGAGTGCGGAAGAGAGGTGAAGAAGAGAGTGCAGGCAGTGTGCAGAAGAGTGTCAGGAGTGATTTGCGACAGAAGGGTAGCTACCAGAAAGCGTTAAAGGGAAGGCGTACAAGATGGTAGTGAGATCAGCTATGTTGTATGGTTTGGAGATGGTGGCACTGACAAAAAGACAGGAGGCAGAGCTGGCGGTAGCAGAATTGAAGATACTAAGGTTTTCGTTGGGATTGATGAAGATAGACAGGATTAGGAATGAGTATATTAGAGGGACAGGTTAGGTTGGACGGTTTGGAGACAAAGAAAGAGAAGCAAGATTGAGATGGTTTGGACATGTGTGGAGGAGAGATGCTGGGTATATTGGGAGAAGGATTCTGAATATGGGGCTGCCAGGCAAGAGAAAAAGAGGAAGGCCAAAGAGGTTTGTGGATGTGGTGAGGGAGGACATGCAGGTGGTTGGCGTGACAGGAAGATGCAGAAGACGGGAAGAGATGGAAACGGATGATCCACTGTGGCGACCCCTAACGGAAGTAGCCGAAAGTACTTAGTTTACCATTTTCGGAACCTTCACGGCTTCTTCTTGTCATAACGTTTTGAAGGTGCATATCAGGACTTACATGATTGTATTTCGAGTAGGTTACAAACCGGTCATTGTGGATCAACTTGGTACATGTGCATGTTTAGAAGATGGAAACACATTTTTGTTTTTTTATGAAAGCATGACAACAAGCATGCATTTTTGCGTTCTTCTGCGGGTAGCGCCACTTGTAGCTGCCGCTGCCACTATTTAAACCAGCCCTTGCTGCAATGGTCTGCTATCGGAAGGACGGAGAGAAAATCGTGCTTTTAATACTCGGTGGTGTTTGAAGCATTTCATGCATTTATTACTTCGAGCCTGGAGGTTACAGACTTGTTCGCGGATACACTCACGAAAACCCGGTCATTCATACACTATGCGACGTGAACATAAACCGTAGTTTATAGTCCATGGGCCGGACGATATTTCGGTACACTCAAGGTGGCAAAACTTACTTATAATTTTTGAAAGGATCCATGTCTGTAGATGATATTTTGGTATGATAACCATTCCTGAGTGGCAGCTGTATCGCAGTTATCAGCTCATGAAGTTAACCACCCGCTAAACTAAATTGCATTTTAGACGCTGGTGCATATCCTGGTTTAGCCTCATGGTCAGGACATTTTTCAATGTTCTATAATATTGTCTTTGGTATCATTTTAAAGGGGACCTTCTTAGCTTTCATTCAAGCCCTGTTGTGGATATTTCTCACAAATATAGAGGTCACTTGAGCTCTTCAACCCGTCAATAACACACATCTTTCTGCAATTTTCGCCTAAACTATATACTTTCTTTTAGCCCTGTGGCATCTAGGAATATCAGGGACACAAAACACAAAAACTGGAATACTCACAGGACTGTAAAGATTCAGAAAATGTATAATATACCCATACTATTTCATTGTGTGAGGTGATTGTGAGCCTTAAATGAGAACTAGACCAAAGCCAGTTAGGTCACAAACTGGTCTCTATACATTTGTTTAAATACACAATCAAAATACATGATAAAAAGGAATACCATAGTGAGGTAATGAACTATTTTAATATTTTAAACAACATTGACATTTACATATACTTAGTCAATGATACATGTAATCCCATATCATTAGTGGGTATATGTAATGGTAATGGGTAGGGTAATGGGTATATGTGAATATGGTTACATTATTGTTATCAAGCTCTGGGTAACCAAGTCCAGAATCAACATCCTGTGCATCAATAGACTACTACCACAGTAATACCATCAGAATCATCACACTGTCATTCATCAAACTGCTCGTTTCTCTCATCATCTGACTCCCCAAGTTCAAAGTCCAGTTCTGGACCATCCTGCTGTTTTTGGTTACTGCAGGTCTGTAACCTGCACATGTCTGTGCATGGAAGTCCATTTGACAGGCACATGCAGCTTGGCATTTTGCATGAATGCACACACTTGCATGTTAGCATTTCCAAGACCACATCTGGTGCAGGTGGGGAGCGCATCCAGTAAATGGCCAGCTTGCCTTCATCGTCTGTCCATCCATACTCAGTAGGGCTTGGCACGACAGGGTTAGCCTGCAGACAGCACTTCCATATTGCTGCCTGATAGTTGGCTCGTTGAACATGCATAAAGAGACAGTCTCTACATGGTGGCAGCTGGCTGGACTCAACCTCTCCCCTTTTGGTGCAGAAGAGCTGGTAACGCAGTTTGTTCACCTCAGCAGTGCTGCTATTAGCAACATACATCCGACAGGTGAACTGCTCAATTTTCTGGAACAGCTCATCACTCACATTCCATGTCTGTCCCAGTTGACTAAAAGTCTCTTGGCAGGAAGTGTGCTTTCTCACTATCTTCAGGGCATTCAGCTTCCCTCGACCAGAGAATGCACTGACAGTGTCGCAGCCTGTGAAGGCATGTAAGCCAATTAGGCTGTCACAGATGCTGTCTCCAAGTGAACTTGCCAGTTTGGTGATGTCGACAAACCGTGTGCGGTTCTGAGTCCCACACTTCTGGTAGATGGGACAGGTGATGTCCTTCTGGAAGCCAAGACAAAGCACCATGACATCAGTGTCCTCAGCTGTGATGATAACTGACTTTGAGCCCGCATTTGCTGCATGCAATGCATGCAGGAGCAGACGGGTGTCAGCTTCTTCATGTGTGGAGTGCAGTTCTGCTGCTTCCTCACACCCATCTTCTGTCAACTTGTAGCAGGTTTCCTCACAGGTCATGTACAACACCTTGCCATGCAGCATAGCTCTGTATCGTGGGAGTTTCCACTCTTCCACCAGAAACTTGATGAGACTGGTCTTGTTGGAGGAACTGCACAGAAATTTTCTCCACTGCTGGACGTGGTGTCCCCCTGCAAGATTCTTGTACTGGAGAGTGATGTCTCCACCCCAGTTCAGTCGTTCAGCATCTTTGATCGAAGTCTGGTGATAGACATCAAAAACAACATCAATCCTCCCACTCTGTGCTCCCTCATGGAGGACCTGGGTCAAGGCTGACTCTGCCACCTGTGCAAAGGTTTTGTTGTTGCCATTCATTTTTTGGACCAGGCTCATCCCATCAATGATGGAAGTAGATGGGATTGGGATGTCTTCTGCAGGAGATACATTCTTTTCAAGCTCTCTGGCAAGTGCAGCCTTGTTTGTTTTTCGTAAGGACCCATCAGCATTTGCCAGTGCCCATGGTAGTGGGCCCAATGGGTAGGCAAGGACATCCTTCAGATTCACCTTCCTGCTTTCTGCCACCATGATCATGTGACTGAAAAGGTTTCTATCTGCCTTCAGAACCACATCCTGTGCTTTCTTTCCATGAGCTTGTTTTGTGCTGACATTGGAGAATGTTTTCAGACTTTGCTTGGTCATCTTGTCGTGGAATTTCACAGGTGGTGGGTCTGCATCTAACCTTGTTTGCTGGAATGCTTGGTAGGCCTCTTCTCCTTTCTCAAGAGCTCTCAAGAGATCTATGGTCACATCAGGTGGAGCCATGTTGCCAGTGGCGAGGCTAACCAAATCAATCTCATCAGGGGACATAGGATTGAGCCAGTTATTCTCCATAAGGTCCATGAGAGACTGGACATCTGCTTCATCTCTCTTGATCCTTGGACTCTGTAGATCTGGATGAGATCATTTGCACCTGCCTTGACCTGTCAGGTCTCTCAGCTGTCTGAGGTACATGCTTCTATACTCAGCTGTGAGATAATATTTGGTCACAGCTCCTGGCTTCAAGCTGAATCCCTTTGTCCCTCCAGCTGTTTGGGTGTCTTTGTTCACCGTTTCTTCTATAGCTTGGTCAACAGGGATTCGGCCAAAGGGATTGGTGGAGCCCAGTTGGACTGAGAAGCCTCCTTCCATGAATTCTGTGTACACATCTGGGTGTGTGATGGGCAGCTCAGACATCTGGGCGTAGTAGTAGGGGAGGTAGCGTGCATAATTCATCCTGTCATAAGCAAAGCACCATGGGATCATTGCTCGAATGCTAGCCAAGTGTAGCATCCAGTCTCCCTCTCTGGATGCTCGGATGAGCCCCAACAAGATTTCAACCATGTCCAAATAGGACATCCAGAAGTTCGAGAGGCTGCCGTTTCCACCTCTAAGGAACTCACGGTAGACTTCAAATAGATCCATGATGCGTGTACAAGAGCTGTTCTCGAGGACCTCCTTCAAAGCATGTTGTGAGACTTCTTTCCCAAGGCTGTCAATGGTCTTCAGTGTCTCATTCAGGTGAACCATGTCATTCCTGTGAGTTTCTTCCAACCAGGACAGGAAACCATTCAAGGTCAGTCGCATGAGAGCCTCATGCAGGAGCTTGTGTAGTCGCACTGCCCTGTTGTACTTGCGGCCATCCATAACACCAGCAACTGAGCCTTCTGCAATCATGCCAGACTCAATGCAGAGGTCTTTGAGTCCAGCATCTTGGAAACGCTTTCCTATTATTGCCAGCAGTGCGCAGATGGTGTGGAATACCCCAAGCCTAACGATGATATCATGGAACTTGTCATGGTGTTTCCATGTGATCTCGACAGCCTTCGCATACAGGGCTTGGTCAAAGACACAGACAATCTTCCTCAGGCCTAAGCACTGCATGATGCTCAGTGACTGGTTAAGCACCTCGTTGACAGTAGACATTTGTGTCGCTGGAGCATTGATGGTAGGCAGATAGCCTATATTGTCGGGGATGACCGTCATCTCTCCTCGAGTCAGGATGTTGAAGCCTGTCCAGCTGCTGACTGACTGTTCTTCTTGTTGTGACATGCGTGCTAGGACCCAAAGAAGGTTTTTCTCTCTGGCAAGCTTAGTATTGGCTGCAGTATCGGCATCTGCCTTTTTCCTTTGTGGTGGCCCTACCCGTTGTCCAGCATTGTAAGTTGGTAACATTGGTGGGGGTCCATCAATGCTTCTCTTCTTTGTTTTGGGAACAGTGGGCATGGGTTGGACAGGAAATGGGTTGACTGGCTTTGCTTGCACAGCAATCCCATTGACTCTGTGAGATGTTCCCTCACCACTGACAGTTTCTTCAAGACGGTCGATATTGTCCCAGGCTAAAGCTGTGAATATGCCAGGATGGATGTTAGCTGGAAGGGCAATGCCACTCCCTGATGATGAGAGTTTCTGGAGACACAGGGCAGTGTTGATCTCTTCCATCTGTGAATAGGACACACTGTGACCAAGTCGGTTGAGGATGTTTATCAACTCTACATTTCCTGTCAACGATTTGACACTGAATGGCAGAACAATGTGCTTGGAAGGCTTGGTATTTCCACATGTCACTGCATATACTATGTCATGGCCAAATGACTGCAGAAGGCACTGCACTCTCTGGGATGCATGATCAGGATCATTTGAGCCTGTGAGTAGAGAGTACAGGAAGATAATGAGCGACTCTGGAATGGTAGGACATTCTGCTTCTGGTTTGACTTCAGGCGGCCAGGTTTGAGGAACATCTTGACTTTTAATGTCTGCTCTCAATTTGATGGCTGCTTTGGCTATAACATCTTGTGCACTGACACTTTTCAGGGTCTGCAGCTCCCTTTTGAGAGACTGATTTTCTTTGGCAAGTTCCCTCATGGACAACTTATCGGGATAGAGGAGGAATTTTCCTTTCTCATCAGGGAATATCTGCAAGGCTCCAGCAAACTCACTCTCCAGGTTTCGCCTTATGTGCTTCTTGGTTGATTCCTTGACTTGGGCAATGCCTTGGGAGTTCATTGAAGCTACCAGTCTAGAAGAGAGATCAGTCATTGTCATCACTTGAGGATTGCCAAAAAGCTCCATCCTGATGAAGAGGAACAGCTCATTGTATGCCTTATTCACAGCAGCTTCATACTGGGCTGCAGCATCATCATCTTCATTGCTGGCAACCTCTCCTTTGGAAACCTCTTCTTTGGTGTAAAGTCTATAGCATGACCTGTGGTAGTGCCCTTCAGCTGCTACAAGGTCTCTACTCACAATGGCAAGGATTCTGCTGTCCCTTTTCTTTGTGGCTGCACTCCTGATCTTTGCATCAGCTAGCAGTTCTCGACACTGCACCAGTACTTCTCTCGTATTCTGTCTCTTGGAATATTTGCTGTTTTTCTGACAAAATATGCACTCTGCATCATAAGTCCTAGATGTACTTGGAGCATGTCGAGCTACTCTCTTAAATTGTTTCTCTTCAGCAGAGACACAACTTTTCTTTTCTTTTGCAAGGAGGCCATCAAGAATTTGCTTCATAGTGAAGATACTGCGACACTTTCTGTGGTAGTAGATTGCTGGAATCTGTCCCTCAGGAATGTCTTTTGCCAGTTTCAAAACTGGTGCATGATTTCGTATCTGAGCTGCCCTGAGCAGAGTTCTCCATGAGTCGACACTTTGTAGTGAAACCAGCTTATCTGTATCATCAGAACAGTGGATAATGCACTCCACCCGTGGGCACTTTGGTATTGGGTAAAAACTTGCTTGTTCACCAGTGGCCATATTCAGTCAGTTTTCACCTGCCACATACAAACAAATACATGTAACTTAGGTGTATGAACACTACTAAAACAAAGTTTACTTTGCTTCACCAGCGTCATATTACCATTATTTATCTTACATAGCCACAAATAGATACATTACCTAGTTGCTATGCAACAGCTGTATTTTGTCCACATGAGGCCGCTAAAATCAACACAAGATGAAAGTTCCTCGTAGCCACTTTAACTAATCATATTAACATATACATTAAAAGAACATGCTAACATTATGGGAAATTAGCTTACAATCTTCTCCAGAGTGAGACAAGAAGATAGATACCAGTTTCCTCTATATGTGTTTAGTAGAAAGCTATCTGGCTGCACGTTAGCCTAGCTTAGCACAATGAATGGAAGTACACAGTACTGGTTATCCTTGGTTGTTGGCCAACTAAGAACTGTCCCAGAGTTTAAGCTAGGCTAATCAGTACCAGGGGTGTTGAAATGCTATATTTGTAAAAATCTGGGCAAATACACAATCGTGAGAGGCACAGAAACAGGTTTCCTGAAAGAAAAATGAAATAGCTGCTCATTTGGAAAGGTTATCATGTATTATTTTACTTCTGTTAGTGTACCAAATAAAATGGCACCAGTGAAGTTGTGTCACCTTGGGTGATATCGATATCTGGTCTGACCCATGGACTAACTGGCTTTGGTCTAGTTAGTTTCTTAGTAATAATGCCCTTCTAATTTAAGGTTCACAATCACCTCACACAATGAAATAGTATGGGTATATTATACATTTCCTGAATCTTTACAGTCCTGTGAGTATTCCAGTTTTTGTGTTTTGTGTCCCTGATATTCCTAGATGCCACAGGGCTAAAAGAAAGTATATAGTTTAGGCGAAAATTGCAGAAAGATGTGTGTTATTGACGGGTTGAAGAGCTCAAGTGACCTCTATATTTGTGAGAAATATCCACAACAGGGCTTGAATGAAAGCTAAGAAGGTCCCCTTTAAAATGATACCAAAGACAATATTATAGAACATTGAAAAATGTCCTGACCATGAGGCTAAACCAGGATATGCACCAGCGTCTAAAATGCAATTTACTTTAGGGGGTGGTTAACTTCATGAGCTGATAACTGTGATACAGCTGCCACTCAGGAATTGTTATCATACCAAAATATCATCTACAGACATGGATCCTTTCAAAAATTATAAGTAAGTTTTGCCACCTTGAGTGTACCGAAATAGGAAATGTTGGGCTCTGGCCCATGGACTATTATGGTTCACCAATCTATCTCGGACCGAAGCTCCGCCTTGTCCCTCCACTCAACCAATGAGGTTGCAGTAGCAACGTTTGCAGTAGTTCCGGAAGGCTAATAGCGCCCTAACGTTCGTTACGAGCAAAAGGTCAACGATCCGGGTGAGGTTTAGGTTTAGAATTTGGGTTTGTGTTACGATAAGAGTTAAGTTTAATTATCCATCCCCGGCATGGATCCACAACAAGTATCACCGGTTGAAAGCGTAGAGTTAAGGCGGAACTTTTGTCCGAGGTGGGTTGGTGAACTGGCGACCACAATAAACAAACACACCCCGCACCAGTGTCTCTCTCTGATGACGTATCCAAGTCTTTGCTGCTGCTTCTCCGGCATGACTTCACAAGTTTTGGTGATCTCATAGATTTTATTAACAATTTAATGTCTGTACTCTGTACACATTCAGACTTTTAAGGCATTAGCATCCCAAAAAATACTTTTGTGTAAAGTTTGATTCCTTCAAAAATGGAATCCAACGGATAGAAGTTTAAGATCATTGCTAACGTCCTCTTTTATGCTAATAGCAAATCCAGTTGTCATGGCATCGGGTATGTTATTGACTGTACTTTCTAAATGCTTTCTAAATGCTATTTTTTCACAAGTGAAGGAGTTTGCTCGTCAATAAACTCGTCGTGGGGACCTTGCGAATTCAGTGATTCATTTCTATTAAAAACAGCTCAATACATGCAAATATTAGACGAATGAATTTGTTACGGATTAATTTGTACTTTGCCTTTTTCAGAGGACGAATTCAATCTGCTGGTCATTGTTATAGACGTAAATCCCATATGGTGGGGGCAGCAAGCTCAACGTGATCCAGAGGTAATATTTTGTTTATGATAGTGTTACAGGTCACAAACGGTTTAAAATGTTTTTTGTTTTTTTTAATAAGGCTCGATTTCCTCTTGCCTCCACCCAGTTTACTTTATCAAAGTGTTTGGATGCTATTATGGTGATGGGGAACTCGCACATGGCCATGACTACGACAAACAAATTGGCTATCATTGCCAGCCACTGTCAAGAGAGGTAACAGACCAGCAGTGTACTGCAGTCTAAATCTAATTTTCTATCAGTTTTTTCACCTCATCTTCCAAATCTATTTCTTGTTCCACTTAGCCACTTTCTATATCCTTGCAAGAATGGGAAAATAGGAGATGGTCTCGGAGATGATACATGCTCTAGTGGAGATGGAAAGTATGAACTTCTGTCAGTTGCTAATAACCATATTGCTGAAGAAATAAAGAATTTCATGTCAAAAAGTAAGTACTTGTCTTTCATATAATTCATTAGGTTTTACATAAACTCTAAAACTAGGCAGCTAACTTTGAGTATATCTCACCATTGGATGATGTCTGTGAATGTTCTCATTGGATGAGTAATGTTATTGAAATGGAGTAGGGTCACTTGTGAAGGTTTTTCTTTGTTAGTTTATCTGTTTTGAGCCCAGTTCAACTACATATTGACAATAACATAGAAATAATAATAGTAGATAATCTTAAGAATAGGACATAGAAATGTCAATTCAAGTTAAAATGGGGTTTTAACTTGAATTCAGCCACAAACATACCTGGTACATGTTCATTAACTTGTTTCTGTTGACTCCCATTAGCACATTCACACCATGTATTATCATTTTATATTATGGTCATCTATCTTAATGGCTGTGCAATGTTGACAGTCCTGCTCTTATTTTTTATTACGTGATTTTTGTCTTACAGCTGATGTGAAGGGACATTCAACAGATACTTTGCTGGCTGGTTCCCTTGCCAAAGGGCTATGTTGTATCTTTTTTGTAGAGATATCTTGAACTTCAGATATACGGTTTTGACATTTTAGGCATTTACTGAACCAGTTTGGTTTATACAGCCAGAACACCTTAGTACTCAGTGAAACGCTAAGTTGCAAATAGCATAAGAGATTAAAGAAGTTGAAGGAACAACAATACACCAATGACAGAGGAAGAGCTTTCATATCGAAATAAGGTAAAGGACTGGCAAACTTTCTGTCTACTTTTTCCACAAAGGTTATTTCATTGATATTTATATTTAGTCCAGCTGTTACATGGATAAATAGTGTATAGTGTATAGTTGTATGGGCAGACATACGATATATTGGTGAGCATTTTAAGTAAAAAGTAAATGGAGTGCGGTACCTTTTTAGCTGTTGTGCACATAACCATCAGGATAGCTTAGCGTTGAAACTACTGCGCTTTTATTTATTATAATTAATTCTTTAACCTTCAATGGTCAGATATTCACAGAGTCATAAAGGAGTTGGAAGGTAAATTAAATGTTATTAGGCCTAAATAATTACTGTTTCTATGGTTTTTGTTTCTCAATTTTCATTGCTGTCAAATATTTCAAATGTACCATTTCTGCTTTTCAGCTGGACAAGAAATCAAATCAAGGATATTGGTAAGACCAAAAAAAGACTGCTTTCATGGATTATCTGCTTTTATTGATGTGATTTAAACAGTCTCTGTATGGTCTTCACTGGATAGGTGATAAAAGCAGCGGATGACTGTGCCCATCAGTATATGAACTTCATGAATGTTATTTTTGCTGCCCAAAAGCAGGTAAAACAATTGAGCTTACTTTCCTTCTACCATTGCATCTACCATAATTTATGGATCTCCTTCATTAAGAATGTTCACCTCTGTTTTGTGTTTGCATTTAGAATATCCTAGTAGATGCTTGTGTGTTGGACACAGACTCAGGTCTACTTCAGCAGGTATGTATATTCTTTGTGGATCGTTTAAGAATGACAAGTACTTTCAGTAGTGTTAACCTCTGATACTAAATTCAGCAAAGTATTACAACATCAGGTTAACATCCTGATACCGCCACAGACTACAGTACCTCTGTAATTGCTGCAGTGTCACACACAGATGGTTTGAGCAGTTTTAGGTACAGAAATAGGACAGAATTAGAAACCAGGCATTTAACCAGCACTCACACAACTTCTTGCATTGAGTTGGGTATGATCCATGAATTTTGATACTTAAAACAAGTGAAGTTATGTTTTGATGTTGGGACATTTTGGTTGTGTTGTGCAATCTTAACCTGTATTCAAGCTACATCCATGCCTTTGATAAATTAAGGAAACCTATAGACACCATGGTAATAACAGTGACATTTTACCACTCCAAAAGCCTGAGATCCATTTGACATGAAACTATCACCAGCGCTATTACAACTGCATCATTTCTACCACCAAACAAATCATGCTTAACCTGGATTTTTGCAATTGGTGTATCTGTTAAACATTTTTTCAAGCTTGTTCTACCATATCTGTTTAAGCCATAATGATTTTGCTTACACTTCAAACCTGTCGCTACCTGCTGCCTTCCTCCACATTTGTGGCAGTGCCACATAAAATGCCATGCACTGTATCACTATTCCCATGAAAGTCCTAGCTGACAGTAACCATTAAAATGAACATGAACGAGTTAATGACTTGGATATTCTTAGATAATCTACTACTACTTTCGGCTGTTCCCATTAGGGGTTACCACAGCGGATCATCCGTTTCCATCTCTTCCTGTCCTCTGCATCTTCCTCTCACCACATCCATAAACCTCCTCTTTGGCCCATATTCTGTATCCTTCTCCCAAAAGACCCAGCATCTCTCCTCCACACGTCCAAACCATCTGAATCTTGCCTCTGTTGCTTTCTTTGTCTCCAAACCATCCAACCTGAGCTGTCCCTCTAATATACTCATTCCTAATCCTGTCCTCCTTCATCATTCCCAATGAAAATCTTATCTTCAACTCTTGCCACCTCCAGCTCTGTCTCCTGTCTTTTCATCAGTGCTACCATCTCCAAACCAAGATATACTTTAAGACTAAGATATTCTTCGCTAATCTGATTTTAAATATGCCAGTGACAGAACGCATCAAAAAAGGAATTTTATTTGCCAGTAAATCTTCAGGATTGTAGCTCTAACCATCAAGGGTTTTTCATGTGCAGAGCCAGGATTTTCACTTTGTTTTTGGTTAGGCTTGTGACCTAACTGGAGGATTGTACCTTAAGATACCACACAAGGCTGCCCTGGCACAATACCTTTTGGTGAGTGTCCATTGCAGTGTTTCACATTTGTAACAAGATTGCTTTTATGGAAATTATACAAATCAACTTCAACTTTGAATTAAGATTATTTGGGATAGTGATTGATATTTTGCTTCCTGGTTAGTGGGTATTCCTGCCTGATTCCGAGCAGCGTGCGCAGCTGGTACTCCCACCACCCGTTCATGTAGACTACAGAGCTGCGTGCTTTTGCCATCGTAACCTTATTGAAATTGGTTATGTCTGTTCTGTATGTTTGTCAAGTAAGTATGATTATGATAGTTCATATCTAATGAAATAACATTTAATAGTAGAACTAGTATTTGACAATTAAATGATGTCTCTTGTCTTTAAGTATTCTGCAACTTCAGTCCCATCTGCACAACTTGCGAGTAAGCCCTTTTTTTTTAATGTTTTTGTTTAAAAGGTAATCCATGCCATGCATTAACACTGAAGTCAAAGCATTATACCTGTTTTTAATGCTACTGGTATTAATCCTGAAAGCATGCCATTTGCTTTAATTGTTTTTGTTTTTTGCCTCAGCCCTAAGTAGGTGTCAAATTTGTTGATTGTAGTTTGTTTTACCAAAATTGTGTATGCCTTTTGGTTTGTAGGACTGCTTTCAAAATCCAATTACCACAGATGGTTAAGCCCAAGAAGAAGAAAATCAAGCCATCCACGTGATGTGTGTCAGAAGGATACTGTGCACTTAATATGCCTATTTTTGATATTACTGAATAAACCACTACTGACTGGTGTAGTTGACAATTTCAGTGATGTATGTTTGAATCAATGGACTGTATT
The DNA here is from genome assembly GCF_029633865.1 of Lampris incognitus. Classification (NCBI taxonomy): domain Eukaryota; kingdom Metazoa; phylum Chordata; class Actinopteri; order Lampriformes; family Lampridae; genus Lampris; species Lampris incognitus. The sequence continues at coordinate 122,118,914 of NC_079211.1, forward strand.
AAAAGTGACTGACTGATGAGGGATTCCCATTTCTCATCTCAACTGTAGAGCTCCTCCATCAAACCAAGCCTCAGTAAAGGTTTAATCTTATTGGAGGGGGGAAAGTTACATGTCCATTCCCAAGGAACATTTTAAGTTGAATTTGCATCTCCCACTCTTGCCATTTTTGTAATGTTAATTTTACCATATGCTTTAAAATTTAAAGCAACATTTGAAATTAGATTCTTAGAATATACTCTGGGGAAAATTTTTAAATTAAGTTTGCATGTAACTGCCATTTGTGTTTAGATAAACATTCTCACTCCTTTGGCTGCTGTTCTTTTGATGGAGTTGGCTAGTAAACAGAGTTACTCTCCAAACCCAGCTGCCGTGCTAGTCAAAACTTGTTAGGTTGAAATCCCATTATTTAAGAAGGACGGGTTACATTTTAAACCAGACAGAATAAGAGTACTTCTCTAGAATTAATAAACGTCTGAATGCTATCAAATTAAAATAAGTAACTCAAAAGTTAAAAAAAAAAAAAGTAGAGGTATTCCAAAAATGTCAACAATGGAAGAGTTCAATATCACTGTTGCACAAGAGGAGTTCAGTGAGGACAGACTAGCCAGCAACAGCAAACAGTATTTTTCCTTATAGCCGTCTTTGCCTTCTGGACCAGACCAGTCTCGAGTTAATCACAAAGGTCAATTTGATTGGATAACACAGCGACTTTTGTGAAAGCAAAGTGAAATTTAAAGTTGTTAATGGAGAACTACGCTGATGAGCCAAAACATGACCACTCACAGGTGAACCGAATAACATTGATCATCTCCAAACAATGGCACACGTTAAGGTCTGGGAAGATTTCAGTAGTTTTCAAAGTGGGGGCTGTCAGGGGGGCCTCAGCAAATTGGAGGAAAGATGAGGGGAAATGCTAACAAAAAAAAAATCTAATATGTGTATTATAAAATGTATAACATATAATTAATAGATATAATTTTGGATGTTGTTGAGCTAAACTGACAAGCAATGCTTATAATGGAAAACAAATATCGAATCTGATGGATGTTAAAACCCCTGGCTCTACAGGGTGCAACTAAAAAGGGGGACATCAAAACCATTCAATGAACCAAAATGATTTATTACAAAATAACTACTACTACAAACCACTCCCACCAGGGAGAGTGGTTCGTCACATGGAATAATTAAAGATTGAAATACAAATGTAATCATTATTGCATTAATAAAAGGAAATATATTCCAAGTTTTTTCTTTTCACATTTGCCATAGTATTGTCAATGGGGTTTAAAGACATCTTGCAAAGCGGAGGCCCCAGCCAGAAACTAATGCCATTTGGAGGGCCTCGGCATGGAAAAGTTTGAGAACCCCTGGAGATTGTAAATAAGCAAGCAAGGAAATTTTTATTCATATAGCACTTTTAAAACCATGACTGGGAGCACCCCAGTCAGCAGTGGTGTCCCAGGAGGGACAAACCACAAATCGGTGACAGGGTGTTGGGCACCCAAGACTCATCGATGCACGAGGGCAACTAAGGCTATCCTGTCTGGTTCAAACCAATAGAAGGTCTACTGTGGCACAAGTCACAGAAAATTTTAATGATGGTTATGGGGGGAATGTGTCACAACACAGTGCATCGCGCCCAGCTGCATATGAGGCTACATAGCCGCAGACTGCCCATAATTACCCCAGTCCACTATCGAAAGCCCCTACAATGGGAATATGAGCATCAGAACTGGACCTTGGAGCAGTGGAAGGTCACCTGGTCTGAATGGTTGAGTTTTCTTTTAGAGTACGTGGATGGCCGTGTACATGTGTGCCATTTACTTCGGGAAGTGATGGCACCAGGATGCACTTTGGGAAGACAACAAGCCGGCAGAGGGAGTGTGATACTCTGGGCAATGCTCTGCTGAGAAACCTTGGGTCCAGCCATTCATGTGGATATAAATTTGACACATGGCACCTACCTAAACATGATTGCGGACCAGGTACACACCTTCATGGCAATGGTATTCCCTGATGGCAGTGGCCTCTTTCAGCAGGATGTGTCCTGCCACATTACACACATGGTTCTGGAATGGTTTGAGGAACATGATTCAAGCTGTTGCCCTGACCTCCAAATTTTCCAAATCTTGGTCCAATTGATCATCTATCTGTGGGATGTGGACAAGTCCGATCCATGGCGGCTCCACCTCACAACTTACTGGACTTGAAGTATCTGCTGCTAATGTTTTGGTGCCAGATACCACAGGCCACCTTCAGAGTTCTTGTAGAGTCTATGCCTCGGCGGGTCGGTGCTATTTTGGCGGCACACGGAAGACCAACCGCGTATTAGGCAGGTGGTCATAATGTTTTGGCTCATCAGTGTATGTATAAAAGCTGAGCTGTGATCTCCCTGGGCATTTAATTCAGGCAGTGCCATGGCCTTTCATTTAGACAACCAACAACAAATGCTAAGTTGCCCTTTGTGAACTGAAAAAAAAAATCTTTGGTCTGAGGGATGAAAGGCTCTCTAAATATTTAGTTGGTACAGTTGGCGTAAATGTAGAACTGTGTTTAACATGGAAGTAACATGATACTTTATTTCCTCACATCCCACTAGAGAGCGCCAATTTTAGCAGAAAACATTTCAAATAGTAACTCTGCATAATATGAACAATCTGAAAAATTTCTTTGCATTGTGTAATTATTCAAATTAGCTATGCTGGGAGAAATTCTCTACAGTTGACTCTTCCGCAGTCTGATGATGATCATCTCTGGATAGGAACAATGTTGCATCTGAGAAAGAAAACAATGATAAAATAATGATTGAGTCTTATTTGAATTTAAGTTTAGCAAATAACACAAACATCTCAGAAAATACATTTTTCTATGGTAATAATAATAATAATAAATCAAACTTATATAGCGCTTTTCTAACACTCAAACTCACTTTACAATAAACGGCGGTGAAACAAGACAACAGATAAACAAAACACAGACATACAGGGGTGGATGGGAAGGGGGGCTACGAGAGAGAGAAGTAGCAGTCACACATGACGCCAGCAGTACTCTCAGACTTAAACAGATACAAAAGGGCAAGAAAAACAACAGCACTGTAGATGCTGATTTTCTGTAGGGGTGTACTCCCATAGCCAAATCCTCTCCTGAGGTATCCACTAGGCAGTGACACTATTTAACCCATAGCTGGGGGCTGGTTCATGGGCATCAGGGAATATCAACAAACCGGTGCGCCTGCGTACCACACGTCTAGGGGCCAGACCTCCTCTGAGTCTCTTGTAGTTCAGCCAGGGTCCAAGGTGTACCCAGTTACCGTGTGTCACCAAAATGGCGGTACCATTTCGCTATGATACCGCCAATGCCATAGCCCCCTTTATGGAAAAAATGCATCCATCTTCTCAAATATTTGGATGTATTCACTTAACAGATGCAAATTCCTGAGGTCCTGTCATTTTGTTTGCTGTTGGGAGAGTTGATTCCACCATTCTTGACTGAGCTAGTAACTTTGTGTTTAAGTCAGGGGCAATTGTAAAGCACAATAACAATGCATTAGATGTAATTTGTAAGATAAATATATTGACAATGTAAAAATTATTTTCTGCTTTTGCACATTTTGGGTTGCTTATTGAGCATTATTGCAGGGAAAGCACTCAACTGAATCCATATGTATAAGAAAGACTAGCTTGGTGTCTTTAGCTGGCAAAATGTAAAATGGTAAATTATAAGTGGACAATAATAACCTGTACCAGGCCCTCCTAAAGTGGATCATCCAATTCCTGTTTGGATGTTCTGCCATATCCTGAAAGACTTAATTATTCACTATTTACTAAGTTTCTGCCCTGTTTATGCAAAACTTATAAAATAGCATTATTAGAATACCATAAATGATCTATCAACCGCCTAATGAACACCAGAACATTAAATGTAAGTCTTTGAGAAAGGGTGAGGCCTATCATACGACTATCCAAATGAGTATCGGTTTGTTGGTTCACCATGAAACATGCTGCTCACATTGGCCATTAAAACAGGTAGAAACACTGCAGCGCCATTACCCCCCCCCCCCAAATATTTTCAGCGAAATCCATCTCATTAGATACATATAATGTACGGAAGAGCATAAGTTAAAATCCTGAAGTCTGGTTGAGTAACCTGTAGATGTCGCTTATAACATACTAACTGCTTGGAACTTAAGGTGGGTTGAAAATATTTCATAAAATTTTGTAGTACTGGTCTGGACCCCTTTAGAACAGTCAGACCAAATTTCGTTCAATAAGTACAAGGGTGTCAGCAACTGCTGACACATGGGATGCTGCTTTCATTTAACTGCTTTGTATTTTGTTTTTGTAAGGCATGTAATGCTGGAGCAATTTCAAAGCTGTGTAATTTTCAAAAATGCCTGCACTTCACTCCAGCCAAAAAACCCCACATTTTTACCTCAGAGATGGCATACTTTCAAAACAGCAAATTATAAATGTTAACACTGTTTACTGAATAATAACCTTCTATAATAGTATAGCAAATATAAACTGTGCATCGTTTAAAACTTTGCTGTGATGACGAGCAGCACTCACCCAAGTAGGCCTCTCCCTGACCATCGCTGTGGAGTAAAGGTCATCTGAGTTCGCTGGCCATTTCGAATCACTGTAACACGTAAAGGTTTCTGTAGCATAGAAAATAAAAAATATGAATATGACGACAGTTTACATTTCAAACTTTAATGAGTGATTAGATTAAAGGGTAACCTATGGTTGTCTCCAAAGACAAATCGTGCTTTACATCAAAGGCTTACCCCTTCACTATGTTGGACCACTGAAGCAATATTCTGAAGATTCTGAAAATTGCCTGTGTTCACAGAACCAAACTCAATTATCTCATCACCAACTCGGATGTCCTGTAGAGGGAATTAACCAAGTATTATACTCACAGTCACAAAAACAGACCCTTTTTGTCATTTCACTTCCCATCACGTTATTGTATGAAAACAAAGCACTTGCTTTTGTTGCAGATAGGCCTACTGCCCACATGGCAAAACCATTTCACTCACAGCTCTGCTGGCAGGGGAGCCTTGTGTTACAACCTCCACTCGGGCAAAGGGAGAGGGCAGAGTAACATCATGCGCCAAAGCCTCTGCCTGGGCTTCTGCCTCATCCTGCTCACGCTTGGCTTTCTCTCGTGCGTGCAGCCTGTGCAGGGCGTCTTCTATCTCCAGCATAATGGCCTTGTGATCATTCTGCAGGCCTGATAAATTAAAAGAGATAGTTTAAAAACATTAAATATTATAGTGGGTTTTCGTAAGATAAAAAAAAGACAATTTTGTTTTTTATTGTGTATAAAAGATCCCAGACAAGACTCCTCCAGGTGTCTCCACACCGTCCATAATAAAGCTTGAGTTGAACTGTGGGGGGTGCGGCCACTTGTAAGAAAAAGTATTAATATAATGTAATAAATAAGTTTAATCAATTCGAGGATGCACTCTACATTCAAACAGCAGAGAGACTGATCCTTTGTTAGGAAAGGTTATAAGACAACAGAATCATCATCTGGCATTATTGGTTCAAACAAAAGTGTGAAATTACAATAAACAGCAATACAAAAGTCACCAGAAATCAAACAGCTTAAAACGAAAATACCACCAACAGGAAATACTGTGTCTTGCTGCCCTGATCTGGTATAAGTTAACATCCGCACGTGGGTATCCGTCTGCGTCAACCAAGGGACTTGCAACTCCAACACCCTGCTGTTGAAAAGCAGAGATGAACATGTTTACACGCACACTTGACAGATGATTCTAAATTAATAACAACACTCGAGCAAGGTTAGCCGACGACGTGCTAGCTTGAGCAGCTAACTGTCCGGATTCGGACAGATATCCAATAGATTTGGATCAGCAAACTCACATCATCCAAGACGTCGTAATAAGCTTTTATCTGCTCTTCGATGTCGTCTTTCTTTTTAATTAGATTTTGAACGTCTTCCATTGTTATGACGGATTTTCCGCCGTCGCTTCCTTCTGTCATCTTCATGTCCGAGACCAGTTAGCTGTACTTAGGGCGCAAAACTACAACTACGGGTATCCCAAAAGTTCAAAATATATACTAAAACTCCCAAACGCTCCGGACAGGTACAAGGATATCAGAGTATATTTGCCCCAAAAAACGTCAAAAACGTGGAATAAATTAGTTTGTTTAATACTGGAATTTAACACAGTACAAATAATGTTCAACGCAAGAAACAATCTACTACCGAGTAACATACAAAAAAAAGTTCTCAGATAGAGATTCTGTGCATATATATATATATATATAGTCCGCTGACTTCCGGTTTATACAGCAGCAGTCATACCAGTTTCCTGTTCGTTGGCGTGTGTTATTTTTCGCCATGCCTGAGAGATTTACTATGGATAAATGTCAACAACATGCACAGAATTGTCGACAAATTTTCACCTGCACTTACCAGCAAACGGGTGAAAAGTTTCAAGTTGTACATATCAAGTTACATCCACAATTATGAGGATCAGAATCAGAATCAGAATACTTTATTTATCTCCAAGGGGAAATTGAGTTCTATTGCAGACACGCTCTAATAATTAAAAACTAACAAGATACAAGATAAGAAAATAGAAACAGAAACAAATAGAAATAAAACATAAATAAGATGTTGAGATATAACACCAGTGTATTTGTATGACTATGTGTTACTGTGTACTATTATTTTGTTTACGACTTTGTTTGTCCACAAGTGGGCGGTGTTGCGCTTGCATGCGTGGATTGATTACGTCACTGAGACGTTGTTCATTTTTTTTCTTCTTCCAAAACGACCGAATAAACGGAGCCTGCATTTTTCCCTCCAGCAGAAGTTCGGTAGTCAGTACGATTCTTTGTCACGGTTTAATAATCCCCTTCATCTGCGCAGAGATAGACATAAAGTATTAGTCTAGTCTTCTAACAGGTTATGGGCCCAGATAACGTTGGATTATTTAGTAGTTTGATAAAAGAAGTACACGAAGTGTGATAACCTCGGATGGCGGGATGCGCGCAGGTTAGCACGGAGTAGCAAGTTAGCAAGTGTGAAGCTAGTTAGCATCGAGAGAGGCTATCGGGAAGCTAACGGAACGCTAAGCTAAGCTAACGCTACCTAGGGAGATGGAGCGAAAGAAGAGCAGGTGGCCCACATTCAACGGACAGGCCGATGAGTATGAACTGTGGGAAGAGCGAATGCTCTGTTGCATGCATGGTGTGGGGCTGAAAACCACCATTCTTACCGAGCCCGTGGGACCTTTGACAGTGGAAGAGCAGGCCCTAGACGAGGAGCGGAACGCGGACGCCTACTGCGCATTGGCGCCTTTATTGGACAACACAAGCTTGGGACTGATCTTCAGAGAAACGAAGGACAAAGGTAGAGAGAGTCTACGGGTGTTGCGGGAACATTACATTGGTAAGGGCAGACCCCGGATTGTCACTCTGTATGTAACATTGACTGGGCTAAAGAAAGCTGATAATGAGACGATAACCGAATACATTATCCGAGCTGAACAAATCATTACGGCTCTCAAAGGGGCGGGAGAAGCACCGAGTGAGGGACAAATGATGGCCATGGTGATGAGGGGGTTACCCGAGAGATATAAGCCATTCACTCTAATGGTGACACATGGCGACAGTGAGTTGACATTGGGACAATTTAAGGCCAAATTGAGAAACTTTGAGGCGGCAGAAGATGTAGCTAATGCTACAGCATCGGACGAGACGTCCGAGAGGGTGATGAAGGCCCACGCAGCGCCTAAGAAAAAGCCAGTGAAACGCTGTGAGGGAGATGATGAACAAACGGTGTGCTGGCGATGCGGTGACAAAGGCCATCGGAAAACGGACTGTTCACGCAGCGTGTGGTGCAGCTTCTGCCAGGTCAAGGGTCACACGGACAAAGTGTGCAAGAAGAAGGACCGCGCTGATGGAGCCAGGTGTGCACGCGAGCAAGGTGGCGGCGGCGGTGGTGGTCACGGAGCAGGTCAAGGTCAGGGACCGGGGAATACTGCGGAAGAAGAGAACTACATCTTCAGAGTGCAGGCTGGAGAGACCAGCTCAGCAGGACCAGGACGACGGCAACAGTTCAAACCAGGATTGATTGTGGACTGTGGGGCTTCTTCCCACATAGTCAATGATAAGAAGAAGTTCAAGAGCTTTGACAGCTCGTTCGAGCCAGAGAAACACTGCATGGAGCTGGCGGACGGTAAGCACACCTTTGGTGTGGTGCAGGGCAGGGGAGATGCTACGGTATGTCTGCTCGACAGTGAGGGGCGACGGTGTAGAGTGACACTGCGGAACGCACTATATATTCCATCGTACCCCCAAGAGCTCTTCTCTGTGAAGTCTGCGACAGCACACGGAGCCAGTGTGTTCTTCGAAGAGGGCAGAGATGCCCTGATGTCACCGGATGGTACCAGGTTTGACATTTTTGTACAGGGGAAAATGTACTATTTGCAAACTGAATGTGTTGTTGAAAAGTGCCATGTGAGCCATGATATAGAAACTTGGCATGAGATAATGGGCCACTGCAACTATGACGATATCATAAAGCTACAGGATATCACTGATGGTATGCATATAAAGGGTAAAGTGTGTAAACCTGACAAAGAGTGTGCAGTATGCATAGAAGGGAAGTTTACCCAAAACAGGAACAGGAAATCTATAGACAAAGCCAAGACACCACTGGAGTTGGTAAACACTGATTTAGCCGGTCCTGTGGCAAACAAGTCCATTAATGGTTTCAGGTACATGCAATCATTTACAGATGTGTGCACAGGGGCAGTGTGTGTTTATTTCTTAAAAACAAAGAGTGACGCAGTGCAAGCGACCGAGAAATTCCTGGCAGATGTAGCTCCCTATGGGACAGTGAAATGCATAAGGTCGGATAATGGAACTGAGTTTACAGGCAAGGAGTTTCAAACCCTGTTGAGACGGAACAAAATAAGACATGAGACGTCCTGCCCATACTCTCCCCATCAAAATGGCGTCGCAGAGAGACAAGGACGCACCCTATTCGAGATGGCAAGGTGTATGCTAATAGATAGTGGTCTACCAAAGAGCCTCTGGCATTATGCTGTACAGGAGGCAGCCCACACCAGAAACAGATGCTTCAACAAGCACACAGGCACTACGCCATACACGGCAATGACAGGAAAAAAGTGCAACATGGCTAGAATGCAAAAATTCGGGACAGAATGCTATGCTTACCAGCAGGACAAGGGAAAGTTAGATTCTAGATGTGAGAGGGGGCGTTTTGTAGGACACGACAAGAACAGCCCGGCCCACCTAGTCTATTACCCTGACCAAGAGAAAGTACAGAAACACAGACTTGTTAAATTTGTACACAAGGCAACTAGTGAAAATGAGACTCAGACACCAGGTCTGCACCCAGAAGACTGGGTAAGAGAGAGAAAGTCTGTTGAGACAGCTGCAACTCAGCCTAGAGTACAGAAAAATGTACAGACTGACGGTACACAGTCAGCACCCGAGGATGATGACGAGGAGCACCCAAGGGTGACATCACAAGCGTCAGACAGTGGGAGGTACCCCCAAAGGGAACGCAACCCTCCGAGATACCTGATTGACTATAGTCAGGGCGACAGTGATGACAGCTCACTCACTACTATAGATTATGCATACAGGGCAGTGTGCGGTGTCCCTCTGACCTTTAAAGAGGCCATGGAATCGCCGGAATCAGAAAAGTGGTCCAGGGCAATGGACGAGGAAATGGAGTCTCTAAGAGACAACAAAACATTCACCCTTACGAAATTGCCAGAGGGCAAGAAAACAGTGGGAGGAAGGTGGGTGTATGCGATAAAGACAGATATAGACGGACACGACAAGTACAAGGCTAGATTTGTAGCAAAGGGATATAGCCAGAGAGCTGGGGTGGATTATGGGGAGACATTTTCGCCAACAGCCAACCTAACAAGTGTTCGAGTGCTTCTACAGAAGGCGGCTCAGTATGACTTGATTTTACACCAGATGGATGTAAAGACGGCCTATCTTCATGCCCCCATAGACTATGACATATACATGGAACAACCTGAGGGTTATATTGAGAAGGGAGAAAAACTAGTGTGTAAACTAGAGAAGTCAATCTACGGCCTCAAGCAGTCTGGCCGCAATTGGAACTTACTGTTACACGAGTGTTTGACAGGTGATGGTTTTACACAAAACCAATCAGACCATTGTGTGTACTCCAAGGAGTCACAGGAAAGGATGTCATTGGTGTATTGCCCTACAGACGAAATGGTTGCGGGTGTAATGACGAAGCCCGCATCCAAGGTAAAACTGAAGACATTTGCTAAGGCAATGTTTGGTGTGTGAAATGTGAGTGGTATGGGTTATACCAAGTTTTTTTTTCTTTCTATAAATATGAAAAGGTATACAGTAAGCTCATGATTCATAAGTGGGAGTGTTGAGATATAACACCAGTGTATTTGTATGACTATGTGTTACTGTGTACTATTATTTTGTTTACGACTTTGTTTGTCCACAAGTGGGCGGTGTTGCGCTTGCATGCGTGGATTGATTACGTCTTTTTCTTCTTCCAAAACGACCGAATAAACGGAGCCTGCATTTTTCCCTCCAGCAGAAGTTCGGTAGTCAGTACGATTCTTTGTCACGGTTTAATAATCCACTTCATCTGCGCAGAGATAGACATAAAGTATTAGTCTAGTCTTCTAACATAAGAAATAGAAATAAGAACAAAATATATCAACAAGCATGGTGCACATAACACCCTATCTACTATACTGCACTACTGCAGCACAAAACAAACAGCACAAACAAAACCCGACAGGGCCAGTCCAATGACCATTAACTCAGAGTGTCTGACGGTCTGAGTCTGAGGGAGGAGTTGTAAAGTTTGATGGCCACAGGCAGGAATGACCTCCTGTGGCGCTCTGTGGTGCTTTTCAGCAGAATGAGTCTATTACTAAAAGTACTCCTTTGCCCAACCAGCATGTCATGGAGTGGGTGGGAGACATTGTCCATGATGGCACGTAATTTCAACAGCGTCCTCCTCTCAGAAACCGCTGCCAGAGAGTCCAGCTCCACCCCCACAACGTCACCGGCCTTGCATATCACTTTATTGAGCCTGTTTGCATCCGCTACCCTCAACCTGCTGCCCCAACACACAACAGCAAACAGGAGAGCACTGGCCACCACAGACTCATACCACATCCTGAGGATTGTCTGGCAGATGTTGAAGGACCTCAGCCTCCTCAAAAAGTAGAGATGGCTCTGTCCCTTCTTGTAGAGGGCATCAGTGTTCTTAACCCAGTCCAGTTTATTGTCTATATACACCCCCAGGTACTTAAAGTATTTCTCAGTGTCCACACTGACCCCCTGGCCAGCAAGCTCTGTGAGAGCTTGCTGGCTTATCCAGGTGGACATACTAGACACGGTTAAGCAGGAAAATGATGGCAGCCTCAACTCCCAGTCGGGGTTGGTAGGCGAACTGGAGGGGGTCTAGGTGTAGCTTGATCGTGGGCCAAAGCTGCTCCAGAATGAGCCTTTCCAGAGTCTTCATGATGTATGAAGTCAATGCTACCGGTCTGTAGTCCTTGGAGCCCCTGGGATGTGACGTTTTAGGCACAGGAATGAGGCAGGATGTTTTCCATAGCACGGGGTCACATTATGAAGATGAGGATACTCATCCTCATAATGTGACAATTGTGACAGTGACAATTACGAGGATACTCATCCTCATAATTGTGGATGTAACTTGATATGTACGAGGTCGAACAAATTCTTTACTTCACAAGGTTGGTGCTGGAATGCATCGTCTGGAAGGAGGTGGGAGGGAACTCCCACTTCCCTCCGGTGGGAGTCATCCCAGGTGGAGCACCTCATCAAATGCTCACAGTAGAATTGACCAATCTTATGATTGGGTAGGGGCTTGGGTAGGGGCTAGTTCAGCTTAGGAACAGCGGGAAACAGTAGATTGATGTTAGACACAGCTCGGGCTCTTTGGCCCTCTTGCGCATTTGCTCGTCCAGGACCCCCCCCCAGGACCCCCCCCCCGAGCCTGCGGCCTCGCACCTTTACTAACCAACTCTATGTCAACGTGGATTGTAAAAAAACACACAGCTAAATAATTATAAAGCGCTAGCAACATAATCAGTGACGTCATATGTAGTCGAAGGACCCCGAGTCAATATTGGTCGAGTCCGCTGTGAGCATTTGATGACGTGCAGCAGAGTTCCCTCCCACCTCCCTCTGGATGATTCATTCTAGCACCAACCACTTCACAACGCACACTCCCGTAAAGCTGTCAGCTGTAACAAAACACCAAACACGGTACTCAACAGTAAATATTGCAGGGGGCGTGCCAAGATGGCGGACTGAGGATCGAATTTTATGCAGGCTCTGAGACCTAACTCCTTTAAAGACCTTCAAATCGTCTAAAACATACAGTCAAACGATAAAACAATATAGTTGGCATCGTGCACTAAATCTTTGCATCAAGTTAGACTACTTCAACTTATCTTAAATTCCTAAATTGAACGATATGGCGGGAGCTAGCAAAGATCTAGGCTACTTGTTAGCCGTTCTTCAGCAACCGTGTGACAATGTGAATATCGCTCTGATGGAACAAGAGACAACCTGTTAGACAACATACCCCGCTGAAAAACCTGAAACTGAAGAAAATGAAGCAATCGCCTGTTCAGGAGGAAAACATCTCCAACAGTGTCCTTTTCAAGATTCAAGATTCTTTATTGTTACATCTCATTATACAAGAGAGTAAAATTCTTGTGTTTCGGCTCCTCAACACTGCAGCAACAATAGTAATAAATAACAACAAAACAGAACAAAAAAGCAATAATAATAATAAATAGTGTTGGTGCATGTAGGGTGCTGTGTGGGCCCAGCCTTAATAAATGTGCACATGTGTATGTAGTTGTTTGTATATTTGTGTGTGTTTGTGTATGCCAAGCTACACCTGTGTGAGTGTGTTTGTGTGTAAACTGATGATCCACTGAAGACCATAGGTCAGTATTAGTGCGGCACCAGCCTTAGTGTCTGTAATGTTCTTTCTTAAAAAGCTTGGTTGCTTGGTGGAAAAAGCTGTTCTGGAGCCTACTGGTCCTAGCTTTGGGGCTGCGGTACCGCTTGCCTGACGGTAGCAGCTGGAACAGTCCATAGTTGGGGTGGCTGGGGTCTTTGATAACTACAGGCTTTGCTGACACAGCGTCCATTGTATATGTCCTGGATGGAGGGAAGCTCGCATCCACTGATGTCCTGGGCCGTCTGATAACCCTCTGCAGTGTTTTGCGGTTGTGGGCAGTACAGTTCCCATGCCAGGCGGTGAGGTATGGCGACAGAATAGTACCAAAACGCACTCGCGCGATAAAACGTGCATTCGGGCGTATTATATTATTTCACACACGTAGATATTAACTGCGAGCGCGCAAATTATCTCTGTGCGCGCGCACTCAGAGTACATTGCTCCCCAAGAGAGGAAAAAAATGCTGCGAGCGAGGAGGAATCTGTGACCAGCGGGCCAAACAACCACTCGAAAATCACTCCGCTCTCTCGAAGTTGATTTCTGCTTTTGGCACAGTGGGGGAGGGAACCAGGGGTCGGTACTGGCTCTGCTGTGATTGGTCGTTTCTGAAGAGCGACATTTGATTGACAGCCCTCCTTTCAGAAAGCCCGGGAAAGTGAACTCCCAGTCCCTGAAGAAGACGCCATTACCACTTTGTTCTCGAACTCCGCTGATGAGCAGGCCTTTTTTCAGGTAGGATAACCTGGATTGAATTCGACTATTTGCAATGAATGAAAATAGTGGCTTTAGTAGAGTTTCATGAAAATATGTTTCTGAGAAATATGTTGTGTAGTGTAGTTAACTTAATTACCAGCATTAGTCTGCGTGCATTCTATCTAGATGAAATTTTGCACAAGCCACTGTTTTCGTTCATCACAAATGCCCGAATTCAGGTTTCTTACCTGAAGTAACTTCTGCCCAGACGCCGTTGTCTTCTTCGTTTCGGCAGACTTCCATGAGAAAAGGGCTGTCAATCAAATGTCGCTCTTCAGAAACGACCAATCACAGCAGAGCCAGTACCGACCATGGTTCCCTCCCCCACTGTGCCAATACCGCCCCTTGTTTCCTCCCCCACTGTGCCAATACCGCCCCTGGTTCCCCCTCCCACTGTGCCAAAAGTTTCAGGTGAGAGAGCAGAAATTCACTTCGCGCGAGCAGAAATCAACTTCGAGAGAGCGGAGCGATTTTCGAGTGGTTGTTTGGCGCGCTGGTCACAGATTTCTCCTCGTTCGCAGCATTTTTTTTCTCTCGAGGAGCAGTTTCCTCTGAGTGCGCGCGCACAGAGATAATTTGCGCGCTCGCAGTTAATATCTACGTGTGTGAAATAATATAATACGCCCAAATGCATGTTTTATCGCGCGAGTGCTTTTTGGCACTATTCTGTCGCCATACAATTTGCCAAGATTTGCAACGAAAGGAAAATCCGCTTCAGGGAGTACTTGTGCAGAGGACCGAGAAGCTCATGCTCGTCTTTGGCCAAAGGTTGAAGAGGCGAGGATAGACATGCTGTCATCGACGGCCGCCGTGTGGTCGGCTGACAGAAGTGCATCGTTTTTTCTCTCCTTGTCACCCACTGTTGGAGGTATGCTACTACTACTACTACTACTTTCGGCTGCTCCCGTTAGGGGTCGCCACAGCGGATCATCCGTTTCCATTTCTTCCTGTCTTCTGCATCTTCCTCTGTCACACCAGCCACCTGCATGTCTTCCCTCACCACATCCATAAACCTCCTCTTTGGCCTTCCTCTTCTCCTCCTCCCTGGCAGCTCCATATTCAGCATCCTTCTCCCAATATACTCAGCATCTCTCCTCCACACATGTCCAAGCCATCTCAATCCTGCCTCTCTTGCTTTGTCTCCAAACCGTCCAACCTGAGCGGTCCCTCTAATATAATCGTTCCTAATCCTGTCCTTCTTCGTTACTCCCAGTGAAAATCTTAGCATCTTCAACTCTGCCACCTCCAGCTCCGCCTCCTGTCTTTTCGTCAGTGCCAATGTCTCCAAACCATATAACATAGCTGGTCTCACAACCATCTTGTAAACTTTCCCTTTAACTCTTGCTGGTACCCTTCTGTCGCAAATCACTCCTGACACACTTCTCCACCCACTCCACCCTGCCTGCACTCTCTTTTTCACCGCTCTACTGCACTCCCCGTTACTTTGGACGGTTGACCCCAAGTATTTAAACTCAAATGCCTTTGTCACCTCCACTCCTTGCATCCTGACCATTCCACTGTCCTCTCTCTCATTCACGCATAGGTATTCCGTCTTGCTCCTACTGACTTTCATTCCTCTTCTCTCCAGTGCATACCTCCACCTCTCCAGGCTCTCCTCAACCTGCACCCTACTCTCGCTACAGATCACAATGTCATCCGCGAACATCATCATCCATGGAGACTCCTGCCTGATCTTGTCCGTCAACCTATCCATCACCATTGCAAACATGAAAGGGCTCAGAGCCGATCCTTGATGTAATCCCACCTCCACCTTGAACCCATCTGTCATTCCAACTGCACACCTCACCATTGTCACACTTCCCTCATACGTATCCTGCACCACTCCTACATACTTCTCTGCAACTCCTGACTTCCTCATACAATACCACACCTCCTCTCTCGGCACTCTGTCATAAGCTTTCTCTAAATCTACAAAGACACAATGCAACTCTTTCTGGCCTTCTCTATACTTCTCAATCAACATTCTCAAAGCAAACATCGCATCTGTGGTGCTCTTTCGTGGCATGAAACCATACTGCTGCTCGCTGATCGTCACCTCTCCTCTTAACCTAGCTTCTATTACTCTTTCCCAAATCTTCATGCTGTGGCTGATCAACTTTATACCTCTGTAGTTGTTACAGTTCTGCACATCCCCCTTGTTCTTGAAAATCGGTACCAGTATGCTTCTTCTCCACTCCTCAGGCATCCTCTCACTTTCCAGGATTGTGTTAAACAATCTAGTTAAAAACTCCACTGCCATCTCTCCTAAACATCTCCATGCCTCCACAGGTATGTCATCAGGACCAACTGCCTTTCCACTCTTCATCCTCTTCATAGCTGTCCTCACTTCCTCCTTGTTAATCCACTGAATTCCTGATTCACTATCCCTACATCATCCAACCTTCTCTCTCTCTCAATTTCTTCATTCATCAGCCCCTCAAAGTATTCCTTCCACCTTCTTAGCACACTCTCCTCGCTTGTCAGCACATTTCCATCTCTATCCTTGATCGCCCTAACTTGCTGCACATCCTTTGCAGCTTGGTCCCTCTGTCTAGCCAATCGGTACAAGTCCTTTTCTCCTTCCTTAGTGTCTAACCTGTCATACAACTCACCATACGCCTTTTCCTTTGCCTTTGCCACCACTCTCTTTGCTTTACGCTGCATCTCCTTGTACTCCTGTCTACTTTCTTCATCTCTTTTACTATCCCACTTCTTCTTTGCCAACCTTTTCCTCTGTATAATTTGCTGTACTTCCTCATTCCACCACCAAGTCTCCTTGTCTTCCTTCCTCTGTCCTGATGACACACCAAGTACCTTCCTAGCTGTCTCCCTCACTATTTCTGCAGTGGTTGTCCAGCCATCTGGCAACTCTTCACTACCACCCAGTGCCTGTCTTAACTCCTGCCTAAACTCCACACAACAGTCTTCCTTCTTCAACTTCCACCATTTGATCTTCGGCTGTGTCTTCACTCGCTTCCTCTTCTTGGTCTCCAAAGTCATCCTACAGACCACCATTCTATGCTGCCTAGCTATGTTCTCCCCTGTCACCACCTTGCAGTCTCCAATCCCTTTTAGATGACGCCTTCTACATAAGATATAGTCCACCTGTGTGCACTTTCCTCCACTCTTGTATGTTCCCCTGTGTTCCTCCCTCTTCTTGAAATATGTATTCACCACAGCCATTTCCATCCTTTTCGCAAAATCGACCACCATCTGTCTTTCCACATTTCTCTTCTTGACTCCATACCTTCCCATCACCTCCTCATCACCTCTGTTCCCTTCACCAACATGTCCATTGAAGTCCGCTCCAATCACCACTCTCTCCTCCTTGGGTACCCTCTCCACCATGTCATCCAACTCACTCCAGAATTCTTCTTTTTCATCCATCTCACACCCAACTTGCGGGGCATATGCGCTGATAACATTCAGCAATAAACCTTCAATTTCCAGCTTCATACTCATCACTCTGTCTGACACTCTCTTCACCTCCAGCACGCTCTTGACATACTCTTCCTTCAGAATTACCCCTACCCCATTTGTCCTCCCATTCACACCATGGTAAAAGAGTTTGAACCCACCTCCCATACTCCTGGCCTTAGTCCCCTTCCACCTGGTGTCTTGCACACAAAGTATGCCTACCTTTCTTCTTTCCATCATGTCAGCCAGCTCTCTCCCTTTACCAGTCATAGTGCCAACATTCAAAGTTCCAACTCTCACCTCCACATGTCTACCCTTCCTCCTCTCCAGCTGCCTCTGAACATGCTTTCCCCCTCTCCTTCTCCTTCGCCCAACAGTAGCATAGTTTCCACCGACACCCTGCTGGTTAACAGTACCGGTGGCGGTCGTTGGTAACCCGGGCCTCGACCGATCCAGTATGTAAGTCTTATTTATGATCCGCATATTTGATTTGGCAAAGATTTTATGCCGGATGCCCTTCCTGACGCAACCCTCCCCATTTGTCCGGGCTTGGGACCGGCGCTAAGGATGCACTGGCTTGTGCATCCTCAGTGGCTGGGTTTGTTGGAGGTATGCTGTGAGTGTTAAATAAATAGTGTAGGGGGACTAATATGAATGGCTTTTTTTTACGCTAGGTATTTGCGTTACATTTTTTTTTCTCTATTCACAATTGACTGGCTCGTTTCAACGCTGGTTTCTTTTTATCTATGGCTTACTATGGGGCTGAAATAGTGTTTGGCTGTTGGTTGATCCTACCAAGATTCTGGAAAGTTATTGTTTATTTGAATCCTGCGTTGAGTTAGTAAACTCAAGCTATACTGTATGTTTTTTTCTTTATTATCGTTAAATGTTAGAGGTTTAAGGAATAGCACAAAGCGCAAGGCAATATTTCTTTTTTGCAAGGAGCAGCCAAGGGTTAATTGTTTATTCCTACAAGAAATGCACTCTACTGATACTGATGTCAATTTTTGGACATCCCAACGGGGTTGTGGTGACATATTTCTCTCCCATGGTACTTCACATTCATCAAGTGTGGCAATTTTGCTGAATCATCTGGACGGCAATATTGTTGCTCATAAGAGTGATATTGAGGGCCACTGGCTTATGGTCATCATTGAAATTGATGATTGTGTAAACTACTAATAAGACACGTTAGATGACCTTTACACAGAAAAGGCAAAAGGTGCATTCATTCGCTCAAGAGCAAGATGGATCGAGGATGGTGAAAAGAATTCATCGTATTTTTTTAATTTGGAAAAAAATAGATATGTTAGGGTTTGTGGAAGACCCCAAGCGCACGACACCAGACAGAGATGGGGTTAGCCGAAAACTGGCGTACTTTATTCCTTACGCGTACAAATAGTTAAACATCGGAAGGCAATGAGCGACAAGGAAAAAACGGAAAGTCCAAGGGGGAAAAAAACTCGCGGGTAATCCAAACGGGAACACGGCAGGATACTACCACGGGGAAACTTTGCAAGGGAAAAACATGAACCAAGGGCTGGGATGAGTTCATAGAGAAAAGGACGGTGGGAGGAGAGTAGCCGCTACTGCGGGTGCGGGGAGGTTACAACACGAACTGACAACGGGCACGTGGGAGGCCACCAAATTTAAGCCCAGCCCTGATGACTAAGCCCGGCCCTGACGAGCCGATTGGCTGCCGGCGTGGGGTGGGCGGGCCACGGCGCGGGGTGAGCGAGCCATAACAGTACCCCACCCTCCACGGAAGCCACCAGGCGACTTGCCCGGCTTGTCGGGATGGGAATGATGGAACTCAGTGAGCAGCCCAGGGTCCAGGATGAGCTGGCGGGAGACCCAGCTACGTTCCTCCGGACCGTAGCCCTCCCAGTCCACCAAATGCTGGAACCCCCGTCCTCGGCGCCGGACGTCCAGCAGCCGGCGGACCTTCCACTGGGGGTGCCCATCCACGATCTCAGGGGGAGGCGGAGCCGGGGCCGGAGGTATCAGAGGACTGTGGGAGACAGGCTTAACCCGAGACACATGAAACACGGGATGGGTCTTCAAGGAAGCCGGAAGCTTAAGACTCACCGCCGTGGGGCTGAGAAGCTTCCTGATCTCAAAGGGCCCGACAAACCAGGGGTTCAGCTTCTTCGCGGTGGACTGAAGCGGGAGATCCTTCGAGGACAGCCACACCCTTTGGCCTGGTTGGTACGTAGGTGCTGGGGACCGGCGTCGGTTGGCTCCCCGACTGGCGCGCTCAGCTGCCCGGAGCATAGCAGCTCTGGTCACCTCCCAGATGCGACGACACCGGTTCAGATGGGCCTGCATGGAGGGAACCGCCACTTCCGACTCCTGCGCAGCAAAGAGAGGCGGCTGGTAGCCCAGGGACACCTCAAAAGGTGAGAGGCCGGTGGCAGACCAGGGAGTTGATGGTATACTCGACCCAGGGGAGGAACCGGCTCCCGGAGCTGGGCTTCTTGGCGGCCACGCACCGGAGGGCAGACTCCACGCTCTGGTTCATCCTCTCTGTCTGTCCGTTAGTCTGTGGGTGATAGCCAGAGGAGAGACTAACAGAGGCACCCAACCCCTTAAAAAGGCCCGCCATACCTGGGAGACGGACTGGGGCCCTCGGTCCGAGACGACGTCCAGGGGAAGGCCGTGGAGACAGAACACGTGGCTCGTCAGGAGGTCCGCCGTCTCAGAAGCCGATGGGAGTCTGGGGAGGGCCACCAGGTGCACTCCCTTAATGAAGCGGTCCACCACTGTCAGGATCACAGTGTTACCCTGGGAGGGAGGCAGTCCGGAGACAAAATCCAACGCCACATGGGACCAGGGCCGGCTTGGAGTTGGGAGGGGCTGCAGCAGACCCGCGGGTGCCTGGTGAGAGGCCTTGCTGCGAGCACAGACGGAGCAGGCCCCTACGAAGTCCCTGACGTCGTTCCTCATGGTGGGCCACCAGAAACGCCGAGCCAGAAAGGTGAAGGTGCGGTGGACACCCGGGTGGCAAGCAAACTGACTGGCATGGCCCCACTGGAGAACCCGGGGCCGGACTGCGTCCGGGACGAATAGGCGGCGTGGAGGGACGTGGCTCGGGGCGGGATGGGAGCGCAACGCCTGCCTGATCACGGTCTCGATGCCCCAGGTAACCACGCCAACCACCCTGGCCTCAGGAAGGATGGGAGTCGGCTCCTCTGTAGTTCTCCTCGGCGGGGAGGAACCGGTGAGAGAAGAAGGTGCATGGGTGGACCTTCTGGTCAGACGCTGACCGCTGGGAGAGGACAGCCCCCAACCCAGTGTCTGAAGCGTCCACCTCTACGATGAACTGCCTCTGGGGGTCGGGGTGGAGCAGGACCGGGGCGCTGGTGAACCTCTCCTTGAGGGACTGGAACGCAGAGCGGGCAGCCGGGGACCAGATGAACAGCTGGGAGGGGGAGGTCAGCCTGGTGAGAGGTTCTGCCACGCAGCTGTAGTTCCGGATGAACCTCCGATAGAAGTTCGCAAACCCGAGGAAGCTCTGTAATTCCTTCCGTGATGTGGGATCGGGCCAGTCCACCACAGCCTGGATCTTGCGGGGGTCGGCCCGGGTCTGTCCCCTCTCAACGACGAAGCCCAGGTAGTCAACGGAAGGGGAATGGAACCGGCACTTCTCTGCCTTGACGAAGAGCCGGTTCCGAAGGAGATGTTCGAGTACCCGGTGGACATGCTGGACATGTTCCTCGAGGGTCCTGGACAAGATGAGGATGTCATCGAGGTACACCACCACAAACTCGTCGAGCATGTCGCGGAGAATGTCATTCATGAGAGCCTGGAATACCGCCGGGGCGTTGGTGAGGCCGAACGGCATGACCAGGTACTCATAATGACCCCGGGGCGTCTTAAAGGCTGTCTTCCACTCGTCCCCCTTCTGGACCCGGACCAGATGATAGGCACACCGGAGGTCCAGCTTAGTGAAGACTGTAGCCTGGGTGAGGGGCTCAAGGGTGGAACTCATGAGAGGAAGGGGGTACTTGTTCTTGACGGTTATCTCATTGAGTTGGTGATAGTCAATGCAGGGTCGGAGGCCCCCGTCCTTCTTCTTCACGAAAAAGAATCCAGCTGCCACCTGGGAGGACGAGGGCCGAATGAGCCCTGCTGCCAAGGACTCGGAGATGTACTCATCCATCGCAGCTTTCTCGGGGATGGTCAGACTGTACAGACGACTGCTGGGAAGGGGTGCCCCAGAGTGAAGGTCGATAGCACAGTCATAAGGCCAATGAGGAGGAAGAGATTGGGCCCGGGTCTTGCTGAAAACCTCACCTAACTCATGGTACTCAGGGGGAACAGAGGAGAGGTCGGGAGGCGGGGTACTAGGGGCACGTCGGGGGGATGGGGCGGGAGCAGCCTGGAGACATTGGGCATGACAGGAGGAGCTCCACTCCATGATGGTACCGGAGGCCCAGGCGATGTGTGGCTCATGCTGCACGAACCAGGGGCGCCCTAGGATCACAGGGACTAACGGGGACTGGATGATGTAGAACCGAAGTCTCTCCTCATGGTTATCTGCTATGGTGAGAGAGACAGGGTGGGTGCGTTGGGTGACGCTGGCCAGGCAGCGCTCGTCCAGCGCGAAGGCCTCCATGGGCTTCTCCAGCGTCTCCAGCGGGATGTTAGCCTGGGCAGCAAACTCCGAGTCCAGGAAACACTCATCAGCTCCCGAGTCGAGGAGTGCACCCACCATGAGCCGCTGGTCAGCCCAGGCCAGGGTAACACTAACTAGATGGTTCTGTGGGGCAGGACGGCGGGAACAGGAGAGTCGGCTCACTAGGATCTCCCGGGGCCCCAGTAAGCCTAGTCTTTTGGCCGAGTGGGGCAGCCGCTGATCAGATGTCCCTTCTGGCCACAGTAGAGGCACTGACCCGCCTTGAATCGGGCCTCCCGTTCGGCCGGGCTAAGGCGCGTGCGCCCCAGCTGCATAGGTTCCTCCCCCGTCGTGGTCTGGGGCGCGGGGGGGAGAAACGGCCACAGGGAAAGTGGGGCGAACAGGAGTAGGGATCCTGTTAGGAGTGCTGGACGACTGGGGAATGGACGGGGATCCACACAGGGCTCGCTCGCGCCTCCTCTCCCGGAGGCGTCCGTCGATGAGGATGGCGAGCTTGATCAGGTCCTCGAGGGAGTTGGGCTCCTCCCGGGTGGCTAGCTGGTCCTTGACAGCCTCGCTGAGACCTCTCCGGAAGGTGACCCGAAGTGACCGGTTGTTCCAGCCGCTCTCAGCTGCAGCCAGCCTGAACTCCACCGAGTAGTCTGTGACACTGCCACTGCCCTGCTGGATACTGCTCAGCCGAGCACCAGGGTCCTGGCCAGCGACTGGATGGTGGAAAACCTTCCGTAGTTCCGCCTCAAAGGCCTCGTAGGTGAGGCAGAAACTGGCCTTCATGGACCAGGAAGCAGTGGCCCACTGAGCTGCTCGGCCTGTGAGCAGGTTGGTCACGTAAGCGACCCGGGCAGCATCAGACGTGAACATGCTGGGTTGGTGCAGGAAGACCAGCTCACACTGCATGATGAACGTGGCACAGGTCTCAAAGTCGCCATCAAACGGTCGTGGGCTGGAGAGGCAGGGCTCCCGGGGAACTGGGTTGAGCCCCACAGGGTTAACCGGGGCAGCGGGCCCAGGGGGCGGGTTACCCACGACTCCAGGGGCAGGCTGGCCCTGCGGCTGGATGGTGAGAGCCGCCGTGATGGTTTCAACTGCCGCAGGATCTCTGCTTGTTGGCTCGCCAACGCCGCCTGCTGCCTCGTTAGGTTACCCACACAGGCCTGGAGGGGCGGGACCCGAGTCTGAAGATCTCTCACGGGGGCGGAGGCCGCCTCTAGCTGCTGGGTGTGGGAGTTAGTCAGTTGGATCTGTTCGATGAGAGCCGCTCGAAGCGGGCTGGCCAGTACGCTCTATGTGTCGGCTGGGGTCGTCATGGTCAGTTCGTACTGTTAGGGTTTGTGGAAGACCCCAAGCGCACGACACCAGACAGAGACGGGGTTAGCCGAAAACTGGCGTACTTTATTCCTTACGTGTACAAATAGTTAAACATCGGAAGGCAATGAGCGACAAGGAAAAAACGGAAAGTAAGGGGAGAAAAAACTCGCGGGTAATCCAAACGGGAACACGACAGGATACTTCTAGGGGGAAACTTTGCAAGGGAAAAACATGAACCAAGGGCTGGGATGAGTTCGTAGAGAAAAGGACCGTGGGAGGAGAGTAGCCGCTACCGCGGGTGCGGGGAGGTTACAACACGAACTGACAACGGGCACGTGGGAGGCCACCAAACTTAAGCCCAGCCCTGATGTCAAAAAAGTTATAAACAAACTCTATGGGAATAATTATTTGTATGTCGATCAGGATACGACTGATGATCATGTATTTATATTTCAAAAGACCCTTTATAGTTCTAAGTACTTGAGGCTGATTTTTTTCCTGGGTTTGCTAAAAGACTGGATTCCTAAAATAGATGATGATTTTAAAGGTCGAACAGAAGCTGAAATTTATATAACAGAGTTGGACACTGCCATTTCACAGATGCCTATTGGAAAGTCTGCGGGCCCAGATGGCCTCACAACAGAATTTTACCAACACTTTTGGTCTGAAATTAGAGATCTGATTTATGATGCTTTCAAAGAGTGAAGATAATTCTATTTTGTCATCAACTATGTAACAAGGTATAATCATGCTTACCAAAACCAATCAAAGACAGGTTATCATTGGACAGCTGGAGGCCCATTATACTTGTTTGTGGGGATCACAAGCTTTTAGCACATGTTTACGCAAATAGACTTAAAAAAGGTCTAAGTAAGCTAATTGATGAAACACAGTCCACATTTATTAAAGGTAGACATATTCACAGTCATACTAGATTAGTTTTAGATTTGCTTGACTCCCACATGATAGTTTAATTTTATTCTTAGATTTTTTTTAAAGCTTTTGATCCTGTGGACCATCCCCTTCTTGTTTAAAGCCTTGGAAATGTTTGGTTTTGGTACTAACTTTTGCAATGGTATTCAAATGTTCTACAATGACATAAACAGTAGTGTATCTCTCAGCCATGGTTTTTCAGTGAGGTTCCCTGTTAAATGAGGAATTAGAGAGGGGTGTGTGATTAGTCCCTTAATGTTTATTTTAGCTGCAGAATTGATTACGGTACACTTTAAAAACTCCTCAGACATCCAAGGTATTGAAATACTGAGGAAAGAATGAATAATTACGCAATTTGCGGATGACACAGCATTTTTTCTAAAAAAAACAAACATATGGTTTCAAAAGCAATTGATAAAATAGATTTTCTCTAAAGCATCTGGTCTGACCTTAAACTTTAGGAAATGTGAACTTTTGGCTGTTCATATCTGTGATCTAAGTAGTACAGCCAATATCCCAGTTAAAGAAGAAGTAAAATACCTTGGTTTAGTAATAACAAAAAACTTGCAGAACAGAGAAGTATTGAATGTAATTCCCAGGGTGAAAGCCATTCAAAAATATTTAAATCATTGGCTCACACAAGACTTATCTAAATTCGGTCAAAGCCTTCTGTCCAAAACAGAAGGTTTATCAAGGCTTATATACCCATGCCACTCTTTGTACACTTCTTCAAAAGTAATTAAATCGTCTAACTCCATAATATTTAAGTTCATATGGAAGAACATAACTCATTATTTGCACAAATCACAATTAGTCAGAGATTATGTTAATGGTGGTTTAAGAGCCATTGATCTGGAATCTGTTGTTGCAGCTTTTAGAGTCAAATGGTTAAAAGAATGCATTTTTCAACCTTATTCTATGTGGTACCATATTCCTAATAAATTATTTAACAAGGTTGGAGGGATTGACTTCTTGCTGAAATGTGATTTTGAGGTGTCTAAAATTTCTGTAAAGCTCTCCAACTTCCACAAACAAGCAGTATTTTTTAGGAAAATGTTATTTACCCACAATTTTTCACCACACAATTCTCTTTTGTGGAACAACAGGGTTATTACCATAAATAGAAAATACATTTTTAAGGCTAATTGGTATTGCAATGGTTTATTATTTGTTTATGTTTTGTTGAATTCTGATAGTCATTTGTTATCATTTGAAGAATTTACCAGAATTTGTACATGATAATGTAGAGGTCCCCCTTAGGAGGCAGTCCTTTTCTTTTTATGTCATGTCCTGTCGCTCCTAAAGTCAAAGAAACCCATTTTAAAATAGTATCAGCGATATACCCTGTTAATGATTTTCTACATAAGAGATTTAAATTTGAAGTGGATCCTTGCATCTTCTGTTCTTCTGAGGCTTAAACTATTGACCATTTGTTTTTAATTGTCCTTATGTTAATTTGTTTTGGTCTGAGATCCATAATTGGTTGTCTTTAAAATTAGTAAACATACCTTCATTTGCATACATTGATATCATCTACTTCATGGATAATGTAGATGTAAACATTTCAGATACCATTAATCTTGTGATTCTTTTGGATAAATATTATTTACATACCTGTAAGTGGAAAGGCAGCCCTCCCTCTTTTACCATGTTTTTATATACATTTGTAAATTACTTCAAATCATTGAAATATTTGGAAAAAAACGAATAGAAAAGCAAAAAAAAAATTGTGCTTCTATATCGCAGTCCTTGCTTTTTTAATTTCTCTTAACCTGCTCCTTTGTGCTCTCCATCTGTTTACCTGATTGTTTTTTTTTTATTTTTTGTGTTTGAATCTGATGTGACATTATTATCACCATTCCACCATTGTCTGAACTTTATCTTTCTTTTTGTACATTTACTCCCTGTCTTGTTTTGTATATTTCCTTGTATTTAATTTAAAAAAACAAAAAACAAAAAACAGTAAATCTTGCAGGCATCGCAAAAAATATGCCATTGTCAATAGCACACACCAACAAACAGGAAACTGGTATGACCGCTGCAGTAGAAACCGGAAGTCGGTGGACTACAGTTATGCAGAGTCGATTAAACTTCAAGAAATTATGTGTTCGAACAACTTTGAAGAGCATGGTACAATCTGTGGGGTAAAATTGTTCAACAGTTTGAGCACGGAACTCAAAGTACAAACATTACGCAGTTCAAGAAGTACAAAGGTATGATTTTCAAGAAATATAATGATGATGAAGAGTTGTGTTAACTGTTAAAGTTTTACTTATCTCCAACATTCCTAAATAATTTTTTTCATTTTCCTTTATATGACACCGAGGGGATATCTGGGTTGTTTTATATATATATTAAATTCAATTCAATTCAAAACTTTATTGCAGACTCAGGGTCCATAACAGACAAAGACAAATACGTAAAAGACAAACCCTAGACAATACACAGAGTAAACACAATAAAATAACATAAATGGAACAAATCAGTGTCTTCTAAGAAGGCAGCTATACCAGTGGTCCCACTGCCAGGATTGGTAGTGTGTGGCTCTGAATCTTAAATTAGTTAAACTCTTGATGATTACATTATCAGAGTCATTGAGCCGGCAAATAAATTTATACATTGTGGCGGACACTAGGGGCTATGCCTCTCACCCAGCAGGACTGTGAGCTGGGGGCGTGGTTTACGTTCCCGGGCTTGCTGGTGCAGGGTTGTTCCTGCTGGGTTTTTTTGTTGTTTTTTTGGGGTTTTTGGAGCTGAGGAATAAACATCAAACTCGCCTTCGTCTGCTGTGTTTTTCCTCATCCTGCCACATTGGTGACCCCGAATTGAACATGTTTGGAGCAGAAGAGGAGTGTGAAGCCACTTCGGCCACGCCGCCCCAACTCTCACAGCCGGCCTTTCTCGCCGCGGCTGTGAAGCTCCCAGAGTTCTGGCAGAGCGACCCGGCTTTGTGGTTCCAGCATGTTGAGGCGCTGTTCCACCTGCGTGGAATCTCCGCAGACGACTCCAGATACTATTTGGTCGTCGCTGCGCTGGACCAGCAGTCCACACGCCAAGCCATGCAGCTGTTGCACGCCCCTCCGCAACACGATAAATACGTCGCCCTCAAACATCTTCTGCTCCAGAGGTACAGCCTATCTGCCGCAGAGAGGGCAGATAGAATCCTTTCCCTATCCGGTTTGGGCAACGGGACGGCTGTGGATCTCATGGACAATATGCTGTCGCTGCTAGGCTCGGACGAAGGTGGATTCCTGTAACCCTGTGTTTAAATTATAGGCCTTAGATATATGCTGCTCAAAAAATAAAGGGAACACCTAAAAACACAATATAGACCTCGATGAATGAAATATTTCAGCTGAAAATCTTTATTTATTAGACAGAGGAATGTGTTTAGAGCAAAATAACTGTTTAGTGAACAGTGATGTGTGCTGGTGTCTGACCGAGACCCATCCCGGTAACTGTTTGTGTGGATTGGGGAGACAAACTGACTACTCGTCAGTCCCATATGTGGACCCAGCGACGTTACGGAGCGAGCTAGCCAGTCGGTGTTCGTTGCTAGCACAGCAAGACGGGCGAATGGACTGGATGCGGTAAGGGGCTCTCCCCACAGTGAGTCGGGCCATCTTCTAGTTTAGCGAAGTAACGTTATCAGTTACAGTGTAGTATTGTGTTCATGCGACCATCGAGGAACGCAGAAGGAGTCGTCTGTTGCCGTGTTGTGCTGCCGAGGCGAGCGCACGGTTCGACCGTGAGATGGTGCTAACGGCTAACTAGCCAGTTAGCTAGGATGGCTGCCGGCCTGACGTTCGCTGCTGCACTGCGGCGGGAGCGCGAGACTAAGAGCAGCATTCATTGTGAGTACAAGCCGGATGTGCGGGCTTCCAAGGGGAGCAAAGAGGGCTGTTTAGGGTCCCAACGTACCCGATAAAGAAACAGGCCTGCAACTGGGGGTTGACTTTCTTTTATTTTTATTGCCGGCTTAGTTATAGGGTTGTTGAGCTGTATGCTAATGTGTTGGTCTGATTCATTTGTGTGTATATGAATGCAGATGCTTGTTAGCCATTGAGGCTTATTACTTTCATTCATTCTAATAATTATTACTCATAATACATTTGTATATATAATTCTATGTACCTGTGTGAGTGTGGATTATTCATGTGTGTTTATTCCTGCGGTGTCTAGGCTATGTGTAATGAATGAAAGGTCACGTGTTTAACTTGACCTAATCACGGGTGTACGTGCAGTGCGTGTGACGTATACGGGAAGTTGGAAGCGCATGTTATGAAGGTTGTATGTCGGATGAACGCTAGTAAAAGCTACACAGTTAAGAACCTACGAAGTCAGCTCGTTCTTGAATTATTCTTATGTCCGTAAGACAAGGCGTCTACGGACATTACATGGTGTCAGAATAGTCTGTGTATCGGAACACGAGCGGTCATGCCGAAGTTTAATCCGCCGAGTGAATTCAAGTTTGACTGCCCCGTTGAATGGCCGGAGTGGAAACAACGGTTTTCGCGCTTCAGGCTCGCGACAAAGCTGGATAAAGACGACGGGGAGATTCAAGTGAGTTCGCTGATTTATGCAATGGGAAGCGAGGCTGAAAAGATATTCAGCTCGTTTGACTTCGCGGCGGAGGGTGATAAAGTGGACTATGATATCGTACTGAAAAAGTTCGACGGCTACTTTATTCCCCGCCGTAACATCATACATGAGAGGGCGTGCTTCTATCAACGTAGCCAGCAGCCAGGAGAGACAGCGGAGATGTACATCCGGACATTGTATGAGTTGTCTGAACACTGCGAGTTTGGGGACAAGAGGGATGAACATATCAGAGATCGTCTGGTAGTGGGCATAAAAGATAAGGTGCTCTCCCGTCAGTTCCAGCTCACAGCGGACCTTACTCTGGTGAAAGTCATTGAACAAGTGCGCCAGGCGGAGGCAATAACAAAGCAGCTCAGCCTCCAAGCTAACCAACCAGAGGCCCAGCTGGCTAACGTCAATGTTGTCCGATGGCGGGACGAACGCCAAAACAAAAAGGGCGGACAGCGTCATGGTGGCAGCAGACCTGCAACCAACAAAGTAGATGAATGCGGGAGGTGCGGCAAGACGCAGCACACCGATGAGCGGAAGTGTCCTGCAACGAACAGTAAGTGCAACAAGTGTCATAAAAAGGGACATTGGGAGCGCGTCTAAAGCGGTGAGAGGAGTCACTGAAGAGGTTAAACAGCTGTACTTTCTGGGAGAAGTTGGCAAAGAGAGCAGTCAGGAAGATTGGACTGTTAGTTTAACAATAAGTAATGTACCAATAACCTTTAAAATTGACACGGGGGCTGACGCTACTGTTATCAACCAAGGGACATTTAAAAAGCTGAAGCCAAACATAAAACTGGGACCTCCTGACACATGCTTCATAAGCCCAGGTGGAAACAGCAGCTGCATAGGACAGTTTCAAGCCACAACCAACTACAAGGAGAAACAATACTCCTTTCCAGTGTATGTGATCAAGGGGAGAGGCAGCTGCCTGCTGAGTCGTCCAGAGGCAGTGGAGATGGGTCTAGTGAAGCGGATGAATGAGGTCAGTGGAGTTTTCGGTTCAAGTGGACTGCTGAAAATAGACCCAGTGAAAATAGCTCTGGTGGAGGGTGCCCAGCCATACGCGGTGCATACAGCCAGACGGATACCGCTGCCACTTGTACCACTGGTTAAGAAAGAACTGCAGCGCATGGAAAATGAGGGCATTATTGAAAAAGTGACTCAGCCCACAGAATGGTGCGCCGCTATGGTGCCGGTGCTGAAACCGAACAAGAAAGAGGTTCGCTGCTGCGCTGACCTCAGGAGGCTGAATCGAGCGGTGAAACGTGAGAAATACGTGCTGCCCACTATGGAGGAAATAATGCCAAGGCTCGCAGGGTCAAAGTTCTTCACAACGTTGGATGCAGCAAGTGGGTTTTACCAGATCCCCTTGCATGAAGACAGCAGGGGGCTCACCACTTTCATCACCCCATTTGGGAGGTATGCTTTCTGCCGCCTTCCATTTGGTATAACGAGTGCTCCAGAGATTTTCCAGAGAAAGATGGCGGAAACTCTGACCGGGCTAGAGGGCACAGAGGTGTACATGGATGACATCCTTATACATGGAGAGACTGAGGAAATCCATGACCGGCGCCTAGCAGAGGCGCTGGGGGTCATTGAAACAGCAGGTCTCAAACTGAACCAAGCGAAATGCAAGTTCAAACAGAAACAAGTCCGCTTCCTTGGTCATATCATCAACGAGGCAGGCATCAGACCTGACCCGGACAAAGTGGCCGGAATAGAGAACTTTCCTCAGCCCCAGAACGTGACGGAACTCAAGAGGTTCCTCGGGATGGTGAACTATTTGGCAAAATACGTCCCAGAGCTGTCCACTGTAGGTCAGCCGCTTTATGGACTGCTTAAAGCAACGACAGAGTGGCTGTGGGGACCTGCACAGAACACAGCATTCCAAGACCTTAAAGCAGCACTCGCCACCGCCCCGGTACTCACCTTTTATGACGTCACTAAGGCTACGGTGGTGTCAGCAGATGCCAGCAGCTACGGGCTGGGAGGCGTTCTGCTCCAGCAGCACGGGGAACACTGGAAGCCCGTGGCCTACTGCTCCCGACGGCTGAGTGACGCAGAGACAAGGTACGCACAGATCGAGAAAGAGTGCTTAGCCAGCGTCTGGGCATGTGAAAGGTTCGAGAAGTACTTGTTTGGGCTTGACAATTTCAGACTTGTCACCGATCATAAACCACTAGTGCCTCTCATGAACAGCAAAGACTTGGATAATGTGCCCATTAGGTGCCAGAGACTGTTAATGAGGCTGATGCGTTTCAATGCAGTGGCTGAATACGCACCAGGCAAAACTTTAGCTGTGGCTGATGCACTCTCCAGAGGCCCAGAGCAGTGCTACGGAGATGGTGCTTCTCATGATGATGTTGCAGCGCACATTGATGCCATCGTGTGCCAGGTGCCTGCCACACCTCAAAAGATGCAGGAGATAAAACAGAGCACGGATGGGGATCTGCAGCTCCAGACAGTGTTGGGCTTCATCAGACACGGCTGGCCTGAGTATGTCGATAAAGTGCCGGAGACAGTCAGAGACTTTTATCAGGTGAGAGGGGAGTTATCTGAGGTAGATGGTTTAGTCATCAGAGGCAGTCGTATCGTCATTCCCACAGAGATGAGGGAGGTGATCTTAGACAGAATACACAACGGGCACCAGGGGATAGTTAAGTGCAGAGAGAGAGCTAGCCAGTCAGTGTGGTGGCCCAAAATGACAGAGCACATTACAACAAAGATACAGCAATGTCAATTCTGCAGAGAACACAAGAACACACAGAGAAAAGAGCCTTTAATGTCAAGTGAGCTCCCATCCAGACCATGGCAGAAAGTTGGCATAGACCTGTGTGAGTACAAAAAGCAAAACTACTTGATAGTGTCTGACTATTATTCCAGGTTTTTGGAGATCCTAAATCTACCAACAACTACTAGCAGTCAGGTTGTAGCTAGGCTGAAGGCTACATTTGCACGTTTTGGTATCCCTGAAATTGTAGTTAGCGATAATGGGCCACAGCTAGTTTCAGAAGAGATGAGGAGGTTCAGTGAGGATTATGATTTCATCCATGTGACTTCAAGCCCACACTACCCCCAGAGTAATGGACAGGCAGAGAGGGCTGTTCAGATAGCCAAAAGCATATTAAGGCAGGAAGACCCTCTCCTCGCCCTGTTGACATACAGAGCTACACCCTCTTCTTCCACTGGAGCCAGTCCAGCGGAATTGCTCATGGGTAGGAGACTCAGAACCACCTTACCCACATTGCAGCATAACCTGAAACCGGCCTGGCCTAAAGAGGAACTGATCAAAACCGCTGACGCCGCAGCCAAATCGAGGCAGGCTTTCTACTACAACCGCAGGAACGGCGTGCGGACACTGCGCCCACTGAACTCGGGTGACGCAGTACTCGCCAAACTTGGACAGAAAACATGGACAATGCCAGCAGTTGTTCACAGTCAGAGCTCCACTCCCAGATCCTACATAGTGGAGACAGCTCAAGGTGAACATTACAGAAGGAACAGGCGCCACCTGTTGGCCACACCTAAAACACTCACCTTTGTCAGCAGGGATCCTGACCATGTCACTCCAGGGGAGAGCGGAAACACGGATGAGTCCCGAGCAGCAGAAATGCCAACTTCCACACCATATGTTACTCGCTCTGGCAGGGTGAGCAAGCCTGCAATCCGGCTGGATTTGTGAGGCGTATGGACTTGTGTACTGTGGGAGATTTTTTTTATTTTTTTGTGAAAAGGGGGGTGATATACAGGTTAAAATTGTTGGCAGTAAATGTTCAGAGAAATGTTTAGAAAATAATCTTAGAGGGGGAGATGTAATGAATGAAAGGTCACGTGTTTAACTTGACCTAATCACGGGTGTACGTGCAGTGCGTGTGACGTATACGGGAAGTTGGAAGCGCATGTTATGAAGGTTGTATGTCGGATGAACGCTAGTAAAAGCTACACAGTTAAGAACCTACGAAGTCGGCTCGTTCTTGAATTATTCTTATGTCAGTAAGACAAGGCGTCTACGGACATTACACTATGTAAGTGACATGTTGAGACAACCTTAAAGGGCTAGTCCACCTTTTTACTGGAAGTAACCTAGTGACACCCAGAGATGTGTAGACCATGGTATATAACCTTAAAGGGCTAATAATCCCCATTTTAGAACCTTAAAGGGCTAGTCCACCGTTTTAATATAAGTTACTCGGTGACACATTGAGGTGTCTAGACCATGTTAGATTGCCTTAAAGGGGTCATATGCCATATTTAAGCGCCTTGAAGGGGCAGTCAACCTTTTTATTTGGAGTTACCAGATGACACTGTAAGACATTTAGAGCCTTTAGAACATACGTTAAACACAAAAAAAGCGAAGTTACCATACTTCAATAGTTTATTGGATACCGAGTTGTATAGAGAACTCAGGAGCGTTGTCCTTCACAGTTAAAAGGGATAGATAGCGCTACATTCCTTTTCCCGCATGTTTTCCTGTGCGCGCGGCTTTGGCTAACTCCCCGTGTCTGGCCGCTGGTGACTGCCAAGGTTTGGCTGAGGAGGCCGATCGGGTCCTGCTGGTTACCAGACGGTTCTCTGTGCAGAGTGTGGCATCGGAGCCTATGCAGCCGGCGTCGGAGGACGCGGACCCGGCAGTGGTAGCTGGAGTGACTGCCCGGAGACGGCGCGGGAGAGGCCTCTGTTTCTTCCACCAGCGGTTCGGCGGCAAAGCGAGGCGCTGCGGCCCTCCGTGCACGTTTTAGGCGCCGGGAAACTCCCGGGCCAGCGCTCAGTAGCAGCTGTGGGCGCTGGCGGACGTAGTGAGCTGCTCTTCATTAAGGACACGATGTCAGGAAGACGGTTTCTGGTGGACTCAGGCTCGCAAAAGAGCCTACTCCCTCCTGCTAAGACAGACAGGTCGGCCGAAGGCGGCGGCCCACAGTTTAGTGCAGCTAACGGTTCGTCCATAGCGACGTTTGGCACAAGGTTGGTGACTGTTTGCTTCCACGGGCGCCATTTTGAGTAGGACTTTGTAGTCGCCGCCATTACTGTTCCTACTATCGGCGCGGATTTTTTGTGTGCTAATGGTCTGCTTGTTGATGTTGCAAACCGCCGTTTAATTGATGCTGTGTCTTTCGCCACTTTTCCGTGCGAGACAGAGGGAGCCGGGCCGTTAACACACGCTAACTTTTTAGCATTAGGGGATGTTTTTCAGCGTTTGCTGGCGGATTTTCCATCGGTGTCTACGCCTGCCTTTTCCACCGCGGTTACTAAACACGGGGTTGAACATTTCATTTCCACTGTGGGACCGCCAGTTTTTGCGCGCGCGCGGCGCCTCGACGCGGTAAAATTGGCTACAGCTAAGGAGGAGTTCGCCATCATGGAGCGTCTGGGTATAGTGAGGCGTTCCAACAGCCCGTGGGCCTCGCCGCTTCACATGGTGCCCAAGGCGGATGGGTCGTGGCGGCCTTGCGGCGACTTTCGCCGCCTGAACAACGTCACCGCCAATGACCGCTATCCCATCCCACACATACAGGACCTTTCCATACGCCTGGCAGGTGCCACTATTTTCTCTAAGGTGGACCTGGTGCGCGGCTATCATCAGGTTCCCGTGCGCGCAGAGGACGTGCCCAAGACCTTAGTTGTAACGACCCTCACTTGTGCAGGTGTTCGTGATAAAGATTCAGACCAGGGGTTCCTAACAGTGGCTTTTATTGCCTGCATTCACAAATAAAACAACAATCCATGAGATTTCTGCTGCAATGTGACTGCATACAAGTCTCCAGCGGAAATGATCTAGCTCTCTCGTGCATGAGCTAGCAAACAATGTTTCTCCTGGCTAACCTCATGCGTTGCATAGCATACTAAACTTACATGGAAATCAAAATGCACAACTCATTAACCTTCGTGTAAACAAAAGTACAAAACAAACCAAACAAAAGGACAGACAGCACTGGCATAGCGCACTGAGTGATCGTGTGGTGGACAGGACTACGCGCTGGCCTGAAGCTGTTCCCCAATTCAACCCAGGAACTAAGGGTTAAGTCATGGTTGCCCTGGCAGGTTAACGCAGGGTTAAGTTATGGTTGTCCAGCCAGTTTTCTGGTTATTCTTGCCACCTCCGCTCAGTCGAGCTGTGGGTTTTGTTTGTCTCGCTGATTTACCGTGGATTAAAGAAAGTTGCCTACACGGCTAAAGTGTGAACCTACGGTCTTCTCCGTTACTTCGGCTCTACACTGGTGACCCCGACGTCGGTTTTCGGATAAGTTTTCTGAAACCACACACATTATGGCTACGAACGCCGTTGCAATTAAACTGCCGGAGTTTTGGGAGTCTTCCGCGGCTACATGGTTCGCGCAGGCTGAGGCACAGTTCGCGCTCAGAGACATAACAGCAGACGAGACCAGGTACTACTACGTAGTGGCAGCGCTGGGGTGCGCTACGGCTTCCAGGATAAGCGGTTTCATAACCAACCCACCGGCCGATGGTAAATACGCCGCACTTAAACATCTCCTCCTTGAAACTTTTGAACTGTCAGCAACGGAGAGAGCACGTCGCCTCTTCGCAATTCAGGGCTTGGGAGATGGCAAACCATCGGAGCTAATGAGCAGGATGTTAAACCTACTGGGTCAAGAAAAGCCATGTTTCCTGTTTATGGAGCTGTTTCTGCGCAACATGCCGCCCCACGTCCAGACTGCGCTCGCTAACTCCACCATCACTGATCCCCGTGAGCTGGCAAAGGAGGCTGACCGATTCTTCGTCGCTACACAACGTTCCTCCCATGCCGAGGTGCTGGCTCCTACCTTCACTGGCCCCCCGCCGACATCGCGGGCGTGGCCCGACGGTGGCGCCACAGCGTCAGACCGCTACAAGCCCTCTGGACTCTGTATGTACCACGCTCGATTTGGTGCGAAAGCTAAACGGTGCCGTTCCCCCTGCAACTACAGGCCGACGGGAAACGAGAGGGCCAACACTCAGTAGTGGCCATGAGTGTTGGCGATACGAGCAGGCTACTCTTCATCCTCGACACCATCTCCGGTCGGCGATTTCTTTGTGACACGGGCGCACAGAGAAGCGTGCTCCCTGCTACTGACGTCGACATCATGGGCGGGGAGCGGGGCCCCCAGTTGGCGACGGCTGACGGCAGCCCTATCCACACCTACGGCGTGCGGTCTGTAGAACTGTGTTTTGGTGGACAACGTTTCACGTGGGAGTTCGTCATGGCCAATGTAACGCTTCCCCTCCTCGGAGCTGATTTTTTGTGCGCTTACGGTTTGCTAGTGGACATGGTCAAATCGTCTCTCCGGCACTGCGAAGCGTTCCAGGGGCGCCTTAATGTGGCGGTGTATCTTAGCCCGCTGACAGGCAACACACGAGTCGGCCCACGCTTTCACGTCTCTCTTAAGTCCCTCCCACACAAACTTAGCAGAGGTCAGGCGCACGGATGGCTTACCGCCTGGATGAGAGAGGCCGTGCACAGCTTCAAATACGGGGCGTCTCCAGCTGTGCGGGACGATGGGCCTGGGCTGTCCTGTGGAGACGTCACACAGGAGGGTGACACCTGTGTCGCTGAAAGGAACGTCCTGCAGGCGGAGCCCCGTGTCGGAGGCCCGGAGACGGAGGATGCTCGGGTCCGTGGCCTGGTCCGCAGCCATCTGTGCATAGTCAAGGCCTAGGTGGACCGCTCCAATCACTGCCCTAGACAGGCAGTCAGCTACCTGGTTAGACTTACCAGCGACGTGCTGGATGTCGGTAGTGAATTCCGAAATGTAGGAGAGTTGTCGCTGCTGGCGAGCGGACCATGGCTCGGCCGTCTTGGACATGGCAAACGTGAGGGGCTTGTGGTCCACGTATGCAGTAAACTCGCGGCCCTCTAGCAGGAAACGGAAATGCCGGACGGCGAGCCAGAGACCGAGGAGTTCCCTGTCAAAAGTACTATACTTGCGCTCTCGGGGTGTAAGCTGGCGACTGAAAAAGGCCAAAGGCTGCCAAGCCCCCCCCACCCACTGTTCGTGAACCGCACCAACAGCATAGTCCGATGCATCCGTGGTTATGGAAATAGGCGCTGTAGGTGAAGGATGCGCTAGCAGGGTAGCCTGGGAGAGCGCAGCTTTAGTCTCGGTGAACGCACGGTCCCGCTCTGCTGTCCAGTCGACCGCCTGGTTGGGGGACATGCCTTTCAGCGCCTCGTACAGTGGCCGGATGATAAAGGCGGCTCGAGGAATGAAGCGGTGGTAGAATGTCACCATCCCGATGAACTCCCTGAGCGCACGAGCTGTTTGGGGGCGCGGAAAGGCCGCCACCGCTTCCACCTTTGAGGGCAGGGGGACTGCCCCGTCCCCAGTGATGCGGTGCCCGAGGAAATCAATGGCTGTCAGCCCGAACCGGCACTTCGCCGGGTTGACGATCAGCCCATGCTGGCTGAGGCGTGTGAAGAGGGCATGAAGATGGGACAGGTGGCATCCACGACGTCTGCTGATGTGGCCCGGGCTTTTATTGGGTCGTGGGTCTCACGTTTCGGTACGCCTTCCGACCTTTCATCTGACCGTGGGCCACAGTTTACCTCAGAGCTATGGAATGCTGTGGGTGAGGCTCTGGGCGTCAAGCTTCATCGCACTACCGCCTACCACCCTCAGGCGAACGGCCTATGTGAGCGCTTCCACCGGTCCATGAAGGCTGCGCTTCGGGCTACTCTCAAGGACTGCAACTGGGTTGACAAGCTCCCATGGGTCATGCTGGGCCTGCGGACCGCCCCGAAGGAAGACCTACAAGCCTCCTCTGCGGAGCTGGTGTACGGCACGCCGCTGCGAGTCCCAGGCGATTTCATGCCCAATGCAACGCGTCCCTGGTCAGCTGTGGACCAACGAGCCTCCTTGCTGGACGGGGTCAGAGCTTTCACACCCGTCCCTACCGCCCAACACGGCGCTCCGGTGTCCCAGGTGCCCGCAGGTCTGCAGTCAGCGGACTACGTGTTCATCCGTCACGACGCACACCGCCCCCCTCTGCAACCCCCTTATGACGGCCCCTTCCGCGTCCTGGAACGGGGAACTAAGCACCTGGTGGTGGATTTTGGGGGCACGGCCGAGCATGTTTCAGTGGACCGAGTTAAACCCGCACACCTGGACTTGACGCAGCCATTGGAGTTAGCCCAACCTCCTCGTCGCGGTCGTCCCCCGGCTCCGCCTCCTCCCCCCGTGGAGGCCCGAGCTGCCTCTTCTGCTCCTCAGGCCGACCTCCACAGGCCCGCGTCAATGCCTCCCACAGACACTCCGGCCCCTGTTATCCGGAGCCGCCGCGGACGGCCTGTCGTCCACCCGCGCCTGCCTGACTTCGATTACTAGGGCGAATTCTGGGGGGGCTCATGTGGTGGACACGTATTGGGGACAGAATTCAACCCAGGAACTAAGGGTTAAGTCATGGTTGCCCTGGCAGGTTAACGCAGGGTTAAGTTATGGTTGTCCAGCCAGTTTTCTGGTTATTCTTGCCACCTCCGCTCAGTCGAGCTGTGGGTTTTGTTTGTCTCGCTGATTTACCGTGGATTAAAGAAAGTTGCCTACACGGCTAAAGTGTGAACCTACGGTCTTCTCCGTTACTTCGGCTCTACAATCGTATAGTTTTAACATGGAAATTCTTGACTCTTGCAATATTCATAACCAAGTTCTTGCACATTTACATTATACATAAACCACGTACCTGCATTCACAAGTAAAACAACAATCCATGAGATTGCATATGTAACCCGCACTTTGCGTTCGGCCGTCGTCTCCCTACACGCCCTGGGACTCTGCGTTGTGTTTGTTGTAGTATGATGTTTGCGTGGAAAAGGAAGGAGGCGGAGGCTTGGGATCGTGACTGAGACCTGGACACTTTATTGGCACTCGCATACACTTCACCTCTCAACAATCAGCTGGCCGCTGGCCTCATTATACTCACAGCTTCCGGCAGAAGAAACCAAAAAATATTTTTCTTTCTCAATAAAATTAAAATAAAAAGTGCAAATGTGCAAATAAACACATCTCATATCAAAATGCTACCTTACGGCAAAACCAAAGCAAATGTCATCCATTATAAATTAAATAAGGCACTTATTACCCATAAAATTAAACAAAAAAACCATGGATAATCTGCTCAAATAATACTGCATCCTGCGTTATATGCCATGCTAATGCTCAACAGGCTAGCCAACACTTTTTGTCACATTTCTCTTGCCAAATACAATGTTCGACATCAAACTTTAACTAGGTTATAAGCAAACTTGTCTATTAACACCACAGAATAAACAGTTAGACAATATGTGCGATATAAATCAATATTTTTATGATAATGCAGACCGCCAGTAACACTGCTCACCTTCCGGCAGAAGAAACAAAGAAACATTTGATCAACGTAGCCTTTTGCCCGGGACAAGAACTAGGGGTACGGTGTTGCAAAAGGGACAAACATCGCCATTTGCGGCATTCCCAGGGGAACATACAGCGTAACAGTGCCACCCTGTGGCGGATTTACATTACTACCTTACATCTACCCCTTCTTTAATTGATGGCGTCCCAGCCATCAGACCAAACAAAACAAAACAAATAAAACTTATGAGCATAAACATTAAAACAGATCACACTGAAAGTGACGTATTAATACCATGAGTTGCATATGAAATGTAGATGTGTAAATGCAATCAAAGTAAATAAACCATTAATAAAAACTTGTTTGTTTTTTTTTCCCCGTGGATTATACGTGCCCTGCTACTCTCTCTGCTATGGCCCTCTGCCACAATGTCCAGCCCCTCTCTATCTTCTGCTGTTCCTCTTTTGATCTCACCACCTGTGACTCGTAAGACAGTTTCTTTGGGGGACGTCGAGTTCTCTGTGGGTTCCTCCTCAGGCTGGGGCCATCAAGTGTGTTGGTGTCACTGACATTTATGTCCTCTTCCCCCCCCCTTGACTCACTTTTTCGGCTTCCTCCCCCATTACCTCCATGCCATCCACCTCCCAGTCCCCCATGTCAGACTCAACTCCTGCACTTGTTGCTGCATCAGCCCGCTCCACTGGAAGAAACATACACTGTGTAAGAAGGTTGCGGTGAACCACTCTCTCTTTTTCACCATCCTCTGTTCGGACCACATACACAGGTATACTGGGTTGTTTCTTCACCACAATGTATGGGCGTGACTCCCATCTGTCTCCCAGTTTCTGCCGCCCCTCCACATGACATATTTTGACCAAGACTCTGTCCCTTGGGCTGAAACCTTGACTCTTTGCCTTTTGATCATAGTACCTTTTCTGCTGCTCTTTTGCATGTCGTGAGGCCTGGTTAGCCTGAGTATAAGCTTCCGACAGACAGTCATGCAGGGTCTGGACATATTCACTATACTCACATGGCTCTTTGGTGGTAGAAAGCCCAAAAATCAGGTCGACTGGGAGTCGTGGATGTCTACCAAACATTAGGTAATACGGTGTGTACCCAGTAGAGTCATGTTTGGTGCAGTTATACGCATGTGTCATTGCATCCACATACTCATGCCAGCGGGGTTTCAGGTGAGGCTCTAGTGTCCCCAGCATGTCCATGAGAGTCTGGTTGAACCTTTCGGTGGTGACGTTACCCTGGGGGTGATAGGGGATTGTGTGTGTCTTAGTGACACCAGTACACTTACACAGCTCTTTCACCACAGCACTTTCAAAATTACGCCCCTGGTCTGCATGTAGTTTTGCTGGGAATCCAAACCGACAGAAAAAGTTCTTCCACAGTACCTTCGCCACTGTACAGGCTTTTTGGTCTTTAGTGGGATAGGCCTGGGCGTACCGGGAGAAGTGGTCAGTGACAATAAGCACATTTTCTATGCCTCCCTTTGATTTCTCCAGAGTCAGAAAGTCTACACACACAAGTTCCATAGGAGCGCTGCTGTGAATACTGACCAGGGGAGCCCTGAGGCCTGCAGTTGGAGTCTTTCTGAGGCAGCACCTTTCACACTGCTCACACCAAGCCTTGATTTCCTGGAACATCTTAGGCCAGTAAAATCTCTCCCTTATCATCTGCAGCATTCTCTCAAACCCTAAATGCCCTGAGTCATCATGAAGTGCAGTCTTGACGGATGTGTGAAATCTCTCTGGTAGTACCAGCTGCTCTACTACTCCCCTTTGACAGTCTTGGACCTGACGATACATTATTCCATCCCTTACTAATAACCTCCGCCACTCTTTTAAGAGAAGGCAAACCTGCCTGCCACCACCAATCCTCTCGCTGCGGCTCGGTTTTTGGTTCACACTTTTAAAGTGCAAAACAGGACCGATTACAGCATCCTCTTTTTGCCCTGCACGAATCTCCTGTTTTGTCAATGCAGGTAGAGAGTCCATCCCCACATCTTGATAGGATTCACCGAGCGTGTGTGACAGAGGTTCTTGATGCTCAGGTCCCTCTGAAGCGGAGCTTTCCAGTTGTTGGGGAGATTGTTCCTTTACACACCTTTGTACTTTGGCTGATACAAGCTGAGGGCAGGTTTGCAGGACTTGGGTGACCTCCTGGTTAGACAGCCGGGAGAGGGCATCAGCGTTGGCATTATTCTGTCCCCTTCGATACTGCACATCAAAATCAAATGCTGACAGCCGAGACACCCACCGCTGACCTGTAGCATCCAATTTTGCAGACGACATGACATACTTGAGGGGGTTATTGTCTGTCTGGACTGAGAACTTGCGCCCATATAGATGGTCATAGAACTTGTCGGTCACTGCCCATTTCAGAGCGAGGAACTCTAGTTTGTGTGCAGGATACCTCGTCTCTGCTGGGCTCAAGCCTCTGCTGCCATAAGCTATGACTCTCTCGACTCCGTCCTGAACTTGGGCTAATACAGCACCAAGCCCCTCCCCCGAGGCGTCAGTCTGGAGCAGAAAGGGTAGGCTGTAGTCTGGATAGCCTAACACTGGAGCAGTTGTCAATCTTTCTCTCAGTGACTGAAAAGCCTCCTCACACTCATCAGTCCAGACAAAGGGCGGGTCAGGCACTAACCTCTTCTTCCCCCCTCTCCGTTTCTTTCTAGGGTCACCAGCGGTAAGGCGGTACAGGGGCGCGGCTAAGGTGAAGTAACTGCACACAAACCGCCTGTAATATCCAGTGAATCCCAGGAACTGAAGCACCTCTTTACGATTCGTGGGCCTTGCCCAGTCCTTGACTCTGCTGATCTTCTCTGGGTCTGTCCTGATGCCCTCCGCAGACACCAGGTGACCCAAGTAGTGCACCTCCTTTCTCACAAGCGGACATTTGGAAGGCTTCAACTTCAAGCCATGCTCCTTCAGTCGATCGAACACCAGCTGCAGCCTCTCCAGATGCTCATCAAAGGTTTTAGAGAATATGATCAGATCATCAAGGTATAGATCAGGAGATGGGTGAAGTTCAGATCGCCAAAGCAGCAGGTCATGAGTCTCTGGAAGGTGGACGGAGCGTTTTGAAGGCCGAAAGGCATTCTGTTGGCTTCAGACAGCCCCATGGGAGTACTGAATGCTGTTTTGTGTTTGTCCTGCTCCGCCACCTCTACCTGCCAGTATCCAGATGTGAGATCAAGTGTTGAGAAATACTGTGCTTGACCCAGAGCCTCCAGGGCCTCCTCTATTCTGGGCAGTGGAAATGCATCTCTTGTGCTGCAGGCGTTAAGCCTTCGGTAATCGATGCATAATCTTAGTGATCCGTCTTTCTTGGTAACAATCACTACTGGCGAAGCATATGGACTCTTACTAGGCCTTATAACCCCTGCTGTTTCCATTTCTGTCAGCAACTTCCTCACATCCTGCCACTGTGAAGGGGGAATCTTGCGGTACGGGAGTCGAAAGGGCTTTGAGTCGACCAGGGGGATTTCGTGCTGCACTGTTTTTGTGTGGCCGTAGTCCATTGAGTGCTGTGAGAACACCCCCATATTCCTCTCCACAAGCTCTTTTAGGAGGGCGCGCTGGTGCTCCTTCTCCACTGCTGCTTCACTTATGTCCACCCCACCACTGCTCACAACTTGGTTCAGACACAGGTATGTCTCTTTGTTCTCCTCATTTTGATGACAACCCTGTTCCGTGGCTGAAAAATCCACAACACTGTCCACCAGGAAGGCGCTGGCCAGCTGTGTATGTGGTTTGATTGTGACAGTTTTTGGGACAGGTTCATCACTCTGACAGGAGCACAGCCTTTCTTCACATCTGCAAGAACTTTGGCGACCATAAGGTCCTGGGGAAGCCGAATGGCGGCGTGGCCTTCAATTAGCGCTGTGTATGTCTTTCTTTGTGGGCCAGCTTTGATTTTGCACATTAAGTCCATCTCTTTCCCTCCCGGGATGCGTATTTTACGGCCAGTGTACACAGCAGGGCCCACCATGTCGTCTGCTCCTGTATATTCAGTGTCGCCAGTTTCCAGTAAAGCTGTGTACCACTCTGGATGGCTTTCCTTCACCCGCTGAAGATATTGCTCCCCATAGGTTGCTTGGAGGTGCCTCCTGGCGGCACGGACGACATTAGTTCCCACAAGCAGTGGGACGGAGGAGCGATACTCGGAGTCAGGGACAACAAAAGCCGGCACACTCTGGAACTCTTTCCCCAGCACTATCAACTTAATGTGCAGGACACCAGAGTAAGGCACATCCTGACCTGCTGCACCTGCTATGGGTATTTTAGAGGGCCGTAGTTTCTGTCCATGGAGGTCAGTGTGGTTGCACCAGTATCCGTGAGTAATACTGGTTACCTGAGAGCCGGAATCGATACGAGCCCTGCACTTTAATCCATTGACTTCCACCTCACCCTCATTCCTGGGACCCACAATAGGAATGTCCTCTACTCCATCATCAGTATCGCTCACCTGCAGTGGGGGGTCTTGCTGCTTGCCCATGGTTGCCCCAGTTACCACAGGCTCTAGGCGTTTAAATGCTGCATTGAGTGGGGCGTGGTGCTCTCCGCGGAGGTTGCAGGCTGGGGTCGGTGAGTCCAGGGCGGACTGGGATCTGGGAGCACCGCTCAACATACTCGGGCTATATGCCCTTGCTTCCCACACCGGTAGCAAACAACACTGGAGCCCTGAGTAACTGTTCTGGGAGATGGTTGGGGCCTTAGTGGGGGTGCAGGGGCTGGTGCAGGGGTAGGTGCAGCAATTCTCAACTCAAGGTGAGCCAACTTGGTCATCTGTTCTTCTTGGCTAAGAGCTCATTTCTTGACCATATCTTTAAGCTCTGTCCACTCTGAAGTGTGTTTTGACCTCTCTGACCTCATATTGGTATCACATTCTGATGTGACCTGCACCTGGGTGAGCGCTTTCTTTGTCTTGTGTTGTGACTGGAACTTCTGAGTCTCTTTTGCAAGGTTTCTAAGCTCTGCTTGCAGCTCCCGGAAACTCAAAAGCCTGGGCTTCATTGGTGCGATCCTTGCATACACCATCTCATCCATAAGCCCTCTTAGAAACTGTCGAGTGAGTTTACTATCACGATCAGGAAATT
Organism: Lampris incognitus; assembly: GCF_029633865.1. Classification (NCBI taxonomy): domain Eukaryota; kingdom Metazoa; phylum Chordata; class Actinopteri; order Lampriformes; family Lampridae; genus Lampris; species Lampris incognitus. The sequence goes on from NC_079211.1 coordinate 122,163,019, forward strand.
GCCTGCCCCCTCTCTGACTTTCCTCTACCGCTCTCAGTGTTGCCTCCAGAGCAATAGCATAAGAGCAGGCAGACTCTCCGGACCTCTGGCTGCGCTCATAGAAGTCGGCTAGTGGATCAAGTGAGCCTTGTGTGTCGCTGTATTCAGCCCTGAGCTCCTCATACGCCTTCTCTGGAGTCTGGTCGTGGGGGGGTAGGTTCAGGACTAGCTTCCTGGCCTCACCACTCAGGTGTCGCACAACAGTCGAAAAGCGGAGGTGTGTGGGGAGCTCGATTGCTTCCAGAAGGTACTGCATATCACGAACCCAGTCTTCTACAAGTATTTTGCTGTCTGGATTGCCAGTGAAGATTTGGACATTTTTTACCTGATGAGTTTGCATGAACCCACCATATGCAGCTGGTGGAAGGGTTGTGTTGGCTGCGGCTCTGACGGCAGCATTCATTGGGGGCTCATACGGACGTGGGTGCATGTGCAGGGTGGTGGATGGGTGTGGTGGAGGGTGTTGTGGGAGTGTGTTGTGGTACATGACAGCTCGAGGGTCTGAGGCAGGGGCTGTGTGGTTAGGGGCTACATGTTGCACTGCTAGTGGGGTGGTCACCTCTTGGGGGTAGAGGGCAGCGGGCTGTGACATATGCACCTGGGGGATTGATCCATGCTGCAAACTTTGAAGGGTCTGGCCAGTAGAAGAGGGGTAGCTCATAATGTTCATCATTGGTGGCATTTGAAAGCTTGGCATGAGGGCCTGGGGCACAGGGGGATTATATGCAGGACCAGTGTAGTCCTGGGGTTTAGGCTCGGCAGCAGGGCTTTGGTAAGAAGGGGTGTCTGGGTGAGTCATGGTAGGCCGCTGTACAGTTTGCATTTCTGTGGAGGTGGGGCACGAGAGGCTGTGAATGGGCAAAGGGTGTGTGTGCTGGTTCACACTGGCTTGGGCCGGGGGATTAGGTTCTACTAATATCTGTACAGCTGGAAGGGATGCACTGGGCAGGCTGTAGTCTGGCCTGCTGTTTTGGTGGATTGGTTTGGCAGCTGGGCTGCTGTCAAAACATAGTGAGGGTGCTTGCATTGGAGCTCTAGAGGCTGGCAAGGTGGGTGATGAGCTGGAGTGGAGTAGTGAATAGGGTAAGGTGACAGTATTGGGGGTGGTGGAGTGAGTGGTGCACTTAGTCCTGGGTATGGGGGCTGCTGACTGCTGTGGTGGTCTTGAGGGAGGATCAGCTGTTGGGTGGTGGTGGGGCTAGTGAAGTAGTTGTTAAGCTTTGGCCTCACTGATTGCTGTTGATTTGCAGCACTGGTGGTTGTTACGCCCTTGCTCGAAAGGTGGGGTTTTGTCTGGGCTGGAGAGTCACAGTTGTGGCTGGCTGTGGGCATCGGGGGCAGTTGGGAACCCGGTGTGGCAGCAGAGGCACCTTCTTGCTTTGACTGATAATCTGCATAGTCACTGAACATTTTGATATTTTTTTTCTAACTCACTATGACTGGTGTAACTGTTGGTGTCAAAACAGATGACTATTAGTGATTCACTGTGTTCACAGAATAAGTTTAGCTGTGTATGCAAAATCTCCCCTTTTTTCTTTTTTTTCCAGTAAATATATCAAAAAACAATAATCACTATCAACTCAAAACTCACATTAAACTTGAGTCAAAATCAGATGGTCAATACACAACCCTTAACCAAAACCAAAAAATTATGAATGATATATATCAGCATAATGTTAAACACAGTGTTCCTATAGCAGGATCTCACATAGCACACTTTTACACAACTCAAATAACAGTTAAGTTTATCGAAATATCATAAAAAGTCCTCAAATGGATATAGCAAGCTTTCAACAGTCTTTAAAGGATATTTGAAGAGGTGAGTATCTTGCCAATGCTGCAGCGCCGATGACAGTAGTTCAGTCCACCACACTGTCCAGTCACTGAAGGTAACGCAGTTCAATGTAGCAGCAAAGGCGAGGACGCGAGTCTCTGTATCTCCTTGGATCTCGAAGCACCACGATCCGGGTCACAGCACCATGATGTAACCCGCACTTTGCGTTCGGCCGTCGTCTCCCTACACGCCCTGGGACTCTGCGTTGTGTTTGTTGTAGTATGATGTTTGCGTGGAAAAGGAAGGAGGCGGAGGCTTGGGATCGTGGCTGAGACCTGGACACTTTATTGGAACTCGCTTACACTTCACCTCTCATCAATCAGCTGGCCGCTGGCCTCATTATACTCACAGCTTCCGGCAGAAGAAACAACAAAACATTTTTCTTTCTCAATAAAATTAAAATAAAAAGTGCAAATAAACACATCTCATATCAAAATGCTACCTTACGGCAAAACAAAAGCAAATTTCATCCATTATAAATTAAATAAGGCACTTATTACCCATAAAATTAAACAAAAAACCATGGATAATCTGCTCAAATAATACTGCATCCTGCGTTATATGCCATGCTAATGCTCAACAGGCTAGCCAACACTTTTTGTCACATTTCTCTTGCCAAATACAATGTTCGACATCAAACTTTAACTAGGTTATAAGCAAACTTGTCTATTAACACCACAGAATAAACAGTTAGACAATATGTGCGATATAAATCAATATTTTTATGATAATGCAGACCGCCAGTAACACTACTCACCTTCCGGCAGAAGAAACAAAAAAACATTTGATCAACGTAGCCTTTTGCCCGGGACAAGAACTAGGGGTACGGTGTTGCAAAAGGGACAAACATCGCCATTTGCGGCATTCCCAGGGGAACATACAGCGTAACAGTGCCGCCCTGTGGCGGATTTACATTACTGCCTTACACATACAAGTCTAAAATAGCATAAAACCAAAATAAGAACAATGCTCTCCATAACGCACAGCGCAGCGTGGTTGCCGCCAAAATTATACTTTAACTCGGTTAAAACACTTACAAATCACTTTCTATCGTTACTTTTCGAGAGCATTAGTTAGTACAACTTATATACATTTATATCCAACCCATAGTTTGCAAAGAAAAACATGTTCATTTATTAAAATATCAAATTATTCGCGGAGCGCTCCCAAAGCCTGCTTACCTCCAGCGGAAATGGTCTAGCTCAAATGCCCAAAATGTGTCAAAGTGAGAATAAATAGACAAACAGTCGCGCAGCCTCATATTTAACCTTAGTTAATGCGGTACAACATCTGGGGTTTACACAAACCATCAAAAAGCATTGGATTACAATAACATGTTAAAATACAAATTTTGGGAGAATTCACTTTATCTGAGTGAGGTCATTTTCAACTCTGTTACACAGTGATCACCCCATTTGGGCTTTTTGAGTTCATGCGCATGCCTTTTGGCTTGAAGGGGGCAGCGCAAACCTTTCAGAGGCTGATGGACTCGGTGTTGCGTGACCTTGCTTTCGTGTTCGTTTATCTCGACGACATATTAGTGGCCAGTCCGTCAGCTGAAGAGCACCTGGCGCACCTGAAACAGGTTTTCCGTCGTCTGGACGAACACGGCCTGATAGTCAACCCGGCCAAGTGTCAGTTTGGACTGCCGGTGATTGACTTCTTGAGTCACCGCATTTCGCCGCAAGGCGCGGTCCCGTTGCCTTCTAAGGTGCAAGCGGTGTCGGAATTTCCCCGCCCGGTCTCTGTTAAGGCATTGCAGGAATTCTTAGGCATGGTGAATTTCTGTAAACTCCTAATAAGACACGTTAGTCCCTAGCTAACGGGTCTGACCCTTTAGCCGAGCGGTTAGTGATGTCGCCTTGTGGTGCAGTACACCCGTATCGAATCCCGCACCGGGCAAGAAAATAACCGGTTACATTTCTATAACCGTTTCCTCCCTCGCGCTGCCCACCTCCTTCAGCCACTTTACAAAGCCCTGCGGCTTAAAAAGGCTAACGACCCTGTCGACTGGACTCCCGAACGGGTCCAGGCCTTTGACGGAGCTAAGTGCGCCCTGGCTAACGCTGCCCTCCTCGCCCATCCCACACCCACGGCATCTGACATAGCCGTGGGGGCTGTGTGGTTGAACAGCGTGTGGCGAATGCGTGGCAGCCACTCGCATTTTTTAGCCGCAAACTGCGAGATAGCGAGCGCAAGTACAGCGTTTTTGACCGGAAGTTGCTGGCACTGCACCTTGCAACCCGGTATTTCCGCTTCCTGCTGGAGGGTCGCCCATTCTTATGTGGATCATAAACCGCTGACTTTCACCATGTCCAAGGTGACTGAGCCGTGGTCTGCTCGTCAGCAGCGCCACCTAGCGGCAATCTCCGAGTTCACAACGGACATTCAGCATGTGGCCGGGAAGTCCAACCCTGTTGCTGATTGTCTGTCGCGTGTGCTTGTGTGTCCTGTGCACCTTGGTGTGGATTTCTCCGCTATGGCTGCCGACCAGCCCAGCGACCCGGACGTCCTTGCCCTTAGGTCAACGCGTACCGGCCTCAAGCTAGAGGACGCTGTGATCCAGGAAGGCAGTCCTGCCCTCCTCTGCGATGTCTCCGCCGGCCGTCCCCGCCCCGTTGTTCCAGTGGCCTGGCGCCGTCGAGTTTTCGATTCGATTCACTCCCTCTCGCACCCTGGAGTTCGGGCGTCGGTGAAGTTGGTCGGTTCCAAGTTCGTCTGGCCTGGCCTCCGCAAGGACGTCAAGGGGTGGGCAGCTGCATGTGTAGCGTGCCAGCGCGCTAAGGTCCACCAGCATACTAAGTCGCCCCTCGAACCGTTTCCGATCCCGGCCAGACATTTCGACCACGTGCATGTGGACCTAGTGGGCCCCTCTACCTTCTTCACAGGGTTTTACGCACCTGCTCACAATGGTAGATCGGACCACCAGGTGGCCAGAGGCTGTCCCTCTGTCCTCCACAACATCCATGTTCCACGCGCTTTTTTCCCCCTCCTGGGTTGCCCGTTTCGGCACTCCGTCAGATATCACCTCAGACAGGGGCCCCCAGTTCGTGTCAGAGCTCTGGTCGGTACTTGCGCGATCCTTGGGTGTGCAGGTACACCGCACTACCGCGTATCACCCTCAGGCTAACGCCTTGTGTGAACGTTTTCACCGGTCGCTCAAGGCAGCGCTGCGTGCTGCGCTCTCGGATGGTAACTGGGTGGATTGTTTACCTTGGGTTATGCTCGGGTTGCGTTCGAGGACCTCGACGCCTCGCCCGCTGAGCTGGTGCTCGGTCAGCCGCTCCGCGTCCCTGGGGAATTTTTGCCTGGGAGTTCCGCTCCTCGACCCCGTCCGGCCGTTTATCCTTTTTTGTCCGACAGCACTCGGGTTCCAGGCCCCGCGGTCGTTCGTGCCTGCGGAGCTCATGTCGGCTCGTTTTGTTTTTGTATGGCATGATGCTCACCGCTCGCCCCTCTAACCCCCATACGATGGCCCATTTCGGGTTCTTGAGACGGGTCCTAAGGGTTTTGTGCTGGATATGTGTGGGCGTAGGGAGCGTGTCACGCCTGATAGGCTTAAACCGGCGCACAGGGTGGCAGGCGAAGTTGTGTTTCCAGCCCAGGTTCCCCGTCGGGGTCGTCCTCCTTCCAGGACCCCGGCAGTGTCTTCACGGGTTCAGCGTTCTGCTTCTTAGCTGGCTTTGGACTGTGTTTCACCTACTGTTTTGGCTGAGGGACGGCGCAGCTGTTATGGCAGGCTGCTTAAGCCTCCAGTGAGACACTAATTTTCTTTCCAGGAGTCCCTTCTGGGTGTTCGGGGGGGGGGGGGCTGTGTGGCGGACACTAGGGGCTATGCCTCTCACCCAGCAGGACTGTGAGCTGGGGGCGTGGTTTACGTTCCCGGGCTTGCTGGTGCAGGGTTGTTCCTGCTGTAGTTTTTTTTTTTTTGGTTTTTGGAGTTGAGGAATAAACATCAAACTCGCCTTCGTCTGCTGTGTTTTTCCTCATCCTGCCACAACATGAGATTTCTTAGAAGAGCCTGAAAGGTATTGACTCCTGCAGCCACATACATTTCACTTGCACTACACCACCTAGGTCTTTTTAGCAGTATTCTCATTGCATCATTATAAGCCACTCGAAGCCTCTGTAAGCTTGCTTTTTTTGTAGTTTGACCACAGGTGTGCTATATAAAGTGGTGCACAATATGCTCTGAACAGAGACATCTTCACACACATAGTAAACTTGCGTGAGAGCGTATTTGCTTGTGCATACATCATGCAGCATTGCCTATAAATATCATCATCGTCTGTCATTTGTTAAGTAATATAGTGCCCAAGATATTTCACCTTATTACATACCGCAAGATTATTATCAGACAATATAAAATCAGGAAATTTTAAATAATTTGACCTCTTTGGTTCTGCAGATTATGACAACACTCTTACTAGCATTGTATTTGATATCATGCTCCACACCATACACAGAACATATATCAAGGAGCTGCTGGAGACCAGCGCTACAGGGACTAAGGATGACAAGGTCATCCGCATACATAATATGGTTCACCAAGGTATTACCAATCATGCACTCAGTGTTACAGGCTTTCAACTGCTTGGACAAATCATCAGAATATAAATTGCAGCGAACTGGAGACAGAATTTCCCCTTGTCGGACACCATTGCTAACCCCAAATGGGGCTGAGACACTATTACCCCATTTTACTTGCATAGTCTGGTGGGCATACCAATAAGCCAGAATCCTCACAATGTAGTATTTAGGGACCCCTCTTTGACTCAATTTAACAAACAACTTTCTATGATTAACACGACCAAAAGCTTTAGAAGTATCAATAAAACACACAAGAGGACTAGGTCTTCTGACAGCATTGTAGCAAATTCGGGGGGCAGTCATGGAGACCATCGCCACAGCCGGGACGCGAACCCGTGTTTTCCACCCCGCAAGCGACAATGTTAACCAGTCGATTATAGTGTCCAACCCGTTAGTCAAGGACCAACATGTCTACTTATCCATGCACGTTTCACTACCCCCCCCCCTCCTTCGGGAAGCGCTTCAGCATATCAGCTCCCTCACACCTCTGGGCACACGCGCTTCCGATGACCTCACGGTCTCACCATCCCACTTCTGACACCAATGTAGCGAATTAGGGGGGCAACCACAGGAACTGCCGCGGCCGGGACGCGAACCCGTATCGCCCGCACCGCCGGAGACACGTTGGTCCTTGGCTGACGGGTCTGACCCTTTAGTCGAGCGGTCAGCGATGTCTCCCGCGGTGCGGCGATACGGGTTCGCGTCCCGGCCGCGGCAGTTCCTGTGGTTGCCCCCCACCCCCCACCCCCCTCGAATTCGCTACAGTATGCTGGCTAGAGCTATAGGCCTGTTGTTAGCTGCATACTTTACCAGCTTTGTCCTTAATGACTGGCACTAACAGTACAGACACCGACGAGTCTGGTAACAAGCCATGGACCATAAAGCCAGTAAAACAAATAGCAAGGAGAGGAGCTATCCTTGGACTGGTATATTTAAGGTGTTCAGCAGTAATATCATATAAACCTCCTGCTTTGTTAACAGACAGCTTGTTTATAGCTTGGTACACCTCGTGTGGCATGATCACCATTGAATCATCACTCTCAATATTGCCCACCGTATCACTTTGGACACAGCTGAATAAGGTACTCTAATGCTGTCTACATAACTCAGCAATATTGTCTGTACCGGAGATACCATCAACAATGCATGGTAGAGATGTTTCATAATTGTTGCGAACTCACTTCTTTCCAAAAATTAGCAGGATTATTTCCTAGCAGCTTCTTAGCCATGGAATCTGCCCTCGTGGCTTGCTCATTTCAACAAATGAAGTGAATGGCATCTTGCATTAGTGAGCTTCTTGTGTTCAAGCTCAGCCTTTGTCTGGGTCTGCCTGCCATAGCCAAGGATTTAAAGGCTTCACTGGCTTCTTCATGATACCCAGCTACATACTTGTTCCAGCCAGGCCTGATGTTATGTCTTATTTGTGTACTTATAGTAGGGCGTACTACCCTCATACAGAGCTCTAACAATATCATCATACAAGCAGCAGAGATCTCACCTATGTCTCATATCCTTACAATTAATGTCTCTGCACATAACTGCATCTCTAAGTAGATGTATTTTACCCAAGGTTTCATCTGTATGGGCATGATAGGCTAAGATGTCCTCCTTTGTAAGAGTTGATCAGTCCAACCTTCCTGCATTGTCACTATCTCCATTACTAGATAGCACAGGTAGATGTTCAACATTTATAGCCATAGCAAGAGATATGTGATTAGCCATTATATATTTTTTCTTTTCTTTTTTGTTATATCTTTTTTGTAATGTATAGTAGCTGAATTAACTTGAGTAGATGAGAAGGGGTAGGAAAAAATAAGTGCATACTTCCTCCTACTCCCTTTCGAACACGTAACAAATATCTGATGTATATGGAGATTTGTTTGCTGAGTTTGATGTGTGGATTTGTTGATCACTTCAGATTATCGGCAATGAATTATCTGTATGTTACATCGTGCTTGTTTACATGTTCGAAATAAATCATCTTTCATTTATTCATTCATTATTGTAAAATATTTTATCCTAAATGCAACTTGGATATATTTTTATAATCAAATAAGTGTGATTAACAAAATCCGGGACTTTACAAAACAATTTCCTTACTGTAAATGCTAGTTCAGCGTTTCATTATAGGTCCACTCTTATATCTGCAGCAGTCCTATATAACAGTTGAACAAATTCCTGAGGTAAATGAGCAAATCCCTAAAACTGACTCATAGACTAAATATTACATAGAAAAATGTGCTCAAAATTCACAATATTGACTAAAAACAAAAACAACAGATAGCATCAAAATATTAGTCAGTGAGTTTAATATAAATTTGGATTCGATATTTGATAACATAAATCTTCAGAAACTTTTCAAAACATAAACAATACCTTTGCAAAATAAAATCTTCAAGGTACAATGCTGCAAGATGATCCGATTCAAGTTCACCAGCACAGCAAATGAAAAAAATGCTGTAAACAGTTTGGCTCCACTCAAATTTGTACACCCACTGAAGGCAATATTTATTCATAAAACACATCTTTGAAAAACTGCGCTCAATGAACAAAACAACTGTGACTTGCATTGGTCCGAGTTGATCAGCAGACATGTCACATTTTTATCTTCTCACATTTTTATTCAATTTCTCACAGTCTGCTTATGTTGGGGGGAAATTAGTGAATATTTTATCAATAAACTAAAATGTCACAACAGCCCCAGTAAGTGCTAGGTAACCCAAATGCTTGAGTATTATTTTTGAGGACTGTTAAGTGTAATGTTTAACTTTTAATATGCAATAAATACCCTCTCACTAAAACTGGAAGGTCCACAAAGATGTTTTTTTCTACGAACAACTTACAAGTGAAAATGACTTTAACAGTACATTTTATACAAAAATGTCATCTTAATGTAGAGTAAAAGTTCTCATCTTTAATCACTTTGCTTCTTATGTCATGGAGATGTGCCTATAGGCTTTATCACAATTATTTAACAAAAGTTTTTCATGCCTTGTGAAACCAATTAAAGGCTTCTGTGTTCAGCACTTAAGTACTGTTTAAAAATGAACAGTTTGCTGTGTTTATGTTTTTTTGCTGTGCAAACTCGGCAATGGAACAGAAAAACGTGTGCTTGTTTGGTACCTTCATTTATGCGCGCTTTCTGTGAAATACTGAATTTAATATTTTTTAATTTTATCTATCTTTACTTACTCTTGAGAACTAAAAAGTAGAGTCAAAGACTAGCTCAGACAGGTTTCCTCCTCTCAGTATTGTGTATCTAACACTGAGTGTCCTGAGGGAAGACATCTTGATCTCTCAGCATCAGCAATGACTGCTTTTTGGCATCATCATCATCGACGTCCTGCAACACACCTTGAACCAAGGATGAACAGCTCTGCAGCAGCTCAGACTGAGCTGTCATCTCCTTCTGCAACACAGCAGATTGGTCCGTTGCCTTGTCCACCTGTGTCTGAACTTCCTCCACCCACTGTTTTAACTGCACTTTGACAGCATTCATTCCTTGGTCCAGCTTTTCCTGTCTGCCCTTCAGCTCTTCCAACAAATGCTGTGTTGCACTGGAAATCTGTTTTCTTTCACTTCCTCTCGACCTGGAAGGTGCATGGCGACGCAGCATGTACCCCTCAAACTCTTCTGGGCTGAGGTTGAGTGCTGGGCCATCCAACTTTTCAATGAAGGCAACAGCACAAGACTAAAATAGAAGACGAGGACAGAGAAATAAGTAAAACTCGTAACTCTCAAAAGAGTCGATTGATGTGTGCTGGACCAGGAAGTAAATAAGTTACACGGACAAAAAAAACTAACCAAATTTGTAAAATAGTAGCCACTCTCTCCTGCCATCAGACTGTGGGGAAGACCAAAGCGGATAACATATTGCATGTTTGAGTGGAGACGAGGTGGGTTGGCCTTAAGCACCACATAAATTAAGCCAGAAAGGAAATCATCAGCATTAGCCGGCTCGTTGTTTGACATCGAGAGAGCCTCGAAGACATGCTGGCTGCATTTGGACACACATGCAAGTTTGTCCTGAGGCGCTCGTTTGGCATCCATCTCAATTATAGCTGTTGAAGCAAAGGGTAAAAAAAAAAATCTAAGTATTGACTCTAGCAGTAAGGCCATGGTAATTATGTTTATAGCAAAGTCAAACTCAGTAAATCAACACATCAAAGTCGTCTTACAGATGTTAAAGTACCGAAATAGTGAATAACCTGTTATAGCCGGTAGAAAGGGATCCCCTGCGATTGCAGTTCTTTTATCAGGGAATGGTACGCTCAGCATCTGTGGAGTAACCCAATTTAAGGACCTGACAAAGTTAATAAGACATTGGTAAGCTACAGACAGGACCTCTGCGGAGAGGTTTACATTAAACAAATGGAATAGATTGGTTTCACAGAAAGTCACACTGATATAAAGCTTACCGTATTCTTCTCTGGAGAATAAGGTCCCTCTGCTCATCATCACAGCTGTCATGGCAGAAAACCCATTTATGCAAACGGGTCATTAACAGTTTCTCAACGTGCTCCATCATCTGAGAGACCTGAGCCTCAGAAAAACCTGAAATTAAAAAAACAATAGCAGAAACTGAGGCCTATGTGTTGTTTACAAAACAGACTGACACAAAATAACTCAATTAGTCTATACTCACCACTGAAATAATCAGCAATATTCTGGTAGAAATCTTGCACCAAGTCAGACTGCTTCTGAACTTCTAGGTCCTGTAAAATGCCAATACTCTGTAGTCAAAAGAGCTCTAAAACATCCAGCAGAACATGAGAATTCTATTGTGTTGTATTTTTTTTTATATATTTGTGACAGAATAAAAAGCAGATGAGACTGTTACGTGATAAGCCTCCATAGTAGTTAAGAAGGCTGTGCAGCGGGACTGTAAACGCTGGGAGGGAGGGCTCCTAAGTAGCTTCAGAAAACCAGTGAAGTCCCCAGGCTCTAGACTTTGGTATGCTTTTAGAGCATTGGTATGGCTTTCAGAAGACTCTATCAAAAGAAAACAAAGGTGTTATTCAACTAACTTTGTACAAGTAGGTAAGGGAGTTCAACTCCAATTAATTTGTATTAAACTCAGTAGCCATCATCATCTCAAAGAAACAACTTATTAAAGAGTAATTTTCTTTTTCAGAGTGGGTAGATTGGGTACTTTGGTGAATGACACTGTAAATGGTAAATGGACTACATTTTATATAGCGCTTTTCTAGTCTACCGACCACTCAAAGCACTTTACAGTGTATGCCTCACATTCACCCATTCATACACTGATGGCGGAGGCTGCCATGCAAGGTGCCAACCTGCTCATCAGGAGCAGTTAAGGATTCAGTGTCTTGCTCAAGGACACTTCAACACGCTCTCCACAGGAGCCAGGGATTGAACCGGCGACCTTCCGATTACTAGACGACCCGCTCTACCTTCTGAGCCATGCTGCCCCAGTGTGCAAGAAGGGCCAGTAACAGCACAGCCTGATAGCATCTACAAACCCCAATTCCAATGAAGTTGGGACGTTGTGTAAAACGTAAATAAAAACAGAATACAATGATTTGCAAATCCTTTTCGACCTATATTCAACTGAATATACTACAAAGACAAGATATTTAATGTTCAAACTGATAAACTTTATTGGGTTTTTTTTTTCAAATATTCACTCATTTTGAATTTGATGCCAGCAACATGTTCCAAAAAAGCTGGGACAGGGGCATGTTTACCACTGTGTTACATCACTTTTCCTTTTAACAACACTCAATAAGCATTTGGGAACTGAGGACACTAATTGTTGAAGCTTTGTAGGTGGAATTCTTTCCCATTCTTGCTTGATGTACGACTTCAGTTGCTCAACTGTCCGGGGTCTCCGTTGTCGTATTTTGCGCTTCATAATGCGCCACACATTTTCAATGGGAGACAGGTCTGGACTACAGGCAGGCCAGTCTAGTAACTGCACTCTTTTACTACAAAGTCACGCTGTTGTAACACGTGCAGAATGTGGCTTGGCATTGTCTTGCTGAAATAAGCACGGACGTCCCTGAAAAAGACGCCGCTTGGATGGCAGCATATGTTGCTCCAAAACCTGTATGTACCTCTCAGCATTAATGTTGCCTTCACAGATGTGCAAGTTACCCATGCCATGGGCACTAACACACCCCCACACCATCACAGATGCTGGCTTTTGAACTTTGCACTGATAATAATCTGCATGGTCCTTTTCCTCTTTAGCCCGGAGGACAAGACGTCCATGATTTCCAAAAACAATTTGGAGTGTAGACTCGTCAGACCACAGCACACTTTTCCACTTTGCGTCAGTCCATCTCAGATGAGCTTGGGCCCAGAGAAGCTGGCGGCGTTTCTGGGTGTTGTTGATATAATGACTTTCGCTTTGCATGGCAGAGTTTTAACTTGCACTTGTAGATTTAGCGACGAACTGTGTTAACTGACGATGGTTTTCCCAAGTGTTCCTGAGCCCACGTAGTAATATCCTTTACAGAATGATGTTGGTTTTTAATGCGGTGCCGCCTGAGGGATCGAAGGTCACAGACATTCAATGTTGGATTTTGGCCTTGCTGCTTACGTGCAGAGATTTCTCCGGATTCTCTCAATATTTTGATCATATTATGGACTGTAGATGATGAAATCCTTAAATTCCTTGCAATTGTATGTTGAGAAACGTTGTTGTTAAACTGTTTGACTATTTGCTCACGCAGTTGTTCACAAAGTGGTGAACCTCGCCCCATCCTTGTTTGTGAACGACTGAGCCTTTCGGGGATGCTCCTTTTATACCCAATCATGACACTCACCTGTTTCCAATTAACCTGTTCACCTGTGGAATGTTCCAAACAGGTGGTTTTTGAGCATTCCTAAACTTTCCCAGTCTTTTGTTGCCCCTGTCCCAGCTTCTTTGGAACGTGTTGCAGGCACCAAATTCAAAATGAGTGAATACTTGCAAAAAACAATAAAGTTTATCAGTTTGAACATTAAATATCTTGTCTTTGTAGTGTATTCAACTGAATATAGGTCGAAAAGGATTTGCAAATCATTGTATTCTGTTTTTATTCACGTTTTACACAACTTCCCAGCTTCATTGGAATTGAGGTTTGTATTACTATAGGGTAATTCATTGTGCTGGGCTATGGATTAGTAGCATTAATATTAGCTTGTTGTATGAATGGAGTCTCTGTTTGAAAGCAGGAGTATGGCATGAGACTATAATATCAAGCACATGCTGGAAACCACTGATGACACAGTTATTATAAGCCTGTTACCAGATCATGAGACAGAGCATGAGCCTCTGGGTTTTTGAGAGGTTTTATGATAGTGGAGTGATGTTTTCCTTCGCCTTAGTTTGTCCAAACAGGAGACAAATGTCTAAAACCTTTATCAATAGTTTAAACATGGAATCATTAAAATGAAAGTATCATTTAGCTGTTAACTAAATTTTGAATATAACACTTAGTATTTTTAGTGGGGTCAACACATTGTAATTTTTAGAAATGCTCAAGCATGTCAACATAGCTCTGCATTTGTTGTACATATTTCTTTGGGATACATAGTGTCATACAGAAATACTCAAACTGCCATGTAAGGCAGGGGCTATTTAAATCAATGAGCATTTTATGCTAACTTGAGGCACTCCCCTAAGGGAGTCCCGGGCTAAGAGTGCATTCAAATACATTAATAAATGCAACTTTTTTCCTTTCCAACTTTGCTTGACCTCTCTTGAAAATGTTACACTGGCCAAGGGCAAGTTACAAGGAGAATTTGATTGTATGTTCATCTTGGGGAAATTAAACATTCTTTCGTACACAACGTCATGAATTTGATGTCAATTGATACTGATGTTGTTGTTCAACAGGAAGAACTACAAATTCACAAAGGCATTGCCGACAGAAAGCGCACTTACCATCCATGATAATGTCCATTTAGTGTTAGCCAATATAACAACAATAAAAAATCCATTCAGTTATGAGCGAAACAGGGTTCAGAAAGAAACAGAGCATGCTCTATAGCCTACAATCAAAGCCAGTCTGACAATACACATAAGGAAAAAAGGAAAAGAAATGATAAGGACTTATAATATTTTGCAATGACTCTCAGATACCTTAAAGCCATCACTGTGAATCTACAGCATCAACACTAAATAATACAATATCCATCCATCCATTATCCAAGCCGCTTATCCAAATTCGGGCGGGCGGGGAGACACCCTGGACAGGCCACCAGTCCATTACAGAGCCCACACACACACACACACACACACACACCATTTATGCTTATCTATACGGTTTCCCCTCTTCACTGTGCATCAGTAGGCCATTGCTTCCTTTCTCCAACACGCCAGTGTTTGACCGATCTTTTCCTGATGACAGTATGCAATTCATTGGAAAACTTTAAAACATAACAATGAAGCTATACAAATTGAAATGGACCATAGTCTAGGAATCTGATCTTTCCTTCCGTCAAAGTTGTTCTGAACACTCCTTGTCATGGATGCTGCAAAAAAAAAACTTCCGTGTCACATTCATTCTAAAGGAACATTCCTTGGTCTAGTTCAGTAAGATAAAGAGATATACTTTAGTAATCCCCATGGGGAAATTCAACCCATCCTAGCTGTATAGCTAAGCACAGTGGGCAGCCGCCGTGCAGAGCCTGGAGACTAAATCCAGCTCTTTTTGCCATGCCTCGATCAGGGGTAGACAGGACTATTCATCTTAACATGCATGTCTTTGATGGTGGGAGAAAACCAGAGCACCGAGCTGAAACCCATGCAGACATGTGGAGAACACGCAAACTCCACACACAAACGACCTGGGAAGGCCTGGGGTTCGAACCCAGGACCTTCTTGTTGTGAGGCAATAGTGCTAACCACGGGGCCCCTGTGCTGCCGGTATTGAGATGCACCCTAAATCAAGAACTCAAAGCCCTTGATAATTCCATGTGCAACTAGCTTGGTAAACTATAACAAATAGGCAAACACTCTCCACCACACAACTTCACCTTCCCAGTCACTCAGAGGTTTGCTTTTTCCATTCTTTATGTGCCCTGCACATTTCTGTATAATTTGTTTATTTAGTTTAACGTAATTCATCCATGTGCCATCTACAGCCAATGTGTATGCAGGTTTTCTTCCGACTCAACACTAACACATGATTGAATACCACTGATTTTAGAGTATTTGTTGTATGCCCTGTCACAAACCATATTTCCCATAAGGGACAAAAAGTCAAAAGTTTTATGCAACTCAGTTGCATGAAAACAAAGCCAATAGCTGTGACTAAATAATAATTTGACATTCAAAACAGACTTAATTTCCTCTTTTTACCAGGAGCATGGGCCCAAGACACAAGGTAGTGTGTGCCAAGGAGAAACATGTGGTTAAGTGGCTGGCACAGTAATACTGTCACTCAGACAACAAACCTATTCTAGACATTCCAACTGATGGTGTTACACAAATAACATGATGTGCCTTTGATAATGTATGTTGCTTGCAACAGTTAAATTATTTTATTAGTTACTGAAAGCAAAATATTGCAATGTTGCAACTATGCTTGCAAAAACGTTACCTATGAAGAGAGCAATACCTTGACGCTTTGGAGGTGAAGGGCTACCCCAGAAGAGTCTCATCATTGTATTTACTCGGCGACCCTTCTCCGTATTCTTCTTCTCCTCAAATTTGGAGAAAGTAAGCGGCGCTCCATCATTGCTTTGGCTACATGAAAGGCCAACATTAGGCACATACACCAAAGAAAAACAGCCATTAAATACAAAGTGAAGTCAAAATTTAAAATCTTTGGCTTTACCCTGCGTCTTGCCTCTGGGCTCCAGCTTTACGGGTTCTCTCTCTCCAGCACTTGGAGCAAAAGCCTTGCCATGCAGGGTTTCCATAATACCCACAGGCATTCTTGCATAGGAGTTCTGCCTGAGAAACTCGTATTCCTCTTTGCTTATCTGTCCACATTGTTGAGCACTTTCCCTCTGTTTCCCGTCTCTCGTACTTCCACCTGTTGGACAGAAGGTAATCAGAACGTGGCTGATCTTTGATCATTCACGAGAGAAGCTTCTGTCTGTGTAAAAATGCTAACTTAAATAGTCCACTTACACAACAGTGGCAGAGAACTGAGTGTATCCATAAGTCTTCGACTGTAGGGGTTGCAGCATGCAGCCCCAAGTGGACTGTCAAGTCACAAACATTTGTAAAGCCCTCAGTCACAGTTGCGTTCCAGGGGGCTTTACAATCACATTACATTCTTCAGAACAGTTGAATAGAATAAATGCCTTTGTTCCCCTATTAGCATACCCCCGTGAAGCAGAAACTCTATGGGAAAAACCCGGACGACGAATTTTGCCTACAGCAAATCAAGGCAGAACCACAACTTCCTCCATAGAGCCAACTAATGTGATGTAGCCACATAAAATGTCTTTAGAAAGTCCCTTAGCAGCGCCTTACCCCATTATTTTACCTACTGATTAAATCCTAGTAGGCAGAGGAAAAAGTTTATAGCACAGATAGTCGGAGAAGAGTCAGCTGGGAAATCGGTTTCTATCGGCTTGACTTAATTCAGCTTGCTTGCTATTTTCAAACTGCGTTAGCTTCCTGATGCGCTTAATAAACACATACGGGGTTAAGAAACACAGTTTGTTCGGATAACACTACCGTTTGAAACAACATACCGATAACCTTACCTCGTAGCTTCGCCCGTCAGCTGGGAAGGAGACGCGGTAGCTGTCGAAGAAAAATGATCTCTGTACTAACGGCACCGGAAAGTTTGTTCACCCTCCCGCTGCTCTTCTAATCGATCTACCGCGCTTTCGATACGGAAGCAACTCTCCTCGAAACTTAAACCTTTTTTTTTTTTTTGTCTGAGTGTGATACAGAGTCGACAAGTGAACAAATTAACTTAAAACGCCCCAAAAAACCCAACCGCGGCCATCTGGTCATCTGTTCTTTCCCTACTTGTTGACAACCGGAAAAAGCTCGGCTCTCGGCGCAGGGGACGCCGCCTTTGGTCACATGGCGTCATTGTTACTTTTTTCTTTTTTTTGTTATTAAATTTTACTACACAAGGTCAAAGAATAGATATAGATGTAACATTATGAATACAGTAATGAATAGATATGACAGTACGAATATAGTAATGAAATACAAATAAACAACATAAAAACTAAGATACAGTACGTCGTAGCTACTTGGTTTCAAGAGAAGAGGGTTACAATGTTAAACCCATTATGCTGTCCTCCAATGAATTGGTACGTTTTTAGTGGGAAATTAGTAGGAATTTCTTTAGTTATTCTTGCTTATACCTAAAAACAATACATTTTGATCATACAATCAGATCACATTTACGATTAGGCATTATTTCACAAGATATATTTGGTATATTTAACATTGCTCTTCTAGACCCCGTGTTCGTCCTCATGAGCCCCTCCCCTCCTTGCAGCGTCGGTTGCTAGGCGACAAGACGCTCAGCGAAAGCGGTGCAGTTTCTACCATTGTAGGTTAAGTAAAAACAAAACTCTCACAGAATGACAGCTCTTTAAAATCGATAATAAATAACTCAGCCTTGTAATGTGGAGTATTTCAGAATAGTTGAAGACGTGGACATGAGAGTTACGGTTAATTTATTCGTTGAATTCACTCTTTTGATTGAAGTTAGCCATTTAGCTAGCTACCCCACGTTATGTTAGCTAACGTTGTAAGATTTGGTGATCGAGTAGTGTAGACATAATCGGACTGTCAAGGTCAATCAAATCTTACTTTATTCAGACACATAGGTCCATATTTTAAAAAAATCAATCAGTAGCGCCCCGAGTGAAAGCTGAATTTATTAAAAAGTCAGTAATATCAATCGTTCCTCGAATCGAAGCGGGTGAGTAGTATCATGTCGTATAATGACACTGATAAAAATTACCTCTTGGAAAGTCTGCGAGAAAAACAGCAAAATACCGACACCACGGAGGACGAGAATGTCATCGATGATGAAGAGGATCTCAGTCCAGAACAGGAGGGCAGTGAGGAGGGAGAGAGGAGGGATCCAGGTGGAACTGGTCCATCAGAGAGTGCTCAACCAAAGTCGACAGGGGATTCATTTACCTCTCAAGTCTACACTGCAACCACAAAGACACTTTCGCTGAAAGAGAAACAAATTCATGACCAAACACATGCATTGGTAATTGAGTGCTATCATCAACATCAGATGAAGTAAATATGTAAGGCACAAGCTATTTGCATCTGCACTGTCTAGATTTGTTTATGGACCATCTAGATTTTTCAATGTACATGAGACATTTAAAAAAGGTATGTAATGAAACAAATATACTTACAACAAGTTCATTTTTCTCTACAGATAGCTAGAATTACAAACGCTATTTTGTCAATTATGCAGACATTGGAATGGGCCTTTGGGATAAATCGTGCTCTACCTGTCTTCAGTCTGCAAGACGAGGATCAGCTAGTGATCCTGTATGCTGGCTCCCATGTTGGTGTCATGTACAATCACACCTCAAACTCCCAGCACCTACTTCAGGTAAAAAAAAAGTTTTTTTTTAAAAATCACTCGAGGTTGTTGTCTAAATTGAGAAGTCTGTAATGAGTAAATAGTAAAAAACATGAGTCATAGTTACAACCTGTGATGTAATGTTGATGTTGCGTATGATAACATGTGGGTGTCAATGTGGAATTTATACTGCCAGAATTAATTAATAGTCATTATTCTCAACAGGGTCACAGCAACCCCATTTCTTGTTTGTGTGTGAGTGCAGACAGACGCTGGCTTGTGACTGCAGACAAGGGACATGAAAGCCTGGTTATTATTTGGGACTCTTACTCTGGGTAACGTTCTTTCATCTATGCAGTGAAATTAAAATTAATATGAACACTGTTTGTATTCTAAATAAGTTTCTATCTGAATTCATTTTTGGTGATTGACCATCACTCAAGGATCCCTGTGCGTACATTATTTGACTGTCAGCCTGAAGGGGGTTGCATAGCTTTAGCATTGTCCAAGGACGTCAAACACCTGGCAATTCTTGGGGCTGGAGAAGTTCAGGTAAGGCAGTTTGAAGTAAGGCTGGTCTAGACCAATTTGTTGATTTATCTAAAACAATATATAGCCCAAACAGAAATTATATGTTATTTTAATCCCCGTAGTAGTTAAGTTTACATTTGTGCAACAAAAGAGAGTAAATACCATGATCTGTTGTGTCATCTGTTATGATGAGTAGGAGACAGTTTGGAACAGAATCCAAAAAACATTGGTACACTTAGTAAGTCAATGTCATTTAGTTGAAATGGTGCAGGCCCAAATGTTATTGGTTTGTTTACCTTTGTAAGCAAGTTGTTCATGTTCACAAATAAGGATAACATCATTGCACTTGTCGGTTACAATACATATAGGGCTTGACCTAACCACGGGGGGGGGGGGGGTTGGGGGATTGTTATTTTTGTGAAAAACTCTTTTGCTGTCTCTGTGTTACGTTCTGTCTCTGCCAAAAGAATTTGAATTGCTTGCATTGAATGTCTCTCTAAATCCTAATAATAAGATGGTGGTAATCAGGGCCTATCACCCCTCGTCTGCTTATCAAAGGGCCTTAGATAAATTGATGAATCTTATATCTGTGTATGAGGCTTCTGCAGTTTTTTCATGGGTGACCCTAACCTTGACTGGTTATCTTCTACCTCTGATGGGCTAAAAGAAATATTCTATTGAACTAAATTTAATTCAGCTCATTTCTTCACCTACTCGGCCTGACAACAAAAATCCAAAAAAGTCGACCCTGATAGATATAATCATAATAAGCAAACCACATACATTCACAGCCAGTGGTGTGTTTGCCCTAGACTTTAGTCATCATTGTCCAATTTTCTGCATTACAGACTCCAGACAAAAAAAGTTCCCACCACATATTATTGTAAAGAGAGACTTTAAACATTTTGTTGAGCAGGCTTTTTTTCATGATTTATTTCTCAGTGATATTACAAGGTTATGTGTTATTCCTGACACAGAATTAGCCCTAAGCCATTTCACAGATGTTTTCAACTCTTCAGCAAATAACCATTATCATTAATCTAGTTTCCTTAAAGTCACAAAAGGGGTGCCACAGGGCTCAATATGAGGTCCTATGCTGTTCACATTGTGCATAAATGACCTGGGCTCATTGGTTAGTAACAGCTCTACTCATTTTTATGCTGACGACATGGTTATTTACGCATCGTTACCCTCTATTGACAAAGATTTGTCAAATTTAAAGTCAGATTTCTTTGGCTATTCAAAAGGCCCTGATTAAATGTAAGCTTTTTCTAAATCCAGATAAGACTAATTACATGGTATTCACCAGATCCCAAATGAAAAATCCTCTAAATTTTACTATCAATTACTGAGGCTCAAATTAAAAAAAAGTCACATGTTATAAGTACTTGGGGATCTGGTTAGATGGGAAATTATCTTTTAAAACTCTGTTGAAGAACTGACCAAGAAGCTAAATTTAAATTATGTTTATTTTTTAGAAATAAGCAGTACCTCACTTTTAGCACTAGGTTGCAGATTGTACAGGCAACATTCTTATCAGTGCCTGACTATCCAGATGCAATTTACATGCATGCTGCTGCCCTCAAGCTCTTGATGCAGTGTATAACAGTTCTCTTAGATTTATTACAGGTGACAGTTTTAGAACCCATCATTGTATCCTCTACAAGAAGGTCGAGTGGCCATCACTTTCCCCTCGAAGGGAACCACACTGTCTTTTTTTTATTTACAAAGCCATCCTTAATAAGCTAACATTTTATTTGTAATCCCTTTTAAGGATTAAAAATATATGACACCGTGTTGGTTCACAATCAATCAATCAGACTTTATTCGTATAGCACTTTTCAAATGTAAACAAACAAATGTAACACAAAGTGCTTCACACAATAAAACAATAAAATCTCCCCACCCTCACCAAAACAAAAAAACAACAACAACAACAACAACGGTCAGGTCAAGAAGGAAAAAAAGTACAGACGAATTTTATAAAAGTACAGACAAGTTTAGTAAAATAAATAAAAGTGCCATAAAAACTGATTAATTAAAAGTAACAACAATCAGAGCAGAATATCTAAAAATAACAAAATATACAACACACACACACACACACACACACACACACACACACACACACACACACACACACACACACACACACACACACACACACACACACACACACACACACACACACACACACACACACACACACACACCAAGAACTTAGGCATAGGCTGTTTCAAAAAGTAAGGTTTTTAACCTGCTTTTAAATGTGTCCAGTGTTGAGGCCTCTCTCAGGTATTCAGGCAGGGCGTTCCATCGACTTAGGCTGTAAATACAAAATGCAGCTTCCCCTGCTCTAGACTTAGCACTAGGGATGGTTAAAATACCACTGCCATTTGACCTGAGAGTTCTTGCTGGTTTGTAAGTAATTAGCATGTCTTTTATATAGTGTGGTGGCATATATTGTAATGTAAAATGTCTGTATTGAGTATGGCAGTTTGTGTGTGTGTCAGCCCTGTGATGGCCTGGTGGCCTGTCCAGGGTGTCTCCCTGCCTGCCGCCCAATGACTGCTGGGATGGGCTCCAGCATCCCAGGACCCTATGTAGGATAAGCGGCTTAGACAATAGATGGATGGATGGCAAGGCCATTTAGCGCTTTGTATACATCTAACAGAATTTTAACATCGATTCTAGTTTTGAAAGAGTTTAGTCTAGTTTTTAGTTCTGGTGGAACACATGCGCCCACATTTTGAATTAACTGTGGTTGGCACACAACTGATTTTGGGAGGCCGGTGAATAGTCCGTTACAGTAGTCTAGTCTACTTGTTATAAACACATGCATGGATTAATTTCTCACAGTCTGATTTTGATAGAAAGCCCTTAGTTTTAAAATGTTTTAAGATGGTAGAAAGCTGATCTTGTCAGATGATTGATGTGGCTCTTAAAATTTAGATCACTGTCTATGATTACACCGAGATTTCTAGCTTCGCTAGAGAGAGAGAGAGAGCTGAGATGAGCTGCAATTCTCTGTCTGAGTCTTTGAACGAAAAATAAGCATTTCTGTCTTGTTTTTGTTCAATTGTACAAAGTTCTCTGACATCCATAGATTAATATCATCAATACACTGAGTTAGGGAATGTATGGGATTTAGGTCATCAGGAGATAGGGCTATGTTCAGTTGTGAGTCATCTGCATAATTATGGCAATTTATTTTGTGTTTCTGTATAACATGTGCAAGTGGGAACATATAGAGATTAAATAGTAATGGTCCAAGAATCGAACCTTGGGGTACCCCACACATTATACCCACTTTGTCTGAGGAAAAGTCTCCTATAGACACAAAGAACTGCCTGTCCTGTAGGTCTGTTCTAAACCAGTTGAGAACCGCGCCAGAAAGACCGACCAATTTTTCTAATTTCTCTAGCAAAATATCATGACCAACAGTGTCGAAGGCGGCACTGAGATCCAGGAGCACAAGAACAGACAATTTATTAGAATCTGTGTTCATATGCAGATCGTTCACAACTTTGATAAGTGCTGTTTCTGTGCTATGGTGAGATCGAAAACCTGACTGATAAATGGCTAAAAGGTTGCTTGATATTAAATGGTTATTAACTTGAGAATAAACTTTTTTTCAAGTATTTTGCTAAGGAATGGTAAGTTGGAGATGGGCCTGTAGTTGGCAATAGCTGTCGCATCAAGATTGCTCTTCTTCAGACTTAGTTTAATGACAGCTGTCATAAGTGCTGCAGGAATTATACCTGCTTGAAGAGAGCAATTGATAATTTCTAAAAAAAAAAAAAATTAAATCATGTGCTAAGCAATTAAAAACATTTTAAAATGTGGTAGGGAGAGGATCCAAGCAGCAGGTGGAGGACCTGAGCTGCCCAACAATATTGTCTAGAATTTTAAAGTAGAGGGCCAAAGTGAAACATGCTGCCAGTGATATTTCTGGAGAACTGGAGGGTAGGTTCATTACTGGATCTTGAGGCACTAATGTTCTGTCTAATGGCAATAATTTTGTTATTGAAGAATGTAGCGAATTACTCACATTTTTATGTGGACAGCATCTCCGACGGGTGCAGAGATGGTGGATTAATAAGTCAATCAATAGTAGAGAAAAACATTTTACTATTGTTAATATTTTCATTAATGAGTTTAGAGAAAAAAGACTGTCTGACCTGTTTAATTTCTTTGCTACATTTGTTCAGTCTATCCTTGTAAATTGTGAACCTGAAGTTTAGTCTTTCTCCACTGTCATTCTGCCTGGCGACACTCTCTCTTAAGCTGCCTAACAACCACTCCATTTCTCCAGAGGGCTTTTTGTTTTTCTGGGGGGGGGGGTTCCCCGTTTTTCTCTCCCATTGTACTTTGCCAATTACCCCACTCTTCCGAGCCATCCCAGTCATTGCTCTACCCCCTCTGCCGATCCGGGGAGGGCTGCAGACTACCCCATGCCTCCTCTGATACATGTGGAGTTGCCAGCCGCTGTTTTTCACCTGACAGTGAGAAGTTTCGCCAGGGAAACGTAGCGCGCGGGAGGATCACATTATCCCCCCCCCCCCCCGAACAGGTGCCCCGACCGACCAAAGGAGACGCTAGTGCAGCGACCAGGACCCATACCCACATCCGGCTTCCCACTGCAGACACGGCCAATTGTGTCTGTAGGGACGCCCAACTAAGCCGGAGGTAACACGGGGATTCGAACCGGCGACCCCTGTGTTGGTTGGCATGTTTTTAGTTTTAACAGGTTGTCAACGTTGTCAAAGATGCAATGTTGCAATGCAAGTTGCAATGTTGTCAAAGATATTTCGTATTTTTGAGATGAAGTTGTTCACAAGAGCCTCAATTTGTGGTGCCATGAACGGCGACAGCTCATTTATAGTTTTCTTAAAGGTTTCAATTGTATTATTGTCGAGGGCGTCCGGGTAGCGTGGCGGTCTATTCCTTTGCCTATCAACACGAGGATCGCCGGTTCGAATCCCCATGTTACCTCCGGCTTGGTCAGGTGTCCCTACAGACACAATTGGCCGTGTCTGCAGGTGGGAAGCTGGATGTAGGTATGTGTCCTGGTCGCTGCACTAGCGCCTCCTCTGGCCGGTCGGGGCACCTGTTCAGGGCGGGGGATAGCGTGATCCTCCTACGCGCTACGCCCCCCCCCCTGGTGAAAGAAGTGGGTGGCAACTCCACATGTATGGGAGTAGGCAAGTGGTAGTCTGCAGCCCTCCCCAGATCGGCAGAGGGGGTGGAGCAGCGACGGGACAGCTCGGACGAGTAGGGTAATTGGTCGGATACAATTCGGGAGAAAAAGAGAGAAGAAAATTATTCTATATATAGAGGGAGAGGGAGAGAGAGAATTCGGGGGGCAGCCGAGAACCGCCGCAGCCGGGACGCGAACCCGGGTCTCCCCGCACCACGGGCGACTACATTAACCAGTCAACTAAGGGGTCAATGAAATGTTTTTTATTATGCGCGTGCTCTTCTGTTGTACAGGAGTAGCAGAGGCATCAAAAAATATACAACAGTGATCTGAAATAGCCACATTCATGACACAGGGTACATTAATCTTGAGTCCTTTGACATGACTAAGTCCAGAGCATGCGACATTGTGGGTGGGTCCAGAAACGTGCTGAGTGAGAGCAAATGCCTCACCTTTAATGCGTTACCTTGGATATTCCATATATGTATACAGAATTGGGAAAAAGTGCATTCTCTGACTATGGTAGTTATAGTTGGAATAAGGTTCAAGACTCCTTTAAGTTAGACAAATCTTTAACCATAGAACAGTTTAAGCTTCTGTTGAATGACGTCTTATATAATGAATGCTTGTAGAGCTGAAGGAACGGAGAAGACCGTAGGTTCACACTTTAGCCGTGTAGGCAACTTTCTTTAATAAACGGTAAATCAGAGAGACAACAAAACCACAGCTCGACTGAGCGGAGGCGGCAAGAAGAATCAGAAAACTGGCTGAACAACCATAACTTAACCCTGCGTTAACCTGCCAGGGCAACCCTGACTTAACCCTTAGTTCCTGGGGTGAATTCTATCCCCAATACGTGTCCACCACATGACCCCCCCCAGAATTCGCCCTAGTAATCGAAGTCAGGCAGGCGCGGGGGGATTACAGGCCGTCCGCGGCGGCTCTGGGTAACAGGGGCCGGAGTGTCTCTGGGAGGCATTGACGCAGGCCTGTGGAGGTCGGCCTGAGGAGCAGAAGAGGCAGCGCGGGCCTCCACGGGGGGAGGAGGCGGAGCCGGGGGACGACCGCGATGAGGAGGTTGGGCTAACTCCAACGGCTGCGTCAAGTCCAGGTGTGCGGGTTTAACTCGGTCCACTGAAACATGCTCGGCCGTGCCCCCAAAATCCACCACCAGGTGCTTAGTTCCTCGTTCCAGGACACGGAAGGGGCCGTCATAAGGGGGTTGCAGAGGGGGGCTGTGTGCGTCGTGACGGATGAACACGTAGTCCGCTGACTGCAGACCTGGGGGCACCTGGGACACCGGAGCGCCGTGTTGGGCGGTAGGGACGGGTGTGAAAGCTCTGACCCCATCCAGCAAGGAGGCTCGTTGGTCCACAGCTGACCAGGGATGCGTTGCGTTGGGCATGAAATCGCCTGGGACTCGCATCGGCGTGCCGTACACCAGCTCCGCAGAGGAGGCTTGTAGGTCTTCCTTCGGGGCGGTCCGCAGGCCCAGCATGACCCATGGGAGCTTGTCGACCCAGTTGCAGTCCTTGAGAGTAGCCCGAAGCGCAGCCTTCATGGACCGGTGGAAGCGCTCACATAGGCCGTTCGCCTGAGGGTGGTAGGCGGTAGTGCGGTGAAGCTTGACGCCTAGAGCCTCACCCACAGCATTCCATAGCTCTGAGGTAAACTGTGGCCCGCGGTCAGACGAAAGGTCGGAAGGCGTACCGAAACGTGAGACCCACGACCCAATAAAAGCCCGGGCCACATCAGCAGACGTCGTGGATGCCAGGGGAACAGCTTCAGGCCAGCGCGTAGTCCTGTCCACCACAGTGAAGAGGTAGGTGAACCCATGGGAGGGGGGTAGGGGACCAACCAGGTCGACGTGGACATGGTCAAATCGTCTCTCCGGCACTGCGAAGCGTTCCAGGGGTGCCTTAATGTGGCGGTGTATCTTAGCCCGCTGACAGGCAACACACGAGTCGGCCCACGCTTTCACGTCTCTCTTAAGTCCCTCCCACACAAACTTAGCAGAGGTCAGGCGCACGGATGGCTTACCGCCTGGATGAGAGAGGCCGTGCACAGCTTCAAACACGGGGCATCTCCAGCTGTCCGGGACAATGGGCCTCGGCTGTCCTGTGGAGACGTCACACAGGAGGGTGACACCTGTGTCGCTGAAAGGAACGTCCTGCAGGCGGAGCCGCGTGTCGGAGGTCCGGAGACGGAGGATGCTCGGGTCCGTGGCCTGGTCAGCGGCCATCTGTGCATAGTCCAGGCCTAGGTGGACCGCTCCAATCACTGCCCTAGAGAGGCAGTCAGCTACCTGGTTAGACTTACCAGCGACGTGCTGGATGTCGGTAGTGAATTCCGAAATGTAGGAGAGTTGTCGCCGTTGGCGAGCGGACCATGGCTCGGCCGTCTTGGACATGGCAAACGTGAGGGGCTTGTGGTCCACGTACGCAGTAAACTCGCGGCCCTCTAGCAGGAACCGGAAATGCCGGATGGCGAGCCAGAGACCGAGGAGTTCCCTGTCAAAAGTACTATACTTGCGCTCTCGGGGTGTAAGCTGGCGACTGAAAAAGGCCAAAGGCTGCCAAGCCCCACCCACCCACTGCTCGTGAACCGCACCAACAGCATAGTCCGATGCATCCGTGGTTATGGAAATAGGCGCTGTAGGTGAAGGATGCGCTAGCAGGGTAGCCTGGGAGAGCGCAGCTTTAGTCTCGGTGAACGCACGGTCCCGCTCTGCTGTCCAGTCGACCGCCTGGTTGGGGGACTTGCCTTTCAGCGCCTCGTACAGTGGCCGGATGATAAAGGCGGCTCAGGGAATGAAGCGGTGGTAGAATGTCACCATCCTGATGAACTCCCTGAGCGCACGAGCTGTTTGGGGGCGCGGAAAGGCTGCCACCACTTCCACCTTTGAGGGCAGGGGGACCGCCCCGTCCCCAGTGATGCGGTGCCCGAGGAAATCAATGGCCGTCAGCCCGAACCGGCACTTTGCCGGGTTGACGATCAGCCCATGCTGGCTGAGGCGTGTGAAGAGGGCATGAAGATGGGACAGGTGTTCTTCCTCGGAGGCGCTGGCGATGAGTATGTCGTCCAAATAGACGAAGATGAAAGGAAGGCCACAGAGCACTGAATCCATCAGCCGCTGAAAGGACTGGGCCGCGTTTTTGAGTCCAAATGGCATTCGTAGGAATTCAAATAGGCCGAATGGGGTAGTCACCGCTGTCTTGGGGATGTCCGAGGGGTACACGGGAACTTGATGATAACCACGGACCAGGTCGACTTTTGAGAAGATGCGTTTGCCAGACAGGTTTGCAGAAAAGTCCTGGATATGTGGGACAGGATAGCGGTCAGGCATGGTGGCGTCATTTAGTCGGCGGTAGTCCCCGCATGGGCGCCAACCTCCATCAGGCTTAGCGACGACGTGGAGTGGGGACGCCCATGGGCTGTCAGAGCGGCGGATGATCCCCATGCGTTCCAGGTGCTCGAACTCAGACTTGGCAATGGCGAGTTTGGCGGGGTCGAGACGCCTGGCTCTGGCGTAGACTGGGGGCCCCTTCGTAGCAATGTGATGCTCCACCCCATGCTTAGCAGTGGGTGCAGAGAAGGTAGGCTGGGTGAGGTCAGGGAACTCAGCGAGGAGGCGGTTGAACTTGTCTGCCTCTGAGAGAGAGTTGGCTAGACCTGCATAGGCCGCTT
This sequence comes from Lampris incognitus, assembly GCF_029633865.1. NCBI lineage: Eukaryota > Metazoa > Chordata > Actinopteri > Lampriformes > Lampridae > Lampris > Lampris incognitus. The sequence continues at coordinate 122,191,388 of NC_079211.1, forward strand.
CCCCCCGCGTTCATGCGAAGGAGGAGAAGGTTAAGGCGTCGACCAGACGGCTGTTCTGAATGTCCACTAGCAAACCGTAAGCGCACAAAAAATCAGCTCCGAGGAGGGGAAGCGTTACATTGGCCATGACGAACTCCCACGTGAAACGTTGTCCACCAAAACACAGTTCTACAGACCGCACGCCGTAGGTGTGGATAGGGCTGCCGTCAGCCGTCGCCAGCTGGGGGCCCCGCTCCCCGCCCATGATGTCGACGTCAGTAGCAGGGAGCACGCTTCTCTGTGCGCCCGTGTCACAGAGAAATCGCCGACTGGAGATGGTGTCGAGGATGAAGAGTAGCCTGCTCGTATCGCCAACACTCATGGCCACTACTGAGTGTTGGCCCTCTAGTTTCCCGTCGGCCTGTAGTTGCAGGGGGGACGGCACCGTTTAGCTTTCGCACCATACAGAGTCCAGAGGGCTTGTAGCGGTCTGACGCTGTGGCGCCACTGTCGGGCCAAGGTAGGAGCCAGCACCCCGGCATGGGAGGAACGTTGTGTAGCGACGAAGAATCGGTCAGCCTCCTTTGCCAGCTCACGGGGATCAGTGATGGTGGAGTTAGCGAGCGCAGTCTGGACGTGGGGCGGCATGTTGCGCAGAAACAGCTCCATAAACAGGAAACATGGCTTTTCTTGATCCAGTAGATTTAACATCATGCTCATTAGCTCCGATGGTCTGCCATCTCCCAAGCCCTGAATTGCGAAGAGGCGACGTGCTCTCTCCGTTGTTGACAGTTCAAAAGTTTCAAGGAGGAGATTTTTAAGTGCGGCGTATTTACCATCGGCCGGTGGGTTGGTTATGAAACCGCTTATCCTGGAAGCCGTAGCGCACCCCAGCGCTGCCACTACGTAGTAGTACCTGGTCTCGTCTGCTGTTATGTCTCTGAGCGCGAACTGTGCCTCAGCCTGCGCGAACCATGTAGCCGCGGAAGACTCCCAAAACTCCGGCAGTTTAATTGCAACGGCGTTCGTAGCCATAATGTGTGTGGTTTCAGAAAACTTATCCGAAAACCGACGTCGGGGTCACCAGTGTAGAGCCGAAGGAACGGAGAAGACCGTAGGTTCACACTTTAGCCGTGTAGGCAACTTTCCTTAATTAACGGTAAATCAGAGAGACAACAAAACCACAGCTCGACTGAGCGGAGGCGGCAAGAATAACCAGAAAACTGGCTGAACAACCATAACTTAACCCTGCGTTAACCTGCCAGGGCAACCCTGACTTAACCCTTAGTTCCTAGGGTGAATTCTATCCCCAATACGTGTCCACCACATGCTCCTGTTTTTTCTCAACATGTCTGTTTTGTCCTTGTGAAATGTACTTGTTTTACTGTGTTTTCTTTGTGTGTTTTTTATGTATTTTGTATGTTATGTTTGTGTTGCATTTCTGTTTTCTATAATTAATGTTGATTTCACACTTTTTACACCTTCTATCGTATAACTTATTTCTGATTATTTATTTGCAGGGCACCATTGTAAATGAGAGCTTTGCTCTCAATTGGTGTTTCCCTGATTAAATAATAAATAAATAAATAAATAAAGGATTAAAAAAATATCGACAGAATTTTCCAACATGTCAGGGATATGTGTTGAGTGTGACAATTCTGTTCTTAAAGTGTGCATTTACCCTGATGTTTAGTTGAATGAAATCCAGCTTCATTAAGTGAGCAAACATTCTTTGTTTCTGTCTTTTTAGAGGAAAACTTTTAAATTTCAATCTTGGCATGTCTTAATGCATACTGCCTACAGTAAAAGCAGGCTGCTTTTACAGTGTCCAGGGTGATCTTTTCACAGCATGTATGTATTTGGGACTGGACAAGTGAGAACGAGAAGCCTTTGTGCGTTACTGAACTCAGTCTTCAGCATGGTTTTCAAGTAAGTAATGTCCTTTCTATCTTATTTTTACTTATAATTATCACATAAGTATACAGATATGATGTGCACAAGGGTAATTTAAGTTATTTTTTCAGAATTACATAATTTTCAATCCCAATGACAGCACTGAACTGCTCAGCAATAGCAAGAGCCAAGTGTTATTTTACAAAATGGTAAGTGATACTATTTACTGTCATTAGTAGAAAACCAGTTGCTTTATGCACATGCAGAGTGAAACGATAAGATGGTTTATTTTCAGACCAAGAGAAGTCTGGAATATGCTGCCCCCAAGCTCCTCGATAAGGTAGAGATATTCTCTCAAAGAATTTGTAATTTGATTGATATTTACATTGTTCAACCTTCCCACCAGGACATTGTAGTGTTGAAACTTGAAATTGTGTTCACTACTTCACAAGGTTGCATTCACTGGTGTCTTTCTTGTCCTTCCTCAGACTTTCAACAGTGTTGTGGGTGTAATCAGTCAGTCTGTGTTTCACATGAAGGGGGTTCAGGCTCTAACAGCCACTGTAGCAGGAAACCTTGTGCTCTGGGATATGGTTGGGGGCTCTTCCAAAACGCAAAACACCAACAGACAAGCCATCAAGCTCATCCCACTTCAAAAAGATCCCATCACTGTGCTCACCTTAACTGACAGGTCTTCAGCGACAGAATTGTTTACAGTCTAAGGCTTGTATTTTTAACATGTAATTGGTGTCATGGTACCATATAGTTGTCTAACTTTTGCTTGTATGTTTTTTTATTTATTTTTTTATTTCACAGCTATATCATAACAGGTGATTCTCTTGGCCATATAAAATTTTATGATGAAAACTTCAGGATCATCAGCTGGTACAGTGAGTTCAGCCTAGATGCAATAGCATCCATCTCCTTTTCCAAAGAGTGTCCTCCCAGCCAGGGATATCAAGAGGACTGCACTATAGAGGCCAGACCATTTGTTACCAGGTATTATAAAAATGTCTGGTTACATCTCTTATCTAAACTGGTAAAGCTGTATCACACACAATGCAACCATCTTAGCAAGTTGTCTCCTCCCTTTTCTTGTAGGAACTTTGTTGTGTCCACAGTCAGCTCAACAGTGGTACATGTGAAAGCACAGGGGGATGTGCTTCAAACATTGTTATGTGAACATTGTGAACCTCTGCAAGCAGTGGCTTGCCATCCCAAACAGCCAATTGTTGCGATGGGCAGTCACAGTGGTATCTTGAAGGTGTGGGACTATAGCAGCAAAATGACAATCTCCAGCAGGGTTTTTGAGACCAAGCAAATTCAGTGTATCGCCTTTGACCCCCAAGGTAACCCATCATATGCCTCTTTCTGGTGGCACTGTATACTGTCACAATAATCAAATGCTCTTATACTACATGTAACCAATTTCGCTTAGCTGTGACATTTTCTTTCAAAGTTATCATACAGTTGATAGTGAATATCTACATTTAAACATGTGATTAGATTATGCTACAACAGTGGTTCTCAACTGCGGTTCTCAAGATCTCCTAGGACTGCTGTCAAATAGTTACCGATGTTCACTTATTGTGCCAGGTCTAAAAATTACCTGAATTAAGTATGGCACCATGGTCCAGTGGTTAGCACCAGTGGAGTAAGTTTCACTTGAACATTGGGGGGACACATTTAGTGGGGGGTCAGGGGGTCCTCCCCCTGGAAATTTTGAGCATCGCACATTTAATTTCCTGCATTCTGGTGAATTTGTATGCACCAATTTGCTCTTTTTCTACATCAATTTATTGTGGAAATGTCTTATTTATGTAAAAGAAAAACAACTTTCAGATAGGCTAGCCTATCGGATATCTTCTGTTACTTTCCTCTTGCTCATGTTGACTCTGTGAATGAAAGTAGTAGATGCATTTGAACTAATACAATACCCTTGGCACAAATTGGTTTGTAGATGTACCTATTATGTTATCTCATTATCAGTTCAAGTTCATTTAAGCTAACATAAACGTCTAGGGGCTACTGTTAGCAAGCGCTAGCTAGCTAGCTAGTTCGTGAGGGGGTCTGAACTGATAACCACAAACACAAGTTATAAACTAGATAAGGCTATAATTCATCCGGAAATACGTAAGAAAATCTAACTCAGAAACCCCAAAGGTAAGAAAGGGTGGTGTACTGGGCCAGACAAGCAAGCTGGCTAGCTACGTTACTGACACTTGCTTATACGATCGTTCACGCTCCGATCTCCTGGTTGTCAGGAGCAACTGCAAGACAGCAACGAGGTCGGCAATCCCAGTGGCAAGGTTAAAATGGTATGGTCCAAGCATAGGGGTGTATGAAATTGTTGGAAAACAAGTATGAATGACATTTTAAGTAGTTCGACTGTCTGTGTTGTTATTTTACCTTTTTTGGCGAGGGAGTTAACATTATCATTCATGATGTATTTTTTGGGAGGGACAAATTCACCTCTTCTAAATATTGAGGGGGACATGTCCCCCCTGACCCCCCCCCCGTAAGTGACGCCTGTAGTTAACACTGTTGCCTCACAGCAAGAATGTCCTGGTTTCGAACCCTAGGCCGACCCAGGTACTTTCTGTATGGAGTTTGCATGTTCTCCCTGTGTCTGCGTGGGTTTCCTCCCAACATCAGAAAGACATGCATGTTAGGGTTGATACTCCTGCCTGTGCCCTTGACCAAGGCAATGGAAAGAAGAACTGGAGTTGGTCCCCAGGCGCTGCAGCTGCCCACTGCTCCTATACAATAGGATGGGTTAAATGCAGAGAAAAGATTCATTGTAAGAATACAATGACAAAATAAAGTGTCTTTCTTTCTTCTCTTCCATTATAATTCTGTTATCCTCTTTCAATGTTGTACTCTGTAAATCGTGTAAACACAACATCCATTGCACGTTGTCCATCTTGGGAGAGCGATCCCTCTTCTGTTGCTCTCCCTGAGGTTTCGTCCTATTTTTTCTCCGTTAAAGGTTTTTTTTTTAGGGAGTTGTTCCTTATCAGATACGAGGGTCTAAGAACAGGATGTTGTGTTGCTGTAAAGCCCCTTGAGGCAAATTTGTAATTTGTGATATTGGGCTATACAAATAAAATTGCCTTGACTTGACTTCTCTTAAGCTGGAATAACTGGCTAGATCACCAGCTTTGAGAGCCCCGAGGACCAGAGTTTAAGAACCACTGTGTTGAAATAAAAGAGCCATTCACTATGTCTTTTAAATCTTTTAACAGGGTTTTACTTGGCTGTTGGCTTTGCCAGTGGAGCTCTCCATATACTGGATGCTTGTACTTTACAAAGTGATGCAGAAGGCTGTTTTGATTTCTGCCAAGACAGCATCAGTCACATCAGGTTCTCCCTAGACTCCCAGTATCTGGCCACTGCAGTAAGCAAATCCCTTTATATAGTGTCTTTAATTTATATAGTTGTATTTGTTTACTTGTTTTGAACAAGTGGTTCTGATTCTGAAAAAGTCAGCTTTCATATTTGTATTGAGGACATCCTGAAGTCTAGAAAAGTGTCACACCATCATTTTACTATTCTGTATTTGTTTAGTGTAATGCAAGACATGAACTTAAGGTGAAGGCAAGACAAAACAACCAATCAACTTGAAATTCACCTAGAGGATCAGACACATTATTGAGAATTAGCTACACAGTCCATCCAACCTTATGTTGATATCTGAGCCCACAATGTCTATCTTATTGAACATTGCTCAGAATGTCTCTGGTGCTGAATATTACACGCTTCACAGGATGTACTCAGGATTTGGAAAAGGAGGAGTTGCTATGAGTATAGAATGCAAAGTTACTGTTATGACTGAAAGTTGCTTTTGATTTAAAGGTGCACATGTTCATATTTTTGTCCTTGTTCTTATGACATTGTTAGGATACTGGAAAAGCAGTGACAGTGCTCCGCTTACAGACCAATACTGGGTTGCAGCATTGGAAATGTTTAGGCAGACACCATTCACACTACAAACCCATCAGAGACATTCTATTTGGGGTGTACGTGGACAGCCCTCGACCCAGACTGCTTTCTGTGGGCATGGATCGCAGACTTGTAAGTCCCCTTTTATTAACTGATAGAACATTTTGGACTAAAGTTTCTTACTTATGACTGTTTGTATTAAAATTATGAATGGTTAGCAAAAAAAATGGTCTTAGCCTTTCAAATCTGTGTGTGTGTTAGACCCGATGAGACTTAGACCTGATGAGAGGGTCTAAGGACAGTATGTTGTGTTGCCGTTAAACCCACTGAGGCAAATTTGTAATTTGTGATATTGGGCTATACAAATAAAATTGATTTGTTTTAATTTGATTTGTGTGTATGTGTGTGTGTGTGTGTGTGTGTGTGTGTGTGTGTGTGTGTGTGTGTGTGTGTGTGTTTGTGTGTAATAGGTAGAGTATGATCTGGACAACAGCGATGAGAACAAACTGCTGATTTTAAACTCAGTGCGGCTTGAGCAAAGTGCTGTGCCTACTTGCATGACTTGGTATCCTCCCCTCACTACTGAGCACTTTGTTCTCACTGCCTCAGACCAGTACAAGATGAAGCTTTTCAACAGCTCTACCAAGATGTGCAGGTCTGTAACAAGATGATCATTTGAAAAATTCTGCATTATCCTCCAATTCTGACCAAAATAAAAACTTGAAAAAAAATCCCATTTGTTTATCAATCACAGAAAGACTCTGCTTGGTCCAACCTATGGCTCTCCAGTTGAAAAAATTGTTGTACTTCCCATTTCTAAGGAACATGACATAGGCTCCTATTACTTAGCATATATCACAAAGGACAAGGTCAGTGCTTTCTACTTCTAGTATTTTGTTGACAAACCTGGCTAATATTTAAATCCAATGAATCTGTTTGAATATGACATTGTCATCTTGAAGTCAGTGGGCAATATGAACACGCCAGTGAATGACAAATTTATAAAAGTTAACAATTCTTTGCATAAATTAAATTCAAATTCAGTTTTCAGTGGAAGTATAAAATTGAAATTCGATTCAGCTTTGCAGAATTCAGCTTGAAATTTTAAACAATTTCACAGTATACTTCTAAATTGTTCACTGTTCATAAAGCACAATAATTGAAATGTTGACATTACAAGTAGGGCGGCACGAAGGTTCTGGGTTTGAGCTCCTGGGTTGTCCTACTTGGAGGTCGTCCCGGGTCATCCTCTGTCTGGAGTCTGCATGTTCTCCGTATGTCTGCGTGGGTTTCCTCTGGATGCTCCGGTTTCCTCCCACAGTCCAAAGACATGTAGGTTAGGTGAATCGGCCATACTAAATTGCCCCTAGGTATGAATGTGTGTGTGTGTATGTCAGCCCTGTGTGATGGCCTGGCGGCCTGTCCAGGGTGTCTCCCCGCCTGCCGCCCACTAACTGCTGGGATAGGCTCCAGTATCCCCGCGACCCTGAGAGCAGGATAAGCAGTTCGGATAATGGCTGGCTGGATGGATGGATGGATATTACAAGTCAGAATGTTGGTTTGTCATTCTTCAAGGTGGGCATACAGATTCTTCCCCTTGATGGGAACCCCTACAAGTCCAGTGCTTTGCTCTGCCATCCAACAGGAGTGTCAACTTTGGCCTGCTCTTATGATGGTCGATACGTTTTTACCGCTGGTGCATCTGACTGCACTGTCTTATCATGGGAGGTCAGCCTAAGGTAACCGAAAGAAATGTATGTGCAAATTAACCGTATTTTTCTCCAAATACTACTCTTGTAACCTTTTCTCTTCACAGTGCCTTAGAGGCAGCAGCTGCCTTGGGAGGAAAGGACTTGACACCCTACTACACTCTTGTAGAAGGAGGGAGAGATGGGGATTTCTTTAGAGTGAGTATAACTACCCTCTTTATATTCTGACCCCTACTATTAATTAGAGTGCCTCTGAGAAGCGTTAGGTTATAACTGATTACCACTTTCCCAAAGCTAGAAATCAGAAACATTTCAAAGATCTCAAATGGCTTTGTGTGTATGTGTTCATGAGCTTCGTTTGCTTGCTGTTTGCTTTGGGAGAATGTGAAGTAAGACCAATTCCAATTACCACATTATAGCAGCACAGGGGATGGACAGATGAGAACCAACAAAGTGTGTGCTCAGCACAGAGCAGTTTATTAGACAAACTCCAAACGCAATCGACCATAAAACAGTCAATGCACACACCAATCCTTCAAGGCTGTGCGGTGGCTGCAGTGCCTGTTCACTTTTTTTGTCACCACTCTGGTCCTGGTTTCAATGCAAGCAGACACAGAAATAGATTAGCCATTGACAAAGACAGATTATGAGACAGTGGGCCCTTAGGTTAGGATGTCTAAATGCCCCCCCCCTCAGCACAGGTACACACATTAAAGCCAGCAGCATGGTAACAAAGTACACCTCTCAACCACAAATATGATATCAGTTAAAGCCACCTTTAATATCATCAAAGACACAGCCTAAAAAAGCAGTGATATCTAGCTGTTAGTGACACAAATGACTGGGTCCAATTCTGCAAAGAGAAATTAAGAGTTCATAACAGCGACTTCCCACAGAGGCTCTAGTTTGGGGGCCGCCTGGCCCCTTGGACCCCTGTGCCTGTACGCGGTAGGCCTGTTTGGTAATCCATCCAGATTGCTTGCAGCTGTGGCTATTGACTGGCAATTTACCACTCCTACTCTGAGTCTGCAGCTCACTTCCTTACCATAACCCTACCTCCTCATACCCCCACCACCTGACTTGAGCTAGGGAGCCATCCAGCTGACAGCAGATAACCCCGCCTTACTCAAATCCAGCATCGTGAAAAATGGAGCTATGCCCAGCCGGTCCAGGAGTTCATTGACCCTAGAAATTGGATAAGCCTCAAACTTTGAGATGTTCAGTTTACGATAGTCAATACAGAACCGAATAGACCAATCTGTATTGAGCGCAAACACGATAGTGCTACTCCAAGCACTGTTTGATTCCTCTATTACTGCCATTTCCAGCGTAGCCTTTAATTCAGCCTGAACAATTTTTCTTTTGTGTTAGGTAACTGATGGGACAGTGAACAAACGTGTACCATGTGTAAGCCAGTGTAAATTTGCAAATGAATGTAATCTTCCTCTTTTTAATTTGACACATCAACACCAATATTGTGTTTTTGCATTTTCTTTAGAATGTATTGTAACACTGTTTTTAAAAAAAATAATAACAATGATTACATGTATATAATGCTTTATCTAGACATGCAAAGTGCTTCACATTGAAGGGGTAACTCACCTCAACCACCATCAATGAGTAGCACCCACTTTGGTGATGCACAGCAGTCATTTTGCACTAGAACGCTCACCACACATCAGCTTGAGGTGGAGAGGGAGGAATCATTGAGCCAATTACATGGGGGATGATTAGGTGGCCAGATGGAGAGAGCCAGGTTGGGAATTTTGCCAGGACACCAGGTGACCCCCTACTCTGTGATAAGTGCCATAGGATCTTTAATGACCACAGTGAGTCAGGACCTCAGTTTAACGTCTCATCCGAAGGACGGATTTACCGTGATTAGAAAATAAATTATTAATTTCAGGTAATTATCAGGCTTACCTCATTTGTTTTAGTAATTGTTAGAAGACTAGACTAATACTTTATGTCTATCTCTGCGCAGATGAAGTAGATTATTAAACCGTTATAAAGAATCGTACTGACTACCGAACTTCTGCTAGAGGGAAAAATGTAGCCTCCGTTTATTCGGTAGTTTGGGGAGATGAAGAAAAAATGAACGGCGTCTCAGTGACGTAATCAATCCGCGCATGCAAGCGCAACACCGCCCACTTGTGGACAAACAAAGTCGTAAACAAAATAATAGTACACAGTAACACATAGTCATACAAATACGCTGGTGTCATATCTCAACAGTAATGTTTAGTAATTTTTCATAAACATTTTGTATCGAATTTTTTTTAGTCTAATTTCGCCTTATATTTTAGAAGTTTGCACAGTAAGTATTTTGTTAGTAGAACCAAGTTTTTCTATACGCTAATAAAAGCTACATTTAGATTGGCATTTTATGTATAAGTATACAGGTATAGCAATAGTTGATCTGGCCCCTTTCATTGCTAGATCATTATTCTATACTGTTCATACTTTACATAAAGAAGGACGAAAAACTATGTGAAAGTAAGTTCATTTTAATTCTAACGCTAATTCATTCTGAAACAAAGTTTTTGTCTTGAGGTTTATTCTATTCTATTCTACATATTTTGCCATTGATGTTTTTTTTTTCTATTATAATTTGCTGCTCCACCAAGAACTGGAAAAGATGGAAGGGGATGATATTTCTTGCATGTTTTCTCAACAACATTACACTTTTATTCCTTGTCAGTGGACTACCTCAAAGTTGCACATCAGTGTAACATGACCAAGTTTTGGATGTTCCTTTGGTAAAGTGTTATTCACGTTTATTCAGAGCTATTTCTGCTTATAGGAAATGGAAAGCTTTTTCTATTACTGCCAGCTGCATAATCAAGGCATAGATTCCATGGAGAAACGACAGGTGTCTACACGAATCCCCTTGACAGAGGTTCCTTCTTTGATGCGGGCTCTAGGCTTCTTCCCTACTGAGCAAGAGGTATGATAATTGAAATTATTGTTGTGCTCCTCCAGTAAACCTGTCAGCTTGGTCTTCTTGTATAACTTGATATTGCTGTAAGAACTGTTTGTTGTTTAAAATTTCACCCCTTGGCTTTGTAACAACAATGCAATGTGTATTCACTACATGCTTGCATAGTACATCACAGCTGGATATGAAAAAGAAATTAATTCATTTATTTTCACAAGCTGGAAGACATACGAATTGAGGTCAAGCTCTGCAATTACGCTGAAACTGGTAAATATGTGACTGACATAAACCTGGAGGAGTTTATCAAGCTGTACATTAATCACCGGCCAGCCTTTGGCATCTCCAAAGATGAAATAATGCAGACTTTTCAAGTCTTGGGTGACTTTGATATGATGGGAGAGCCCATGCTGCAGAGAAATAAGCTCCTTGAACTCCTTCAGGCCAGAGGTAATTTTTACATTATTCAGTCAAAACAGTTTCTTATCTTTTACCACAGTCTGCCTGTTTTCACCATATGAGCAGGGAATTAATGTGATATAACTAGTGCTTTTAAATTAGAATACTCATCATTAAATGTCACTTCAACTTGTAGATCAATATATCTATTTGCAATGCACAAAGCCCTGCAACTGCATCATGTTGATGTTATTTTTGACAGGCGAACATATGACTGAGGATGAGGTGGTAGAGTGCTTTACAACACTTTTAGGGGTTAAGTCAGAGGGAGAAAAATCAAAGCCAGAGACCAATGAAAGTGAAGGTATGTGAAAAATATAGAATCTGTTCAGTCCCACAGCATATTTGTGTCAATGAAGTATAAAGTATAGTTCATTCTGAAGATGAAAATAACAAGGGGCAGTTGTCTGAAACTTTGCAGCTTGAAGATATATGAAGATTTGATTCAATACATGTTGTCAATATGATAACTAGAAAACAATTTTCTCAAGGGCTTTACACTCTGACAATGTTTTGCAGTTAATATATATATATATATATATATATAGAGAGAGAGAGAGAGAGAGAGAGAGAGAGAGAGAGAGAGAGACAGAGAGAGAGACAGAGAGAGAGAGAGAGAGAGAGAGAGGAGAGAGAGAGAGAGAGAGAGAGAGAGAGAGAGAGAGAGAGAGAGAGAGAGAGAGAGAGAGAGAGAGAGAGAGAGAGAGAGAGATAAGAGATGAAGATTGAATTTTGTCATTCTTGACTGACTGGCCCAAATTTCCCTTTTAATGCATATGGCTCACTAAAAACCAAAACAAAATGAATTGATAAACTTGTAAATGTGTAATTCTGTAATTAAAGCAGTCTAATTATGTAGATGTTGAAACACTTCTGTCACTATGTAACGTGTGTGTGTGTGTGTGTGTGTGTGTGTGTGTGTGTGTGTGTGTGTGTGTGTGTGTGTGTGTGTGTGTGTGTGTGTGTGTGTGTGTGTGTGTGTGTGTGTGTGTGTAGAAACGGAATATTCACTGGAATATTCCATCCCAGATGAGATAACCATGGAGACTTTCACAGGTCACATCTTGGGCATCCCATCATATACAATAGAGCCTGGAAAGTCATCCACTCCGGAGTTAAACAACACTGACAGTCTGCTTATGTCTCCAATCTGAACTGAGAGTGTGAATAGCCTTATTCTCAGTAGAATTAAGTTTAGGATGTTCCTTTTCTTGATTTGGTTTCATATATAATTTTTGGTTGAATATAGCCTATGATAAATAAAAAAACTGAATGAAGAAATTTGGTTGAACATTGTATTAAGTATCCAGTAGTGTGATATAATATGTATATAATGGTTATCATTAAACACAGCTGTTGGGTGAGTTAACGATTCACAATTGATTTAAGTCAAGTCAATTTTATTTTATAGCCCAATATCACAAATTAGCCTCAGTGGGCTTTACAACAACACAACATCCTGTCCTTAGACCCTCATATCGGATAAGGAACAACTCCCTGAAAAAAAAACCCCTTTAACAGGGAGAAAGAATAGGAAGAAACCTCAGGGAGAACCATCGGTGTCGCCAGGTCATTTTGCCGGAGCTTAAGCCCCAAATGTTTTGAATTTAGCCCCGAATATAATTTTGAATTTAAGCCTATGTGAAGCCGGACAAAAAAACGTAACGTGTGTGAATGTCCAGTAGTGTGTGTGTGTGTGTGTGTGTGTGTGTGTGTGTGTGTGTGTGTGTGTGTGTGTGAGTGAGTGAGTGAGTGAGTGAGTGAGTGAGTGAGTGAGTGAGTGAGTGAGTGAGTGAGTGAGTGAGTGAGTGAGTGAGTGAGTGAAAGAAAATTTTATATTCCAATAAACTAATGTTAACAAATATATTTAACTTTTGTTCTCTAGTCTGGTACTGTAGCATGTCAATAAATGTTTAATGACATTAGTTGAGAAGTGTTCTGCTTCTACTCAATACTAATACTAATTACTAACAACTGCTTATATTTTTAACATCACAATTCATAATTAATCTGGAGCGTAAACAACAGTTTTTGAGGTACACATTTCAATTTTTCAATGATTAAGACATGTACCTTGAATGTAAATAAGGTGCCAGAGTGCATAAAAAAGCATCAAGATAGAGCTTGTTTATCAAAAAAAATTTCTGGGGGAGGATCCCCCCGGACCCCCTATAGAAGTCCGGGCTAAGCCCCGAATGTCCTCAAACCTGGAAATGCCCCTGGGGAGAATAGATGAGGGATGATCATGCTGGTCGTGTGGCTTGGGTCCTGGACTGCTTCGTTGGCGTGTGAACACTGCTTGACATCCTGTGCATCATGTTCTTCATAAATTTTATGTCCATTATAATTCTGTTATCCTCTTTCAATGTTGTATTATGTAAATTGCGTGAACACAACATCCATTGCACGCTGTCCGTCTTGGGAGAGAGATCCCTCCTCTGTTGCTCTCCCTGAGGTTTCTTCCTATTTTTTTTCCCTGTTAAAGGGGTTTTTTAGGGAGTTGTTACTTATCCGATGAGAGGGTCTAAGGACAGGATGTTGTGTTGCTGTTAAGCCCACTGAGGCAAATTTGTCATTTGTGATATTGGGTTATACAAATAAAATTGATTTGATTTGATTTGATCTCTCTCCCAAGACGGACAGATGTGCAATGGATGTGTGTACACAATTTACAGAATACAACATTGAAAGAGGATAACAGAATTATAATGGAAATATAACATACATGAAGAATATGATGAGGAGGATGCCAAGCAGCGTCCAGACGCCACCAGAACAGCCCAGGACCTGAGCCACATGACCACCATCACCATGTAGACAAAAGAAAAGAAAAAAAAACATTAGTCATATGTCTGAGTGAGAGAAGGATATAACATTGAAACAGGATAACAAAACTATAGGGATTTATAAGATATATAAAAAGAAAATATGTTGAGGGGGATGCCAAGCAATGCCAAGCAATGGCATTGCTTGGATGGTGGTCACCGCCATCACCATGGAGACCTGGGAGGAGAACAGACTACATGTGCACACAAGGGAGACTCATCACACCATTCACATACACAGAAGAGAAAGGAGAAGATGTCATTCAGAGAGAGAGAAAAGACGTAAAAGAGAAGGTAACAGTTTGTAGTAGTCAATCTTTACTCTTTAATCTGATTGGCAGAACAGTGCTTGGTAAATTCATTGAGACAGAAACTGACCTGCCATGCAGGACAGGTTTGAAGCACTCAACTTAAAGGCAACTAATTGTAGGCTAAGGCAAAAATATGAGTTTTAAGTTTGATTTAAAGGACTCAACAGACTCTTGTTATCGGATGGCAGCAGGCAGGTTATTCCACAAGAACGGGGCCTGATAGGAAAAGGCCCTGCCACCAGCTGACTTCTTTTTAACGTTGGGTACACACAGGAGCCCTGTATTTTGAGAGCAAATAGCTTGAAATGAAATGTACCATTTAAAGAGATCAGACAGGTATGATGGGGCAAGCCCATTTAGGATTTTATAAGTCAGCAGAAGCACCTTGAAGTCTGATCTAACATGGATAGGAAGCCAATGAAGGGACGCAAGAATTGGTGTAATATGGTCAAATTTTCTAGCTTTAGTTAGAATTCTAGCCGCAGCATCCTGAACCATCTGAAGACTTTTAGTACTAGCATGTGGCAGACCTGAAAACAGAACATTACAGTAATTTACTGCAAGTGAAACACGATAGATAGATAGATAGATAGATAGATAGATAGATAGATAGATAGATAGATAGATAGATAGATAGATAGATAGATAGATAGATAGATAGATAGATAGATTTCTGTGCCAGAGGCATGAAATCCCTCTTTCTTTCATTGCTATATGATGCAAATATGCAGACAGCATCACATCTGTTGGTTTTTCCAAAATGTTACAACAGGTTGGGATCCCAATCAAAGAAAAGGTAACATAGCTAGGCATTGTTATTTGTAAGAATGTGGAACAGGGTCCTGTTACCCAAAACAGAAGGAATCTCCAGATCAGTTTATGTCTCATTGTTGCTGTGTCCCAACAAAGGTAACCAAGGAGTTGGATAAGATGCTATATGATTACATTTGGAGGGGAAAAAAACATTATCTTAAAAACGAAATTATTAGAGGTGGTCTTGAAGTCTTGGATTTTAACATCTTGAATAATACTTTTAAGGTTAAGTGGACTATATAATTTTTAAAGAATACCAACAGTATCTGGAATGCTTTTCCCCACATATTTCTTTCTTTCTACTGGTGGCTTTGATTTTTTTTTAATGCAATTTTTCTTTTGACAAAGTCTCAATTAAATTGGCTAACTTTCATCGGCAAGCTCTTTCAGCCTGGACATTAGTTTATAAACACAATTTCACTCCTCACAGACACTTTATCTGGAATAACAAGGACATGTTATACAAAAATAAATTACTGTTTAATCACTCATAGTCTGACAATGGAATTTTGTTAGTTGGTCAGTTGGTAAAGAAAAATGGTGTGTTACTATCATATTCAGAATTTCTTCAAACATTTAAAGTACCAGTCACGCTGAAGGAATGTGCAATTATTTTTGATGCAGTCCCCACAGGTTCTCTTCAATTTTCAAAGTCAAGTCAAGCCAAGTCAGTTTTATTTGTATAGCCCAATATCACAAATTACAAATTTGCCTCAGTGGGCTTAACAGCAACACAACATCCTGTCCTTAGACCCTCTCATCGGATAAGGACCAACTCCCTAAAAAAAAACCTTTAACAGGGAGAAAAAATAGGAAGAAACCTCAGGGAGAGCAACAGAGGAGGGATCTCTCTCCCAAGATGGACAAAATGCAATGGATGTTGTGTTTACACAATTTACAGAATACAACATTGGAAGAGGATAAACAGAATTATAATGGACTTATAAAATTTATGAAGAATATGATGTGCAGGATGCCAAGCAGTGTCCAGACGCCACTGGAACAGTCCAGGACCCAAGCCACGTGACCAGCATCATCATGTAAAAAAAAATTATATGGATTTATGAGTTATATAAAAAGAAAATGTGATGAGGGGAATGCCAGGCAGCCTCCAAGTGGTGACCACCATCACCACGGAGACCGACTGCACGTGCACACAAGGGAGACTCACATGAAACCATTCACAAACAGAAAAAGAGGAAGGAGACGACATCATTCAGAGAGAGAGAGAGAGAGAGAGAGAGAGAGAAGAGAACAGTTTGCAATAGTCATTAGTCATTATCACTTAAGTCATCAATCAGTCAAAGAATTGTAATCTTACAGAAATTAACATTATTAGCTCTAAGCACATTTTTATTGGAGATATTGATATTCGGAATACACCGTGCAGTAACAGACACATTAGAAATGCTTTGGACTGAGTTACACCTCCTGTGGCAAAATACGTTTGGTCTTCTATCATGAGTGATTTACAATGGAAAAAGGCTTTTTGTATTCTAAATAAATATTTTATTAATAATATAGTATCCTTCAATTGTTTACATTAAATTTACCCTTTTGAAGGAATGTTGGAAAGATTTAAGCTAAATATTGCAGGAAAGTAGAGACGGACAATTTCTCTCATTGACTACATGAACGCGTGTGTCATTTATTTCTTCTACAAACCAACAGCCCGAGCACCATGGCACTGCTCAAACCAATGATCGCCGTAGCTCACCCTGTTAACCTGGAAACACTTTTTCTTAAAGCGACCAGAACCTATTAGGGTGAATTATGTCCATAGAGTCCGCTACATATGTCCCCACAGAATTCACCATAATAGAAAAAGTCAACGTGGATGGGGGCGGATGGCCTGGCCACAACGGCTTCGCCGAACAGGTGCAGAGGACGGGGGGCCCACAGGAGAGGCCTTAGGGACCCTGCAGCTCCGTGGGGGTAGGGTGGGGGGTGGAGGAACCTTCAGGGCCTTGTTGGGGGGTGGGGGCAGGGTAGGAGGCCGCCCCCGCCATGGGGGCTGGGCAAGTCCAACAGGTCAGTCCAAGTCCAGGTTAGCCGGTTTGAGGTTATGCACTAAAATATGCTCTGGCTTGTTGCCGACTTCCACCACAAAGTGCTTGTTCCCGGTCTCCAGGACGCAGAATGGCCCATCGTAGGGAGGCTGCAGGGGTCCACAGTGGGCGTCGTCGCGGATGAAAATGTATTCCGCTGACTACAGACTTCAGGGGATGTGAGACTGTGGGAGGCTGTGTTGCAAAGTGGGGACCGGTGCGAAAGCTCTGGCGTTATCCAGGAGCGTGGTCCACTGATGGGCTGCAGACCAGGAAACCGTGGTGTTGGGATGGAAATCCCCTGGGAACCGCAGCGGCTGTCCATAAACCAGTTCAGCGGACGAGGATTGGAGGTCCTCCTTAGGGGCAGTCCTGATGCCCACCCAGCATAACCCATGGGAGCTTGTCGACCCAGCTGCTATCCTTGAGGCTGGCCCGAAGAGCGGCCTTCATAGAGCGATGAAACCGCTCGCACAACCCGTTGGCCTGCGGGTGGTACACGGTGGTGCGGTGGAGCTTAACCCCTATGCTTTCTGCGACTGTGTTCCAGGGCTCAGATGCAAACTGTGATCTCCAGTCTGAGGAGAGGTCAGATGGGGTGCTGAACTGGGCGACCCAGGTCCCGATGGACGCCCGGGCTACGTCGGTGGATGTCGTCGATGACAGTGGGACGGCTTCTGGCCATCGAGTGGTCCTGTCTATCATGGTGAGAGGTAAGTAAAACCGTGGGAGGGGCGCAGGGGGCCCACTAGGTCCATGATTACATGGTCGAACCTCCTTTCAGGCACCAGGAACTGTGCAAGGGTTGCTCTGGTGTGGCGGTGCACTTTAGAGCGCTGACACTCCACGCCGGTGTCAGCCCAGTCTCTCACATCTTTTTTGAGCCCATGCCAGATGAACTTGGCCGCCACTAGTCTTTGAGACGGCTTTTTGCCAGGGTGGGATAGGCCATGGACAGCGTGGAAAACATGCCACCTCCAGCCAGTGGGAATGACGGGCCGGGGCTGACCCGTGGAGACGTCGCACAGGAGCGTGGTGCCAGCGTCATCGAAAGCCACATCCTCTAACTGCAGCCCTGTGACAACCGTCCTGAAAGCCACGTCCGGGTCAGCAGCCTGGTCAGCTGCCATACAGGCATACTAAAGACCCAAGTGGATGGCCCCCGCAATGGCCCGGGAGAGGCAGTCAGTGACGAGGTTGGTTTTGCCAGCAACATGCTGTACGTGGTGAACTCCGAGATGTAGGAGAGCTGTTGTTGCCTGTGGGCGGACCACGGCTCAGCCACCTTGGCCATGGCAAACGTCAGTGGTTGTCGAATGGCGAGGTCGAGAGCGAGGAGCTCCCAATCGAAGTTGCTATACTTCCATTCGCTGGGGCGTAACTGTCTGCTGAAGAAAGCGAGCGGCTGCCAAGCGCCGTTCACCCACTGCTCGTGCACCGCCCCGACTGCGTAGTTCAAAGCATCTGTGGTAATGGCGATCAGAGCCTTGGGTGATGGGTGCGCCAGCGTTGTTGCATCAACCAGAGAAGTCTTAGCCTCCACAAATGCCTTGTCCCTCTCCACGGACCAGTCCAATGTGTGTTTGGTGGCCTTGCCTTTCAGGGCCTCATACAGTGGTCGCATGAGTTGAGCAGCTCAGGGGATAAAGTGGTGGTAAAAGTTCATCATGCCGAGGAACTCCTGTAGGGACTTGACTGTGAGCGGTCACAGAAAGTTCATGAAGGTGTCCACCTTTGACGGGAGGGGTACCGCCCTGTCTTTGGTAACTTGATGTCCGAGGAAGTCGATGGTGGTCAGCCCGAACTGGCACTTGGCTGAATTGAAAATTGTTGGTGGTAGCCTTAACTTAAGCATTACAAATAGTTGTAGCTAGACACTTATTTTACATGACTGTGGGAAACGGCTTGCTTTAATGGGGAGCTGCCTCACTTTCCAGTATGAGAGGCTAGTTATGTTAAAATTATATTTACCAGGGAGTGAATTGATAGTATGGCTTTTTTTTACTTTATTGTAAATTATATAATGTTAATATTGGCTGTTGCACATTATTTAAATTTACAATGCCTTCTAAAAAGAGGTGACAGAGACAGAGAGAGAAAGCGCTGAGGGAGCTAGCCAAAGGAAGTGCCTCTTTGCAAAACTGGATTCAAAGTAGCAGCAGGCCAGCAGGTGAATCATTATGATTGAAATATTTAGCAACCAGTTCTTACACACTTTATCTCCAATAAAGTACTTTGTCTTTGTTCCTTTTGTCAGTGTTGCAAAGTTATCTATAACTTTGCTTTTGCCAGTAAAACATGTTTTATGGACTGTAAAACTAATATTCTAATGTGTAATAGATATTACAACCTATGTTATCAATTGGGTGCATATTTTACATAACAATGTAAGGGGACAATTCTATTCTGTATGGCAATGAGTGAAATATTTTGATAATTCCATTCAAGATGAGGCACAACCACAAGAAGGCTCCAGTTCAGAGAGTGAAGGAGAGCCTAGTGAGCATCAGCAACTTGCATGGAGATCGGCACCGCTTAACCTTGGGTCCAAACTTTGCGTGGTAAAAACACAGGCCGCGGTCCTGCCGCCGTTGAGGAGCTGTTGATGCGGCGGCGACTGTTGTGTCTCCAGGCAGTGATGAAAATGTTTGGGCAGGAAAAAAACGCGCCCGCGCAGTGCTGTTAACCAGCCAGGAATTTTTTATCAGCCCCCTCGGCCAGAGCACGACAGTCAGTGATGGCGATGTTGGCTAAAGCAGCCCGTACCTGAGAAGGCAGCTTTCGCAGAAACAGCTGGATGAAGAGGAAGTCGGGCTTGTGCTCTCCCAGGAGATCCAGCATCCTGTCCATAAATTCAGACAGATTGCTGTCACCGAGGCCTTGTAGAGACAAAAGCCAGCTGGCCCGCTCCGCGTCAGAAAGTTCAAAAGCTTTCAACAGGTGAGCCTTGAGTGTCTCGTATTTATCCTGCTGCGGAGGATTTTTGAGGAGGCTCTGGCTGCTGAACTGCCGAGAGCCGACACCACATAACAGTATTTCCCGCAATGCGAACTGCGCTTCTGTCTGGGCGAACCAAGCCGAGGCCGACGACTCCCAGAACTCCGGCAGCTTGAGAGAAACCGCATTAGTCGTCATGTTCATGAAGAGTTGTCTCTGGAAACGTCCAGCAGACAAACGTCGGGGTCACCAATGTGGAAACTGCAGGAAAGTAGAGACGGACAATTTCTCTCATTGACCACACGAACGCGTGTCGTTTATTTCTTCTACAAACCAACAGCCCGAGCAATATGGCGCTGCTCCAACCAATCGTCGCCGTAGCTCACCCTGTCAACCGGAGACACTTTTTCTTAACGCGACCAGAACCTATTATGGTGGATTATGTCCATAGACTCCGCTACGATATATTGATTTACACCGGCGGCACGGTGGCGCAGTGGTTAGCGCGGTCGCCTCACAGCAAAAATGTCCTGGGTTCGAGCCCAGCGGTAGTCCAACCTTGGGGGTCGTACCGGGTCGTCCTCTGTCTGGAGTTTGCATGTTCGCCCCATGTCTGCGTGGGTTTCCTCCGAGTGCTCCGGTTTCCTTCCACAGTCCAAAGACATGTAGGTCAGGTGACTCGGCCGTACAAAATTGCACCGTGTGTGTGAGATGGTCTAGCGGTCTGTCCAGTGTCTCTAACCGCCTGCCGCCCAATGATTGCTGGGATAGGCTCCAGCGACCCTGAGAGCAGGATAAGCGGTTTGGACAATGGATGGATGGATAGACTTATACCTGTGTTTTTTGCAATTCAGAGAAACTATATTTCATTTATGTTTTCTCACTGTAATCATTCGAATTTATTTTGGACAGAAATTGGTACTTATATACGGATTAATGTATTTGATACAATGTTATATTGTATGTTTAATGGGCTGGATAGTAATAACTACATATTCCAGCTTCTGGTCATTCTTAGTAAATTTCACATCCACAAATCGACATGGTCTGGCTCCAAACCCTGCTTTCATCGTGTCTGTGAATGTTCTCATTCATCCAGGTCATGGTTATCCAAAGGAATTGAATCAAGTGCAACTGGACTTGGTATATATCCGTGAAGACGTTTCTCCTCTCATCCAAGAGGCTTCATTAGTTCGTGCCTTTCTGACTAGAGTCCAGTTGCACTTGATTCAATTCCTTTGGATAACCTGCTTTCATCGGTTTGAGTTTTAAAAGTATGGCACCTTAATAGAATATATGACGAACAAAAAAGCTACAAAGACCTTCAATATTTTAAAGGAAGTACATTTTTGTTTGAATTCTAAAAGGACTCACAATGAATGGACTTTGGATTCCTCTGGCTTGTACAAAGTTGCTTTTTACTGGTTAACTGTTTTTGTATGACAATTGTTACCTCATTGTTGTAAATAAAGAAAGTTTTGAGGAGGAAAAAATGCTATAACAGGTGTCACTGGAGAAACTAGACCCCAGAGCTCATTGACATATGCTGACGTCATTTGCTCCTACCAAACACAAAGAAGCGTGAATAGAGACTAAAGCAAGACCACAGAAAAACAAAATAGATCGCGTATCAGATCGACTCGCTTACTGTTAAACTGAGTTTTGACGTTTTTGTTTTCCATCAAGAACACGGGACAAAATTGCGTGCGCTCGGTTCTAGAAACAAAGTGTGTCCAGTCGGGGTTATTTTGAGTGGAGTCGTCGAGTTGTCGAGTGGGTGTAGCTGTGACTCCGACCAATCGGAGACTCCCTCAGACGCAGGAAGTTCCTGCTGCGGAGAGAAGACCTACACAAACACTTTTTGTCAGCTGGTCTCACCCGAAAGCTAACGTTATCGTCAACTATCAGACAGGGCAGCACTAAGTGGAAAGCGGCTTATCCTTTTTTTAAATCCACTTTCAATTTTAGGAGGGGGAGGGACAGAAAAAGAAAAAAATATCCAAGTAGATTCTGAATAGGCGGCGCTAATGCATCTAACGCTGCAGCTTAAAGTTAGCGGTAGCTGTAACTACGCCTTAAACTTCAGGCCACATGAAAAGAGTATTATTGCCTAACGCAGGAGAGATATTGTTAGCTTGCTGGCTAACGTTAGCTATTTGTTTGGCAGCGACATGGCCACTAGAGAACCACGAAGAAGCTACCGTCGTCCGCCACCGTGCATTAAACAGGAGCAGGATGACGACTCGGACGCAGAGGAGCCTCACCTGGGATTGAGGAAATCCGACGGGAGGGAGTCTCAGATAATCCACAGCGGACACTTCATGGTATCGTCGCCCCACATTGAACACCCTCCGAAGAAAGGATACGATTTTGACACGGTCAACAAACAGACTTGCCAGACGTATCACTTTGGGAAGACAAGCACGTCGCACCTCTCCATAGACGCGTCGCTGACGAAGCTTTTGGAGTGTATGACCCTCGCATACAGGTAAAGACTATTAGTTTAACCACCTTCTCAGTTTAGTATCGCATCGGTTCCCTTCACGTCATTGTCATTGTAAATTATTTTTTTTGGTTTTGTAAAGGGTTGAATTGTATGGATTGCTTCAGGCGTGGTCGTTGCATCCAGTGTCCATTCCTTCTTACTGACCAGAGATTTGTTTCCAACTATTGAGTGTTTCAGCTGACATGACTACTTTCCTATCATGTCTAGTTTCCTCAGTGCACGCCCGAAGTCAGGCATGGGACACATGGCTGTGAAATTGTAGTCACGAGGTTTTCTCTACAGTTGTCTTTCTCGTAAACGATTCAAAGTTACAGTATTTCAAAGCAGTGTAGCGTAGGTTTGCAAAGTCTCTCTCAAGAGTGTTGGTTTTGCTGTGTGTTTGTGAAATGCTCTTGTAAGATCATTGGGACAACTGTCATTTGATTTCATCAGGTGTTTTGTTTTTTTGTTTTTTGGACTTAATTTGGTTTCCCCTTGAAATTAAGCAGAAATTGGCTTGTGGAGTATCATTTCTTTGCCTAGGTCTGGGGTTCAGCAACCTTTACTATCAAAAGGCAAAAAAAAAACCTGTCTGGAGCCGCAAAACATATTTGAGCCTTATAATGAAGGTAACACAGCCTATTAAATCTAAATTAGCCTACCAACATTACTAATAGGTCTAAATGAGCGTTCATTAATATGTTTTACCACATGTGGCTACCCTGCAGTGGGCTCTTTATGATTTATTTGGTACTTTAACTTTGCATTTCCATTACAATAATACCATGTTTTACTGCATTTATGAAGTTATAGAACTACAACAAAGAAAACTGTTTACATTTTTTTGGTATTTTCATTGGGGGGATGCCATTACCAACAAAACACAAAATTGAACATAAGTCCAGTTCAGTGCAAGGTAATCCTCAACCCTCGGGCCTGAGCATAACACATACAGGCTTTGGGTCATTCAATTCATTGACAAAATCACTACTTGCTAAAACAGATACTTTGTTGCAAAATAATAGCCTATTAAAGGATATCATTCTCACCTGTTTAATGTGATTTCTGATTCTGAAAATCACTGCGGAACTTCTCGATACCAAGGCTGTACTACTTCAGGCTCTTATCTGTGAGGCGGGAGTGTTATTTGGACTATTTAGTTCATGCTTGAGGTAGGGAGACTCAAGGCTAGCCACCACTATTGAGGTTCGGCAAAGTTTACAGGGAAAGGTGTCGGCCGTAGACATAGGCTATGATGCATATTTTAGTTGACGAAATGTTAAAACTTTTTTTTCGATCTATAGGCTACACATTTTTACAATTGGAGAATATAAGAATCATTTTAGATATATAACAATGATGAATGAGCCGTTATTCATTTCCATATAATTTTTTGTCAAAGCCACAGGGAGCTACTGGAGAGGGGCTTAAGAGCCGCATGCAGGCTCCAGAGCCACTGGTTGCTGACCTCCAGTCCAGACTTTTGAATCAGCCCTCTACACTGAGTTGACTGCTCCTTCTGGTCTGGCATCATGACATGAAACAGCGGTTTTTCGGTTGAAAAAGCGATTATCCAATAGGCGCCGCAATTAGCCAATCAGCACCACGGGCGTGACTAATGCTGTTGTCAAGCTTTTATATAGATGGCATGTCTTCTCAATATTGTAGTTTGTTTTTACTTCACTCAGCTCCACTCCACTCGTAAAACCCCAGCAAAACCAATATATGTTGGCATGACTACGCATCAACATTGACTTAAAATGACATTAGATTCAGGTGGATACGTTGGTTTCTAATGATTAGAAGGGAAAATCAAATCTCCCCCATGGAAATTGGTTAGAGTGGAGGTAATGTCAGCTGAAGATGGAAATGGAGTGTAACGAGTTGAGGATCTAAGGACAGGATGTTGTGTTGCTGTAAAGCCCACCGAGGCAAATTTGTAATTGGTGATATTGGGCTATACAAATAAAATTGACTTGACTTCACAATTCATTCTGATATCAGGCAATAATCTCTCACCCCGTGGCTGTGTGTGCATCTAGCTGAAAGGTGTGTTGTTACCAGTGGGTGCAAGTTAAGTCCACTGCAAGCCATCTGCATTGCCAGGTTTTATGAATAATAAGGACTAGGGCTGAACAATATCGGAGGGGGGGGGCATTGCGAATGTTTTGTTGTTGTTATTTTTGCAATATGTATTGCAATCACGAGAATAAAAATTAGTTCAAATCAAATCAATTTTATTTGTATAGCCCGATATCACAAATTTGCCTCAGTGGGCTTAACAGCAACACAACATCCTGTCCTTAGACCCTCTCATCGGATAAGGAACAACGCCCTAAAAAAAACCTTTAACAGGGAAAAAAAATAGGAAGAAACCTCAGGGAGAACAACAGAGGAGGGATCTCTCTCCCAAGACGGACAGCGTGCAATGGATGTTGTGTTCACGCAATTTACATAATACAACATTGAAAGAGGATAACAGAATTATAATGGACATAAAATGTATGAAGAACATGATGCACAGGATGCCAAGCAGTGTCCACATGCCAACGGAGCAGTCCAGGACCCAAGCCACACAACCAGCATCATCATGTAACAAAAGAAAAGAGTTATATGATTTCATTAGGTATATGTAGCTTTTACTTTCAAAACTTCATTAGCCAATAATTTGGCACTAGAAATAATTAGTGTGATTTTAGAGTGGCATATGCAGCTGCCAGTTGTCAAAGAAGCCATTAAATCAGACAAAATTATATCATTTTTCAGATCCACTATAATATTTTTCAAGAGAAGTCATAAGAAAGCAAACCTTGCTAGATTTCCTTTTCTTTTAACCAATAAGAGTTTTAGCCTAACATGGCTGATGGACCCATTGGACAATTCAGCCCTATTGAGGACTGTGTGATAAGTGTTGTACTGTGATAAAAGCTGCAAGGATGTACTATAGGTTAAATGCAATCTGCTTGTCTGGTTTGACGGAAAAAGGAGCAGTGCCCATTTGAATGAGCTTACCTCTCAATTTTATGATTCACAACAGTGTTATATTTTCAAAGACATGGGCAAAGCCAGAAACTAGAGGACTATTAACATGTGAAGTTATCCATAGGTGAAATCTGGGCCTATTCAATGGAAATCATAACTTGAGAGATGATATAGGTAAGAGCTGAGCAATATGTCTATATATTATCAATATCGTGATATGAGAGGTGCTGTTGCCTGGGATTTTGGTTACCTTAATGTTGTGGTATAACTTAAGTGTTGTCATTCTCTGATCTTAAAGGCTGCATTTAAAGTATTTAATTTATTAGACTGTTTACTTGACTTAAATGAACAGTGAATTTCTATAACTGCTTACACTTCATATCCACATTACTAAAGATAATTTCTGAAATTTTTCTTGCATGTAAATATCTTATGAAAGTGCCAGTAGTCATCCCCAAAATATTATCACATTGTTGATATCAAGAAACTGAGTCAAAAACATTGTGATATTTGATTTTGTCAATATTGGTATAGGTAACGGTTACTGAGAGTTTAATATTTGGAAAACATCCTGTTGCCCTCTCATGACAGAGGCAAACGTGCAGAGAGATCCAAAATAGTTTTTTTTTTATCCAAAAATAAACCATTTTGTTTTTCTCAACAATGTAAGACTTTTATGACAAGCCGTTTTAGCTTTTAATCCACTTTTTAGTACATGTTCAAATTCAGTTTGAACATGTAAACATTCAATTTTTACTAGTGAAAATTTAATTTTTACTTGTTAAGAATTATATTTTAATATGTAACAATTCAGTTATCACTAGTAAGAATTTAAGCATGTATAATTCAATTGTTACCTGTAAAAAATCCATTTTGATGTGTTAAAATTGGAAATATTGCATGTAAAAAAACATAAGTTATTACAATTACAACATGTAAGAACTGAATTTTTATTAGAATTGTATTTTAACATGTGGCAATTGAATTATCATTAGGAAGGATTGAATTTTCACTAATGAAAACATGATTATTACTAGTGACAATTTTATTTTTACTAATAAGAATTCAATTCTTACATGTAACAATTTGTAATTTTTACTAGTGGAAGTAGAATTTTTACATGTACAAATTCAATTATCTAGTAAGAATGCAGTTCTCATGAGTGGAAATACAATTATTACTAGTGATAGTTAAACTCATATGGTGAAATAAAATTATTACTTGTAAAAAATTGAGTTTTCACTAGTGAAAAACCTATTCTTAATAGTGACAATTCACTTATCACTAGTAATAATTCAATGTTTAAACGTTCAAATTGAATTTCAACATGTACTAAATGGTGGATTGAAGGCTAAAACGCATTGCCTTAGTTTGCACTAATTGCAGTTTCCCTTAATTGTCGCTATTTAATTTGATTCCAAAGTGTTTGTCGAAGAAGCAGAAGGAAGAGATATCCTTGATAGGTCTCCTGTCCTTTACAGAGGTGTCCAGTTCAGCTACCATGCATGCCTTAGGACCGTGGAGGGAAACTCGTGCCAACACGGGAGAAAATGCAAACTCCACACAGAAGGGCTTGGGTTGACTAGAATAATATTCAACAATAGGTGTTATTATATCATGATAGGAAACCTCAACCATATGGGAGGATCTCAGTGTTTTTTCTTAGATTCTGCACGTCTCTGAACCTCCATCAGGTACTGCTGCAGACTGTGCTAGAAATGTTCAGTCGAGGGTTTTGGTTTTTTGTTTTGTTTTGTTTTGTTTTTTGAGATCGGGGCGGGGGGGGGGGACTGAGGCAGCTATGGTAATTTGTTATCATTATATTTCCTACTTAGTAAAAAACTGAGTGGCTTCATAAACAACTGCGGGGCTATCCACACTTGAATTTGTAGCTGAATTTGAAACTTGGGCGTTGTCATCAACACCATCATAGACTATTTATATTATTCGTTATGATATTATAATATATATATATATATATATAATATTACATTAATATAATGTTAATATTCTATTCTATGCTATTCTATTCTATTATTCATATATTTCCAACATGATGAAAATCTGTCATCATAGGATGAGAGCGGGGTTAACTGCATACTTTGTATGTTTACTTTTTGTTTTGGACAGCTTTCTTGTCCTTGTAGCAATATGCCATTGGATATGACTCAGAATATTGCAGTTTCTCTGTAGGCACAACAAACTCTTATTTTTGTTATCACCCTAAACGTAATTGTACAACAGAAAGGCAAAACCACCCATTGAAGTGACAAAGAAAAATATTGATGAGCAAATCAAGTCTATTTTCCAACCAAAAAGATATGAAATGGAAGAGGACGTAATGCAGACATGATGAGGTTTGACATAAGAAAAACACTGTTCTTTCAATTCCTTCACTTCCCTGTTCATGTGTCTGGTGTTGTAATACAAGTTGAGGAGGATGCTTCTGACTTTGCAGGTAGAATGCTTTACTTGGACTGACAAGGAAGACTGTTTATAGAACAGGAAAGGACTAGCACCGCCAGTAATACTTCCACTGAGCTCCCTCCAATTCAACAGTAAATATGTTAGCATATACTATAACATCACATTGCATGTGAAAGTGGGAGCCTTTACTCGGCTGAGAATAACATGAGTGAAGCTTCAGACCCTCTTTCCCTGCTTATTTGCACCTGAGTTCCTTCCTTGTAAACAGCTCTTCCTCATTGCTTTAAGCCATGTGGAACTGTATCACAACACACCCCCTGATGTCCCTTACAAGTAGAGACTAGAGTTAAACATTTACCCCACCATCTCATTTTTGTACAGCACTGTATGGAATAAAAGGAAATTTAATTGATTTCTGTCCTTTTTTATGTGCTTTTATACCCTCTAGTCCATGTATGATGACACGCCTAAGTCCTTGTTTTATGGCCTCAATAAAAAGCAACCATCTACGGCATGTTCAGAGTGCTGCACCCAGGATTATTATCGGAGCTGTAAGAAGACATCATGCCAGTCCCATTTCAGCCCTATTACAGTGGCCCTCATTTACATATGGGACTGACTCTAAGATTGTTTTCAAAGGGGTTCCATGTTACGTGTTAAGCTCAGAGCTTTTATTTCCTTAATGCTGTGGGTCAGCTGTTGAAACACTTTATATTTCTAAAGAAAAATTAAGATAAAAGGTGACTCAGGGTACCCGACCTTTGCAACAGCTTGCTTCAGGAAATGTTTTTACCTAACCCATATATTTTCTTTTAAGAGTCCGGTGAAAAATCCACTTGTAATGCTAGTCTTTCACTGTGAACGGTTTGTTCATTTTGCAGCACTTTATAAATTGTTTATCTGTTTCCTGTGTATCTGTGGTGCAGTTTGAAGGAAATTTGGTGAGACATTTGTTATATAAAAGGCAGTTTATAATCATTCATTATCAGTGGAGGAGCTCTGGGCTGTAGGTTTGGGATGACTTTTCATGTCGCAGTCTTGACTCCAGTTACTATTTTGGGAACAGATTTGTTGATGTTCATAAGTGCTGAGTGGGCTGTGGCAAAGCAACAGGAATAGTGGAAGTAATTTTTACCGTTGCTTTCGAGTGGTATTCTCCTTTTAACCTTCTTTCCTAAATCAGTTGTTGATGCTGTCGGGTGTAAAACTGTCTCATGAACTCTGCCTTTATTTATTATCAAAGACATGTAAAAGAAACAAATGGTATCACACCAAATAAACTTCATTCAATACTGAATCTATTGTTGAGATATGAAAAGGTTTTTTCAGGCCTATGACCTTGGCTGTGTGTTATTTGACTGTGGTTATCTGGCTCTCTACCAGTTTCCTTTTGCCATAGTGATTAAAGGCAGCTTTGTTTAGAATTTCTCAATGTGAATATTTTTTGTCTCCCCTTGGTTTCTTTTCAGCCTGTCAGCATATCATGCTTTGTGCCTTGCAAACCGCTCAACATTGGCATATCCCTGTTTGATGGTTTTGGAGATTTGGCACAGCACACTGCCAGTGTTACTTGCAGAGACTAGTACCTTTCTATGTTGTGGACTAGGTTGTTTGCGGAAGAATTAAGCTTTTCCTTGTTTCACTGTCAAGTTAAAAGTCCCATGCAATCATCAACTCTTAGTAACTTGTTACAATGAGCAACTGGCTCTCCTTTTCTGTCTAAAACTTACAGTAAACAAGATTCTTAACCGCTTGCATTTATCAGGGATTTTTTGGAGGGGGGGGGGGATTTCCCCCCTTTTCTCCCCAATTGTATCTGGCCAGTAACCCCGCTCTCTAAGTCCCGGTCGTTGCTCCACCCCCTCTGCCGATCCGGGGAGGGCTGCAGACTACGACATGCCTCCTCCGATACATGTGGAGTCGCCAGCTGCTTCTTTTCACCTGACAGTGAGGAGTTTCACCAGGCGGACGTATCGTGTGGGAGGATCACGCCATTCCCCCCCAATTCCCCCTCCTCCACGAACAGGTGTCCCAACCAGCCAGAGTAGGCGCTAGTGCAGCAACCAAGACACATACCCACGTCCGGCTTCCCACCCACAGACACGGCCAATGTCTGTAGGGACACCTGACCAAGCCGGAGGTAACATGGGGATTCAAACTGGCAATCCCCGTGTTGGTAGGCAACGGAATAGACCGCTGTGCTACTCAGATGCCCCTTATCAGGGTTTTTAACAATGTTTGATGAGTAAGGGCCACAGTCCCGAAAATATTTTTCCAGCATCATTGCAGGGGACATCTATGTTGCATTCATACAAGTTGTTGTCACTAAAGGAATTATCCTTTACCCAATTTCACCTCAGGGATGAATAAAGTGTTTCTGATTCTGTGTTAAGTGATATGAGATGTGGCACAAATCACGTCCTTTATAAAAGTGGTTATACATTCTGACATTTTCCTCTACCCTTTCAGTGGGAGGTTAGTGTCACCGAAATGGAAGAACTTCAAGGGACTGAAACTGCTCTGGAGAGACAAGATCCGTCTCAACAATGCCATCTGGAGAGCCTGGTATATACAATGTAAGAGGTTCACACTGAATCATGTGTTTTCTGTCATTATCCTTGGTAGTGCAGATGGTAGAGATGCTTGCTATACAGTGTGAGTCAGCCACTATAGCCGAACAATCTTGGTTTGAAGTGGGTAGCTTTGATCTTTGCCTTTATTTTCCCAATGGAAAGTTTTTTGTCTTTAGTGTGCTAATGTGCGGTCAGATTACCTTGTTCTTTATGCCTGTACCATGTGCTTATTTTAATGATGTACAAACAAAAGTCTCCTGAGCATATTGTAGGTTTGTTTACATGCTCCAGACACTTGTGACTGACTAATGGACATCCTCATTCACGGCACAAAAATATATAGGACAACCAGGATGAAGCTGTCTTATGCCTATTCACTTGAGGTCACTGCTCTTATCAGGATTGGTGGTGGTGTACTTTGTAACAAAAATTAGAAGATGGACAATTTTTAGAAGAGGTTCTGAAAACATTCAAGTGATTAGTAAGACGAAAAGAATGAACACAGAAACAAATCATCTAGACAGTTGTGATTTTTGGCCTTCAGGGCAGTTGATATTATTCAATATGATGTTGTTGTTTTTTTTAACTGATGCAAGTTTAAGAGGGGAAAAGGGAAAATGCTTTGCCAATGCGAAACAATACTTTCACAACTGTTGTGGTTTTCAAAGACCTAGAATGGTTTTCACTCAATTTTTGCTTTGTTGGAACAGTTCTATGTTTCCCATACAAACATATCCTTGTGTCCCACCTCTCACTAATAGGGATAGAGATGAATTGTGTATTCCCAGCCTTATTTGTTTTTCTTCCATTAGATGTAGAGAAAAGGGAGAATCCTGTTTGTCATTTTGTGACTCCACTTGATGGAACAATAGACTCGGAGGTTCATCATCCTGCAGAGGTAAGGAAAAAGGAACTTAATAGTACAAGACTGGGATTAGTGCATCTAGCAAAACTGAAGCGCGCTTCCTTCTCTCTGGTAACCAAAGCACCCTCTTTGATGTTTTCTTGTTTGTTTGTTTGTTTCATTTCAGTTCCATACAAAAAAACTTCTTTTCCCGTTGCAAGATTTATGTTTGCTCCCACTTTGTTGCAATCCATCTTATATTTTTATTTCTCTGTTCCCTGCACTTCACTTTTTAATTGCTTGGTCCATCTCCTCCTTTGCTTTCCATAGGCCATTACTACAGAGGGAAAATATTGGAAACGAAGAATTGAAATTGTCATAAGAGAGTACCACAAGTGGAGGACATACTTCAAGAAGAGGGTAGCATGTTGAAATCAACAATCTGCACATTTTTCGAAATAATATTTTTAATATTTCAATGTTTGTCAGTTGAATACCTACTATTTAGTCTATTAACTTTTTTGGTTTGATTCATTGTAGTTTATCATTAAGAAAAAGACACATCATAAATTGAATAACACTCATTTTGTCTTTCAGTTACAGAAGCATAAGGATGATGACCTCTCAAGTTTGCTTAAGGTAGGTAAAAAAAATTCTGTTGTGTTTCCATAACATATTTTATGTGCATTTTGAAGTATCGCATGAGAAAAGGTATATGGAAATGGCAAAATTCGAAAAAGCTTCCTCAATTTCGCAAAAAAAAAGAAGAAGTTTTTACACTCGCTTGAGGGGGTCTTTGCCATTTTCAAAAAAGTTAATGCGCTAAATGGGGGCGGACATACCTTTGCCAAATAAGTTCCAACATAGTGAACATTTAATTCACATGACTGATCAGGTGTTTCTGCTGTCGGCGTCTTCCCAGATATTCCCATAATGCGCGTTTCTTTATCTTCGTTTCTGGACAATATGAAACATGGGCCATAATAGTTGACATGAAAGAACAATTACATATTTACCAATGGACTATACGCACACTCTCTTCCGCATTCCGACTTGGCCATTTCGATCATTTCCGGGCAGCGCCAGAAGTGATACGGACAACTGATGACAACAGCGAAGCAATGGCGTTTTTCACTCACGGTTAATGACATTAGTCGCATTATCCAAGAAGCATGCCATACATCAGTTACCAAAAAGGAGAAGGGCTTCAAACTTTACATTTCAAGCTACATCCACAATTACAAAGGTAAGATCTGGACATGTAATGTTAGCACCTAGCATGTTTTTGTACTAGCCAATGCTAGTGTAGTGATAAGTTACTGCTAACATTATATATGTGTCAATCACTGTTACAGTTTTCCTAATGTCATTGTCATCTCAGTTTCAAGCAAGGATTCAACAGGAGAACTATCCATTAAGGCTGAGTGCTATACGTAGATGTATGAGGAAAAGCCAAAAGCCTCACAGTTTGAGCGTAAAGGAAAGTGATCCTGCAGGTTCAGTGTAGACTGGTTCATGAGACAGGTTCCTGTTCGTCAAATCAGTAAAGTTTCTGTGAATCATATCACTGCTATAAATCTAATACTGTTAAAGGCTATGTTAAATATATATTTCACATGATACCCCATATATAATCGTAGTGTGTAAAAATGTGTAAAAGTAATGGGATTCACAGAAACGATATTGCGTTCTGAGTTCTGTCACTTCTTTTACACACGTTCTGTGTTCCCTATTATTTTAAATGAGTAAATTGAGATTGGTAATGATTTGGCTACAAGTTTTGATTTACACATCAGTGCATATCAACTGTGGTTTTTTGGTTCATTTTTTTCTCATAATTCATACATCATTAATATTTTTCTCACTGTACTCATGTATTCTCCTTTATAACAAGTTGACTAATTTATTGTTTATAAAAAAAGTTTTAATCTTTAACTGCACTTGCAGCAAGTATAGTATGTATTGTAACAGATATGTGTATTTTCACAGATTGTATTTAAGGATTCCCATCCTGTGCAGCTACAAAGCTGCCAGTGTACCTGTGTGGCAACCACACAGGTACACGCAACCATGTGGCAGCACTTCTTTACCAGACTGCACATTATTCCCAGCTGAAGATCACCTCTGTTCCCCCAACACACAGCTGCACGGAAATTGAACAGAAGTGGCATGAACCAAGAACCATGGTAACTAACTTTCTTAACATTGTACTTTTATTTTATTTATGGATATTTGTTTATGTTTATTGAGAACTTGTTTTTATTTAAATGCAGGTTGTTAAACCTGGTCTGGTGAATGACATGGTGATTCTTTCAGCCAGACCTTGGGAAAGGAGACTGGTAGAAGGAATCAGGTTGTTATTATTATCGAAATATATTTTTTGTAGTAATCTTATGATGTCCCTGGCAACATCATTCGAGACAGCTCACAAAATTGAGAACAGCACAAAATAGCCAAAGTTCCTGTGTAGAGTGGCACCAAACAAGGCGGTCCCGCGTTACCTCCACCAAATTCAGAGAGATCTGTCACACCAGGGGACAGACCTCTGCTGAAAATCTGGCGAAAAGGCTTCTGAGACCCAGCCATCAGACTGCAGTCATGAAGAGGGGGCTGGACATGAAACCTGCAGCAGTAGAAGAGTACTGCAGGGCAAGGGAGGTCAGTCAATATCCTTGTGGGTTCCTATCCCCCCTGATGCACCTTGGATGGGGCCATCACCTGATGGCATAGTGTATGATCCAAAGGGGCAGCCAGAGTTTGGCCTTGTTGAAATTAAATGCCCAACTGTTTGAAGTTATGTGGACTGCCCATACATGAAGATCAGTGAGGGCACACATACACTAAGGAAATCCCAGCCGTACTTTTGGTAGATCCAAGTGTTAATTTCTGGACTTGAATGGTGTGAAATTCTTGTCTACACACAGGAAGACATGTTCATTCAGAGGATTCCCAGAGATAAAGAAATCACTGCCACAAGCAAAGAAAAAATTGACTGTTTCTTTTTTGATTTTTACCTCTGTGCTCCCCCTGTGATAGAGAACTGCTCTGCACGCTGCATTATTCAGCTCAGTTTGTTACAGGGATAGTCAGTGGTAGTGTATATAATGTAATACTGTGTGTTTAAATGTTTATCTGTAATTTTCTGTCATGCACTAATATTTGTTGTTAAAGTGTACTGAAGTGGCAGATCACATTACATGGTTAAATTAATTTTAAGTTAAAACAAAAAAAGGTTAAAATGCAGTTGCAAGAGCAATACTTTCCTCATATTTTTGGATGTTTGATTAGGAAGAGAACTTAATTTAATTGTAATTATAACTATTCTAATTTATCTGTTAACTCCCTCTGCTCCATCTGTTTCGCTCTGCGGATGTCTCGTTTTTCTCTTTTATTGAGTGTTTTGACAGTGATTGTTGTTATTTGGAGTGCTTTAACTCGGTGTAATAAAGATAAATGATTAGCATTGGAATGTTGTGTCTTGTATTAACTACAGTAATTGTTATAGAAAGGTAAATGAGCAGAACTGACAGGTGGGTGACCAAAAAAATCTGAGTACCAGTTAAATTGAACAAAGTGAATGTATTTCAGTAAACCAATATTCAATAA
Source organism: Lampris incognitus (assembly GCF_029633865.1). NCBI lineage: Eukaryota > Metazoa > Chordata > Actinopteri > Lampriformes > Lampridae > Lampris > Lampris incognitus. The sequence goes on from NC_079211.1 coordinate 122,226,156, forward strand.
CTTAAACAGTATAAAACGGATTTTATAATTGCTATTTACAAGATTCACATTTTATCCTCAAGATAGTGTACAACTCATTTCATCATCATTGAACAAAGTGAAATGATTTCAATAAACCAATATCAAACAACTTTAACAATATAAAACAGATTTCATGTAGATATACAGATAATTGCTATTTACAGGACTAACATTTTGTCCTCAAGACAATACACATCCTCTGCTAGGCTTTTTTGGGGATGGAGGCGGTGGCATCTTCAATAAAGCTACTCGGGCTTCTTTGCCCATGTCTTTACAAGAGACGTTTTCATCGAGAGCTAAATCGACAACTTCAGGATCTGGAGCCGAAGCATAGTTGTGACCCCCGGGGATTGTTTCAGCCTCCTCATCCGGTGTGTCACCCTCTGCTGCCAGTCCGTCTCTGCTCTCCCAAACCCCCAGTCTTGGAATTGGGACAGAGAAATTGTTCCACTCAAAACAGCGCCGGAACCACTTCCTTCTTTAACACTCACCAACCTGTCTCGGACCCTGGCTCACGAACGTCCTTTTTTAAAATGCCGGCTACAAATGCGGGTATGGTGGCTAATGGCGAAGTTGTCCCTCCAGATAGCGACAATCTATTTTCACCCAGTTTCCGTATCGGAGGGAGACATATGACAACTAAGTACTTTGTTGTACTTACTGGAGGCTTGGCACAAAGACACAACAATGTTCAGCTATCATGCTGTCGATACGCTGAAACTTAAACTTCTTTTTCTGAGACAGCGTCGTCATTTGAGAAAAATCATATGAACAGTATGGATAGCAGAAGCAGAGCAGAAGTGAACAAGCTGGCAGAAATTTTACCGGAACTATACATCAGCACCACTGTGTGCTGGATCAGAATAAGGAGTAAAGTTAGGATGAAAATAGGAAATTTAACCTTATGGTCAAGACCTGCACCATTTTGATTTTTATATAAAATGACTTTGTGGAACTATAGCTATGAAAATAACAAGGCATCTTAGTTTTCTGTTGATAACAAATACTAAAAGTTATTAGACATTCAGATGAAAAAGAGTTTGCAAATATCAGACCCAGGAACATAGAACTGAATGGGTTTAGTTAAAGTAACAGTGTTGCTCATTGTCAACAAAATTATTTACCTGAGTAGCATTACTTAAGCTTGTCAAACTTTCAGGATAATGACCCGTTTTAAGAAAAAATAACTCAAAAAAATAAAGTAGGCCTAAATAAAACACTTTGGTAATTGCAAATCAACATTTCCCAGTTTTAAACATACTCCGTCATGTAGGATGTCCATCAAACCTCAGGTAGAAGGAGTCAGTACAGTACCATTAGCAAAAGCTTGTCCACCAACAAAATATGCCGTCCTCCCTTGTTCACATGCCTTCGCCATCAGTGGCCAGAGCTGCATCCTTCTCTCTCTTGATGGATTGAGATAAATCTTCAGCAAAGTACAAGGTTTTGTTTTGGAGGAAAGTGGATTTTTTTATTATTTTTTTGCTGATTTCCAAATTCTTCATCAGTTCCGTAACCTATGGAGGTCATAGGAGCACAGCTGATGCCTCAACAAGTCTCTTCCACCGTTCCCTATCCATTGCAGCTCTCCCCTCTTCCACTATGCTCAGCTGTAGCCATTCTCCGATGTTGTTTACCCAGGTTTTTCTCTGTCTCCCTCTCTTCCTAGTCCCTTCTACCAGGCCTTGCAGGATGTCCTTTGCAAGTGTCCTTTCCATTTGGCAAACGTGCCCAAACCAGTTTAATTTCCTTTTTTTTAACCATTGTCAGTAAACTATCATGGTGACCAATAGCTTCCTTAACTCCATTCAGCACTTAAATGTTGGTGGTGTGCGCTGTGTATGGGATTTGCAGCATTCTTCTATATGCTCTAAGTTCAAAGGCTTGTATTTTTTTCTCCATAGCTTTTGTTAGGGTCCAGGATTCTGCACCGTATAGAAGAGTTGCTATTATGATGGTGTGGAGCAGTTGCATTTTTGACTTCATTCCAAGGTTTTTATCTTTCCAGATCATGTTGAGCTTGGTCATTGCACTTGTTGCGATGGCGATTCTGCTCCTAATTTCTTTTTCTGATCTTCCGTCTTCGTTAATCACAGATCCCAGATATTTGAAAGATGTGACTTCCTCAAGTTTTTAGCTGCCAACAATATTTCCATGTTCTGCTGTTCAATCTCTTCAGTTTTCCTCCTCGGGTGATCTTTTGTTGTCATGATTTTGCTTTTTTGAGTACTGATCAACATACCCATGTCCTTAGCTGCCTTGTCTAGTCTTCTGGTTATTTCAGCTAGTTCTTCCATGTTGCTGGTGATTAGCTCTATGTCATCTGCAAAGCGAAGGTTGGTGATTTTTCTTCCACCGATTGTGAGAGTTGGTTCAAAACCCTCCATAGCGTTGGTGATAATCTCTTCAAGGAATACATTGAAAAAGCACAGTGACAGTAAACAACCTTATCTCACTCCTACTGTTTTAGTGACCCAGTCGCTGAGTGTGCTGTCCACTAGGACTGCACTTTTAGAATCTTTATAAAGAGCTTCGATAACTTGGACAAGGTGTTCATTGGTGTTATGTTTTCTCATGATTTTCCATAGAGCCCGTTGCCACACTCTTGTCGAAGGCTTTCTTAAAATCAATAAAGTTGTAATGGACTTCTCGTTGATGTTCTATAAATTTCTCACAAGGAACCCTCAAATTGAAGATTTGCTCGGTTGTGCTTCTTCCATACCTGAAACCAGCTTGTTCTTCAGCAAGAATCTCCTCAACTTTTGGTGTGATTCTCCTGAGAAAGCCTGAGCATTACCTTGCTTGCATGGCTGATTAGACTAATGGTTCTGTGGTTGCTGCATAATTTCAATTTTCTTTTCTTTGTAAGTGGAATCAGTTCCAAAGTAGTCCACTGCATGGGCCATTTCTTATTTTGTTGCAGATGCTAAGTAAGATGTCTATAACTTCGTCGCTGCCATTTTTTAATTAGTTCCGCTGGTATATTGTCTGCTCCTGATGCCTTGTCGTTTTTCGGATGTTTGATGGCTTCTTCAACTTCGCATCTTAAGATTTGATCTTCGTCTTCTGCACCTTTGTTCTTATCAACTATCAGTTGGTTGTATATTTCCTGATTTTCATTGAGCTCACAATTGTAAAGATCACTGCAGTATTCCGCCCACCTCTTTGCAATCGCTTTTTTGTCTGAGATCAGTTCTCCATTTGCGTCATTAATAGCATATGTCTTTACATTTTGTTCTGTAGTTAATTTCTTCACTGTTTGGAAAGCCATTTTAGTGTTGTTGTGCCTCAGGTTGTTATCAATACTTTGACATTCTTGTTCAATCCATTCCTCCTTATCTTCCTTCATCGCAGCTTTCACTTCTCTGTTACATTTTCTGTATTCCTCCTTGCATTCTTCAGAGCTGTGCTTCAGAGCCTTGGCTTCATATCTTCTGCCACATAGCTTCAATGTTCTATCTTGAATCCATTGATGTTTCTTGGACTTATTTTTACCTAGTATTTCTAGCGCAGTTTTTTTTTTCATTTCTTCCGAGAACTTTTTGTCACTTCTTCAACATTGTCCAAGTTCCAAAGAGCAGCAAAATGTCCTCCAATTCTGGCTTGGAATTCGTCTCTAGCTTTTGCATCTTTTAGTTTTTCAAGGTCATATTTGATTCTACCATTCTTTTCTCTTTTCTGCTTCTTCAGCTTTATGTTGATGGTCATCATCACCAAATCGTGGTTGCTTCCTATATCAGCTTCAGGAAATAATCTTGTTTTATTTCTTACAATGCTTGATTGAAATATTTTCGACATTCGTATGTAGTATTTCCAAACTGCATCCCAATAAATACGTGGGATGAATTGGAGAATAATCCCCCGAGGCTTGGACTCATCTTTATTGGTTGGCCGAGGTGATGCACTGAATCAGTGACATCAGGAAACTTGGCCTTGTGCTTGGGTAAGACGGACTGGCAGATCTATATCACCTCTCTGTGGACGTTTTGGTCCTTAGATTCAGCTACTCCGTAGAGTCACAGGTTCCATTGTTGTAAGTAGTTCTCAAGCTCAGTTAGACGTTGTTCCATCAGATTTGTGTTCTTTTCTGCTATGCAGACTCGTTCTTCGTGTGTAATTTTCCCTTTTACATCTCAAATCTCGGCACAGGCAAAGTCTACTGTTTTCTTTAGATCTTTGATCTTCATTGTGTTGTCTGATATCAACCTCTCTACGTTCTTTTACAGAGCATCAATTCTGGTGTTAAACATCACTGATGTTTTCTGCACAATGTCCATGCTGTCTACGTCTAAAGTGTATGGCAACTTGCTTTTCTTCGATGTCGGGGGTTTCGATGGTGTTATAGGCAAGGGAGGAAATTCCGCATCCACGATAGATAACACTGGTTGGTCTGTCATGCGGTAGTCGTGCATGTTGTTCATGACCAGATTATCCCAGCATCATTAAAACAAGTAGTAATTAAACTTATTCCAAAACCCAATAAAGATAAATTATATTTAGATAAATGGAGACCAATTAGTTTATTAAATAATGATGCCAAAGTATTTGCACTAATCTTTGCAAAAAGGCTGAAAAAAGGGCTATACAAGATAAATGATGAAGAACAACCTGGATTCATGCAGGGGGGACACATCAGCAATAATTTCAGATTAGTACTAGATTTGATTGATTATAGTTACCTTATCCCTGATGATGATTTTGTTTTATTTATTGATTTGTACAAAGCTTTCGATACGATCAAACATGCCTTTATTTTTTAAGTTATTCACTTTTTTGGTTTCAGCAATTTTTTTGTAAAAGCAATGCAGACTGGATGTAACAGCTCAGTGAAGCTATCTCATGGAACCTCTCAAAGATTTAACATCGGCCGAGGTATAAGATAAGGATGCCTATCTCCCCTTTTTTATTTTTGTTAGTAACATAAGTAATGACAATGCACATTAAGAAGAATAAATTTGGGGGCATTTCAGTGTTAGGGAAAGAATTAAAATTAAGTCAACTCACTGATGACAATACATTATTCTTAAATGATAAAAATGAGATCAAAAAAGCAGTGGCATGTATTGAAGAATTTAGTGTAGTCTCAGGTTTAAAATGAATATTAATAAATCAGTCTTATTTTCACTCAAGAAATGTGATATGACAAATATACATGAAATTCCAATTGAAGATATGGTAATATACCTAGGATTAAGGATTTGCAAAAATGAACAACAAAGGAGTAATTTGAATTTTAAACCAATTGTTGAAAAAAAATTAAGAATAAATTTAATCACTTGTTAGTTACAGACTTATCTTTATGTGGTCAGGTATTATTATCCAAAGCAGAAGTAATATCCAGATCTGTATATATTGCTTTGTCACTTGATGTTCCACAGAATGTTATTAAGGACTTAGACAATGACTTTTACAATTTCATTTGGAGGAATAAGGCTCATTATTTAAAAAAAGAAGTGCTTTGTAACACCAAAGACCGTGGAGGTCTGGAAGTTCTAGATTTTAGCTCTCTTAATAAATAATTTAAAATTAAAGAGCAGGGTAACCAAATTGACAGATTTGCTTCAAAATACTTTATAAATGTGGGAGATGTATTGCTGTTGACATGTTAAAATGTGTTGAACCATGTATAGAACTGATTTTCGGAGTTAGACTGTTTTTGGGTATTTTTCCCGTTTTTCTTTCTTGATTTTTTTGGCCGGCTTCCTTGGTGACGTCGCTGTCTTCCTTTCGGTGCCACGCCCCCAGAGTCTGAAACCAGTGGACGCTGCAGATTTTTACACATTTTTGAAGCTTTGTTTTATATACTTCGCAACATTTTTAATCATACAGAATTGGCTGGGTGGTTACTGATATGTTTTCCTGGGGTATGGGTATCCCCAAAACACAGATTTGAGCTCAGTTACCCGCCACTTTAAGTGGATTATTGAATACTTAAAAAACAAGGATAGTATTTGGAATATTTTCCCTAATTACCTGTTTGATCCAGTTGGTGGTATCAAATTCCTACTAAAATGTGACTTTTCTGTTGATAAAATCCCTATGAAGTTGGCAAAATTTCATCGGCAAGCACTGACAGCTTGGTTATTAGCTTACAAACATAACTTTTTGCCCCCTTGGTACTTCATATGGAACAATAAAGACATCCGATATAAGAATAGGACTATTTTCTATCACACGTGGTTTAATAATGAAATACTGACAGTTGGCCAATTACTTAATCAAAATAGTTATTTATTATCTTATAAAGAATTTCTTGATAAATTCAAAATATCTATAAAACCCAAGGAGCATGCTATTGTTTTCGATGGTATACCAGAAAGTTACAAAACTCTGGTGCTGTAGACCTACCTTTTCATTTTGAAGATTGTGTGGAAAACATTTATATTGGTAAAACCAATATATTGAAAGAGAAGTGCTCTAACAAAAATATTAGGAATACACTTAGTGGTGTCACTGTTCCATCATCTAGATGTTTTTGGTTCTCATTAGTTAATGATCTATGCGATGGAAGAAAGCATGAAAAATTTGCGATAAATACTGTATCAATAACAAGTTTAAGGACCTGTCTTTCAAGATATTGCATAGAATTTATCCAGTAACGCTTGTGTTACAAAGATTCAAACTTGATATTGATTATAAGTGTGATTTTTGTGGATGAGAAAAAGGGAGTATTACCCATCTATTCTTCCAATGTATATATACAAGAATGTTCTGGATTGATGTAGCCAACTTAATAAAAAGGAGACTTAAGATGAATATTGAAATAGATATATTTGATGTAATGCAATATTTTAGTAAAAAGATTGGAAATAACATGCTGTACATCATACAACTAGTTGCTATTTTTGGAAATTTCCATATTCATAAGAAAAAAATGGTCAGAAACCAAGCCAAATTTCCTGCACTTTATTAATGAATTTAAACAATATAGCACCATTTTATTTAATGTTAAAACAAAAAGGTTATTAAGACTTTGAAGTTACTAAGCAAATTAATATGCTGCATAGCTTAAGCCTGTTTTATCAGAAAAGTATATAAACCGAAAGATAGTAATAATGTGAGGTCACTAACACATCAACACAGAACACACAATACTGCTCTAAGATGTGTTGTGAAATATAAGGCATAATAGCTATGTTCCACTTTATTTTATAAAGTTTAAGTTGAACAGCTCCTGAAAACGTGTGCTCACGTCGCCATCTTGACTTGCCCTGCTATTGAAATAAATTCCTGAAGACCTCTCTGCGGTTTTTCTCATAGATGGCCAAGGCGACTGGTTTTGTTTCCAGTTCGCAACCTCTACTGCCTCTACTCTGTTTATTACAGCCATGCATAATGAAGCCTATACTGCCAACGTCTTACAAAACTATGATTTGCATAGCCTGGTTTATTCGCTCTAAACCAGTTGATTTTCCTTTTTTGCGACATTTCAGAGACTGTAGAGTCTCATAATTTATTGCCTTTCTAATGTACTTGTGAGTTTTGCCTGATTTGTTATGGACCTAACATGACTAAGTTTTATCCATGTTCGGAAATGCTATACTCAAAACTGCATGCGTTTGTTTCATTTGCTGGCTTGCATGTTGGATTTTGAATGCTTAAAGGGGCCAGAGGAGCAATTTTCACTGTTTGGGGAAGTCTCTCCAGACATGCTCCGTGTCACCTTTTGCCAGGATGAAGAGGTTGCTGCACGTCGTGTCACTCGTAAGAACTATGACTGTCCTGTTCCCATGGAGATGGACCCACTCTTTGACATGGATGTTTTGATGTCTGAGATTTCAGACACTTTGTTCTCTACGTTGGCCTCACACCATCCCATAGCCTGGCCCAACCCAAGAGAGATCGGTGAGAGTTGTCAGCTGTCCTACTCATGGATTTATTTCTAGAACAATTTCTAATCAAATATGAAATATTTTGTTATTCACCTAATTCTTATTACTTCCATATAAATCAGTGTACTATCTGCTGTTGCCAGGTCCACCACTGAATTCCTCCTTTTGTTTTTATTTGCTTTTGAGCTGGTTTTGCTGAAATAGCTTACAAGCAAATAAAGGCACCTAAGAGGGCTGGATCCAGGATGTAAATCTGCATCAACATTTTCAGCATGTTTTCCCCCTTGCATTCCTTGACCATACCTCTTTACTCATCACAGCTCACGCGGGGAACGCAGACATGATCCAGCCGGGACTGATTCCCTTACAGCCCAACCTGGACTTCATGGATTCATTTGACCCACTACAAGGTAGCATTAAAACTAAAGAATAGCTACAGTTATATTACACATGGACACTAATGGCACACTCTTTCACAAGAACCAACAGCACAATGTAACCTTCATGGTCTAGTAACTCTGCTACAGTAGACGGCATAACCTAACATTAAAAAGTAACGTATTTTTACTAACAAGTAGCTAACACCGGGACCTCTTGTTCCAGACTTATTTCACAGCCTCCGTCAGCCCGTCCTCCCCTCTGTTTCCCCCACCGCATCACCTGTCACCCCTCTACCCAGCAGCAGCTGTCAGTCACAGGTAAATGCCAAAACAAAGCTTGGCCCCTAACACACAACTCACCCACAGAGTTTGCACTAATAGTGGTATTTGTACCTAGACATGACTCAAATAGGATTGCATTTTGCCAGGTTAGAATTCCCAAGGTGTTGTTGAACAATCTTTATGTGCCTGTATTAAACAATCCAAAAACACATGTAATAAACTGGTGTCCGGATAGCGTGGTGGTCTATTCCGTTGCCTACCAACATGGGGCTGGCCGGTTCAAATCCCTGTGTGACCTCCGGCTTGGGAGGGTGTCCCTACAGACACAATTGGCCGCGTCTGCGGGTGGGAAGCCGGATGTGGGTATGTGTCCTGGTAGCTGCACTAGCGCCTCCTCTGGTCGGTCGGTCGGTCGGGGTGCCTGTTCGGGGGTGGAACTGGGGGAAATAGCGTGATCATCCCACACGCTGCATTCCCCTGGTAAAACTCCTCACTGTCAGGTGAAAAGAAGCGGCTGGCGACTCCACATGTATCGGAGGAGGCATGTGGTAGTCTGCAGCCCTCTCCAGATTGGCAGAAGGGGTGGAGCAGTGACCGGGACAGCTCGGGAGACTGGAATAATTGGCCGGATACAATTGGCAGGAAAAGGGGGGGGAGGGTCCAAAAAAATGTAACAAACAACATGATCGTGAACAATTTTTTTACTATTTAAAATTACCCTGATATCTTCTCTGAATTCTCTTCATTAAACACTTATCCCAGGGGAAATTTTGCCTTTAAAAGATCGGTTTCCTTCAACTCGGTTGAAAATATAAATTAAACTGCAGCATCAGTATTTAGCAGACAAACAAAAGTATGTAAATAAGTAAATGAAGACCAATTGTATACATCATCATCATGTAAATAAGCTATGAAAAGGGTTTCAGCATGTCCCTATAGATGTGAAGCCAAATGAGTCATGAGTTTATTTTTCTTAATTGGATGACATAGATAAAAGACAAAGTCCATAGACTATGTCCTTTGACATTCTTTTGTCTATAGACTTTGATAATTTTTACCTGCAAAAATCATCAATCACCATTTAAATCAAACTCTGTCCTTTGCTTAGCTGCCTTTATACCTACTATATATCACAGAGTAAGATTAACTGGATTTTTTCTTCTTTTTTTGTAATCCCCCTGCTAGGCTCAGTTATTGTCCTCCTTGCAACTCTCAGCTGATCACATCAATCCCCCTGGCCCCTTGTCCATCACCTCTTCTATGGCCAATCAAGCCAGAGGAGCAGGTGCGGCTGATGCTGCCTATGTGCAAGATTACATGCCTCTCTTCCATGGGCAAGTGACATCCAGTCCTCAAGCAGGAGTCTCTTCAGTCTCTCAGCCCTTAGCCCATGCCCAGCTGGCACACTGCCTCCCAGGTCAGGATATAACCACAGCAGCAGCACTGGTTCCTCCGCCACAGGACAATGCCTCAGCACAAGATGGGCTAGGAGCTTCATCTGTGATTACACACACAGCTTCCTCAACTGTCACTCTCAGTGATGCCGTCACTACCCTCAGCCACGGCTCAGAGTACAGCTCCCTCTCTGCACAAGCTCCGCCTCTACCTCCATCACCCCATCTTCAGTCCCTAGCACCATCGTCCAGTAACCCCGTCCAACATCCTCAGGCTTTTGCCCTGCCTCGACCCATTCAGCCCTGCAGTGCCAACAAAAACCGGCCCATGCAAAGGATTGCTCCTGCTAATCCCATTCCCTCCCCTCATCTCATCCTCACAGGTCTGTGATTTATCTCCAGATCATGATATTTATTCTCTATTATAAGCAACAATGAATCTTTGTCTGTTGCTTAGATAATCAAATACTTGATGACTAACCAGATGTTAAGATACACATATTGTTTGTTGAAGGCCTCATTAAAACAAACATTTTGGACTGGGAAACAGCCTGTTGTTAGATAGTGTGATAGCATATGAAACTGAAACCATAAAAAAAAACAAGATAGCGCTCAAACCTCTTCATATTCTGTTCTCGGTACCAAACAGCAAAGAAAACTCTGTACATATCAGTAAAGTAAGACTTAGCTAATGGACTTTCCTGTCAATTTTTTTTCTCCTTTTTTCTCAGGCCCATTCCCAGGTCATCCCAATGCAGTGATTGTTACACCAACACCTCTGAAAGCAGACGTGGTCCCCAATACAGGAGTGGTCATTGCCCCTTCTAATCTTGGAGGGGTATGCTCTCAGCAGCGGCAAAGCACAAAGCTGTCCTCACTGTTTTGCAGTTTATTTTCCACTCTATAAATCATGGTTGTGTATAGGTATATTCTTGAAGGGTGGACATTCCTGGCAGAAATTGATCCCTTCACAAGATTTAGATGGCACCATATTCATGGTGCTAGGGCTTTAGCATATACTGAGTCTACAGGCCCATATAAAAGGTTTGTTTTGTTCAACTGTTTACAGATAATAATATCAAGTGGTGCTAATAATTTATAGCTTTGAAGTACATCTAAAACCTATGTCCAATTTTCACAAACTGAGTTTGTTGAGAGTTTATGCCTGATATTAGCCTTGAGTGATTAGATAAATATATCGGCAATAAGCGATTGGCTGAGTCCAAATTTTTTTTGACTTTTTTTTTTCTTTTTTTTTTGCTCGAGTTTGGTCCTTTTATTTTGCTAATTCAATGGTGTGCCTCCTCAAGAATTCAATTCAGTAAATAACCTATAATGCACAATTCAATGTGTGCAAATAGGAAATGACAGTTGGAGTTTGGCCATATGCATGTTCTGTAACCCTATAATTTACAGGCTGTAAATTACATAATAATGAGTAGAAATTGTTAAGAAATTAGGTAGTAATGTGAAGAAACGACCCACCTGTCTTATCTGTATGTGGGCTATACTACTAACTATGACAATTAATTCCCATATAATTACTGACCAAACCTCTTTATTGAGCTTTAGTTTTACTCTATAATTACCCAATACTTGCCAGTAATACTACTACTATAACTTGTCATTATGTTGATTTTACTGAATTTACTGTTATTTCTTATTTCAAATTTCTTCACATTACTGTGTAATTTCTTAGCAATTTCTTCACAATTACTACATAATTACCGGCCTCTAAATTATAGGGTTACCACACGTTCTTGTTGCACTGATTTCTGAGGACTCTTTCACCAAACAGGACAGTGACTAAATGACAATTAAGCCGCCTTTAGTGGTTGCTGTCTGATCGATTGGTGCTGAAAAGCAACTTCAATTCAAAAATCATATTTGAGAACTAGACCAAAAACTGTGTGTGCAGTTGTGCAAATACGCATCATGACATACACATAGTTATGTTACCCCCGCCTGTTTGTTCATTTGGAGGCTGCAAGTGGAGGCCTTTTTAGTCTGATGCTATCGGACTTACTTTTTTTTCCCAAATCATGTTGGACAGCTGTTCAGCCTGTCTTTTTTTTTTCCTTTTTTTCCCCCTCCCAATTGTACTTGGCCAACTACCCCACTCTTCCGAGCCATCCCGGTCGCTGCTCCCACCCCCCTCTGCCAATCCAGGGAGGGCTGCAGACTACCACAGGCTTCCTCTGATATACAGTGGTGCTTGAAAGTTTGTGAACCCTTTAGAATGTTCTATATTTCTGCATAAATATGACCTAAAACATCATCAGATTTTCACACATGTCCTAAAAGTAGATAAAGAGAACAACTGAGACAGAAATATCATACTTGGTCATTTATATATAGAGGAAAATGATCCAATATTACATATCTGTACATGGCAAAAGTATGAGAACATTTGCTTTCAGTATCTGGTGTGACCCCCCCCCCCCAGCAATAACTGCAACTAAACGTTTCTGGTAACTGTTCATCAATCCTGCACATTGGCTTGGAGGAAATTTAGCCCATTCCTCCGTACAGAACAGCTTCAACTCTGGGATGTCGGTGGGCTTCCTCACATGAACTGCTCGCTTCAGGTCCTTCCACAACATTTCGATTGGATTAAGGTCAGAACTTTGACTTGGCCATTCCAAAACATTCACTTTATTCTTCTTTAACCATTCTTTGGTTGAACGACTTGTGTGCATAGGGTCGTTGTCGTGTTGCATGACCCATGTTCTCTTGAGATTCAGTTCACGGACAGATGTCCTGACATTTTCCTTAAGAATTCGCTAGTATAATTCACAATTCATTGTTCCATCAATGATGGCAAGCCGTCCTGGCCCAGATGCAGCAAAACAGGCCCAAACCATGATACTACCACCACCATGTTTTACAGATGGGATAAGGTTCTTATGCTGGAATGCAGTGTTTTCCTTCCTCCAAACATAACACTTCTCATTTAAACCAGAAAGTTCTATTTTGGTCTCATCCGTCCACAGAACATTTTTCCAATAGCCTTCTGGCTTGTTCACATGATCTTTAGCAAACTGCAGATGGGCAGCAATGTTCTTTTCGGAGAGCAGTGGCTTTCTCCTTGCAACCCTGACATGCACACCATTGTTGTTCAGTATTCTCCTGGTGGTGGACTCATGAACATTAACATTAGCCAATGGGAGAGAGGCCTTTAGTTGCTTAGAAGTTACCCTGGGTTCCTTTGTAACCTGGCTGGCTATTACACACCTTGCTCTTGGAGTGATCTTTTGATGGTTGACCACTCCTGGGGAGGGTAACAATGGTCTTGAATTTCCTCCATTTGTACACAATCTGTCTGACTGTGGATTAGTGGAGTCCAAACTCTTTAAAGATGGTTTTGTAACCTTTTCCAGCCTGATGAGCATCAGCAACACTTTTTCTGAGGTCCTCAGAAATCTCCTTTGTTCTTGCCATGATACACTTCCACAAACATGTGCTGTGAAGATCAGACTTTGATAGGTCCCTGTTCTTTAAATAAAACAGGGCACCCACTCAGCCCTGATTGCCATCCCATTGATTGAAAACACCTGACTCTAATTTCACCTTCAAATGAACTGCTAATCGAAAAGGTGCACATACTTTTGCCACTCACATATATGTAATATTGGATCATTTTCCTCAATAAATAAATGACCAAGTATAATATTTTTGTCTCATTTGTTTAACTGGGCTCTCTTTATCTACTTTTAGGACTTGTGTGAAATCTGATGATGTTTTAGGTCTTATTTATGCAGAAATATGGAAAATTCTAAAGGGTTCACAAACTTTCAAGCACCACTGTATGTGGAGTCGCTAGCCGCTTCTTTACACTTAACAGTGAGGACTTTCGCCAGGGAGACTTAACACATGGGAGGATCATGCTATTCCCCCAAGCCCCGCCCCCAGAACAGACCGATCAGAGGAGGCACTAGTGCAGCGACCAGGACACATACCCACATCCAGCTTCCCACCCGCAGGCACAGCCAATTGTGTCTGTAGGGACCCCCGACCAAGCCAGAGGTAATACGGGGATTCGAACCGGAGATCCCCGTGTTGGTAGGCAGTGGAGTAGACCGCCATGCCCCCCGGATGCCCAACCTGTCTTTACAGCTTATTGTTTAGCAAAGATCTCAAGGTGATTTATTTTGTTTAATTGAAAAAGAGTAGCTTAAAGACTCTAATGTTTCAGTAACATTAGATTTTCACATTAACGCTTGTGGAAATTGGTAGTGTTAGAATCTTTTGCCAGCACTACTCATTTGCAAAGATGGCAAATTACTTAAGGTCCTTCAGCTTGCCAGTTGTGTCAGGTTTAAAACCAAAATAATCCCAAATAGGAGATTTTGTATTCTTTTTTGCAACGAGCTCTTGTGTGATTGCATTTGCTGAAAATGGCCAATGCATGCACGGGGGGGTGATATCGGCAGTCACTGATTGTTGGGCTGACAATTGTCGTTTGGAAAAATTTTACATATCGCCCAACCCTGCCTGATACCAGACAGAATTTTCAACTCCTTACAATCCAGTCAACTCAGTGGAGTGGGTGGATTCAAAGGTCTGGACCCAGGCAAGAGAGTTTAGGCACTTCAGCGTGAAGAAGGGTCATAATCTGATGAAACATCAGCAAAGCCAAGATGGAGTGAGTTGACTGTACCTTGATTATTATTTTTTTCTCTTTACTTCTTTCTTCTAATCTCTCCCAGCCCCCTGGATTTCATATCATGCCTCAGACACACAAATCTCCCCAGCCAATTGTTCCTAAAGAAGAGGCCTACTCTTCTCGCAAGAACCAGAAACCCTCAGCTAGCGTGGGTGAGACATTCTCAAAGTATTTTTCCAGTTCATTCTAAACACTTGCTCAATCAAGGAGGTGGAACAGTATCCATCTTGAAAATGCTGGTTATTGCTCTTAACGTTTGTTGTGTGTGTGGTCTTTTTTTAATATGTGGTTTGTGCTTCTCTATTTCAGTGCGCAGTCGGCAAAGTTCAGGTCAAGGATCACCTTGTGGGTCAGATCAAGTGCCTAGTCCCCAGTCACCTCTCAGCAGCACAGCCCTCGCAAAGAACGAGTCTAACCAGGTGAGTTTGTGTGTTTTCATTCGTGCATGAATCCCTCATTCCTTAGAAATTCCTTGAAAGGTGTAAATGTAAATAAACTAACAAATTTAAGGAAAGTGAATAGTGAAAGCTTTGAAAGTGCTAGCAGTCCATTATGGTACTCTTTTAGTAATTATTGCTCAGGCAGCAGTACGCAGTTTGCATAATATAATAAAATGCATCTTGTACATTAGAACAAATAGTATGATAATGTTGTCAAATAAATCGATTTTCCATTAGATATTGACTCTGAATTTTCCTAATTACACTAATCCCCAGTGTGTCACAAACTGGTGCTAGTCAGGCAAGCTGGTCAAATGACTTTTTCAGACTACCGCGTAATCATCTAACTGGTTCTATTGAAAAACGATTACTTCAACTTGGAGTACTGACACCAATCTCCTGAATTTGTCTTTCTCATAATATCCATATCACAAAAATCTGAAATTGAAACCTGATCCCAATCTTTCATTTATCTTGGTGGCAAAAAATAACATTTTAAAATTTTGCACTCAGTTTTCTAAATTTCCAATATATTTTTCCTGTATTCTAATCAAAGGAATATTGCTCTGATAGCCATTACCTGGACCCATACCAGTTCTAGTTCTCTTTTTTTAAGTTGTCCTCCGTAAGGAGTGACTCATTTGTATAAAGCAGCTATATGTTCTCCTGTACCATGTGACAGAACCGAAGGGTGACCCACATATCTGCTGAGCAGAAGAGACGCTTTAATATCAACATTGGCTTTAAAACGCTGTGCAGCCTGGTTCCAACCCTCAAGTCCCAGTCAAATGTAAGGTGTAAATTGTGTTTGTTGATTCGTTCATTCGTAAAGTAACAATGTCATTTTATTTGTTTTCAAAATATCAAGAGTGGGTTGTTTTTGAATATATGGAGGTCGCCAAGCTGATATTCACAATTCATTAAAAAAAAAAATCCACACAGATTTTGGAAATAGATGTGGCTGCTGTATTTCTTTGCCTTTATTTCGACTTTTTAGATTTGTTAATCAGTGGTACAAATTCCATGAAGTTGTAGCAAAAGGAACAAATTTCACTTTGCTAGCCTGTTACTTACATGGCCAACTGTACCTGCAATGCTCTACACTCTGCTCATTCTTCCATGTTTATTTACCATGTGCATTCAGATCAGTAATGCAGCCACATTGCAGAAGACAGTTGAGCACATTGGGAAGCTTCAGCTGGAAAGACAGCAGATACAAGAGGAGACCAGACGATTACGAGAGGAGATTGAGGAGCTCAACACCTCCATAAAGTACTTACCCTTATCTTCTGTCTCCTGTCTCCCTTCTGACGCACATGAGCTGCACCAACATATGTAATACCCTCCTTCTCCATTCTCTCTCGTTTTCTGTCTTCTGCCTTTGTCTTACTGCAGCTTATGTCAGGAACAGCTTCCAGCCACAGGAGTGCCCATTACACGTCATCGCTTCGACCACTTGCGAGAGAAGTTCGATGAGTATGTGATGAGCCGCACTCTTCAAAATTGGAAGTTTTGGATTGTATCCTTCCTATGCACACGCTCTTGTACAATTGAATGCCACATATTTATGTTATAGGTTAGTGTAAGATTACATCTGGCTCTAATGTGTAGTACTGATTTTTCTTGGTGCACTTGAGAACCTGTTTTGATCCACTACTACATTAGATCCTCTTGCATCTTGTGTGCCTTTGAATGTAAAAGTTGCGATATTGCAATATTTGAGAGTTCATAAAGCACACAGATGTACACAGTACAGTAAGTAGCCTGTGTCACTTCTAAAATATTTGGTCCTATCTTGCTGTGGGATAACCTATCCCCAAAGCGCTTACCACAGCGCATTTCAATCGTGCAGGCAGTTGCCTTTAACACTGAGGGGCACCCACCTTTTTTGACCATTGGCCACACTGCCTGGTAGATTTCTAAATTTCACAGCCACTTTCCCAATTTTACCAGAAAAACTGGAATTTGGACCAGAGAAGAGCTTAGTCGGTTATCTGCCAGTGTAACTATGAGTAAACAAACACCTGCTCAGACAAAATTAACGAGCATTTTGTTAGTATCCAGTGTTAATTGACACCCTAAGAGGTCTATAAAATGGCATTATTTTCATATCTAAATATGGGATCCATTCCATTCACATTTCACCTCAATGGAACACTGCACAAGAACACAAAAGAATGCCTGCTGTGTCGAACACTGTTATGTTAATTTTTAGCTTTTGATTATGCCATAGTTGTGCATGTCTTAATCTGTTGAGATGGATGCTGGTGGATTTTGAATTAGAAACCAGAGTTAAACTGCTAGCATTATCTAATTAAAAGTCACAATTTCTATATTTTCATATCATAACTGTCCTTTACCAACTCTTGCCTCTGCTGCTGTCCTACTACCAACATTGTGTATTATCATGACAGTATCAGTTGCTGATATTAGATTTCTTTTTAAAGATGAAAAAAGAACCATTGAGCGGGGTGAAAACTGTTTTGTATCTTAAAATGCATAGCAATGGAGCTTTTTTGCAGCCCAGAGTTAAAGGATCAATCAGGTCCAGTTTTGACAAAAAAGATATTTGTCAGAGAAGGACGATGCAACATCTGGATCATGGCTGTTTTTAGAAAAAAATATATAAGGAAATTTTTTTAACAAATAAATCCAACAAATACACCCTGAACAGGCCACCAGACCTTCACAGGGCCAACACACACATACACATTCACACCTAAGGACAATTTAGTACAGCCAATTCACCTGACCTACATGTCTTTGGACTGTGGGAGGAAACTGAAGCACCCAGAGGAAACCCACACAGACACGGGGAGAACATGCAAACCTCCACACAGAGGACGACCCAGGATGACCCCCAAGTTTGGACTGCCCCGGGGCTCGAACACAGGACCTTCTTGCTGTGAGGCAACTGCGCTAACCACTGCACCACTGTGCCACTGGTCCAGGGAATGTATTTTTCTTTATTTCCCCCTTTTTTTCCTCCCCAATTGTACCCGGCCAATTACCCTATTTTCTGAGCCGTCTTGGTCACTGCTCCACCCCCTCTGCTCATCTGGGGAGGGCTGCAGACTACCACATGTCTCCTCCAATACATGTTGAGTTGCCAGCCACTTCTTTTCACCTGACAGTGAAGAGTTTCACCAGGGGACGTAGCACTCAGGAGGATCACGCCACCCCCACCCCCCAAACAGGCGCCCCAACTGACCAGAGAAGGCGCTAGGACACATACCCACATCCGGCTTCCCACCCACAGACACGGTCAATTGTGTCTATAGGGATGCCCCACCAAGCCGGCGGTAACATGGGGATTTGAAACGGCGAGCCCTGTGTTGGCAGACAATGGAATAGACCGCCACACCATCCAGACGCCCGAGAGTGTATTTTTCAGAGATTACATATATGGTGCATGCAATAAAATTCTTTGACCATGGGACTGGACACCATGTTCCAGTTTTAAGTCAGATTAATAGAAATACATTTAATTTGAAACATCAAGGGGAGAAAAAATTGGTGACAAGAATGGCCGCAAGTCATAAATACTGGGATGGCATCCAGCTGTGACCTGTGCCCCCATTCATAGGGTTAACAGTTGTGTCACGAATCAGGAACACTCTATTTGTCATTTAATTTCAATATCGTTTCCCCCAGCCCACAGCAGTGCAACACAAAGACAACAACACATAGCCAAAAACTACAAGAACACACATATCCAAACTAACACATATGTGTATATCCAAACTAACACACATATCCGGAAGGACATCCGATGTAAAAAAAAAAAAACCCTTTTTCTCCCCAGTTCTATCCAGCCAATTACCCCACTCCTCCGAGCCTTCCCAGCCACTGCTCCACCCCCTCTGCCAATCCGAGGAGGGCTGCAGACTACCACATAACTCCTCCGATACATGTGGAGTTGCCAGCTACTTCTTTTCACCTGACAGTGAAGAGTTTCGCCAGGGGGACGTAGCGCGTGGGAGGATCACGCTATTCCCCTCAGTTCACCCCCCACCCCACCCCACCCCACCCCCACCCCCCGAACAGGTGCCCCGACCGACCAGAGGAGCCGCTAGTGCAGTGACCAGGACACATACCCATATCCGGTTTCCCACCTACAGATACAGCCATTGTGTCTGTAGCGATGCCCAACCAAGCCGGAGATAACACGGGGACTCAAACCGGGATCCCCGTATTTGTAGACAATGGAATAGACTGCTACGCTACCCGGACGCCTCAGATGTAAAACATTTTCAAATCAGTATGCGGCTTGACAAGATCATACCGGATCGGTCGAGGCCTGGGTTAACAACAACCGCCTTTGGTGCTGTGCCCTCACATGGTACTGATGAAAACTATAAAATCTGCTGTGGCGACCCCTGAAAAAATATGGAACAAGCCAAAAGAAGAAGGGGAGAACAAAATTGAAATAATAGAAAGGCAATACCAGCCTTCCCTCCTGCAGTGCATGTTAAAAACTGTGGTTAAATTTGTTAAAAGATTGCGGTCAACCAAAACACAGCCACTTGTTAAGAAAAGGTATATTGTGGATAAATAGAGTGATTAGCATATTTAAAGAATCCAAATTGTTTTGACCCTTGACCACCCACTGTAGTTCAGCATCATTATCAAACCTCTGTTTGAATCATTCAATGGGATTGTGTCCACAACAAGCAAAGCAGAGCTCTGTCAGACCACGTTGCAGTGGCTTGACCATCACTGCTCGCTTCCGATGCTCCGACCTAGTAAGTAGAAAACTGTCTCTCATATACATACACTCATACAAAGACACTTTGTTTCCACCTAAATTGCTAACCGTTTTTTTTCTTTTTTTTTGTAAGGCCATGCACCCAAAAATTAGGTACTGATATTGTTCAGACGTTTTAGAAAATTAAACACCTACATATAATGAGTGGAGGAATGTACACACAGGTGGACTATATCTTGTGCAAGGGGGGCGATTTGAAAGGGATTGGAGACTGCAAAGTGCTGACAGGGGACAACATAGCTAGGCAGCATCGGCTGGTGGTCTGTAGGATGACTTTGAAGATCAAGAAGAGGAAGAGTGAAGGCAGAGCCAAGGATCAATTGGTGGAAGTTGAAGAAGGAAGACGATTGTGTGGAGTTCAGGGAGGAGTTAAGACAGACGCTGGGTGGCAATAACGAGTTGCCGGATGGCTGGGAAAGTACTGCAGATATTGTGAAGGAGACAACTAGGAAGCTACTTGGTGTGTCATCTGGACAGAGGAAGGAAGACAAGGAGACTTGGTGGTGGAATGAGGAAGTACAGCAAAGTATACAGAGGAAGAGGTTGGCAAAGAAGTGGGATAGTCAGAGAGATGAAGAAAGTAGACAGGAGTACAAGGAGATGTGACATAAGGGAGATGTGATGTAAAGCAAAGAGAGGTGGTGAAGGCAAAGGAAAAGGGTGTATCGTGAGTTGTATGAGAGGTTGGACACTAAAGAAGGAGAAAAGGGCTTGTACCGATTGGCTAGACAGAGGGACCGAGCTGGTAAGGATGTGCAGCAGGTTAGGATGATGAAGGATAGAGATGGAAATGTGCTGACAAGCAAGGAGAGTGTCTTGAGAAGGTGGAAGGAGTACTTTGAGGGGCTGATGAATGAAGAAAATGAGAGAGAAGGTTGGATGATGTGGGGATAGTAAATCAGGAAGTTCGGTGGATTAGCAAGGAGGGCAGCTATGAAGAGGATGAAGAGTGGGAAGACTGTTGGTCCAGATGACATACCTGTTGAGGCATGAAGGTGTTTAGGAGAGATGGCAGTGGAATTTTTAACTAGATTGTTGGAAAGTGAGAAGATGCCTGAGGAGTGGAGAAGAAGCATACTGGTACCGATTCTCAAGAATAAGGGTGATGCGGAACTGTAGCAACTACAGAGGTATAAAATTGATCAGCCACAGCATGAAGCTATGGGAAATAGTGGAAGGTAGGTTAAGAGGAGAGGTGATGTTTAGCGAGCAGCAGTATGGTTTCATGCCACGAAAAAGCACTACAGATGCGATGTTTGGTTTGAGAATGTTGATGGAGAAGTATAGAGAAGGCCAGAAGGAGTTACATTGTGTCTTTGTGAATTTAGAGAAAGCATATGACAGGGTGCCGAGAGCAGAGGTGTGGTATTGTTTGAGGAAATCGGGAGTGGCAGAGAAGTATGTAGGAGTGGAGCAGGATATGTATGAGGGCAGTGTGACAGTGGTGAGGTGTGCAGTAGGAATGAAAGATGGGTTCAAGGTGGAGGTGGGATTACATCAAGGATCGGCTCTGAGCCCTTTATTTGCGATGGGGAGAGACAGGTTGACAGATGACACCAGGCAGGAGTCTCCATGGACTATGATGTTCACGGATGAAATTGTGATCTGTAGTGAGTGCAGGGAGCAGGTTGAGGAGAGCCTGGAGAAGTGGAGCTATGCATTGTAGAAAAGAGGAATGAAGGTCAGTCGGAGCAAGATGGAATACATATGTATGAACGAGAGAGGACAGCGGAATAGTGAGGCTGCAAGGAGTAGAGGTAACGAAGGTGGATGAGTTTAAATGCTTGGGGTCAACTGTTCAAAGTAACAGAGCATGTAAGAGAGGTGAAGAAGAGAGTGTAGGCAGGGTGGAGAAGAGTGTCAGGAGTGATTTGCGACAGAAGGGTACATGCAAGTGTTAAAGGGAAGGTTTACAAGATGGTTGTGAGACCAGCTATGTTGTATGGTCTGGAGACAGTGGCACTGACAAAAACACAGGAGGCAGAGCTGGAGGTGGCAGAGATGAAGATGCTAAGATTTTCATTGGTAGTAACGAAGGAGGACAGGATTAGAAACGAGTATATTAGAGGGACAGCTCAGGTTGGACGGTTTGGAGACTACGCAAAAGAGGCAAGAATGAGATGGTTTGGACATGTGTGGAGGAGAGATGCTGGGTATATTAGGAGAAGTATGCTGAAGATGGAGCTGCCAGACAAGAGGAAAAGAGGAAGGCCAAAGAGGAGGTTTATGGATGTGGTGAGAGAGGACATGCAGGTGGCTTGCGTGACAGAGGAAGACGCAGAGGACAGGAAGAGATGGAAATGGATGATCCACTGTGGCGACCCCTAATGGGAGCAGCCGAAAATAGTAGTAGTTTAGAACATTAAACACCAGTTTTGAACTATTAGGTAATAAGATTCAGTGATTCGTTTAACCAATCATGTCAAGCTTAAATCATTGTTAAAAAGTGACTTTCAGTCTCTACATGTTACATTCATTTTATCTATTGACATATTTTTTTCAGGCTGAAGCGAGTGGTAGAAGTATAGAACTTTTCCACAGGTGGAAATTTTATTTACATTGGTCATTTCTGGCCTCTCCAAATTCTAATTTGCATAAAAAAATGCTTGAATGAAATTTCAGCTACAGACACCTTATTTCAGCAGCCCAAATCTGATCTCTTTAATCTGGTCTGCATGGAGAGAATTAATGACAATGGGGGGTTTTCTTGTAACTGATCTACAGAAATCATTTGCTTCAAGATTCTTCTATTTAAAGTCGATATTTATGGTTTCTATAGATCTGTGTTTTTCAGCTTTCTTTTTCTGGTCTAGTAGAAGCATGTCAGGAAAGAAAATCTAAATATTCACAACAAATTTTTTCTATGCTCCGATGCATTTCTGCACTTTCTCTCCACCCCCTAATTTCAAAAGTGGAAAAATTGTTAATCGTTCACTTGGCATAGTTTGCTCACACCCAACATGTTTTTGTAATATACTCATATAATTTCTCAGCCTGCCTCTAAGTACTTCACTTAAGTTCAACTGACCTAAGTTGGCCTCGATGGGTAGCCCACTGGGAATCAAATAAATCTTTAATGTTTCAAGAAATTGTCCCAAGGGTAACCATGCTTATCAAACCAGCTCTTTTCCCTGTGGCTGTATTGTGTACCATAAGGACACCGCCACCCCCACCTCCCATTATTAAAGTGTTGCTTTATGCATGCAGATCAATAGCTTGAACTACTTTCCTGTTGTGTTTGTTTTTCAGTGGTGCTCAGTTCCCTTCGCCAGCTAAGCACAAGCACATCCATTCTCACTGACCCCTCCCTGCTGCGTGAAGAAGCCATCCAGGCCGTCACAAACTCCCACAGGCCTCTTGGAGACTCATAGCCATCTGTGGAAATAAGGGTTATCTTTAAAGCAGCTGCCTCAGGTTAAGTTGACCCTTTAAGCCACATTGTGGGGAAACTGAGAAATCGCTGAGATGATATATCACTAGTTTGCTATGTGACCATTACACAAGGTTACTCTGTATGTCTGTCTTCCATGCATCCATTGCTTCCCTCAAAACAGCAAACCAGTGACAGCTTTCAATCATTTTATTCACCTCAGGATTACATGCACAACAGTCATACATTTGCTCTCACAGATTCTTGCTCTCTGAATGTTACACCCACAAATATCCTGTCAACATTATTTTTATTGCGACTTTTCAGAATCGCCTTGAATGAGCAATATGTTATATTGACAACACCACCATTACCTATTGTTGTAACTACAACTGCTTTAAGTGCATTATTGAAGGGTGGTGCACATGGCTTGCTTTTAGATCAAAATATGTATTTGTGATGCAAAAAGCAGAGGCATCATAATTAAAAAGGGAAAATACCAAGTGTTTATGTTCTCACAGATGTACTTTTACTGTGTAAGGACACAACTTTTTAATAAGAAAACGCAATAAATGAAAAACTACTTAGGGCTAGCTAGTGGGATTGTCTCTTGCTTGGCGGGTCTCTACAAGCGCCAGCTAGCACAAATAGAAATGCTTTGCATTGGAGTGAAGGAATGGGTCTCACAGTCACCTGAAGAGTTTGAGTACAGTACGCAATCAGTGCCAGCACAAAGCACCCTGTCTGCCTTCAGTGTACCATGTTTGCGTACCAGTCATTTACTCAGGTAATTCTGTCCATGCTGAACATATGTTTCTTCTTGCCTTCTTTACTCATCTTTTTGGGGCTGAACTGTGTAATTGTTCAAAGAATGTCTCATCAGTAAATGTTACGTAGACGCTCTTTTATAAGGAGCATCAAACCACATACTAAGAAATCGCAATATTGATGTATACATGTGTATACGGTATCAGAAGAGCTTAGCTGAATGCATAGTAGCAGTTGCCTCTTTCTGTGTCTTTCACTCAGGGCTGCGCCTGTGTGCGTAATTATGCTTTTCCTTTAAACTGAATGAACAAATGAATGACGTCACTATGCTTTTTACAGACGGAGACTTGTTGGCTGTAGGTTATATATCTTTTGCTGTTGCATGTTCCAGTTCTGTTCCACATGTTCAGGCCCCTCTAATTTGCATAGTGTGCTGATGATGGGCCTTTACAAAAGCCTGAGACCTCACATCCTCAGAGGCCGATCGTCTGTCCGTCTGCCTCCTTGATTTGTTCATTTTCAGAAGTACATTTGAAACAGTTTGAAAGCCATATGGAGGGGCGCAGTCACCCGCCCACTTGGTTCTTTGTTTTGTGTGTTTTTGTTATTTACTTCTAGTATGGTGAAGAATTCTGTTGAATATTAGTCAATATGCCTCAGTCATCATACAGTCTGTCAAATAAAACACAGTTACGACCTCTGCAGGGTGGTCGTTTCCTTTCTTTTTTTTTTTTTTTTTTTTAAGTTCCGCTTCTCGGTGACATGTCGAGTGCTTTTGATTCAACACTCCTCAGTCTTCACTGGAGTCGGTTGCTTGTGTGACTTTGTATTTATTTCTTCAGAATTGAGTTTACCATGATTAGTATTGTAGCAAAACTGTATCAGTGATAGTTAGGGCCTTGTGTGTTTGTGATTAATTTGCAGGCTTGATGCAACCGTGTGCATTTGGTGACATCCAGCATTAAGTTCATTTGATTACTCAAAGGATTTTTTTTTTTGAGTAGCGACGATGAATGTCACCATTTTTTTTTCATGTTTATTTACCATGATGTAAAGTGTGGTGACACTTACGTGTTATTCTTTTATTCTAAATCAAACATCCCTGCATGTTTTAACTCTTGTAGAGACGTCCCTGGTCCATGGACACAACTGCCTGGACTTTGTGTGGTGGGTTTTCCTCATTTTTCCCCCATTCATCTGAAAACGTTTTGACTTTCTTTTGTTTTGTACATAGTTTTCTTTTGTGTTATGATGTTATGAACTAAAGTTGTTTTCCTGTGCTCTGTTGGGGTGCTTTTTGTTGTACCCTCCCCAGAGTTTGTTCATGTTCAGCTGGCGTACATTAAACTGATTTGTGAAATAAAAAGCAATGATTGGAATTCACATTTAGCTTTACAGTTCGTTTTTAACCAACAGAATTAGTTATCGGGTCCAATTGTGGACTAATTCAGAAGACCTGTTCTGATGTTTTTTCCATTCATCCATCCATTATCTAAACCGCTTATCCTGCTCTCAGGGTCACGGGGATGCTGGAGCCTATCCCAGCAGTCATTGGGCAGCAGGCAGGGAGACACCCTGGACAGGCCACCAGGCCATCACAGGGCCGACAAACGCACACATTCACACCTAGGGACAATTTAGTACAGCCAATTCGCCTGACCTACATGCCTTTCGACTGTGGGAGTAAACCGGAGCCCCCAGAGGAAACCAGAGCACCCAGAGGAAACCGGCACAGACACGGGGAGAACATGCAAACTCCCTCACGCCTCTAAGCGCACGCGCCTCCGATGACCTCACGGTCTCACCATCCCACTTCTGACACCAATGCAGCGAATTTGGGGGGGGGGGGCAGTCCGGGAACCGCCGCCGCCGGGACGCGAACCCGTATCTCCTGCACCGTGGGCGACAACATTAACCAGTCGACTAAAGGGTCCGACCTGTTAGCCAAGGACTACCGAGCCTATTCATCCGTGATCGTTACATTGCCCCCTTCCCTGCGGGATTCCCCCCGCGAATCGCCACTGTCAGGACGCGAACCTCGGGCTCCCGCACCGCAAGCGACAACGTTAACCAGTCGACTAAAGGGTCCGACCCCTTAGCCAAGGGCTACCGAGCCTTTTCATCCGTGATCGTTACATCACTCCCTTCCTTCGGGAAGCGCACCCGATGGAGGGGACCGCCACAGCCGGGACGAGAGCCCGTGTCTGCCACACTGCGGACGACAACGTTAACCAGTCGACTAAAGGGTCCGACGCGTTTGCCAAGGGCTAACGTGTCTACTCAGTCGTGTACATTACACTACCCCCCTCTTTCGGGAAGCACGTCCCCGCGCTACAGCATATCAACTCCCTCAAGTCTCTGGGCGCACGCGCTTCCGATGACCTCACGGTCTCACCCTCCCACTTCTGACACCAATGCAGCAAATTTGGGGGGGCAGCCCGGGACCACCACAGCCGGGACGCGAACCTGTATCTCCCGCACTGCGGGCGGTAACGTTAACCAGTCGACTAAAGGGTCCGACCCGATAGCCAAGGGCTACCGAGCCTATTCATCCGTTTTTCAGTCGTGTTGTGTTCCGCTTATATTGATATTAATGTTACCCTCTTGCACCGCTAGGTGGTACTATGTTAATATGCTGTTTCCTGTTTTGGCGTGATAAACAATGTAATGATGGCTGCCTACATGATCCTTGAGTTAAGTAAACGGCCGTTCTAATCCGACCTGCCTCCACGTGATTGTGCACCATTCAACACTACAAACTGGCGACGAGTGAACCCAAAGATTGTTTTTATGCTTTTGGTTGATATTTTCTGAAAATGGCTCTGAATGTGCCTTCTCCCGCGATGTTCCTGCCTTGCCCGGGCGAACCTGCAATGCCATTCAATACATGGCTACGGATGTTCAACAATTATTTACTGGTGATCAGTGCAACTGGAAATGCTTAGCCTGAGGCTCGCAAGAGAGCTTTTCTGCTACATTGTCTGGGCACTGAAGGACAACGGATTTTTTACACATTACCAGATACGTGTGAGACGTTTTCTTCTGCTGTTACTGCCTTACAGGCTTACTTTACACCTAAGATCACCGTCGTTGTTGAACGGCACACTTTCAGGAAGCAGACACAGGCACCGCATGAGACTATTCTGCAATACATTGCTGCTTTGCGTGAACTGTCTACTAAATGTGACTTTACTGATAAAATGGATGAGATGGTCCGCGACCAGTTAATTGAGCATGTAGTTAGCCAGCGTAAGAGAGAGGCTGCTACTTGAACCTGATCTGACGCTAGATAAGGCTATAGAAACACAGATTGAATCTGCTACTGAACAAGCTAAAGCAATGGCACCAGACCACAGTGTCCCAGTACAGGCTGTACAGTCGAGGTCACGTGCTTTAGGAAGCGGGACAGACAGCCCTTCCACTCAGCTGAGCCATCTGCTACTTCACAGCCTGGATCACCCCGCTCCTGTTTCAGATGTGCCTCTGACAGTCACTTGGCTAACTCTTCACAACGCCCAGCTGCAAATGCCACTTGCAATGTGTGGCACAAAGTAGGACACTTTGCTCGTGTCTGCAGATCTGCTCAAACCCAGCCTGTGCATGAGGTTGAACTCCCTGAACTGACAGTGCTCTAGATGATGCTGACTATGCTCCAAAGAAAATTCTGTGCAATGTACATGTCCACACAACAACTACTCCTGCCCAGGAAATTGAACTAGTTGTGGATACAGGTTCAGCGGTCTCCGTAATGCCACACTCTACCTACGACAAGTACTTCAGTACCACACCACTGTCTGCACCTGCTGTTCGCCTTGTGTCATACACTCGGTCTTGCATACCTGTTCTGGGGTGCCTACAGGCTCAAGTGAGTGGAGATGACATCACTGCCCCTGCCACGTTCTTTGTAGTGAATAAAGGAACCCCACTGCTCGGGATGGACCTGATGACTGCTCGACACCTCTGTATTAGTGGAAATACCATCCTTTCCCTCTTCTGCTCCAGCTACATCTGCTCCTGTGATGACCACTGCTCTCACCACTCCTACTGCCCCTGCCATCGACTGTGCAAAGAACTTTGTGCATCAAGTTAAGATCGATCCTACTGTTAAACCAGTGCACCAAAAACTACGTCGTCTGCCCTTTGCAGTCAGGGGGGCTGTCTCTGCTGAGCTGGAGTGCCTACTGGAAGCGGCTGTCATAGAGAAGGTTGATGCCTCTGCCTGGGTGTCCCCGATAGTGGTTACACAAAAGAAAACAGGTAGAATTCATATGTGTGTGGACCTCCGTGAACCAAATGTGGCCGTGATTACAGACTGCTACCCACTGCCACACATGGATGAGTTGCTCTCCAACCTGCGGGGAGCAAAAGTGTCCTCTACAATTGATTTGGCAAGTGCGTACTACCAAGTGCCGTTGCATGAGGATAGCAGAGACCTCACGGCATTCATTACACATGAGGGCCTTTTCAGATTCTGTAGAGTGCCATAGGGTTTGGCATCTACACCCTCTGCCTTCCAGAAAATGATGGCCACCATCCTCCAGGGCCTGCCAGGCGTTCAAAACTATTTGAACAACCTGATTATTTATGGTCCTACCACTGCTTCACACAACCAAAACCTCGAGACTGTGCTGCAAAAGCTAAAAGAGGTTGGCTTGGTGCTTAATGATGATAAATGCCACTTTCAATAAGCCCTCCCTCCTCTTCCTTGGACATGTCATCACTGCAGATGGTATCCTACCGGTCAGAGAGCACACTGACGCAGTCCTGAAGGCTCCTGCTCTGACTGATGCTGCTTCCCTGCGTTCCTTCCTAGGACTGGTGTCATGGTATTCCAAGTTCCTACCCAACTTTGTGACAGTTGTAGCTCCAATGCACGAGGCTGTCAGTGCTACAGACACGTTTACATGGACTGATGCTGCACAAAACAGTTCTGATGAAGTCAAACAGCTCCTGGTAGACAGCCCAGCACTCGCTTTGTTCGACCCCACCCTTCACACAGTAACCTCCACCGATGCGAGTGACCACGGTTTGGGGGCTGTGTTTGCACAAATACAAATGGATGGCACCGAGAAAGCGGTGGCTTTTGCGTCTCATACACTGTCAACGACAGAACGCAAGTACTCTACTGTTGAGAAAGAAGCACTTGCATGCGTGTGGGCTGCAGAAAAATGACGAACATACTTATGAAGCCATCGCTTCATGCTTTGTATTGACCATCAGGCACTCACCGTGCTACTTACAACACAGGGCATTGGACGTGCTGGGATGCGTATCGCCCAGTGGTCAGCACGCCCTGTCTGCTTTGATTATAATGTCATCTACCAACCTGGCTCCCAAAACTTCACAGCTGACTGCCTTTCACGCCTTCCCCTACCTGCCTCTGCTGACCCTGCAATGGATGGGGAGCCCGAGATAGTCGCCCAGATCTCCTCTACACTCAGCTCCTTGTCAGTGGCTGAGTTTGAAGCAGCTTGCTCTACCTGTCCTGAAATGACTTCACTGCGTGAACAGATCGACAGGGGATGGCCTCTTTCAGTAAAAGCAGTGAGTCAAAATCTAATGGCCTACCACAAGATCAGAGATGAATTCTCAGTCAAGGACAACTATGTCCTCAGAGGCAACTGCCTTATTGTACCAAGTACCTTACATCATACACTGGTCGCTCTGGCCCACGAGAGTCACCAGGGGGTTGTATGCACTAAGCAGCACCTGCGAGACCTTTACTGGTGGCCGAAGATGGACTCTTAAGTCCAAGCCTGCATAGCCACATGTGTCCCTTGCCAGTCTAATGATAAAACTGCTAAGCCTCATTCTGCACCCCTACAACCAGTATCTCTGCCAGATGGTCCATGGAAAAAGCTAGGTCTTGACATAGTAGGGCTTTTTGAAACAGCTGTGCCCATCTGCCGTTATGCTATTTCACTGATGGACTACTACTCCAAGTGGCCTGAGTTGGCCTTTTCCCACACTGCAACAACTGCTGATGTAATACAGTTTTGTACCTGTTTTTAGCAGACACAGTGACCCAGAAAACATCGTTACAGACAATGGAGCTCAATTCACGTCGGCAGCCTTCGCTGAGTTTCTTGAGGAAAGAAATCCTCCACAATCTGGTATCAGTCTACTATCCGGTAGCCAATGGGGCCGTTGAACGTTTCCACCATGTTCTGAAGAGCTGCATCCAGACTGCAATCCAGCAGTCTCAGCCATGGAAAGAAGCTGTGTTGGATTGGCTACAAGTCTACAGGGCCACTCCACACACCACCAATGCCGTCTCACCACATGAACTGCTTTATGGCAGAAGAATGCACACTAAACTGGACATACTGCCTGTAATATATTCGCTATATTATCTGGATGTATCTTATACTGCTAATATATCCATAACAGTGAATTGAGCCGGAGACCAATTCCCAACGTCTGGTCCTCTTTATTGTAACTCTCCGACTGTCGTAGCAGTCAACATCTGGGGTATATGAGAGCCTAGCTTAACCACCACTAGGTAGCGCTGTTGGTCTACTACACTCCTCGCCCTTAAACTATGAAGTTCCCCTAATAAAATATTATCACTCTAAAACATGCTGATATGGCAAATTACTTTCAACATCTTTTACTTGGTCATTACTGGTTACACAACCCACTTCGACCCACATTTGCCCATTTACATATCAGTCTCAGGAACTCTTTTTCACATTTTTTTCTGAACAGGAGTTGAACAATTTAGTCTCTCAGGAACTCTTTTATTCAGGAACTCGGATGATCTTACAAAGACAGTCGTTTTGGAGGTGCCCTCTCTCTCTGAGGGTATCGGCGCTCAACCACCTCAGGGGAAGTGGATGCTCAGTGAGGAGGCGACACGGCCTTGCCCACCGAACCTCGTAAGGGTGTTGCAAGCTTCTCCGGAGCCTGCATCCTTGGAACGGGTGTATCTTCAGGTGAGTACGGGCTAGCACCTATGACTCCAGGTGTGCCTTTTCCCCCCAAATCCGCAACTGCAGGGTAGGTGTTGCTGATACCCATCTGGTCATCCTGAAACTGAAATGCCTCAGGAGGACTGGAGGGTCGGTCGAACAGCAGATGGTCAATGTGGACTGAACGTCGGTTCACTCCATTCCACACCAGGTAGGTGACTGGTCCGAGTCTCTTCCACTGTCCCTTTCGTCCACCTCTCCTTTCCTCCACGGAAGTTTCGGATCAGTACTGAGTCCCCCTCTGACAGATGTCTCAGCTTCGAGGCGGGTTGGTCATGATAGTCCTTCTGCTTTTGTTGTTTGGCCCCCACCACTCGAGCGAGGTCTGGCTTCAGCAGGCTGAACCTGGTCCTAGGCTGACGTTTGAGGAACAGTTCTGCTGGTGTGCAACCTGTAACGCTGTGTGGTGTGGTCCTGTATGACAACAGGAAGTTGGCGAGCCTGTGTTTCACTGTAATAGTGACGTTTTATTTCTTCTCATCGAGCAGCTGTTTCAGAAGTGAAGCTTTCACCGTCTGGACTGCTCTCTCTGCGGCACCATTAGAAGCAGGATGGTAAGCTGGCACCAAGGTCTGCTTAATGCCGTTGCTTTTCAGGAATGTTTTGTACTCCAGCGAGGTGAATTGTGGACCGTTGTCCGAGACGATCTCCTCAGGAAGACCGTAGGACGAAAAGATGCTCCGCAGCACTTCGATCGTTTTGGCGACGGTAGTTGTTGCCATGGGGATCACCTCAAGCCATTTTGAATGACTGTCTACTAACACTAGGAAGTGTTGCTGATCCTTCTCTGCAAAGTCAATATGTAGCCTCTGCCACACTCTTGTAGGCCACTGCCAGCAGTGTAGTGGTGCTGGCAGTGGTAGTTTCTGGTAGTTTCCTCACACTCTGACAAGCATCACATTGCTGCACTGCACGTTCGATATCACTGTCCAACTGAGGCCACCATAAATAGCCCCTCGCCAAACTTTTCATCCTGCACCCTCCGGGGTGCCCTTGGTGTAGGTCGTACAGTAGTCGTTCTCTGTGTGCTGGTGGGATGATAATTCGAATTCCCCACAGAATGCATCCTTGTTCCACAGACAGTTCATTCCTTCGGTTGAAGTACGGTTTCAGTGTGTCATCGTTGATGTAACTCGGCCATCCAGACCGGGTCAGTTCCAGTACCTTGCATAGGACTGGGTCCTTGAGAGTGCTCTGTGCAATCTCTGTAGCCTGCACGGGTAGCTCATCTACTAATGAGAAATAAAAGATGCTGTTCTCCTCCGCTGTGTTGTCCTTTTCTTTCCCCGGCAGTCTAGATAACGCATCCGCATTTGCATTGTCCGCTGACGTTCTGTACTCTATACTGTAGTCATAAGCCATAAGCCTCAGTGCCCATCTCTGCATACGCAAAGCGGCTAGTGTAGGGATTTCTGACTTGGGTCCTAAGATGGCAAGGAGGGGTTTGTGGTCAGTTATTAAACTGAATTTGCGGCCATAGAGATATTTATGAAATTTGGTCACGCCAAATATTATGGCCAACGCCTCCTTCTCTATCTGACTATATTTACTCTCTGCCTCTGTCAACGTACGTGACGCAAAGGCGATTGGTTTCTCGTCCCCATTTTCCATTATGTGTGACATTACCGCACCTATCCCATAAGGGGGTGCGTCACAAGCTAATCTCAGTGGTTTCTGCGTGTCGTAGTGTACTACTACTGAGCTTTTCACTAACTGTTCTTTGGCAGCCTTGAATGCTGCTGCACTCTCTGGTGTCCATTTCCATTCGACTTCCTTCTTCAGGAGTTGGTGTAGTGGCTGCAATACGGTCCACAGATCTTTCATGAAACGGCCATAATAGTTTAACAGTCCTAGGAATGACCGTAGCTCTGTGACATTTGTGGGCTGGGGTGCATTTACGATGGCGGCAACCTTTGTCTCAGTGGGGTGAAGTCCCTCTTTATCTATCAGATGCCCCAGGTACTCTACTTTCTCCTGCATGAAGTCACATTTTGCTCTTTTCACTCTTACCCCGTAGCTCTCCAGTCGGCTCAAAACCTCATCTAGGTTCCTCAGGTGCTCCTCTCTTGTTCTGCCTGTGACTAGTATGTCATCGAGGAAGCAGGTCACATGCTCTAAGCCTTGTAGTATCTGGTCCATCACATTCTGGAACATAGAAGGTGCACTCGACACTCCATATGAAAGTCTGTGATAAACATACAGTCCTTTGTGGGTATTTATTGTTAAATACTTCTCTGAGTCCTTCTATAACTCAAGCTGTTGGTAGGCATGTGAGAGATCTAATTTGCTAAAGAGAGTGCCCCCGGCCAGTGTGGCGAAGAGATCCTCGGCGTTCGGTAGTGGATAGGTCTCCTCTTCCACACTCTGATTAACCTTGACTTTATAGTCTCCACAGATACGAATTGACTTGTCTGATTTGGGTACAACTACTATCGGGGCAGCCCACTGACTATGGTCTATCTTTGAGATAATACCAGCTTTTTCCAGCCTATCTAGCTCTTTTTCAACTGCGTCTTTTAGCGCGTATGGCACTGGTCTTGCCTTTCTGAAGACAGGTTTTGTATCTGGCTTCGCTTTGATATTTGCCTTAAATTCACGAATAGTGCCAGGCTCCTCAGCAAATACTGCTTTGTGTCTCTGTAACACTGCCTCTACATCTGTGTTATCACTGCCCCCTGCTGGTGTAACTGAGAATATGCTTGCCCAGTCTAGTTTAAAATTGGCCAGCCAGTTACGGCCAAGGAGGGCTGGTCTGTCACCTTTCACAATCACAAGAGGTAAATCTCCACTCTGGTTGTCATATTTCGCATTGACAGTCACTTGGCCCATCAAGGGAATGTTCTCACCGGAAAAGGTTGACAGACGCACTTTACTTTCTTTCAGTGGCAGGTGTGAGAGATGTTCCTTGTACGCTATCTCAGATACCAGGGTTACGGCAGCTCCTGTGTCAAGCTGCATGTCTACAGGGTTTCCTTCTAACTTAATATTGACCTTAATGTCCTTTTTTCCATTACCAACTGTATTCGTGGAGTACACTGTATTCATCGGATACGCACCAAACAGTTCATCCTCATTTCCATCTCCTCTCTCACTTGGACTGTGGTCTTCAGCCACATACTGTGTATGTCCCTGTCTATTTTTAGTTTTACACATTCTTGCAATGTGCCCTACCTTGGAACACTTGTGGCATGTCTCGGTTTTATACCTACATACTTGAGCTGCATGGTTGTTACCTCCACATCGGTAACAGGGTTGGTGCGTTTCTGTTCTCTGTGGTATAGAGTTATCACTGGTAGGTTGCTTGCTTTTCCACTCGCTGGTGGACGACTTGCTTCTCCACGCACCCTTGCTTGTTCTCTTGTCTATCTTATTCACAGTTGCAGCTCCGCTTGGTTTGCTGGCAAACTCCAGCGTATTCTTTGACGCCATTTCCATAGATAAGGCCAGCTCACATGCTTTTGCAAAAGTCAGATTGTGTTCTGCGAGCAACTTTCTCTGAATAGCCTCCACCTTTAAACCACTAACAAATCGGTCTCTCAGTGCTTCATTTAAATGCTGACCGAATTCACAATGTGTGGACAGGTGCTTTAAAGCAACCACATAATCAGACACTGACTCATTTTCTAGTTGGTTTCTTTTCTGAAATCTAAAACGTTCAGCTATGATTAGTGGCTTGGGTTTATAATGGGATGCTAGTTTCCCGCTCAGTACTGCATACGTGAGGCTACTCGGTTTGTCTGGTATGCAGAGGTTCTTTAGTAGGCCATAGGCTTCTGCGCCTATCACAGACAGGAAAACATTGGCCTTCTTACCGTCCTCCACTTCATTAACGATCATCCATTGCTCCAATCTTTCAAGGTACGACTCGAAGTCCTCTTTACCTTCCTTGTATTCAGCAATATTGCCGATGAAATGCGCCATGCTTGTGCTTGGCTTGGCTAGCTAGTCTTTTCTTGCTAGCTGGCTGTAAGCTAGCTTGTAGCGTCACGTTGCTTCGTCCGCTTTTATTAACTACTGGGATTACCTTCTCACATTAAAGGTATCCCATCCTCGTCGCCACTGTAATATATTCGCTATATTATCTGGATGTATCTTATACTGCTAATATATCCATAACAGAGAATTGAGCCGGAGACCAATTCCCAACGTCTGGTCCTCTTTATTGTAACTCTCCGACTGTCGCAGCAGTCAACATCCGGGGTATATGAGAGCCTAGCTTAACCACCACTAGGTAGCGCTGTTGGTCTACTACACTGCCCCTGCAACCTACTTTGACTGCATAGGTTGATGCTGTGCACAGAATGGTCCAAGAAAAACAGGCCAAGATGAAGCACTACACTGACTCCAAACGTGGCGCCCACGTGCCTCTCTTTCAGGAGGGAGAGAGGGTTAGAATAAGAATACCTCACCACATCCCCAAAGCACACCGAGATTCAGTGGACCAGTGACTGTGGAAAAGAAGGTAGGCACAAGAACCTTCTTGCTTAGCGATAGAAAAAAAATGGAAAGCATCTCACCTGGCTTCCTTCCCTGCTACAGCTGAGTACTTGAGAACTTGTCAACAATCCAGCTCCAAAATCGCATCACACACACACTCCCCATATCCAGCCACATGCAAGAAACAAGCCTAGTTGGCATAAGGACTATGTCCCGTACTGAAAGTTTGACTGTAAGTTTAAGGCATTGGGTGGCTAGAAAAAGGCATGGGAAAGAAGAAAAAAATATTACAAGCAAGTCTGTTATAAGGGAAACATACTGTTGACAAGTCATTATTTGATGTATACTCTGGTTTTCACGAATTGACCATGGCCTAGAGAGAAAGATAGTATCAGAAATAAATGGTAAAGAAACATAATGTTATTGTAGGATTAGAGATGTTAAGGTATATTGTTTACATACCATTAAGTGTTTTGTTACGTTACCTAATGTTAGTCATCTTTGGAAAATAATAAGCAGTGATTACAAAATCTTACTGATGCTGGTTTGGAAGTAACATTCTTTTACAGAGAGAGGAGATGTTGTGTTCTGTTTATATTGATATTCATGTTACCCTCTTGCACCACTAGGTGGTGCTATGTTAATATGCTGTTTCCTGTTTTGACGTGATAAACAGAATGATGGCTGCCTATATGATCCTTGAGTTGAGTAAACGGCCATTCTAAACCGACCTGCCTGCTCGTGATTGTGCACCATTCAACACTACAAGTTGTTTATACCAATCTTCAGAACAGCTGACCTTGACTGCAGACAAATTACTGACATTATTTGAGTGCCAGGTAAGGAGTGAAATTGTTGAAATGTTGGATGAAGTGTAAACACAGGAGTTAAAAATAGAGTCACGGTGTAACCACAGTTCTCTATTTATTATTATTATTATTATTATAATTCCCCCCTTTTTCCTCCACCCCCTCTGCCGCTCCGGGGAGAGCTGCAGACTACCACATGCCTCCTCCGATACATGTGGAGACGCCAGCCGCTTCTTTTCACCTGACAGTGAGGAGTTTCGCCAGGGGGACGTAGCGCGTGGGAGGATCACGCTATCCCCCCCAGTTCCCCCTAACAGAGGTCCCGACCGACCAGAGGAGGCGCTATTGCAGTGACCAGGACACATCCACATCCGGCTTCCCACCCGCAGACACGGCCAATTGTGTCTGTAGAGACGCCCTATCAAGCTGGACGTAACACGGGGATTTGAACCGACGAGCCCCGTGTTGGTAGGCAACGGAATAGACCACTGCGCTACCCGGATGCCCGGCCACTGTTCTCAATGCTTTATCATGTACGTATGTGTGTGTATGAAGCAGACAGCAGACTTCATTACAAATATTTTTTAAATGGTATAAAAACTAATTTTGTTAATCAGCAATTAAGTAGCAAGTAATACAGTTATTAATATACATTTCAGTTGTAGCAATAAATTACTAAATCATATCAGCAAAACATATAAACATATGTATTTTAAACATGAAAAAGTTTCCTTCAGCAATTTGAAAAGTCTAAATATCATATGTAACAATAATAATTGTAATAGAATATAAATATATAATCTATTTATTTGTAAAGCTAGCACTGTTCTTAATAGCTAGAAAAGCGCTATATGAGATGCAACTTGACTGATTGACTGATTGATTACAAAATTTCTTTAATCAGGGAATGGCAAGAATGTAACAAACAAGACAATTCCTTCGGAAATTTTAAAAAGTGTGTGGTGCCATTTTCCGCCAGGAAGAAGAGGAGATGGAGCCAGATAGACGACACGGAGCAATGGCCGAGAAGCAGATGAACACATCGATATGTCATTTGTGTAAATGGAGCGAGAAATGACAAAGTTCCAACTTCAATCACGATATGTTGTCACACTGCTCTCCCTATCTCCCCCCCCCCCCCCTCTCATTCCCACTCTCTATCTATCGAGCTAGCTAGCTAGCTATATATCTATCTGTTCGGGGTGGTTGCTATGGTATTTGGGGATTTGCTGGGCGGGTGTTTGGGGTAGTTGCTAGGCTGTTGCTAGGGTGGCCAGGGTGGTTGCTGGGGGGTTTCAAGGTTGTTACTATGGTGTTTGGGGTGGTTGTAGGCAGTTGCTATGGTGTTCGGGGTGGTTGCTAGATGGTGGGTGGGGTGTTCGGGGTGATTGCTAGGAGATTGCTAGGCAGTTACTAGGGTGTTAAGGTTGGTTATTCCGTGGCTGCTAAGCGGTTGCTAGGCAGTTGCTAGGATGTTCAGGGTGGTTGCCATGGGCTTGCTGGGCAGTTGCTATGGAATTGGTCCCTACCCTGGTCTGGTCTATGGCAGGCTGGGGACTGAGCGCTTGACCTGCATCTGTGATTTATGTGATTTATGATGTTTGTTTTTCTTTCCCTTTACATCTGTCCAAGTCTGAGAGTACTGCTGGCGTCGTCTGTGGCTACCGCTTCTCCCTCTCATAGCCCACTTTCCCATCCACCCCTGTATGTCTGTGTTACGTTCATGTGTCGTCTTGTTTCACTCCATTTATTGTAAAGCGACTTTGAGTACTTAAAAAGCGCTATATAAGATTGATTTATTATTATTAATTGGGGGGGCTGCGAGGCAGTTGCTATGGTGTTCTGGGTGGTTGCTACGGGATTGCTAGGTGTTTGCTAGGGTGTAACTATATCTATCTATCTAACTGTCTTATCTGTCTATTTGTATGTCTATCTAAATTCCCATGGGAAATCAATCAAGTAGCATTTTTATAGCACTTTTCTAGCTGCAGCAGCCACTCAAAGCGCTTTACAATTAATTCACACACACACACCGATGGCATGGAAATTTCGAAATCTCTACTCTGACACCCCCCCCCGTGCGTCACCATGGCAACATAGTTGGATTTCAAACGGTCTGAAAGTTTATTTTGGGAAGTTTATCTGTGTCAGAGCATTTTCTATGGAGACGCACCCATCCGAACAAATGAAAATCGAGCCTAAAGCTGGTGAAGACATTCCTGTTCAGGAAAAAACAGGCGTTTCAGAGGTCAGGTCAACAAAACAAAAAACCGAGCCTGACGGACTAACATGCAAATCACTTGCCAATTAGTTTTGCACTCAATTCTGAACAGTCTTGACCAAGGTTTTACACAAGCGCTTGATTTTACTCCTACCCCTGACATTAGTCAACTTACGCCTGTATAAATGTTACACATGCAGGGACGCATGCGGAGTCAGGAGGGAAGGATGTAACCCCGTGATTTGCGCAAGACTGAGTCTGTAAACTACATGGTGTTAACTCAAACGTAGTTCCCCGTTCTTACCAGTAGAGTGCACATACTCTGCAAAGCGCTCTTTTTTCCCTTTGATTTGTGCAGACGACCAGAGCAGAGAAAAAAGGTGTTATACTGTACAGTGTAGATACAGATTCTAATAATAAAAAAACAAAACAAGATGTTAACTTAAAAAAAACTGCTGTATGCAGGTTGGTTTTTTTATACCCTGTTACGTTCCCCGTTAAAGGTCCAGGGGATGAGGGGAAGTAACAAAGAAAATAAAAGTATCCCGGGGGAATAAGAAAGGTGGGAGGCGGAACCAGGTGGAAAAACAGATTTATTAACAAAATGAACTTTTAAGTCAAACTACAGAATAAACAGGCAACTAAAGATGCTGGCTCTTAACTAACCAGGCTCAGGGAGATGGATGTGACAGGCCAGGCATTTGAGGACATGCAGGAGAAAAACAGACTGATGCAGCACACCCTCTCATAAATACAAACCCTAGGTTTGTCTACAAGAGGGTAACTGCAACACGCGATACTGGGGCCGTAACACCCCCTCCCATAAATACAAACCCTAGGTCTGTCTACAAGAGGGTAATCGCATACACAACACACGGCACTGGGGCCGTAACACCCCCTCCCATAAATACAAACCCTAGGTTGGCATTCAAGAGGGTAATCCTCTTCACTCCCTTGGAAGTTGGCTTCATTCTTCTCCCCGAGCTGCTGCATCAGTCTGATGTTTTTCTCCTGCATGTCCTCAAATGCCTGGCCTGTCACATCCATCTCCCTGAGCAAGGTATCCTCCTGGTGTTTCGCTATTGAAAGCTTCTTGTTGAGGATGTCGACCTGCACCTTTACAGAGCGAATCTTCCTCAGCCATCTTCTTGCCTTCTCTTCGCTCCCTCTCTTCCAGGTCCTTCAGCCTCAGCTCCTCTGCCTCGGTCTTCTCAGCCGCCATGAGCTGGACTTTGTCCCTCTGCTCCTTGGGTGCTGAGCGGTTCATTTCAAGCAGCAGCTTCATCTCCCGCTGCGACTTCTGGGCTTCTTCGAGTTCTACACGGACAAACCTCAGCTGCTCCATAGCTTTCCTCCTTTGACTCGCCAGCTCCAAACGAAGCTCTTCCGCCTCAGCCCGCATTGCATGGCACTGGCGTGTGAGGTCAGCGACGGCAGACTCGAGGTGTGCAATTCTCACCTCCTGCTTCCTGGGCTGGTTTAGGCCCTCCCCGTTCCCTCTCACCTGGGACACGGCCGCCCGCGGTTCTGCCGCTTACATTTTAAGGCCTCACAATGGGCAACCAAATGTCCAGGCATATGGCAGAAAAAACACCGTTTCTCCACTTTAGGTTTTGGAGGGGTACCAACACGTGAAGCTTGAGTAACTAGCAAGTTAGCATTTCGTGAGTCGTCGCTGCAGGGGAAGGAAATATTACGCGGTACAAAGAGGTTTTTATGTGGGAGCGCAAATTCGTCCGCCAACACCGCAGCCTGCTGCGTGGACACTTTATGCTCGTACTGCACCTCTAGCTGTCGCATTTTAATAGCCGTCTCCGCCTCCAATTTCTTCAATTCCAACTCCCTGCAAAGCTGGAATTCTCTCTCCCTTTCCTCCTTTTCCAACTGGAGGCGAGCAAGACGGACTTTTAACTGCGCAGCCAGCTTAGAACCAGGAGAAGACACACGTGACTCAAAAGTAGTCATAGCTAAAACAAACACCACAGACACGGGCTGAATGTTAATTAGCCTCCACTATAGTCATTCAACCTCACACTTTCAAAAGGTCACATCCACCAGTGGCAAATTACGGCAAGCTGAAAATAGACGTATGGTTAGCCTTAAAAACAAACTTCCCCCGTTCCTACCTGGTTGAAACTTCACCTATCTGTCTTCTCGGAGCGTGCCGGGCTCGGGGCGGCTTTAAAGGCTGAACTTCGGCGGCCTGAGCCCCGAAAAGCCTACCCCCGCCAGGGAGCGTTGTCCCCACCCAGAATTACTCCTAAAACAAGAAAGGCAAAATAACAAAAGAGTGTCCGATGGAAGGACTGGACACAGTCCAGCTGGACACTCCCCTATTCTAACCAGGGAAGCTGTCTGAAACGCCAAACGAATTTACAATATTCACCGTAGCCGCCACGGGAGACAAGCTGAACACAGCAACAATTAACACAACAGGAATCCACCTCCTTACTGTCTTATTCAAAGAAAATTATCCCGGATGAGCCCCCAATTGTTACGTTCCCCGTTAAAGGTCCAGGGGAAGTAAAGAAAATAAAAGTATCCTGGGGGAATAAGAAAGGTGGGAGGCGGAACCAGGTGTAAAAACAGATTTATTAACAAAATGAACTTTTAGTCAAACTACAGAATAAACAGGCAACTAAAGATGCTGGCTCTTAACTAACCAGGCTTTAACCAAAACTCAGATCAAACCAAACCAAGAACACTAATAAGTTTCACCCTCCTTCTCAAGGAGTCTAGACACAAGAGCTTGCTCTCTGGTTGGCAACAATGGCCCACTGGCCGTCTCTCTCTCCACATGCTGCTGTCAACAATGGCCCACTGGGTGTCCCTCTCCAAGTTATATACCCAGCTGATGAGGAATTGGGGTCACCTGGGCTCAATCAGCAGCTCCAAAGGAGGCGGGGCATCACCTGGAGAGGGAAAACTACAGACACACGGCACTAGGGCCGTAACATACCCGTTACCAAAAGTTGATTCTGAAACAAGATGGCGAGCCAGAGCCCAAACCTCATGAGCCTCGTGGGGCAGGTGCAGGCCAGCACGCGTGGAGGGTGGGACTTTTCAGCTTTTGCTCCATCGTGTGCCCAGGGAAAGGAGCACACGCGTCTCTTCTACTCGGATAAGATTTAACAAAATCACATTACCCGAGTAGGTGGACTGAACACTGACTGAACAAAGACAAACTTTTTTTTCCTTTTCCTTTTATTGGCCAGTTTATTTTGTTATTTCTATACAAGTGCACTTGACACTAAAATCTTAATACTTACCAGTATTTTTCCTGTTGGAAAGAATTCAGTATACATTGAATGGTTATTTTATTTGACCCGTTGACGATATACATATGAGCTCTTACACTGAAGGTATTGGGTTGTGAATAAATTTTAATTGTTATACTGCTTTTCTAAAACCTCGCCCTTGTTTTATCCTCCTTGAGCGTACCTAACGTTATCATTGTCAATAGATGCAGCCTGTACATTGAGATTTATCTTGTTGATATTATCTCATCTCTCATCTCATCTTCAGCCGCTTTTCCGGGGTCGGGTCGCGGTGGCAGCAAGCTAAGTAGGGCACTCCAGGTGTCCCTCTCCCCAGCAACGCCCTCCAGCTCCTCCTGGGGGATCCCAAGGCGTTCCCAGGCCAGATTGGACATGTAGTCCCTCCAGCGAGTTCTGGGTCTACCCCGGGGTCTCCTCCCAGTTGGCCGTGCCCGGTAAACCTCCAAAGGAAGGCGCCCAGGAGGCATCCTAAT
Organism: Lampris incognitus; assembly: GCF_029633865.1. Classification (NCBI taxonomy): domain Eukaryota; kingdom Metazoa; phylum Chordata; class Actinopteri; order Lampriformes; family Lampridae; genus Lampris; species Lampris incognitus. The sequence continues at coordinate 122,268,266 of NC_079211.1, forward strand.
CAGATGCCCGAACCACCTCAACTGGCTCCTTTCGATGCAGAGGAGCAGCGGCTCTGCTCCAAGCTCCCTCCGGATGTCCGAGCTCCTCACCCTAATCTCTAAGGCTGAGCCCAGACACCCTATGGAGGAAACTCATTTCAGTCGCTTGTATCCGCGATCTCACCCTATCGCCCTTTCGGTCACTACCCAAAGCTCATGACCATAGCTGAGGATTGGAACGAATATTGATATTATAGTGTAGAAATTGTGCATGGTCATTCCTATGCTACATTTGGCCTTTAGTAAGTGTTACACCATAATTTGTTCAGCTTAGATTTTTACATCGTGGGTGTCACAAGAATTTGGCGAACATGTTGATGTATGTGTCTGATTAGAGAGGGAATTGAGGACGTTACAGCGATATATTAAAAAAAGGGGGGGGTCTGTTTTTTCTCAGAAAATCCCGTTCTTAATTTGTATTGCAGTCTATGGGGGAGTTGGGTGGTACTCCTGTCACTTTGTGGCTCGTAGTTCAATTTCTGTAAGTCATTGTGCTTTGGTAGTCGCATGATCTAAAAGAGCACAAATTTCTGTACATTTTTAATGTATGAATTGTGTATGGACGTGTAATTTGTGAGATTTATGAACTGTGTTCGAATTACGTGGGAGCCAATGGGAGCTGAGCTCCCATGAAGGAGGCATTAGCTCCCTTGAAAGCTGTAAAACTCTAGATCTGTGGGGGTCTCTAACAAAATATTTTAAAAAACATAATTTGATCACAAATAATGTATCTTTCAATGTTATTAGTGTGAACCTCTAATAAGACACGTTAGTGGTTAGTGATGTCGCCTTGTGGTGCAGTACACCTCGTATCGAATCCCGCACCGGGCAAAAAAATAACCGGTCACATTAGGATTCTTTATGTTAGTGAAATAAATTGTTTTAAATAAATATGTTTTCGAAAAGAACTACGCACCATTATTCGTCCGTGAATAGGACATTTGGCTGCACTTCACCACCGAGACGCTGCGGGGCGCTGTAGGGTAGCCTAAAGCAACCTTGGTTTTGGGGAAACTCGGTATGCTTGAAACGTTGACAAGGGCGCCAAGGTGCGGAGATGGAACGTTATTAATGTTGTCTTAATATTGTCTTAGCTAGTCACATCAGGTAATGTGCAATATTTTTCACCATGCCTCCTCCTCGGCCACCAAAAAGACAGCTCACTGCAAGCCTGCTGGACTTTGGTTTTAACAGCTCAAAAGTTAAAAAAGTTGCTGATTCAGAAAAAGTCAGCGACGTTAACATTAGCTCGGCTGCTGCTAGCAACATTTCTGAAGAGGACTCGACCACCACTAACGTTAACGAGGTAAGGCTTGATCAAGTCTTTTTGCATTTTCTACAGAAAAGCATGGCTAGTTAACACTCTTTCAGATTAATTTTGAATTTCCCGTTTAGTTAGCAGTGTTTAGTATACGTTAATGTGCGTTTATGTAAACTAACGTTATGCCTTCCTATAGGTTCGCCTGGGCTCTAATGTTAGTACAACTACTAACGTCGGGAGTGGAACCACAGATGGATACGCTGGACTTCCTTGTCACTGGCCGCTGTGCCATGCATTTGCCATTTACGTGTGTGAGTGTTGGTGATCTCTCTGAACTTTCTTGTCACTGGCCGCTGTGCCATGCATTTGCCATTTACGTGTGTGAGTGAGTGTTAGTGATCTCGACTCTCGAAGTAAGCAACTAATTGTCCTTGATTTTAACATGGCAACTGTTTTTTGTTTTGGGTAAAATAAAAATATTGTTATATATTTTATATATAATAGGCCGAATGAATGTTTGTACTTCAAAGTATTGTGACCCGTTTAAAGGTTAGTGTCTGTAGCTGAAAGTATGCAGAAGCAGTGTTTGAAGGGGATTTGAACATTCCCTATATTCACTCCCATTATAAAAGTTTGCTGAAAAAAATATTTTAAAATTTTTTTTTCTAATTATAAAAAGTTATAAAAAAGTTCAATGTAAGCACACATGTCAAAGAGCTGAACATTTTGATGTTTCAAAGATTTCTGTAGCTGAAATTATGCAGAAGTAGAGTCCAAAAAACGTACGGGATAAAGAAAAAGAAAAAATGGAAAGGGTGCCACGCTATTGTTCTGACGGCCCATTATTCCGAGACACCAATCGTCCGAAAAATGTCCTACTGGACCAAAAACTCATTTGTCCGAAAGCTCATTATCCCGAAAACAAACGCCCATTTTTCCGAAGGGCCATAGTTCCGAAATGATACACTCACTCATTGATCTGAACCGGCCAGAGATAAATACAGGAAAGCTGATGTTTGTTGTTAGTGTTGAAAAGGCGCTCTGTAGCAGCGACATTCTCACCGTAACCTTCCTCCTCGGAACACCCTAAAAACTTGGTGTTTCGCCCGGGGGCGGTGCCTTACGTCCTGTGTCACATCGAGTGTCGTGTGCCTGATCCCCGCATTACTTCGCCTCGTCAGTCACTTTTTAGATAAACTAGCTAGCTAGCAAAATCGAAACCTAAAAAGTAGTTTAATAACCTAATCTTTGGTTTAACCCCAAGATTAAACCTACAGGAGACCTCAGGCCAAATTGTAACTTCACACAAAGATGATTTTTTTTTTTTGCGATCACCGTTTTACGAAGATGCACTTACATTTTTGCTCCTTGTGCTGCTGGCACGGCGCAACCGCGACTAACTACTAGAGTTCCCTGCAGCTTTTCCATGTTGATCGTTCTCAAATTGACCATCACGTTATACTGGAAAATATACAACTAAATAGTAAAATATGTTGATATTTAGATGTCTAACAACAACAGTCTACTCAGGCGGAGGTCTGTATTTGTATTGTAGCGAACTCAAGGGGGGCAGCCCCGGAACCGTCGCCACAGCCGGGCCGCGAACCCGTATTTCCCACACCACGGGTGGCAATGTCAACCAGTTGACTAAAAGGTCCGACACGTTAGCGTCTACTTATCCATGCACATTACAGTATTGTAGTATCTTGCATCAATAGATTTGTATTCTGATATCAATGTAGTAGCTTGCATCAATAGATGTCCAGCCCAAACGGGCATGTTCCATGTAGGCTACATTTGTGCGTGTAATGTCCGTAGACGCCTTGTCTTACTGACATAAGAATAATTCAAGAACGAGCCGACTTCGTAGGTTCTTAACTGTGTAGCTTTTACTAGCGTTCATCCAACATACAACCTTCATAACATGCGCTTCTAACTTCCTGTATACGTCACACGCACTACACGTACATCCGTGAGTAGGTCAAGTTAAACACGTGACCTTTCATTCATTACATCTCCCCCTCTAAGATGATTTTCTAACCTGTATATCACCCCCCTTTTCACACAAAAAATAAAAAATCCCCCACAGTACACAAGTCCATACGCCTCACAAATCCAGCCGGATTGCAGGCTTGCTCACCCTGCCAGAGCGAGTAACATATGGTGTGGAAGTTGGCATTTCTGCTGCTCGGGACTCATCCGTGTTTCCATTCTCCCCTGGAGTGACATGGTCAGGATCCCTGCTGACAAAGGTGAGTGTTTTGGGTGTGGCCAACAGGTGGCGCCTGTTCCTTCTGTAATGTTCACCTTGAGCTGTCTCCACTATGTAGGATCTGGGAGTGGAGCTCTGACTGTGAACAACTGCTGGCATTGTCCATGTTTTCTGTCCATCAAGTTTGGTGAGTACTGCGTCACCCGAGTTCAGTGGGCGCAGTGTCCGCACGCCATTCCTGCGGTCGTAGTAGAAAGCCTGCCTCGATTTGGCTGCGGCGTCAGCGGTTTTGATCAGTTCCTCTTTAGGCCAGGCCGGTTTCAGGTTATGCTGCAATGTGGGTAAGGTGGTTCTGAGTCTCCTACCCATGAGCAATTCCGCTGGACTGGCTCCAGTGGAAGAAGAGGGTGTAGCTCTGTATGTCAACAGGGCGAGGGCTATCTGAACAGCCCTCTCTGCCTGTCCATTACTCTGGGGGTAGTGTGGGCTTGAAGTCACATGGATGAAATCATAATCCTCACTGAACCTCCTCATCTCTTCTGAAACTAGCTGTGGCCCATTATCACTAACTACAATTTCAGGGATACCAAAACGTGCAAATGTAGCCTTCAGCCTAGCTACAACCTGACTGCTAGTAGTTGTTGGTAGATTTAGGATCTCCAAAAACCTGGAATAATAGTCAGACACTATCAAGTAGTTTTGCTTTTTGTACTCACACAGGTCTATGCCAACTTTCTGCCATGGTCTGGATGGGAGCTCACTTGACATTAAAGGCTCTTTTCTCTGTGTGTTCTTGTGTTCTCTGCAGAATTGACATTGCTGTATCTTTGTTGTAATGTGCTCTGTCATTTTGGGCCACCACACTGACTGGCTAGCTCTCTCTCTGCACTTAACTATCCCCTGGTGCCCGTCGTGTATTCTGTCTAAGATCACCTCCCTCATCTCTGTGGGAATGACGATACGACTGCCTCTGATGACTAAACCATCTACCTCAGATAACTCCCCTCTCACCTGATAAAAGTCTCTGACTGTCTCCGGCACTTTATCGACATACTCAGGCCAGCCGTGTCTGATGAAGCCCAACACTGTCTGGAGCTGCAGATCCCCATCCGTGCTCTGTTTTATCTCCTGCATCCTTTGAGGTGTGGCAGGCACCTGGCACACGATGGCATCAATGTGCGCTGCAACATCATCATGAGAAGCACCATCTCCGTAGCGCTGCTCTGGGCCTCTGGAGAGTGCATCAGCCACAGCTAAAGTTTTGCCTGGTGCGTATTCAGCCACTGCATTGAAACGCATCAGCCTCATTAACAGTCTCTGGCACCTAATGGGCACATTATCCAAGTCTTTGCTGTTCATGAGAGGCACTAGTGGTTTATGATCGGTGACAAGTCTGAAATTGTCAAGCCCAAACAAGTACTTCTCGAACCTTTCACATGCCCAGACGCTGGCTAAGCACTCTTTCTCGATCTGTGCGTACCTTGTCTCTGCGTCACTCAGCCGTCGGGAGCAGTAGGCCACGGGCTTCCAGTGTTCCCCGTGCTGCTGGAGCAGAATGCCTCCCAGCCCGTAGCTGCTGGCATCTGCTGACACCACCGTAGCCTTAGTGACGTCATAAAAGGTGAGTACCGGGGCGGTGGCGAGTGCTGCTTTAAGGTCTTGGAATGCTGTGTTCTGTGCAGGTCCCCACTGCCACTCTGTCGTTGCTTTAAGCAGTCCATAAAGCGGCTGACCTACAGTGGACAGCTCTGGGACATATTTTGCCAAATAGTTCACCATCCCGAGGAACCTCTTGAGTTCCGTCACGTTCTGGGGCTGAGGAAAGTTCTCTATTCCGGCCACTTTGTCCGGGTCAGGTCTTATGCCTGCCTCGTTGATGATATGACCAAGGAAGCGGAGTTGTTTCTGTTTGAACTTGCATTTCGCTTGGTTCAGTTTGAGACCTGCTGTTTCAATGACCCCCAGCGCCTCTGCTAGGCGCCGGTCATGGATTTCCTCAGTCTCTCCATGTATAAGGATGTCATCCATGTACACCTCTGTGCCCTCTAGCCCGGTCAGAGTTTCCGCCATCTTTCTCTGGAAAATCTCTGGAGCACTCGTTATACCAAATGGAAGGCGGCAGAAAGCATACCTCCCAAATGGGGTGATGAAAGTGGTGAGCCCCCTGCTGTCTTCATGCAAGGGGATCTGGTAAAACCCACTTGCTGCATCCAACGTTGTGAAGAACTTTGACCCTGCGAGCCTTGGCATTATTTCCTCCATAGTGGGCAGCACGTATTTCTCACGTTTCACCGCTCGATTCAGCCTCCTGAGGTCAGCGCAGCAGCGAACCTCTTTCTTGTTCGGTTTCAGCACCGGCACCATAGCGGCGCACCATTCTGTGGGCTGAGTCACTTTTTCAATAATGCCCTCATTTTCCATGCGCTGCAGTTCTTTCTTAACCTGTGGTACAAGTGGCAGCGGAATCCGTCTGGCTGTATGCACCGCGTATGGCTGGGCACCCTCCACCAGAGCTATTTTCACTGGGTCTATTTTCAGCAGTCCACTTGAACCGAAAACTCCACTGACCTCATTCATCCGCTTCACTAGACCCATCTCCACTGCCTCTGGACGACTCAGCAGACAGCTGCCTCTCCCCTTGATCACATACACTGGAAAGGAGTATTGTTTCTCCTTGTAGTTGGTTGTGGCTTGAAACTGTCCTATGCAGCTGATGTTTCCACCTGGGCTTATGAAGCATGTGTCAGGAGGTCCCAGTTTTATGTTTGGCTTCAGCTTTTTAAATGTCCCTTGGTTGATAACAGTAGCGTCAGCCCCCGTGTCAATTTTAAAGGTTATTGGTACATCACTTATTGTTAAACTAACAGTCCAATCTTCCTGACTGCTCTCTTTGCCAACTTCTCCCAGAAAGTACAGCTGTTTAACCTCTTCAGTGACTTCTCTCACCGCTTTAGAGTGACATACACGCTCCCAATGTCCCTTTTTATGACACTTGTTGCACTTACTGTTCGTTGCAGGACACTTCCGCTCATCGGTGTGCTGCGTCTTGCCGCACCTCCCGCATTCATCTACTTTGTTGGTTGCAGGTCTGCTGCCACCATGACGCTGTCCGCCCTTTTTGTTTTGGCGTTCGTCCCGCCATCGGACAACATTGACGTTAGCCAGCTGGGCCTCTGGTTGGTTAGCTTGGAGGCTGAGTTGCTTTGTTATTGCCTCCGCCTGGCGCACTTGTTCAATGACTTTCACCAGAGTAAGGTCCGCTGTGAGCTGGAACTGACGGGAGAGCACCTTATCTTTTATGCCCACTACCAGACGATCTCTGATATGTTCATCCCTCTTGTCCCCAAACTCAGTGTTCAGACAGCTCATACAATGTCCGGATGTACATCTCCGCTGTCTGGCTACGTTGATAGAAGCACGCCCTCTCATGTATGATGTTACGGCGGGGAATGCAGTAGTCGTCGAACCTTTTCAGTACGATATCATAGTCCACTTTATCACCCTCCGCCGCGAAGTCAAACGAGCTGAATATCTTTTCAGCCTCGCTTCCCATTGCATAAATCAGCGAACTCACTTGAATCTCCCCGTCGTCTTTATCCAGCTTTGTCGTGAGCCTGAAGCGCGAAAACCGTTGTTTCCACTCCGGCCATTCAACGGGGCAGTCAAACTTGAATTCACTCGGCGGATTAAACTTCGGCATGACCGCTCGTGTTCAGATACACAGACTATTCTGACACCATGTAATGTCCGTAGACGCCTTGTCTTACTGACATAAGAATAATTCAACAACGAGCCGACTTCGTAGGTTCTTAACTGTGTAGCTTTTACTAGCGTTCATCCAACATACAACCTTCATAACATGCGCTTCTAACTTCCTGTATACGTCACACGCACTGCACGTACATCCGTGAGTAGGTCAAGTTAAACACGTGACCTTTCATTCATTACAGTGCGACTGTGAGACTAAATATACAAATTATAGAAAAAAACATGAATAGTATATTCTGTATGCTTTCATACTTGATATGCATCAAATAAACCCATTCTCATATTGTACGCGTGTATTATTCAGTCTAGTTTGCCTAATTTTCCAGTCTGGCCAATACTTTGCCACTCAGTCCAACTTCTCGTTTTCATCCAAAATTAAATAAAAAACCAAGTGCAATTTATAATCATTATTTCCCAATACTGTGCTCGATAGATGGTGGAACGGCGCAAAATGTGATTTGTGGAAAAGACGGTCACGGAGCTGCGCGCGCATCAGGCACACGACACTCTGTGTGAAGCAGGACGTAAGGCACCGCCCATCGACCAAAAGTGAGTGAAATGTTTGAGAACGTTCGTTATAGTGGATATTCGCCAGTGAAGTGTTCATGTGTTTTAGCCGATCTAAGGAGGCTCATGTTCATGTGTCCTGCCGACTGTGTGGCCTCATATTATCAACTATTTTTACCCAGTAACTAGCTGTAAATAGGTATCATGTTTTAGGTATACCGTTAGGATATTTTTGGTTTATACTGGTTTACTGTTACTGATAGAATCGCGGACGGAACGGCCACGCGTAGGTCCGCTTGTTAATTAACGAGGCATGTAATTTAGCAACTAGTTTAGCCACCGGGATTGAGGCCTTGCAGTTCAATGGGCCTTGCAGAAAACCCAGCCACTGAGGATGCACAAGCCAGTGCATTCTTAGTGCCGGGCGGTCCTAAGCCCGCACAAATGCGGAGGGTTGCGTCAGGAAGGGCATCCGGCGTAAAATCCTTGCCAAATCACATATGCGGATCATTGTTTTTCATTGTTTTTATTTATTTCGAACGTTACATTTTTTTCTAAATGTATAATAAAAGAAAACAAAAGAGAAAAAATCAAAACAAGCAAGCAATATCATCATCAAACATTTGTATTGTAGCGAATTCGGGGGTCAACGCAACCACAGGAACTGCCGCGGCCGGGAAGGGAACCCGTATCGCCCGCACCGCAGGAGGCATCGCTAACCGCTAAACTAAAGCGTCAGACTCGCGAGGCAGCGGCCAGCGTGTCTCCTTATCCATGCACGTTACAGTATTAAATCTCGGCAGTTCGAAAAGGAGTAGGCAGACGTTAAAAAAACTTTTCTAGTCCTACCCCCTTTTTCTATTTTAGTATTTCAACAGTGAACTGTGTGATTTAAATGAAAACTCAGTCATCTACCACCAGTGACCATGACGTCTATCTAGTAAACCACACAAAGATCATTCATCCAACACAAGAACAAAGCAAGTGCAGAGCAACATCAAAACAACTCAAGAACAACTCACACAAGATGTCACAGCTCCATCCCATATCTGTTCAAATTATTATTTTTAAAGAGTCTTTTAAATTTGATTATTGATTCACATGTTTTCATTTCATCAATGCAATTGTTCCATATCTTGACACCTTTGGTTGTGACACAATGATATTTTGCATTTGTCCTTACTGGGTTTTGTTTAAATGTACATATTCCTCTCAGGTCATAATTACTTTCCCTCAACTGGAATAACCCCTGGATACTGTTAGGTACTTTATGATTTAACACTTTGTACATGATTTGAGCAGTTTTAAAGTCCACCAGATCTTTGAATTTTAGTGTTTTTAGTTTGATAAAGAGTAGTTTGTTGGTTCTCTGCAGTTGGCCCTGTTTACTATCCTTATGGCTCTTTTTTGAATAATAAAGATTGAATCGGTGTTGGTTTTATATGCGCTCCCCCACACTTCCACACAGTAGGTGATGTATGGAAGTATGAGGGAACAGTACAAGGTGTAAAGTGAAGCTTGATTTAGAAAATCTTTGACTTTGAATAGTATTGCAATTGATTTGGATACTTTGGCCTTGGTATAATTTATATGTGGTTTCCAACATAATTTATTGTCCAAATCTTATTTATTGATCATAAATAAGATTTCCATACCGGATCAGTCGAGGCCCGGGTTACCAACGACCGCCACCGGTACTGTTAACCAGCAGGGTGCCGGTGGAAACTATGCTACTGTTGGGGGAAGGAGAGCGGGAAGGCATGTCCAGAGGCAGCTAGAGAGGAGGAAGGGTAGGCGTGTGGAGGTGAGAGTCGGAACTTTGAATGTTGGTACTATGACTGGTAAAGGGAGAGAGCTGGCTGATATGATGGAAAGAATAAAGGTAGACATACTGTGTGTGCAAGAGACCAGGTGGAAGGGGAGTAAGGCCAGGAGTATCGGAGGTGGGTTCAAACTCTTCTACCATGGTGCAAATGGGAGGAGAAATGGGGTAGGGGTAATTCTGAAGGAAGAGTATGTCAAGAGCGTGCTGGAGGTGAAGAGAGTGTCAGACAGAGTGATGAGTATGAAGCTGGAAATTGAAGGTGTATTGCGGAATGTTATCAGCGCATATGCCCCGCAAGTTGGGTGTGAGATGGACGAGAAAGAAGAATTCTGGAGTGAGTTGGACAACGTGGTTGAGAGGGTACCCAAGGAGGAGAGAGTGGTGATTGGAGCGGACTTCAATGGACATGTTGGTGAAGGGAACAGGGGTGATGAGGAGGTGATGGGAAGGTATGGAGTCAAGGAGAGAAATGTGGAAGGACAGATGGTGATCGATTTTGCGAAAAGGATGGAAATGGCTGTGGTGAATACATATTTCAAGAAGAGGGAGGGACACAGGGTGACGTACAAGAGTGGAGGAAAGTGCACACAGGTGGACTATATCTTATGTAGAAGGCGCGATCTAAAAGGGATTGGAGTCTGCAAGGTGGTGACAGGGGAGAAAATAGCAAGGCAGCATCGGATGGTGGTCTGTAGGATGACTTTGGAGACCAAGAAGAGGAAGCAATTGACGACACAGCCGAAGATCAAATGGTGGAAGTTGAAGAAGGAAGACTGTTGCGTGGAGTTCAGGCAGGAGTTAAGACAGGCACTGGGTGGTAGTGAAGACTTGCCAGATGGCGGGGCAACCACTGCAGAAATAGTGAGAGAGGCAGCTAGGAAGATACTTGGTGTGTCATCAGGACAGAGGAAGGACGACAAGGAGACTTAGTGGTGGAATGAGGAAGTACAGCAAAGTATACAGAGGAAGAGGTTAGCAAAGAAGAAGTGGTATAGTCAGAGAGATGAAGACAGTAGACAGGAGTACAAGGAGATACAACATAAAGCAAAGAGAGGTGGAAAAGGAAAAGGTGTATGATGAGTTATATGACAGGTTAGACGCTAAGGAAGGAGAAAAGGACTTGTACCGATTGACTAGACAGAGGGACCGAGCTGCGAAGTATGTGCAGCAAGTTAGGGCGATCAAGGATAGAGATGGAAATGTGCTGACAAGCGAGGAGAGTGTGCTGAGAAGGTGGAAGGAGTACTTTGAGGGGCTGATGAATAAAGAAAATGAGAGAGAGAGAAGGTTGGATGATGTAGGGATAGTGAATCAGGAAGTTTAGTGGATTAGCAAGGAGGAAGTGAGGGCAGCTAAGAAGAGGATGAAGAGTGGAAAGGCAGTTGGTCCTGATGACATACCTGTGGAGGCATGGAGATGTTTAGGAGAGATGGCAGTGGGGTTTTTAAGTAGACTGTTTAACACAATCTTGGAAAGTGAGAGGATGCCTGAGGAGTGGAGAAGAAGCATACTGGTACTGATTTTCAAGAACAAGGGCGAGGTGCAGAACTGTAGGAACTACAGAGGTATAAAGTTGATCAGCCACAGCATGAAGATTTGGGAAAGAGTAATAGAATGTAGGTTAAGAGGAGAGGTGACAATTAGTGAGCAGCAGTATGGTTTCATGCCATGAAAGAGCACTACAGATGCGATGTTTGCTTTGAGCATGTTGATTGAGAAGTACAGAGAAGGCCAGAAAGAGTTGCATTGTGTCTTTGTAGATTTAGAGAAAGCATATGACAGGGTGCCGAGAGAGGAGGTGTGGTATTGTATGAGGAAGTCGGGAGTTGCAGAGAAGTATGTAGGAGTGGTGCAGGATATGTATGAGGGAAGTGTGACAATGGTGAGGTGTGCGGTTGGAATGACAGATGGGTTCAAGGTGGAGGTGGGATTACATCAAGGATCGGCTCTGAGCCCTTTCTTGTTTGCAATGGTGACGGACAGGTTGACAGACAAGATCAGGCAGGAGTCTCCATGGACAATGATGTTTGCGGATGACATTGCGATCTATAGCAAGAGTAGGGTGCAGGTTGAGGAGAGCCCGGAGAGGTGGAGGTATGCACTGGAGAGAAGAGGAATGAAAGTCAGTAGCAGCAAGACAGAATACCTATGCGTGAATGAGAGGGAGGACAGTGGAATGATCAGGATGTAAGGAGTGGAGGTGACGAAGGCATGTGAGTTTAAATACTTGGGGTCAACTGTCCAAAGTAACGGGGAGTGCATTAGAGAGGTGAAGAAGAGGTGAAGAAGAGAGTGCAGGCAGGGTGGAGTGGGTGGAGAAGAGTGTCAGGAGGGATTTGCGACAGAAGGGTACCAGCAAGAGTTAAAGGGAAGGTTTACAGGATGGTTGTGAGACCAGCTATGTTATATGGTTTGGAGACAGTGGCACTGATAAAAAGACAGGAGGCAGAGCTGGAGGTGGCAGAGTTGAAGATGCTAAGATTTTCACTGGGAGTGACGAAGAAGGACAGGATTAGGAATGATTATATTAGAGGGACCGCTCAAGATAGACGGTTTGGAGACAAAGCAAGAGAGGCAAGATTGAGATGGCTTGGACATGTGTGGAGGAGAGATGCTGGTTATATTGGGAGAAGGATGCTGAATATGGAGCTGCCAGGAAAGAGGAAAAGAAGAAGGCCAAAGAGGAGGTTTATGGATGTGGTGAGGGAGGACATGCACGTGGCTGGTGTGACCGAGGAAGACGCAGACAGGAAGAAATGGAAACGGATGATCCGCTGTGGCGACCCCTAACGGGAGCAGCCGAAAGTAGTAGTAGATTGAGGCCTTGCAGTTCAAGCGTGTTGCATACTACTGGCCAATAGAGGGTGGTGTTGCACCGCTGATGGGCATTAATCCACTGTTAAAGAGGGACTGTGTTGTTCAGATATGCCTGTTTGATACATAGCCACATTGTTTACCTGCTGTTTACCAGTTGTATTACCTTGTACAGTGTAAATTCATACCTCTGTGAAAGCAATGTAGCTTACATTTTCTGCATGTGCCTCTTCTATTCTACAAAGGTATGTTGAGCTGGGGTGCGCAATCTTCTTCTTGCGTATGGAGGATAAGCAAAGATTGACTGGTTTCTCTTTAGCCTATAACGATAGGCATATTTATTTAGGCAAATGCAGCAGGTCTTAGCTCTCTACTACCGACTCTTACAACACACACTGCCGCACACTTACAACACACACTATCGCACACTGAGAACGTGGCGACGTCACATCTGAATGGACCGTAATACAATGAGTAAGGGCACCATCAAATAATAACACATAACACCCCCACTCGCTCTTAGCTCATTGGATTACCTGGAAAACAAAACAACAAAAATAAGGCTTCTTCTTTACCTTGACAATGAGAACACACTCTTTGCACTTCTAAGTGCCAAACAGGTCTTGAGCAAACCTCTTTAGCTTTAGCTTGGTGGCTGGCTTTGTCATTACATCAGCTGTGGGTGAGAATGTCTCCTCGTAGTCAGTTCCTGGTTTCTGACTGTAGCTTTTTGCTACGAATCTTGCCTTGTACTTATCAGATCTATCAATGTCACAGGTTTCAGGTGGGAGTAATGTCATGCCACATCTAGAGAAGGAATTTCTGACCTACTTTCGGGAATTAGGTCACACTCCAGCAGGGTGGGAAGAGGTACCTTGGTGAACCAAACCATGTAGTTGTGTGCCCTTCTCCCTGAGGTTTCCATCACACCTGAGCACGTCTTTAGGGTGTAGATCACAGAGCTTCCGCTTATGCCAAAAAGATCAAAGAAGTTGGACCATGCTGAAGACCGATTGCTTTGGTCATCCATGACCACGTACATTCTGACTGCTTTCTCAGGATGTCCTGCTGGATATACTTTAGCAAGACATCTTTGAACAAGACCTCGGACTGCTTTTTCCTCCACAGATCGCTGTACACTTTGATGTCACTGCAGGAGATGCATCTGCCTCTTGCTCCCTGCCATGCTGTTCCACCATTGCAGAGGTCTCTATTTTTACAGGAGCAGGGCCAGGGTGTACAGCAGATATGTGCCTGTCACTGTCACACTCCACACACTTTGGCGTCACTTGACAGTCCTTTGCCATCTGCTTAGTCGAAGCACAACATTTGAAGCAGTAGTTCTTCTCCTTGAGGTAAGCTATATTGTCATCGAGTGGCTTATTTCTGACGCTACGGCACTTACTGGGGGGGTGAGGTGTTTTGTGGAGAAGGCAATGTTTCTCTGGGTCTTCTTGTTTCTTCCCTGAGGAGCTGGCGTAGTTGGCAGTAGATACACTCTCCACCCCTGTCTTTCTCAATGAAACCTGGGTTCTGTTTTTCACAGGTCTTTGCATCTTTGAGACGTTTGTAGGACCAAATGATGAGAAAGCGAAGCTTGGATCATTTCTTGTCCTGGCTTGGTTGTGAATAAATTGTGAGCAGAATGCAAAAGGTGGAAAGGCAACATTGTGGATTTCCTTGTATTGTGACCCCACGGGGATCCACTTTTCTTGCAATCCATATGGCAGCTTTTCCACGATGGGGTTGATGCCACATGCAGTGTCAAGATATCCAAGTCTAGGTAAATAACCCTCTTCTTTTGCTATTTCCAGCTCCATGAAAAGATCAGCAAGTTCCTGAATCTTCAGATGTTCTTTGTTGGAGATTTTGGGAAACTCATCAATTCTCTGGAATAAAGCGCCTTCTATTGTCTCAGGTGCACCGTAGGTCTCTTCAATATGTTTCTACACCATGGAGAGGCCTGCTGTCTTGCGTTTAGCATAAGGTCTCAGCTCCTCTCCTACCACAACCCTGGGCCAGCCTTGTAAAAGAAAAGTCTTTACTTGGGACAGGACAGGGTCCCTTTCTGTCCACTGCTTGACCTGGGCTGCTTTCACAGGTGTTTCTGACAGCCTCTCTAATGAAAACACAATCTCTGGAGGCACATATGTAGCAGCAGGTGTCTCAGGTAAAGGCAGCCGACTCAGCGCGTCAGCGTTTGCATTATCCTTCCCTGCTTTGTACACTATAGTGTACTGGTAGGCTGACAGTGTGAGAGTCCAACGTGGTATCCTGGCTGAGGCTAGTGGTGGGATGCATTTAGTCTCACTGAACAGGCTCATCAGTGGTTTATGGTCCGTACAAATCGTGAAGGCCCGGCCATATTACATTACATCACAGTCATTTAGCCGATGCTTTTATCCAAAGCGACTTACAATAAGTGCATTTAATGTAGGAAATCAGGAGAACTACTAGTCATCAGAGGTCATAAGTGCATCTAAACAAGCATCTAAGAACAAAACCAGTGCTAAAGTAAAAGCGCAAGAAAGAGATTTTTTTTTAAATGAGGGAATACAATAAGTGCTAAGAACAAGTAACAGGGTAGTAGTTCTTGAAGAGGTGAGTTTTCAACCTGTGCCGAAAGATGGGCAGCGACTCCACTGTCCTGACATCAGTGGGGAGTTCATTTCACCACTGTGGGGCCAGGACAGAAAAGAGTCGTAACCGGTTCGATCGGCAGCAGGGGCCTCTGAGCGACGGGGCAACCAGGCGTCCCGAGGCAGCAGAGTGAAGTGGTCGGGCAGGGGTGTAGGGCTTGAACATGGCCTGGAGATAGGAAGGAGCTGTTTCTTTCACTGCCCTGTAGGCTAGCACCAGAGTCTTAAACTGGATGCGAGTGCCTACTGGGAGCCAATGTAGGGACATGAGAAGGGGAGCTGTGTGGGAGAACTTAGGCCAGTTGAACACCAGACGAGCTGCAGCTCTCTGAACACGCTCCAGAGGTCTGATGGCCGACGCCAGGGCACCAGCAAGGAGGGAGTTGCCGTAGTCCAGCCGGGAGATGACCAGCGCCTGGATGAGCACCTGTGCCGTCTCGTCGGTGAGGAATGGGCGAATCCTCCTGATGTTATAGAGGAGAAATCTTCAGGAACGAGCAACCGATGCAACGTTTGCAGCAAACAACGGTTGGCCGTCCAGGATCACGCCCAGATTCCTCGCAGTCCGAGTTGGCGTCACCACGGTGTTGTCAATGGTGATGGCCAGGTCTCGGTGCGGGCAACCTTTCCCCAGGAGGAACATCATAGAGGTACTGATGGAAACGCTTGACAGCAAAGACAATGGCCAGACCCTCTTTGTCTAAATGTGAATATCCCCTCTCAGCTGCTGTCAGGGTACGTGAAGCAAAGCCAATAGGCCTCTCTGAATGGTCTTCACATGTCGTCATCACATGTGAGAGAACGGCCCGGACTCCATAGGGCGAGGTGTCACTTGAAAGGGAGCTCTCCTTGCTGGGGTCATAGTGAAAGCAGCTTTGCTGAGTGGAGAAGTTCTTTCACTTCTTTGAAAGCTTTCTCCTGCTCTTCCTTCCACTGCCACTTAGTGTCACTGTGAAGCAGCTTGTACAGTGGAGCCAATACCTTTGAGAGGTCAGGAAGAAACTTTCCATAATAATTCACCATGCCCAAAAATGATCTTAGCTCAGTGACGCTCTTGGGGCTTGGACCCTCCTTGATAGCTCGCCCTTTGTCTTCCACTGGGCAGAGCCCTTCAGCTGTGATTTTGTGTCCCAGGTAGGTTACACTCGGTGCCAGGAAGACACATTTACTGCGTTTCAATCGCAGCCCTGCATTCGAGAGCTTCTTCAGCACCCGTTCCAAGTTAGCCCCCCAGATGCTCCGTCTCCGTGACCCCTGTGACCAGAATATCGTTTAGGTACACTGCTACAAGCAGAATCCCCTGCAGCAACAAGTCCATTGTCCTTTGGGAAATAGCGGGGCTGGAGGCCACTCCAAAAACAAGTCGACTGTATTTGAACAATCCTTTGTGAATGTTGATTGTGACATATTCTTTTGAATCCTCATTGAGCAGCAGCTGTTGGTAAGCATGGCTCATGTCCACTTTTGTGAATAGCTTACCCCCTGCCAGGGTTGCAAACAGGTCCTCCACCCGTGGCAATGGGTACTCTTCCAGCTTAGAGACCTGATTCACCATAAATTTATAGTCCCCACAAATCCTTGCCATTTTATCCTCCTTCCAAACGGGAAAAATGGGCGCTGCCCACCTTGAAAACTGGATGGGCTCAATGACACCCAGTTTCTGTAAACGGTCCAGCTTCTCCTCAACTTTGCCTTTCATGGCATAGGGCACCGACCTGGGCTTTAAAAAGTGTGGTGTGGCCTCAGGGTCAACATGGAGTTTCACTGTCACGCCCCTCATATCAGTGTGCCCAGCTCGTCCCTGAAAACATCACTGTACGGCTGCAGAATGTCCTCTGTCGTGCGTACATACTTAACTTCATACCAGTTGAGTCTGATTTTGCGAAGCCAGTCATGGCCCAAAAGACTGGGCCCCCTGCCCTAAGCTATCACCAGCCTGGCTCATGCTTTCTGGCCCTCAGCTGCAATATCCACATATAGCACCCCTAAATGAGGTATGGGCTGCCCCGTGTAAGTCCTGGGTTTGAGCTTTGATGGCCTGATGGGAGGCAGATTAGACCCCCATGTCCTCCTGTAGGTCTCCTCACTGATGACTGATGCCATAGCCCCTGAATCGACCTCAAACTTAATGTCCCGCCCCTCACATTGACTGCAGCATAATAGGGCTCGGGTGGTTCCTCATCCATTTCCACCCCAAACATGTTGTAGGAACACTGTGCCTCCTCATCTACTTCTTCTAGGTGATGTGTGGCTGCCTGCGCATGTTTAGCTTTCTCCTGCCCAGGCTTCCCCTTCCCTTTTGCATTGCTGCACTTTTTAGCTAAGTGTCCCTTTTTCCTACAAGCATGACAGACAGTGTATTTGAATTTGTAATCATATGCATAGTGTGCCCCTCCACACGGAAAACTTTCCACCTGCTTTGCATGCTTACCAGTCTCTCTCCTAACTTGGTGCACTGCTGGTGTCTGCGACCCTCCATTTCCTTTCTGGATATCCTTAGCATTATTAGCAGCCATCCCCATCCCTTGAGAAATCTTCAGTCAGAAAGTCAATGGTGGGGTTCCCCCCAGCAGGCGGCGTTGTATGGCGTCGTTATTGATGCCGCACACTAATCTGTCCCGAAGCATATCATCCAAAACTGCCCCAAAGTCACAATGCTGTGACAGCTGCCGCAGCTCTGCTACAACGTTGGCTACAGACTGACCTGGCTTCCTAAAATGGCTGTGACACTTGAAACGTTGGACTATCACAGCAGGTTTTGGATTGTGGTGGTTCCCCATGAGTCTGACCAGTTCATCGTATGGGATATCCCCCGCTTCCGCGGTGTGGCCAAGTTCCTTATCAGCTTATAAATCTTTGCCCCACACGCACTCAGGAGAATAGAGCGCTTTTTAGCCTCCTCTGTAATCCCATTTGCAGAGAAAAAATGTCTCAACCTCTCCTCATACTCAGTCCAGTCCTCGTTTCCCTCCGCAAACTGATAGTCCCAAATGTAGCCATCTGCACACGAGGCTCCTCGTCCCCGCGTTGCTCCTCCACGGCGCTGCCGCTCATACGTAGCCGCCTAGTTAGCAAGCACACTGTAGCCTAGCTCAGCTAACAAAAACGGAACGACACATCCATGAAATACCAGTTCACCTCGTCGCCAAAAATATGTGGTAACTCCAGATTAGAGAAAAGGACCCCACGACAACTTCTTGTCTTTTGAATTAACTTTATCTAGGGCTGGAAAACTCGACAGTAACATGTAGCAGCGTGCACTGTGAACATCCGACAAGTTGGAGGGCGTAACACACACACATTCATCTACCGGAAACCCAGCTGGTCTTTACAAAATAAAAGCTCATGTTACAACAGCATCATTTCCTTTGCGAAGTTCATTGCTCTGTCCTAGAAAAACACTAGCGTTCTCCAGTGCAGAGTAATAAACTTGAATTTTTTATTATTGCCAACATGTCTGGTTACAGACGCCGTTTCAGACTCACCATGACTACCACCGAGGCGTTGCAGTATTTACAGGCGTTGGACAGTGGTGATTTTAAATTGTTTGAAAAATAGTATTAAAGTTGTTAAAATGTTAATTTTGGTTTCAGTTGTTTTGTAATGTTTCTTATAAATGAAGAAACTTGGGTTCAACAATTACAAATATTTATTAAAGTACTGTGACAACTCAGCTAACATGTGCATCAAGTATCGTGTGGTGTCTTCTGCCGGAATCCTACAGACTACTAAATTTGTGGCTACAGCCCTCAGGTGGTAAGTATTGGTATAAATATTAGTATTAACTCCCATCGCCACATCCCCTTTCCTTTAGAATCTAGATGTAGCTATACATAAACAAACTATTCATCTAGCCTTAGTAGCAACTTCAAACTGTAATAAAAACATTCTTGTCACCCACAAGCATGAACAACATTTTTTTTCAACAGCATAAACAAGCAAATATATATATATATATATATATATATATATATATATATATATATATATATATATATACACTCACCGGCCACTTTATTAGGCACACCTGTCCAACTGCTCGTTAACGCAAATTTCTAATCAGCCAGTCACATGGCAGCAACTCAACGCATTTAGGCATGTAGACATGGTCAAGACGATCTGCTGCAGTTCAAACCGAGCATCAGAATGGGGAAGAAAGGTGATTTAAGTGACGTTGAACGTGGCATGGTTGTTGGTGCCAGACGGGCTGGTCTGAGTATTTCAGAAACCGCTGATCTACTGGGATTTTCACGCACAACCATCTCTAGGGTTTACAGAGAATGGTCCGAAAAAGAGAAAATATCCAGTGAGCGGCAGTTCTGTGGGTGAAAATGCCTTGTTGATGCCAGAGGTCAGAGGAGAATGGCCAGACTGGTTCGAGCTGATAGAAAGGCAACAGTAACTCAAATAACCACTCATTACAACCGAGGTATGCAGAAGAGCATCTCTGAACGCACAACACGTCGAACCTTGAGGCAGATGGGCTACAGCAGCAGAAGACCACACCGGGTGCCACTCCTGTCAGCTAAGAACAGGAAACTGAGGCTACAATTCGCACAGGCTCACCAAAATTGGACAATAGAAGATTGGAAAAACGTTGCCTGGTGTGATGAGTCTCGATTTCTGCTGCCACATTCGGATGGTAGGGTCAGAATTTGGCGTCAACAACATGAAAGCATGGATCCATCCTGCCTTGTATCAACGGTTCAGGCTGGTGGTGGTGGTGTAATGGTGTGGGGGATATTTTCTTGGCACACTTTGGGCCCCTTAGTACCAATTGAGCATCGTGTCAACGCCACAGCCTACCTGAGTATTGTTGCTGACCATGTCCATCCCTTTATGACCACAGTGTTCTCATCTTCTGATGGCTACTTCCAGCAGGATAACGCGCCATGTCATAAAGCTCGAATCATCTCAGACTGGTTTCTTGAACATGACAATGAGTTCACTGTACTCAAATGGCCTCCACAGTCACCAGATCTCAATCCAATAGAGCACCTTTGGGATGTGGTGGACCGGGAGATTCGCATCATGGATGTGCAGCCGACAAATCTGCAGCAACTGCGTGATGCTATCATGTCAATATGGACCAAACTCTCTGAGGAATGTTTCCAGTACCTTGTTGAATCTATGCCACGAAGGATTAAGGCAGTTCTGAAGGCAAAAGGGGGTCCAACCCGGTACTAGCAAGGTGTACCTAATAAAGTGGCCAGTGAGTGTATATATATATTTTATTTTTTTAACAGCATAACCAGGTTCCTTTTACTAAGTGTTCATGTTTGATTTCAGTCTTTCTTTCAAGACAACTCAAAGATACAGCTCAGTTTTTTTTCTTTTCTTTTTTTTTACATTACAGATTCAATCGGTCAGGTTCTTTGACCTTGCATGTGGATCTTCTCGGCACAGGTAAGTGTGCAGGTGATGTGTGTCTCTGCTCAGCTGGTGGTTCAGCGGATGCAGTGCAGGTTGGATCTTCTTCATTTGTTTGTTCTTGCAGTGTCTCTTGCGTTTTCAGCCAGCTCCTTCGATTCCTCCTCAGGATTTGACCATCCTCTGTCCTGACTGTGTAGGATCTTGGACTTACTTCCTCCAGAACAGTGGCTTTCTTATTCCAGCTGTTGGAATCTTCGAGTCTCACTGTGTCATGTTTTGCCAGTGGCACTAAGCTTCTCGATGACTTGTCATAGTTTGCTTTTTGTCTCCTTTGCAGATGCTTTTGTTTCAGTTTCACCTCTTTGTGCTTCTTTTGCTTTTCAGTGCAGGGGAGCATGGTGCGTAGCCTACGTCCCATCAGAATCCCAGCAGGAGACTTGCCATGTTCAAGTGGCGAAGCTCGGTAACTCAACAGAGCTAGATATGGATCTGAGCGGCTGTCTTGTGCTTTCTTGAGCAGCTTTTTGACTGTGAACTCCTTTTTCTGCTTTACCATTTGACTGGGCATACAGGGGGCTTGAGGTCACATGTCGAAAGCCATACTCTTTGGCGAAGTCCTGGAACTCTTTGCTGCTATAGCATGGTCCATTGTCACTGTAGACGATCTGTGGGATTCCATGTCTTGCAAATATTTACTTCATGTGTCTAACCACACAAGTAGCAGATATGCTGGGAAGCAGCGCCATCTCTGGATAATTTGACAGGAAGTCGATCACCAGCAGGTAATTCTTTCCATCCAGGTGAAACAGGTCAGTCCCAACTTTCTGCCACGGCTCGTCTGGTAGGTCTGTGATTGCCACTGGCTCTTTTGGCTGTTTTGCGTGATACTTCAGACAGGTCTCACAGCTTGAGACCAGCCTATTGATGTCTGCATTGATTCCTGGCCAATAGACGGCTGTTCTGGCCCTTCTCTTGCATTTTTCCATACCGAGGTGACCCTCGTGCAGCCTTTTCAGCATCTCTGGCCTCAATGACTGAGGAATGACAGTTCTGTTTTTTCTGAGTAGAAGCCCATTGACGATGCTCAGCTCAGCTCTGATGTAATACTGTTGACATTCACCATTGAATTCACCCACTCTGGGGGCTCCTCCGCCTTTTTTATGACTCCCAGTGACGTCATTTGGTCGAGTTCTTGTTTCAGCTTGTCTCGTAGAGGTGCTGGAACCCGCCTGCGAGCATGGACGACTGGCTGTGCATCATCTTTTAGCTGTATCTTGGAGGTGAATGGTAAGACTCCACACTCTTTGAAGCTGTCTGGATACTGATCTACTATTGACTCGACGCTGTTCTGTGCACTGACATTGATGCGGTACACCCTCTTGACTAAGCCTAGATTTTCACATGCCTGGTCACCTAGCAGTGAGTCGTGTCCCTCTGAAACTACTACAAACATGAGGTTGTGTTTTTTTCCTTTAACTCTCACCTTGAGTCTGCATGTGCCTTTGGTGTTGATGAGCTGTCCGTTGTAGGCTTTGAGTGGAATAGAATTTGGACGAATGCATGGCTTTACCTTCATGGCTTTGATGTCGAGCTCATTCATCAAGTTAGCCTTTGCTCCTGTGTCCAGCTTGAGAGGAATGACAGCTCCGTTTATATACAATGGAACAGTCCACTTGCCCTGCTCAACTCTGTTCACACCTGACTGTTCAGTCCCTTTAGGCGTGACATCTTCCTGCGCTACCATTCCCATGAAGACTGAATCACAGAGATCAGTTTCTTCCACTGCATGCACATGTTCAACTCGGCTTTGTTTCCCCTTGGAAAAGCATTGTTTCACGTAGTGATTCTGTCCTTTACATTTATTACAGACTTTGCTATAAGCTGGGCATTGTTTTGGTGCATGTCGAGTGCCACATCTTTTACAATTAAAAGTCTCTAAGCCTTTTTGCTGTTTCGGCTGCCATAATGTCCTCGGTTTCTGTGCCCGTGCAGGCACAGTGGCTATCGCTGTGATGTCTTTTTTTATTTTCCTTCGTGCCACCACCGAACGTTCTAGCATGTTGCAGGGCTACCTCACTAGCATGGCATATCCTCACAGCTCCAGCTAAGGTAAGGTCCGTTTCTCGTGATAATTTCTCTCTCACTTTCTTGTCATTAATGCCAAACACTAATTGATCCCGGATCATTGAATCATGCAGCGCTCCAAAATTGCACGTCTTAGCTTTCAATTTCAAGTCTGTCAAAAAAAATGTGAATGCTCTCACCATTTTGCTGCGTGTGCATGCGAAACATGTGCCGTCCGAACGTCTCGTTTTTCTTAGGCAAACAATGTTCATCAATCTTCTTGACAACTTCGACGAACGTGTCCTTATCAGCTGCGTCGGTGTAAACAAACGTATTGTATACCTCCAATGCTTGAGATCCCGTGACGGTAAGTAGCAGTGCAGTCTTCCGTGCATCCGGTTTGCCATCCAGTCCGAGGGCTTGCAGGTACAGCACGAATCGCTGTTTGAACGTCCGCCTCTCGTAGTCCACATTTCCAGTCCAATTCACAGCGTCAGGCGGCTTCAAACTTTCCATGTTTCTTATTATAAATGAAGAAACCTGGGTTCAACAATTACAACTATTTATTAAAGTACTGTGACAACTCAGCTAACATGTGCATCAAATATCGTGTGGCGTCTTCTTCTGCCGGAATCCTACAGACCACTAAATTTGTGGCTACTGCCCTCGGGTGGTAAGTATTGGTATAAACATTAGTATCAACTCGTATCACCACAGTTTCTTAACAGACATACTAACACATGCAATGCATTAATATCTCAATTGGGTATTTAGTTTGACAGAATATAGAGTTAAAAAACCGTGGGCGGTCATTTTGTTCGCCCATGGTTCTTCTAGTAGTTTTTAAGTTCTAGTCATTGTTTGGGACTGTTTTAATATTTATTTTCAGTTCTTTTTTTACATTTCACGTTTTATAGGCCTTGTTACGTTTACTAAATTAGCAATGTGTGTTTTCCGTTTTGTTTTGCAGGTAATTTTTTTCAATTTTGCTATTCAAGTTCGGGCATGTCTCTCTTAAGTTTAAATTGTTTAAAAACATTATTATAGTTGTTAAAATGTTCATTTTGGTGTCAGTCGTTTCCTAACAGACATACTAACATATTTAGTGCATTAGTATCTCAACTGGGTATTTATCTTGACAGAATATAGAGTTTAAAAACCGGCGGTCATTTTAACCGCCCATGGTCATTTTAGGTAGGAGTGAATGAAATCCCGGTCGTTCTAGTTTAAAGGCACTGATTACTGTGGAACTGAATAAGTGAAGAAGGCTGTGGTCTGTGTGTAGGCCATCAATAAGAACCCGCTTTGCAATCGGCTAACTTAACAGCTCGGTTATGAAACTCAGATAAGTTTATTTTCTTGGCGAGCAATACAGCAGCAATGAAGCTATAAAAATTACAATTGTAGCGAATTCGGGGGGCAGTCCGGGAACCGTCACAGCCGGGACGCGAACCCCTGTCTCCCGCTCCTCAAATATTAATTTACAGTTATATTTCATCGGCTTCGTTTGATTTTTGTATGCAGACTCTGAACAAGGCTGGTTCCGGGAATAAATGTAGACAAGAAGAAGAAGTCTCTGACAGACCTGGTCCAGGATGATCCCATTAGAAGGACTCTTGGGTCCGTCCACATCCCTGTCCAGAACCTCATCAACGGGAGCCAGACGGTGGACGTTGTGTGCGATCTCGGTTTCTTGTTCACAGAGCTGAGTGGGATGGCCTTGGGGCCACAAGGCAAGGGAGGTTTACACTGAGTAAGATGACAAACGTTAGCTTTACGCACCAAACTGCCATTACACAACGTTGAGATATCGTTTTGTAAAAATACAGTAAGTTATCAAATCTGAAGAATGCGAGACGACAATGCTTTCCTGTTTGGGATTCAATTACCAAATTAAAAAAGAACAAGAAGGGGAACAAAAAACGTCAGGCTGTGAGAGGCGGCACAGACGGACAGAGAGCTATAGCAGCATCCAAAGGCGAGCATACACACCCAGAGCATCAGTCTGCAGGTTTATTCTCTGATGTAACCAGTGGACGTGAATTGACAGCCGAGTGCCCTTGAACATGACACTACTGTCGAGACTAGACTACCACACTACATAGATTTTGAAGCTTAAGATAAAACGGGATGAATGGAAATGCAAGATTTTTTGGGGGGGGGGGGGATCCTCATTATTAATCCCCCACGGTATTACCAATGAGGTTTCTCCACCCATCATCAGAACTGAAGAAGCCATCCACATGCAAGGCGAAACATCCAGTGAACAGATTTAAACCTCTCCCGTTTCAAGTTCCAAAAGCAAAAGTACCTGATGTGAACATGGCTAGTGAACCTATATTTGCCTTATTGTAATTAACTGTACAGAACAGCGTCCGCCTTAAATGTAAAGCTACGGGGATCGTCGGATCAAATCCCCGCGTTACTTCCAGCTTGGTCGGGCATCCTACAGACACTATTGGCTGTGTCTGCGGGTGGGAAGCTGGATTTGGGTGTGTTTGATTTGATTTTGATAAACTTTAATGATCTCCGTAGGGAAATTACGCCCTGCATTTACCTAGCTGTGTAGCTAGGAGCAGTGGGCAGCCGCCGTGCACTGCCCAGGGACCGACTCCAGTTCTTCTTTCCATTGCCTCGTTCAGGCGCACTAGCGCCTCTGGTCGGTCGGGGCGCCTGTTCGGGGGGGGGATAGCGTGATCCTCCCACGCGCTACGTCCCCCTGGCGAAATTCCTCAGTCAGGTTAAAAAAAGCAGATGGCGACTCCACGTGTATCGGAGGAGACGTGGTAGTCTGCAGTCTTCCCGGGATCGGCGTAGGGGGTGGAGCAGCGACCAGGACAGCTCGAAAGAGTGGGTAATTAGCCAGATACAATTGGGGAGAAAAGGGGGAGGGGTTAAAAAAAAGTAAAGCTACGGGGATCGCCGGGTCGAATCCCCGTGTTATCTCCAGCTTGGTCGGGCGTCCCTACAGACAGTTTGCCGTGTCTGCGGGTGGGAAGCCGGATGTGGGTGTGTCCTGGTCGCTGTACTAGCGCCTCCTCTGGTCGGTCGAGGCGCCTGTTCAGGGGGGAGGGGAACCGGGGGAAATGGTGTTATCCTCCCACGTGCTACGTCCCTCTGGCGAAACTCCTCACTGTCAGGTGAAAAGAAGCGGCTGGCAACTCCACATGTATTGGAGGAAGCATGTGGTAGTCTGCAGCCCTCTCCGGATCAGCAGAGGGGGTGGAGCAGCGACCGGGACCGCTCAGAAGAGTGGGGTAATTGGCTGGAGACAGTTGGGGAGAAAAAGGGCGAAAAAAATCCCCCAAAAAATGTAAAGCTGATAACAGAGGTATTGATTGACAGCAGACAACCGACCATGTCCGAACAAAACTTCTAACAATACATCTTAGAACTGATGATCTAGTTATATGTTCAATGTTTTTGTCTCAATCAAAAATCCTTTAAGTAAACTGAAGTTGAAAGAAGAATTCTCCTTCACCCACTTTCGTCTCCTCTCCAACTCTGTCCTATAAAGGCAAAGGAAAAGGACGGCGTGAGAGCAAGGCGGATGTCCAAACAGAAGAGACTCCCTCCGTTCAGCTAGAACCACTGACTGTAGAGTTCAGCGTGCAGTTGAAGACATTGCCGTCTGCATCTGGACACTCAGCTAAAACTCCCACAGGAAGCCTCCAAAGAATCCGGATCACCAGTCTCACAAACACAACAGTTAGCACCAAGTACTCTTTTCCAATTTAATTTCTTTTGTTATTGAACAAAGATAGAAAAAGTTTTTAAGATGATTATCAACGGTAAATGTTAAAAACAAAATAATGTTGAATGATTCACCATTATCAGAAACTGAATCTGTTTATGGGGTGTGTGATTACATGCTTGTGTCATCGTGACAGAGGGGAGGAAAAAGGGGATTGAAGAGGACAAGTGAATACACTGATGTGGTCAGTCGAGCCTGAACTTTAGTGCGAATCCCAAGAATACTGTATATGCACTTCCTAAAGTTCCCGAACTACAACAGCCAAAACTTTTTATTGCTGCTCCTTTCCTCTCAACTGTTTCAATTTTTCTCCTACAGAGAAGCAGTTTGAGGGAGACAACAGAAAGGGGTGGGTGTGTTTCAGCATCAGAGGACCCCCATAAGCAACCACATCATTTCAACTTAAAACCATGACGCCCTCTGACATTTCTCAAAGCTTTCACCTTACAGTTTGAATTTCTATGAACCTTCTATCTAAAGTGGATAAAGCCACATCTCTTTCTAACGAAATGCTCTCAAAGGGCTTTAAAATTGGATGCCACATGAAAGGGACTGAACTTTTCAGTTTATGCATAAACTTCTTTTATTTTTATACAGATATTCAAAACATGTAAGAAATGCCTATGTTTATTATTTTCCATTTTTTGTCTTACAGAAATTATCAATTTCAGATATTTGTAAAGGCCATTTAATTGGAACGAAGGACTTAAGCATGAAGTACTTTGGGTCCAACCGTTTTCTTCTCACAAAAATCATGAAGTAGGCCCTTGATGTATCTTAAAAAAAGCAATTACTAAAGCCAGCGGTATTGGGTTTCACCGCTCCACTCCAATCCAGAGCTAGCGAAATGCTACCTCGTGGTCCTTTACTTTATGAACCCGTCACACATACTGACAAACCCTTCAAGAGTACATAGTATTTCCTGGCGTAAAAAAATATAACTATCGCTCAACCAATTTCTTTTGCGCAAACTGATTTTTTTTTCAATCAAGTAATTTACAGTTTCAAACAAACACCTTAAATGATACTATATTAGCTTTGTAACCCCTTGGAAAAAGTGTGCAAACAATCTTGGGGTACTGATAAGTTAACAGAAACTGAGGGAGACCATTCTTTTCTCCCGTGACCACCGTTCATTGACAGGATCCTTTCCCTCATATAAACACAACAGATACAAAAACAATACCCCCCCCCCATATTTTCCCAAAGGTACTTATTTCTTACACAGACCTTCGATTGCAACTTGTATGCAATTCAAATGTTTTCACTATGCCAATTTTTTTTATGGGGGGGGGGTATTGATTTTAAGGAGACAAATCTCCCTTAAGAGCGCTTAAGGGCTGGCTTGTACAACAAAGATGCTTGGCAAAAACAAGCACACAAAACGCGCACACATAATCTGAAACCCCACGAGCGCCGCAAAAAAAAAAAACGAACAATGTGCAAATATACTGATTGTGCCATCAATGGTTCTGGAGGGCTTCAAAAGGTCTGGTCATCATTACAAGAATCAGTCCAATGGCCAAAGACCTCACAGATGTCACAATAGGGCCGTTCCTCATCCTTGCTGCCGTGGTAGGTGGTATGTGGCGGGGAGTCTGGCATCTGCATCTGCGTGGGACAGTCCTCAGTATCATGAAGGTCAAAGCAGTCGCAGATGTCACAGAACAGTCGCGGTGGGGGCTTCTTCTTGACAGGCTGCTTGTCCACACTGGGGAGGGGGGGCACAACTTAATATTAAAATGAAACAATCCAGTATTGTAAGCAGCTCTAAGCCAGGTCCACACATCATTTGCTCCAGGAAATGTAGTTTCTAGTGTATTGGACATAGAATTAATGGTGGGACCGTGAACTCACCCATCGTGATTATCTAGCTCACTGGCGTTGTTCCCATTGAGAGCAGCAGCCGCCATTTTCTCTAGCTTGCCCTTGAGCTCCTCATTCTTCCGCTGGAGGTCAATGATGACCGAATTAAGAAACTCAATCTGAAATTGAGAAGGAGCAGTGTCACTGCAGTTGTTAGAGAATAAGTCTCTACTGAACACCAACAGTCTTTGTTTCTTTTTGTGAATGTAGGTGCAGGCTATCCATTACAACATATCAAATGGACAAAGGTTTGATGTGGATATTCACCCCTTACAACAATTAACCCTGTGAAAAAGACTATGAAAAAATAAACCATAGCCATGCCTGGCTATACCTCAAATAAATCATCCCAGTCCTAAAAGTTAAAACTGGCCACCATGTGCCTTCAACTAAAGAGGAATTATAGCTAGGAAATTAGTTACAAAGCAACTCATTCAATTACCTACTTAAAAAGAAAGTTCCAATTTTTTTCAACCTGGAACTTACTTTCAAAGTATCATTCCTGTCGACTGTTATAGTGTACTTTACGTTATCTGCCTCATTGGAGATTTTTGGAGATGAGCCCATTCTGCTTCTCAAAGTTATCAGTAGGACATACTAACATACACCAGTGCTCCTCAGACAAGTCCAGTTTATCTAACCCTCCCATTTGAAAGTGAAAAAGTTGACATTTTAAATTTATTAGCCAGAACTACAAATTGCAGTAACAAGCTACTGTATTTAGCCCACAGATCAAACTGGGCGATATGGACCAAAAATTATATCTCAGTATTTTTAGGTTGAATGGCGATACACAATATATATCTCGGTATTTTCTATGAAGTGGGCTAAATGTTCGGTTGTAAGTCAAAGCCACATGTGAGATGTCACAAGCACTTTTATTAAAACAGATCAAAATAAAATGCATTTTAAAATATACAGCTACACAATATATCAACGTGTAAATGAAAAATTATCTAAAATAAATATTAAATAAAAATAGGCCTATCTCTGAGAATGCAAACCACAAAATATAAAAATACACAGCTGTGCAAATAAGAATAAAAATGTAAACAGAACAAAAATAACAACAGGCCTACTTGCTCTGACAAAGTAGTTAAATTTTCTACTGAGGTAGACAGTTCCTTCTATGTAGCCCTGTACATCTCTTACAGGTTTTGTGCAAGGAAAACTAACCTATCAACAGCTTCAGGCTTCAGAGATGCCCTGTAGCAGGTTACAATGTTACCACTGCAACTGAAAATCCTTTCGGAAGAGGAACTGTTGGCTGGTACACAAAGGTACTTCTTTGCCAGGTGGCTCAATGCTGGAAAGACAATTTCATGTTGCTTCCACCATTTGAGAGGTATCACTCTCTCAGGTATCACAGAGATCTGTATCACTCTCTACACTAATTGACTGCAAGTAACTTGAAAGTTTATTTTCAATTGCCTCCCTCTGTGTCGGTGGGGTCCTGGTGGCGGTCTATTTGAAGAAGCATGCCAGTGACGTCTTCTTCTTAGCGACACTGCTGCTTCTTGGTCTGCAGGCTTGGGCACAGTGGGCACAGCTGGGTCAGACTGACCGTTGCCCTGATCAGCCAGCAGAGACTCCGTCTCCAAGACAGCTTTGTGTTTCAATGCATCAATCTTTTCACTTGGCATGTAGTTGGCCCTGAACCATGGATCCACAAGTGAGGCCATGTCCAACAGGTCACAAGTGGCTGGGTCGGCATAGTTAGCCTTGAGGTCATCCACAGTGCAGGTCTTGGTCGCTCCAGGACCCTCTCAATCATTTGCTGCCTTGATCCCCAGTGTGTGGCTGACTGTGATGAGCTGGTGAGCCGGCAGACAACGTTGCTCCCATTGTCGGTTGTTATAGCAACCAGTCCCTTTTTGTCGAGCTTCCAGTTTGTAAGGGCATCCTGCAGGGCTTCAGCTCTATGCTCTCCAGTGTGATCTTGGGGGAAATGGCTGATTTGGAGACATGCAGTTTTCATCTCCCAGTCTTCAATGACATGTACTGTCAAACTCATATATGGCTCACATGTCCTGCTTGACGACATATCTGTTGTCAGTGCGAAATGGGTCACTTTTGCGAGCTGGTCGGTAAGGTTTTGTCTGACCTCCGTGGCCATTTCTGGCAGTGCTTCCCATGCAAAGTAGTTGTGACTGGGGCAACTGGTATCTTGGGTCAACAGTTTTTAGCAGCTTTTTAAAGCCTTCTTGTTCCACTGTTGCAACAGGGACCATATTTTTAGCGATGTGGTTGGCCACCACTTTAGTTAATATCGCGCCACTTGGCACTTTTCTTTTCATAGGGCACACTATGGGTAAATGAAGCTCGCCAAGTGCTTTGTTTTGGGGCAGAAGGCTGCGAAGGCTTCGTGGCTGGGGTTGCAGCAGCAGCACCAAGTTTAACACACTCTTCGTACTGCAGTTTATGGCGCTGCTGTAAATGGTGAAAGAGATTTGAAGTGCTTCCATTTTTGGATGCAACCTGTTTATGGCATTCTCTACATATGGCATGGTTCTGCTGCTCATCTGAGATTTTAAATCCAAACCATCTTCAAATAATTGAACCGTTGTTTGTCTTTTTACAAACCAGCTCTTCTTCGGCAGTGTGGACCGGCGCTGTGTCTCCCTCCATGTTGCAGGACAATTTGTGAGCGAGTGGGGCCAGGTTTGCGCACAGTGGGGGAGTGGGGGCGGGGTTGCACGGAGAGTGTGAGAGAAGAGAGATGCAAACACTGGCATGGTTTTAAGAAACAGGTTATGTATTTTAATGTAACATCAAACTATATCGATATAAACGGTATTGTCTCATCCTATATCTTGCTTGAAAATATATCGATTTAATGTAAAAAAAAAAAAGGTTTTTTTTTTTTTTTTTAAATCGATGTACCGCCCAGTCCTACCCACAGACCCATTACAAGATTTGGAGCTCCATGTGAGACTCACCAATGTGGCCTAAACAAATTTTGCATGTGTGCAGGATAAATACAGTACTGTAGCTAATTTCTAAAAGTTGTGGTTATGGTATTAAATTAATAAATGTAGTTTTAATTTCAGCTAATAGACTTAAAATTTCATCTTCATTTTCACTTGCAAATGAGGGGTTTAGATAAACTGGACTTGTTGAGGTGAATTGAACCTGTGTGTTAGCATACCCTGCTGACATGGTTGCGAAGCATAGTGCGTCTCACAAAACCTCCCTAAAGATGCAGGTATGTAAAATACTATAACAATCGACAGGCATGATTTAAGTTACTAGAGAAATAAGACCCAGGTTGAAAGAAAAATAAATTTCCTTTAAGAAATTAAATGGCTCTAGACAAAGCTGCTGAAGGAGCATATTAAGCTTGATTGATCTTTATGTGATTGTGGTTTTGACATCAAATGGAATGGGTTTCACATCTTCAGAACACAAGAGAGCACAACATTAAGAGCCACAGTGATATGAGAGGACAGGCATGCGTGAGAGAAACTGATGAAAAACAGTAACAAACCGCTGCCTGATTGCGTGGTGGCATTGCCAACATCAGAGACATGGAAGAGGAGAAGGAAAGGGTTTTAGGGAAAAGGAGGAGAGGGAAAAGACAAAATTGAAATTAGCTCGACCCATTGACTGCAAGA
This sequence comes from Lampris incognitus, assembly GCF_029633865.1. NCBI lineage: Eukaryota > Metazoa > Chordata > Actinopteri > Lampriformes > Lampridae > Lampris > Lampris incognitus. The sequence goes on from NC_079211.1 coordinate 122,300,002, forward strand.
CAACATACTCAAGCAAATGCTGATACACTATACTAGAGAAAATTCTAGAGCGGCGATCTCCAAAAAATGTGTCACTGACAGCCAAGTGTATGCATGTGTTCATTCCTGCAGCAACTGATTTCAGTAGTTAGTGCCCTCCCTTTCAAAGATGTGGCAAATAGCGACATCAGTTACAGCTGTAAGAATGAAAACTTGAATCCGCTCTGCTCTTAATGGCACACATAGCATACTACATCATGGGTCAGAAGCACGTGGTTGGTGATGACTTTTTCCAATCATACACATGCAATCACACACGCACGCACACCTTTTGCCATTGTCTCTTTTTTTTTTTGGTTCCTAAGTATAGTGGACCTAATTTTAATGAGTCCAAGTAAAGAGCATGGGCATTTCAATCAGTGGGGTAAAATTGTGAAACAGTCTGAGCATGGAACCCAAAGTACAAACATGACACAGTTCAAGAAGTACAAAGGTCTGATTATCAAGACGTATAGGGATGATGAAGAGTTGTGTTAACTGTTTAAGTTTCATTTATCGCTTAAACATTTCTCATTACATTTTTTTTTCATTTTTCTTTTGATGACACCAAGTGGATATTTGGGTTGGTTGGGTTGTCATTGAGATCTGTTTATTCTTGGTACATGACATTAGGATGTGTTTTTTTTTCTCTGATGTGTTTTTGATGCATTTTCTTTTTTCTCCTATTGTTTCAGTAGTTGTTTGTATTGTGCAGCACAACTTGCATTGAATTTGAACTATACAGTACAGTGGGAATTGAGTTTGAAATGTATAGTAGCTGAATTAATTTAAGAATAGGTGAGAAGGGGTAGGAAAAAAATAAGTGTATACTTCCTCCTACTCCTTTTCGAACATGTAACAAATAATCTGATGATTTGCTCGCAGAGTTGATGTGTGGATTTGTTGATCACTTCAGATTATTGGCAATGTTATATCCTGCTTATTTACATGTTCAAAATGAATCATCATTCATTCATTCATAAAAGCCCATTTCTTTGCAGGAATTTCTCACATTGTTTTTTTTTTTTTAAGTGAAATCTGTTTGTAAAATGCTGAAAAGAAATTCCGACAGTTATTTTGTAAAAACATCCTTTCAGAGGGAGGATGTCCTCAGACCCGCTACACATGGTGCAGTACGACTCTGCATTTCAGGACCACTACAGTTAGAATATAGTACAGGGGAAACGGTGCACAAAAGCAAACTACTGCTACCATGCACATGCTTTACAAGGGGTGGAATAATTATGATAAAAAAATAGTTCTGATCCGTCATCTCTAAAGATTTTAGGTCTTTTCAGAAGCTTACTACGCTTAGAAAGGAATTTTTTTTTGGGGGGGGGGGTTCCACCCTTTTTCTCCCCAATTGTATCCGGCCAATTACCCCACTCTTCCGAGCTGTCCCGGTCACTGCTCCACCCCCTCTGCTGATCCGGGGAGGGCTGCAGACTACCACGTGCCTCCCTGATGCATGTGGAGTCACCAGCCACTTCTTTTCACCTGACAGTGACGAGTTTCACCAGGGGGACGTAGCGTGTGGGAGGATCACACTATTCCCCCCAGTTCCCCCTCCCCACGAACAGGTGCCCCAACCAACCAGAGGAGGCACTAGTGCAGCGACCAGGACACATACCCATATCTGGCTTCCCACCCGCAGACACGGCCAATTGTGTCTGTAGGGATGCCCGACCAAGCCAGAGGTAACACGAGGATTTGACCCACCAATCCCTGTGTTGGTAGGCAATGGAATAGACCGCTACACCACCTGGACGCCCTCAAAATTCATTTTTATGTTCTATGTCACACCTGAGCACCTGTGAAATCAGCCAATTATTTTTGATTTAGTAATTCATGTAAGCCCGCTGCTCATCAGCTTCTGCTGAGAGCCAGGTGTTACCAATCATATGGCGCCTATCTTTAGACTCATTACTGTAGCTAGTAACAATAAACAGCTTGCAAACATGACAAGAAAAGCTGGCCATGTCAAACATGCCAATTCTGGCCATCAGTCAGCAAACAAATATTTGCATGGCCTTCCACGGGGTTAGGGGAGCCCCATGAGTTGGTTAAAATTCATTTACAAACAACCACCATGCAGATGTTAACCCACACCCTGTGGTGTGCTCGGCTCCCTTCTCTCAAGACTGCCTTCTAAATGAGGCTTAGTTCAATTCTGGTTTTGTGGCAAAATTGCCATGGCAGTTTCCTGTCCAATAATGGCCGTGAATAATATAGTTAATACTATACATATATAGCATATGCAAAAAGGAAAAAAAAATACTACACCCACAGAAAATGGTTTATTCAGTTTGAGAGGAGAAACAGATGCTGTATAATCAATTCATTAATTAAGATTGACTTTTTTTTTGAGAAAACGTCAGTAGCATAATGCATGACACTTTTTTTAAGAAAATTTCAGTAGCATAATGTATAAACCACTGGCTGTTATATGAAATTGCTGAAAACTGGTACAATATAGGACCTTTAATACCATTACCTAGAATAGGACTGAAATCCCACTGTGCATACACTGAATATTGATAAAATTGAAATTCTGGTCAGCAAATAAGGTAGGAAAACATCTCTGTTTGGATCCAAGCATGGTAAAAAAAAAAAAAAAAACTTCCAAGACTATATATTAAATTTTTGTCCTGGCCCTATATTTTTATTATTGGGATAATTCTGGTTAATAAACAAATATGGTCTATGTATACCTGATTCTCTGCAGTCTCATTGTCCTCCCTCAGCTGGTCAACGATTGCATCACCTGAAAAAAAATTATCCAGTTGATAACAATTTAAGCCATGTTCAATTAGTAAACTAAGAAATTAGACAACAATTTAAGCCATTTTCCATTAGTTAACTAAGAAATTAGACTTCCTTGCTTAGTTTATGATGCGATATCATTGCAAATAATCCATGAGGCCACCAGAACTACAAGATGGAGGCATGAATTAAGCAAGGTGTTACCTGAGGATTTGTTGATGGTGTCTGCCCCAGCAGCCAAGTCCTTTTCCAGGCTCTTAATGTGCGCCTGAAGACTAGCCTTGTCCTTCTCTAAGGCCTTAATAGTACTCTGAAGTGTCTTAAGCGTGGAAACTTCACCTTGCAAAACAACCAGCTGTGCAGGAAAGAAAATAAATGCTGTTAAAATACTGGATAAAATTGCAGAGTAACAAGATTACTGTTTGTGGAAAAATGTCCAATATCATAACTACACAATATTTTTATCATTATTATCATTGTGATCATTTGAATGCCAGTGTTTCAACACGCATCCGTATCTCACCTCACTCTTCGTGGTCTCCAGCTCCTGATCCTTTTCAGCGATGAAGGCACTGTTTTTACAGATGGATTGTTGAAAGTTGGCCTTTTCCTTGTCCAGCTCTTTCTTCAGGGCGCTCTCACTATCAAATATAAAGTACCTGACTAAACAGCAGAAGTATACAATATGTCCAAGAAAGAGGTCTCAGACAGAGAAATTCCTCACTGATCTTCCAGCAATTATTTTGCTCCAAAAAACTATTAAATAAAGAACCAATTTTTCTCTGTATGTGACCTGTTTGAGTTGAAATATTTGCTGAAAAAGGTTAAAAAAAAAAGCAGCATAAAGGACACACTGAACTTAATGTGAACTCAATGAGAGTGTTAAAGGGAAGTAGATAGGGAAAACACAATGGGGGAAAAAAACAAACTTGTGATCAGGCAACATGAGTGAGGAAAGCAGAAGCTAAAGGTGGATAAAACAGTTTATTGAAATTACATTTGATGTAATGACTAAAAACTTGGGGAAAAACAAAACATCACATCTTTGAGAAATGAATAAGGCTGTTTACATTAGGGTAGAAATCAGGAGTATAGGGTTCATTTTATGTGCATTTGAATGACTGATGTAATACAAAATTGAAGGCATAAAGTACCTGAAGGCATTGTTTGGTAAGCTTTAAAGGCAAAGATGATAACATTAACATGTAGGACACTCATAGCTAATAGGACACTCCACACAGGTGAAAACATTGTTTTACAGTTCTGATTTCTTAAATCTTAAATTTGGCGTTTTACATGAACGGGATTGCTTATAATCAGTATCACTTGTGCAGATGTACATTGTTAGAGCCCATTGACTATGTTGAAAAGTTACACAATTACCTTCAGAAATGTTGTAAAAATCTTTTTTATTTTTAATGTTTAGAAGGCTACAATGTTAACGTTACAAGGTAAAAATGTTTACATCCAGATTTGAGGCTTGGAGAGGAAGTTAGTATGTTTGTTATTGTATTGGGATCCACTTTGCTCAGTGGTGGTACTAGTGGTTAAAAACGCTGCAATTCATCTTTGAATGGGACAATAAGCAACACAGTACTGATGCACTTTGACAGGATGGAGACACTGCCAAAAGCTGTGGTGGAAAGTGACCACTCCTTCCCTTACCTTTGCTTCAGCTCCCCCAACTGTTTTTTGAGCTTTGAGTGCTCATCCTCCAGCTAAAGGGGTAGAAAAAAATTATGTTAAGTCTGCCGTTTTATCATTGAAATGTAAAAGACTCTAATGTTAGTTTCTAACTTCAAAATGTTCAAGGACAAAAAAAGTCAGGCAAAGGTCAAAGTGTTGCACCTTCACCAGGCCACTCTTGTCTTTGTGGTTATTGTCAAGTTCCCGAATCAGCCTGCTGTTCTCTTCCTGTAGGGCATGCAGGGATTGGGACTTCACAGATGTTGCTTCTTTGAGGTTCTCACTAAAATACACAAATCATAACTTCCATTTATAGAGCAAAGACCAATTATGAAAAATAAGTAAAAACATGTGATGATTGCTTAGAGGTAGAGCAACTGATGTATGATCATCAGTATAAACATGGACTAAACCCCAATCATCACAGTACATAATTCAATATTTGATCGTTTTTAGTTTTGTCCATAAACCAAATTTACAAATATACTTACATTTCCTGGCAAAGACTCTTAATTTTCTGGGCTTCTGAGCCAAGCTGCTCCTTTGATATATTTACATCTTCTTGGTACTTTGAATTCTGCTGCTTCAATAACTGTAACTACACCAGAGACAGAATAAACATATTAACTACAAGATTTCAAATATAATTGATTCTGGTTTCTCAGAACCGACTTGACTAATTACCGATGACAAAAGCAGTTTCTTGATCACACCAATCCATAGTTATTTCAGAGCCCTCCAAATTTTGCAGAAACTATTGCTTAATTATGATTTAGGCCTAGAGAAGCATTGGTATCATTCTTACCTGAGTCTCCACCTCCTGCTTAGAATTCTGGAGCTCTTTCAGTGAAGCCTGGACTTCATTCTTCTCCTCCAGGAGACTGACTTTCTCTTTAGTCAGTTGTTCTACTGCTTCAGCAGTCTTCCCAGATATCTCTGCAGCCTAGGCAGTGAGGGAAGTGTTGTGTTTCGTTAACACAATAACATAAAATTAGTTTGTCTCAAGATTAGGTCTTGATTTAGGCAAATTATTCCCCCAACTAACTGATTTTCAGATTTGAATAAACTAATTATAAATTGCTTATAATTAACCTCAACCAATTCAAGGTAAAGCTCATCAATTCAAATTGTGAAGAAATTAAAACTGCATGCTTTGTGCGTTAGCTATCCCAATTACTGCAATAAGCTGCCAGACTATGGGCTCAGTTGTACAAATCTCGGCTATCGGCAATGCTTAAAGCCTACATCTTACCCAAGGAGGGAACAAACCAAACTGAAAACCTGTGGCCTCAGAACGGATATCAAGTATTATCCTCCCTTTAATTAGACAATTGCTTAGACGAGGAGAAGTAAACTAATTTAAGAGGTTGTCTTTTCAAGCCATCTGTGTAGGATTGTCTCAAATCACTGTCGTACGGAAAGTGATAGAAACCATAAGTACTCCATTCTATAGCTTCTGGGAGCTGCTTTGTATTGTCATATAACATTTTCTCCTATGCCTTCTACCTCAGATGGGTAATTTACCAGTCTACCGTAGGGATTTAAATTAAACTAAGTTTGCTTTATTAATGCCCTTGGGGAAATTCGTTTACTCATTCATTTATTTATTTATTCATTTCATTTAGCAGAGAATTAAGGCTGAAAACTCCAAAATGGGGCGAAATGACAGATAAGCAGATCATTCGTACTCTAAAAACAACAGCAGCTGCTTTTTTTTCTGCCATTAGAACATGTAGCCAAAACTTATTAAATGACAAGATGTGGATGAGAACATCCCTCAAGCAGTATCTCTAAATAATCCAGAGAATCAACATCATCTGATGATGTGTGGCTATGACCTAAAACTTTCATGGTCCGCTTGAATCTACAATTTTATGTTACTGAATTATTGATCCTGCTCTAAGATCACGTTATAAGTCCACAGGAAACAACACAAAATAATGGCTGGGAGGTACTGGTGATACACAAGAGTTAGTGAATGGAAGATGAAAATTAGACATGAGAATGGAAAGCAGGAAGAAAACTAGGATACCGGCATGCAGTGAGAAAGCAACAGCCATTCTAATGTGTGGTTGAGTGACAATGACTGGTAGTAGGGGAATACCTCAAGCTGCTTAGAAAGGGCATTTTTGAGTTGAGCCTCAAGTTGTGCGACTTGTTGGATGGCTTCATCTCTCTCCACTTGTAGGGAATCCCTCCGATTTCTTAAATTTGTCATGTTGGTGGAAATTTCTTCATTTGTTTTAGCACAAACTGAAGCTTCCTCTACGGCAGCCTTGTACAGTTTTTCTATGTGCTCTTTATCAGTTTGTAGGACCTTGACATCAACTTTTAATTGTTTCTCAGTAGCTTGCAGCCTTTCTACATCCACAAGGAGCCTTAAACGCTCCTCATCACCAATTTCCTGGCTGTTGCGGAGAGAAGACATGTCTTGTTCGAATCTACACTTTACAGCAAAAAGCTCTTCCTTCTCCAGAGTCAGGAAAGTTATCTCTTTGCCCATCTCTTCAAGTTTAGATGACAAATGTTCTTTATCTTCAACCAAAAGACTCTTTTCTTGCTCGATCTGCCTCAACTGCGTGTTCAATACCTCCTTGTCTTTGGTCAAAGCGTTCTTTTCCTTGTCAGCATTTGTAAGGAATGTAGTCCTCTCAGCATTTTCCTGTGTCAATGTAAGCACTTTTTTCTGCAGTTCCTCAATCTCTTTGGAGAGACCATGCTTGCTACATGTCACTTTACTCCGTTCAACAACTTCAGCCTGAAGCTGAACCTCAAGAAGTCTCTTGGTCTCTGACATCGTTTCTGCCTGACCCTTTAACTCAAAGATCTGCTGAAGCAGACCCTCTTTCTCTTTATGCAAGGACTCTAAGGTTTTGTCAGCCTCAGCCTTCTGCAACTGTAGGAAGGTACAGTCTTTGGTAAGGTTATCCACCTGTTTAACAAGTTCTAAATTAACTTTTTCAGCATTTTTTTGGACTTTAATATGCTCCTGAGAAAGTTCAATTTTGTCCTCAAGAATTTCAATGTCAGACTGATACTTGTGCAGTAGGTTCTGAAGTTTAGCCATGTCACATTTTAAGACGATCATTTCTGCCTCAACCTCAAAGTTTTTCTGTTTGGATTCTTCCAGCAATGCAGTTATATTTGAATTCTCCTGAATATGCTCAGCATTGGCTTTAGAGGAGTTGTGTAACTGGTCCTTCATTGTACGTACATCATTAGCTAGCTTATCTCTATCATCAGAAAGAACTGTTTTTTCAGATACAGCTTTAGCATGCTTTTCCTTAAGTTCTCCATTCTCATGTATCAAACACTCATTCTCCATCTTTTGCTGCTCAAGTGTTGACTCGAGGGTCCTCTTCTCTTTCCGTAAAGCATGTAAAACCCTCTCAGTTTCAGCATTCTGGTGGCAAAGATCTTGTTTCTCCTGCTCAAAAGATGAAGATGCTTCTTTGGCTTTCTCCTTGTATTCTGACAACTTTTCATTTAAGGCCTGAAGTTTCTCTTTCAATTCCTCCCTATCATTAAGCAGATCCTCCTTCTCAGTACAAAACTTTCTTTGGATTGCAAGCAAGTCCTCTTTTTCCTGTAGAAGATGGAGCCTTTCAGAATCAGTAACCTCAGTACTTGCCTTGAATTCTTCCAGCATCTTGGACAAGCTTGCTTTCAAGGCCTGATGCTCTTCACAATCACGGACAGCCTTCTCAAGGTCCTTCTTTGTGGTATTAAGATGAGTCTGGAGCTCTGTGTTGATTGCCTGGAGGCTCTCCTTGTCCAAAATCACAACATTGATTTGAGTTGACATCCCATCCTTGTCCTTTGTCAATGTTTCTGTGAGGGCTTGTAGCTGGTTATTCTTCAAAGTCAAATCTTCTTTTTCCAAGCACAAGGACTGAAGTTTTGCCTGCAATTCAGCATTTTTAGCATCAAGAGTTTTTTTGGCATTTCTCACAGCGTCTATCTCCATAACTAGACTGTCCTTCTCAGATGTCAATTTCGACCTGGTATCATTGAGCTCCTCCAGGTGCTTCTCCCTCTCTTTGCAAGCATTTTCATAGTCCTTGACAAGTTGTTCTTTCCTTATTTCAAGTTGCTTGATAGTCTGCTGATGTTTTAAAAGTGTGTCATTCTTCAGTGAGTTCTCTCTTCGAAGGTTCTCAATTTGGGCTTGGTGTTCATCATCAGCATGAATCAGGATTTCATTTTCAGCCTGTACTTTATGAAGGACATCTCTGAGTTTTTCCAACTCCTTGCACAAAGAAACTAACTCACCATCTAACTGCTTCTTGTTGACTAGTTGCTCCTCATGATCTTTTGAAAGCTTGTCTCTTGATGTCAGTAGTTCCTTACTCTTAAGTGAGAGGTCTCTGTGACTAACCTCAAGAGCAGAGAACTTGGCCTGTAAATCAGAAAGCTGCTTTTCTAGTCTGTCTTTCTGAGCCTTAACATCATCACTTTCCTTAGACATGTGTTCCAGATCTAGTCTCTGCTTTTCCAGATTTTTGGACAACCGTTCAACATCCTGCTTCGAGGAGTCAAGCTCAGCAGAAAGACACTGGAAAAATAAGGTTGAAAGGAAAAAGGGGAGGGATATACATATATAAAAGGGGAATAAGTGAGATGAATCAAAAAATAAACCAAGCAGATACCGCCAAAAACAATATGCAAATGGAAAGGTTAAGTTGCAAAAGCATACAAAAAATGGGAGAGTATGAATCAACGGCTTACATCACCCTGAACATCACAAAAAATATTTACAAAGTAATATTCACGTTAGTTAAACATTTTCACATCAGTATACTGTTTAAATACAGATATGTCAAATTCAATTACAACTATGAAGTGTTGCATTAAACATTGTGGTGTGTTTGGATTTGGTTTTCTTTATGAATGAAAAGACAAACGGGGGGGGGGGGCTGATTGCTGACAATTCATAAACTAACACAAAGGTACGTACATTAAAAAGTGAAAATGTTCTACCAACATGAAATATCAGTTTGAAAGCACAGTGGTAACAGGACTACACAGTTAAAGCACCTGTGAGTCTGTTATTTGACAGAGAATTCAAATGAATGACTGATGAACAAATGTGAGAAATTATTTTTTTAGGTGGTTACTGAACTCCCAACTTGATGGAATCCATCTCAATAAGATTCTACTTGTTAATCACAAAATTTCTGTCCATCAGTCTAGACCAAAACTTGTTCATTACATTTAACCATGATTTCAGCTTTTTTCCACAAACATCAGAAACACCCCCAAAATCAAAGCTTTATCCCTGGCATTCCAAACAGCTCAAGAAACTATCTAAGGTAAAGATGAGGTGAGTTTAACAAATCTCATTGTTAGCCTAAATATTTAGGGATGCAAAAAGTCACAAGTAATAATCTAAGGGATAGCCATTAAAATACACAAATAAAAGATATGAACCACAACAAAACCAGAGTATCCATAAGAACACAAATTGTTAACTGAAATGTAGTGTATCTCTACTGCATTATTACTAACCCTATCCCAGTACCAATCTCAAGCAACACATTCTTTTAACACTCTCTAAAGGAAAAGCCCTCACATTCCCTCATAAAAATTCAATAATGAGATATAGGTACAGCCGATTACTGTTCATGTATCTCTTGTGTCCCACAACCTTTTTTTTAAATTAAATCTAAATAGCTATTCCCTTATATCTAATTAAGGTTTGAATTTCATGGCATCAGGTTAAAAAAAAACGAGAATTAAATGTATCATTAATCGTAATTTTCATAAACTTCACAGTGATGAGAATGACCACAAGATAATATAAAACAGTTCTACAGATTTCAAAAACTTGATGGTTGATGCTCACCTGGGCCTGTTCCTTGTATGGCTGCAGCTCAGAAACCAATTTCTCTAGTTCCTCGGTTCTGTCCCTGGAGCAGGTGACCTCTTGCTTCAGCTTGTTGCTATCACTCTGCAACTCCTCAAGCTCCTTCGCATGGAGCTCAGATGACTGCGACAAGGCCTTCTCATGGGAAGTCTTCAGTTCCTTAACCTGGCTCTCACCTTGCTCTACACTCTTCTCCTAAACAACATACAGGAAAAAAAGACGTAACTAATTCCAGCCACAAATGAAATATTTGGAGAGAAAACAGGGATAGGGTGCATATTTAATATCCATCCATCCATTATCCAAACCGCTTATCCCAATCAGGGTAGTGGGGATGCTGGATGTCTGATATAAAAACAGGTAAAGTAAATGGAAAATACTGGTACAAGTTAAAAGAATGTCATCTTCTGACTTACTAAGCATTGAAACACTGCTGAGTAAACCAAAACACAGCTCTCTGAAGTTCTACCATTCCCCAGTCCTGACTCTTGTAGCCCATTTACACCCAGCTTTAAAATATGTCTTGAGTGATGACATAGCAGTCCCAATAAAAGTTACATAAAATGCCAAATGTAAACTGGGACTCTGCTAATTGATCACTAAGGTATGTGATTCTCATACATAGATCTATGCTGCGTCCAAGAACAACTTAAAAGACTCATCCATAAGAAACAGGAATCTATATTTGAATCAATGACATGTTTTCCATCTTGCATGCACAGTCTCTTCCATTCCTAAATTCTTCATCTTGCTTGTCCTGGATTTTCACATCAAATTAAGCCAACAAACTGTGGAAAACAGTTTCTCTAGCTATTAACTCACCAACTCAGCAATCTTCTCCTGGAGGCTGCTTATTTGACACTGGTACCCATCTCTGGCCGAATTCAGCTCCTGGTCTTTGCGAGACAGCTCCTGCTGGTGTTTTTCACTTAGGTTTGCCACCTGTTCCTTCTTCTCTGCCAGTTGGTTCTGTAACTCCTCAAGTCTCCTGGATCATGGCAGAGGGGGAAGTGACTAAATGATCTAAAACAGCCAAAACATTTTCTTCAAACAAATGTGCCACTGCATGGAATGAACAAAACCTGCAAGGATAACACCTCAGCAAGAAATCTGAAGATTAAATACAAGAGGGAGGGCATGCATATGCTTGACTGCTTGGTAGTATTATGTTTGGAAAAAATTGCAAAACCCAATAAACAGATTTTTTTTTAAAAGTAGCATGCATGCTTTTATTTTTAAAAGCTCTGTCATGCTCAAAATGAAGTGAGCAATGGAAACTTACTTTGACAGAACAGAAACTGACAATACACATTTTAATACAAAAAGGGGAAACTTTTCATATTCCCTTTTTTGTTTACATTCACTTGTACTGGAACGTCAACTACTCATTTGTGTAGTGTGGAATAAGGAATCACAGTACCTTTCTTTCTGTGTGAGGACTTCATTCATTTTGGTCAGCTGTACTGAACTATCACCTGATGATTTCATCATGTCTGAAATATCACTTTCCAATTTGGCCTTATCTTTTGTTAGTTGATCAAGCTTCTCATCTCCAGCCTTTAGCTTCCTCTCCAGCCCTAAGAGGTAGACAACTTTGCTATGGCAATTGTGTTTCCATACAGCTATACATGCTCCAAATTTTGAAATTATATTCTGCTTTGTGATTCCATACTTATGGACAAACTTACTTTTATATATAAAATTGTATTTCAAACATCAAAAGACAAATTGTACATTATTGTACAAATAATCACATGAACCCAGGCTCCTGACCTGTAACTCGAACTCTCAGAGCTTCTAATTCGCCGGACAGTGATGTGCATTGCTCTTCTTTTTTACTGATCTTCTCAAGCACTCCTGGATAAAAAAAAAGATGTGAATTTTGAACTCTCAGAAACACAACAAACAGCATAGAAATGGTAAAAGAAAAACATCAGAGGAAACTGACATCATTGAACATCTGAATGCCTGAATACTGATAACTGTTTACCTTGCATAGTTTTTGCTGAATTAGTCTGCTCTTCTGTGCTCTCCGACAACTTTTGTTTCTATGGAAGAACAAAAATGTAACATCACCTTTATGGAAGTTACACTTTCTGCACAACAGAGCTCAATTTTAGGGCTCATCCTCCTCTCTTTGCAGTTTAAGATCCTACCTGGCCACATCATCTGGAGGCACATTCTCATTTCACAATATCCAGGAGAGGTTTAAACCTGTTACTACCTGGATGACTGAAATGAAAAGTTTTGAAAGGTGAAGATGGTGGCGCAAACTCACGTTTGCAGTGGCCTCACCCAGTACCGGCATGGGAAGATGGCAGCGCGATTCACGTTTGCGGTGGCCTTACCCAGTACTGTGTCCATGCAATGTCTTTGTCCACGTCTAAGTTTGTCTTCGTTTGATGGCTGGGAGAGCTGGCACTGGATCGGCTAGGAGAGCTTGGTCTGCTGCGTCCTGTGGGCCCAGGGACCACGGCCCTGCCTGGAGCTGTGCCCGAAGAGGTAACACCAAGGGCGGTCTGACAGGACGTGGAAGCAGGGCAGGCTAAGCTAACTGCTAGCCTACGCAGACCAGCAGTTCTGATAACACCGGAGGCGGTCTGGCAGCGGCCTCGCCTAGCCTTGACTGTGTTTTTAGTGTCATTGTGTGGAGAGGTGTGTCGAAGGTGTCTGGCTGGGAGAGCAAGCGTTGCATCAGCTGAGGGAGCTTGGTCTGCTGTATTCTGTGGGCCCAAGGACCACGGCCCTGACCGGAGCTGCGCCCGAAGAGGAAACACCAAGGGCGGTCTGACAGGACGTGGAAGCGGAGCAGGCTAAGCTAACTGCTAGCCCATGCAGACCGGCAGTTCCGACAGTCATCCTGGCTGGCATTCGTTCTCCTAGACAGCGATTCTTTTTCTTTCTTTCTTTTTTTTTTGTTTAGTTTAGATATACTATGTATTAGTTTGGATATATGTGTTCTTGTAGTTTTTGGATATGTATTTTTGTCTTTGTTTTGCACTGCTATGGGCTGGGGGAAACAATGTTTTGTTTCATTTCATGTGCGCAAGTGCTTGAAATGAAATGACAAAGTGTTTCTGATTCTGAAATGGATCTACATAGTCTTGTCACAATGCTTCACCAAACAAATGTCAGATAAAGCCTAGTAGCCCAAGCAGCAAAAATCACCTTTACAAATATCAAGCACAGATATTTCAAAACTCATTTACAATTTAATGAAACCAATTCTATAATGGACTTTGGCGGTCAACTCCATTAGTTTCTTTCACCTCGATCTAGGTTTTCTGTCTGCAAGTGGCAAGCCAAATGCCTGAAGTGAAAGGACATCTTTAAAGACAATTTTAGTTTTCACAAACCAGTCAAGAGGGTTGTTTAGCTTAATCTTTTAGAGGATAAATCAAACTGAAGCACATTTTGGTCTTTAGCCTCGTAGTATTAATATGAACATTACAGGGACACCTTAATGTTTTGTGGCAATTTACAGTATTTGGACATTTGCTAATATTGCTAACATTCTTCGTGGTCACCTTGATGGGGGTAGAAATATTTCCCCACACTGGTGGGGTAAAGAAAATCTCCAAACTATAATTCAAATTGTTGAGTTATTGTACACAGACCAAAAATGGGAGGGATTCTCCATAGTAAAGAGTTTTGGCCTTGTGTATCATTACAGCTTAATTTGGGGTTTTAAGTGCAACCTAAACCTGGAAAAAATAAAGGTGACTGTAAATACACACTTGAGGTATTTACAGTGCAAGTATGCTTGAACACTCACCAGGCCTCTAGTGTCTTCCTCTAGGGCATCCTTATCCTGTTGTAAAGTGGTCAGACTCTGTTGTAAGGATAGGATCTCCTGTTGTCGGCCCTCCAACATAGAGCTCAGCTCACTGACCTATAGCCCATGTTAGAGGAAAATACCATGAGCATTTAGCATGGCCAGAAATGGAATGCCAACAAAAACATATAAAATGGGGGTTGGGGAGGGGTCCTTAAGCCAAAATCATATGAAAACAATACATAATAACCCAATTTTCTTCATAAGAAGGAAAGGGCATTTGTCTTGGGATAGAAAAAAAATTAAATTAAAAAAAAACCATTAGGAGAAAATGAACTACCTTAAGCCTCTCTGACTTTGTCTGACTTTGTGCCTCCTCAAGACTGCCTTTCAGAGTCTTAAGGTCCCGGTCATTTTGAGCCTCCCTGGAGTTCAGGGCCTCCACTGTGGCCATCTGCTCTTTGGCTTCTTTGTCTTTGTCCTGAGCCTCTTGAACTAACTTTGATTCATTCTCCTGCAGTTCCTTTACCTTCAGCTCGGCAGCATGCAGCTTTCCCAACACATCCTCCATTTCCACAAGATGCTGCTCTTCAGCACGGTCAACACTGGACCGCAGGGACTCCTCTAGTCTCTCCTTTTCCTCAGTCAAAGACAACAGCTGTGCTTTCAGGGCTTGTGTCTCCTGAGCCCAAGCTCCAATGTCAGCCTCACGCCTGGCTACGGCCTCCGCCAGAGCCAACTTGTGCTCAACCTTCAACTTCTCCAGGGTACTCTTCGTCTCCACCAGGTCTGCTGTCTGAGCACCTTCACCTTTGCTGAAGGACAACTTCAACTCCTCCATGGCTTGTTGGTGAGAAGCAATAGCTGATTCTAGCTTGGAGTGCCACAGTTCAGTGACGTCTGCCTTCTCCTTCTCAGCCTGACTCAACCGCATTTGCAACTGCTCACTGTCACTGGAGAGCTTGACAGATGCGGCCTGATGCTGAGCAAGAGCCTCACCATGGGCCTTTTCTTCAGCCTCCAGCTTTTCCTTATATTTCTCCTGTTCCTCCAGGAGCTTGGCTCCCTGAGAGGCCAACTGGACTCTCAGTGAGCTTATCTCTTCTAGCAGAGGTGAAAGGTTCGAGTCCGAGCCCTCAGAGCCTTGCTGGGACTCAAAGCGCAGTCGCAGGTCAGCAACTTCTCTGGTTCGCAGTGAGAGTTCCCTCTCTAGATCCATAATGCGAGATCTTTCAGACACAGTAGCAACCTGTGAGGAGGAAAAGTCTCATTTTCAGCCATGTGGTTTTAAAAGACAGTTTGACAGACGGATGTGTACCTAGAAAGAGTCCAAGATACTTAAATAAAGCTTGACTGTTACTCAACAATTTGAATGACTGTAATTGTGGAATAAAAAGCCTTATTCAAATACAGGACAGTGACATTTCAGAGATTTAGGAATCAGCAAATTGGTGAACAAAATATAATGTAGCTCCACTGATGGCTTAGGTTAAAGGTATAAGGTTAAAGACTGAACCGCCTTGCTAAGTTTACAAGAAAGGCACGCTTACTGCGAACACATAAAAGGTGTTGTAGTGGCCTCTTGTGGATGAAAAAAATATGATCAAAATAATGGCTATGCACAGTGACAGAACTCATGGGAACATTTGGGAACAGTGTCTCAAAAGTTTTCTGAGCTGCCATAAAAAGTTGACATCCAAAATGATTGAAGTGCATGACCAATACTGATCTTGTCATTTCATGGAAAGCATCCCTGCAAATCCACCATCACAGAGATGTTTTTACTCAAGGTTTTCCATTATTTTCATTATACGTACACTCAGTGAGCACTTTATTAGGAACACCTGTACATCTACTTAGTCATGCAATTATCTGATCAGCCAATCATGTGGCAGCAGTGCAATGCATAAAATCATGCAGACACAGGTCAGGAGCTTGTTAAAGTCCACATCAACCATCAGAATGGGGGGGAAAGCAATCTCAGTGACTTCCACCGTGGCATGATTGTTGGTGCCAGAATGGCTGGTTTGAGTATTTCTGTAACTGCTGAGCTCCTCAGATTTTCACGCACAACAGTCTCTAGAGTTTACTCAGAATAGTGTGGGGGGGGGGGGAATCCAGTGAGAGGCAGTTCTGCGAGGAAACACCTTGTTGATGAGAGGTCAATGGAGAATGGCGAGACTGGTTCAAGCTGAAGGAAGGCTACAGTAGATAACCACTCTACAATTGTGATGAGCAGAAAAGCGCCTCAGAATGCATACCACGTCAAACCTTGTGGTGGATGGGCTACAACAGCAGAAATTCAGAAGAGAAACCAAGTGTGCGCATATCCAGAAAAAATATTAAGGTGCAAGACAAAAATGACAAAGCATAAAACAAAGGAGTGAGATCTGCACATTGAAATGTTCCCAATACTTAATCTAATTGGCAACGTTTCGAGGAACATCTGATAGATCGAAATGTTGAAGAAAAAATAAGTATTTGAAGAATTTCAGTGTGCAGACCTCACTCCTTTGTTTTACAACAGCAGAACTTCTGTCAATCAAGAACAGAAAGCTGAGGCTGTAGTGAGCACAGGCTCACCAAAACTGGTCAGTTGAAGACTGGGAAAATGTAGCCTGGTCTGATGAATCTCGATTTCTGCAAAATTACACAGATGGTAGGGTCAGAATTTGACACCAACAGCATGAAACCATGGGCCCAACCTGTGTTGTGTCAACAGTCCAGGCTGGTGGCAATGGTGTAATGGTGTGGGGAATGATTTTTTGGCACACTTTGGGCCTGTTAATACCTATCGTTTGAATGCCACAGCCTATTTGAGTATTGTTGCTGACCATGTGCATTCCTTCATGGCCACAATTTACCCATCTTCTAATGGCTACTTCCAGCATGATAATGAACTATGCACCACAAAGCAAAGGTTGTCTCAAACTGGTTTCATGAACATGACAATGAGTTCAATGTTCTTCAGTGGCCTTCCTAATCACTGGTTCTGAATCCAATGGAACACCTTTTGGATGTGATAGAAAGGGAGAGTCGCAGCATGAATGTGAAGCTGACAAATCTGCAGAAATTGTGTGATGTAATCATGTCAACAAGGACCAGAATCTCAAAGGAATGTTTTTAATATCCTGTGAAATCCATGCCACGAAGAATTGAGGCTGTTTTTGACAGCAAAGGAAGGTCCTACCCACTATTAGTATAGTGTTCCGAATAAAGTGCTCAGTGAGTGTATACAGATTCCTGTCCAACTGTCAAATCTAGCATATCAAACTTTGATAATCAAAATCAGCTGCATCTTTTGACTGCTGCACCCTTTATTTACTAGCTGGATCTACACATGGAAAATATTTAAACCCCAACACAGAACCTGTAGAAACTATGGCTCTGAACCTTATCAAACAATAAGAATTTGTATTGCGTTATTATTGATACCCCTTTTTTGGCTGCAATACTCTGGGGGCAGGGGGACACAAAAAATCACGATCTGGGCAGAGGAGCAAGTTAGATATTTGCAAACGACAGGAATCCCAAATAAGCAGGGAAACTTGAAGCTGGGATGACTTAAGGGTGTGGAACAAAGGGTAACCAGAGAAATAATGTAGCTGGGGGCAAGGGAGTGGTGTGTCTGTCCGGTTAAGCAAAAATACCAGATTCCATAAGCCAGGGTGAACATTTATTGGTTAAGTTTTGGAAAACAGGTGGAGCATGAGAACTGTCACTCAATCAACCAGTAAATATTTGTTTATATTAGTATTCCAATTACTTTAGTTTTAGAAAAAGATAGCTAATCATAAACGTGACAAAAAGATTTGAGTTGCAGCTCCCACAAAGACAAAATGTGTGGGGAGTCAATACTTTAGGCTGAGTATATCTGAAGTGTGGACAATGCTGCCAATTATTAAGCCAACTGCAGACTTATACTATAATGCAAGGTGGAGTAATCAGCCCTTATAAATGCCAATTACATTTTATACTCTCTCATTGTTGTTTGTCCATTTACTGTAAGAGAAGCAGCAGTGTATCTTTCCTTTGAATCATATATACTCCAATCCATAGTAAATTCAGAGGTTAACTAAGAGATCCTGTTACTCCTCAACAACCCTGTCAACCTTGTCAATCTCCCTGCCATCATCTCCATCCCTGGCCCTCTTTCCATAAGGGCAGCACGTCGCGTAGCAAATTCCATTACCCTAGTGTCTTCTAACTCTCTTTGGAGTTTCTCAGCTTTGGTCTTTTCAAAGAGCAGGCTCTGTTCAAGCTCCTTTATGTGGGCATGCTCCAGTTTCGTCTGCGTCTGTTAGTAGACAAGGGGAGAGGAAGAGAACACACCAGTGCCACCATCACATGCCAGCCCAACATAGACAGAGAGGGAGGGAGGGGGAGAGGAGCACAGTGGATAGTAGGTTTGTGACAATGTTTGTGTGTATATGTAAGGGATGTTGGGAATGGGAGATGGGGGGTTAAGGTGTAGGTCAAGAGGAGATGGAAAGTGGTCCTCATGCAAAGCTTTCAGGCGGTGCCTTGAACAGCTGTACATGGGGAATTTTCATATGGCGTGGTTAGGAATACAATAAGACATGCAGCAACAAAAATGAACTGGATATGCAGGATGGTAGTGTTTATGAGATGCAGTTTTGAAGATACCATGCAAAATGACACCTGGTGTGAAAACAGCATTTAACAGATTGTTAAGGAAAACTTTGAAATTATGTGTCAAGCCAGCAGGACAATTATTTTAGAAGGCTCTCATCACAAGCATGAGAAAGCAAAGCAGGATGTTTTTCCCCCTCTTAGTCTATTATGCTTTAGTCTGTAACATGAAAGTGCCACTTTGCTAAATTTAAATGTACCTACTTGACAGGCCAATGGAAACTCTGTATCGCCACTGTATCTATAATATTAAATGTTTATCCAACACCTGTTCTTTGCTGCATTTTTTTACCACAAGGATCAATTGGGTTTACTTTATCCTAGTATTTACAGCCACTTAAAAATTGCCATGTGATCATAAATCAGCTTTGCATTCTCTTTTCTGTGACAAGGTCAATTCATATACTGTATAATGTGAGCATAAAACCTCTGATCATCAGACCACCAAGAATAACAACTGTGAACAACAGAAACAACTCAGTAACACAGAAGAATCTGGGGCTAATGAAACCAACCAGTGGATGTGTTCCCTCTTGATCTTGATCTCCTTCTATAATTTAGTGCCCCTGTTCTTACATGTTACTAAATATATATTTAATTTTCATTAAAAGAAGGGGGAATACCACTGAGTCATAGTTTTCAAAAGTTGTTCCTATGCTGTAGACAAATTCAGGCTTCATGAGGGAAGGATCACTATTGTATCATATGGCCTCAAATTGCTCTTTGTGATATAACACTGAAATACAACTTTGAATAAAATTAATTTGTGAAGGTGGAGGTGATTGCGACAGCACAAAAGGTAAGTTTCTGAGGATCAATGATTTTTTTTCGGGGGGGGGGGGTGAGCAGTAATAAAATATTAATCTTTGCTTTATAGTCAGTTTCAAGCAAACCCTGTATGCACCTACAACAATACTTTCTTTATCCATTGTCTATGGAGCACCTTCACACTGTGGTGCAGCATGACATCTTAAAACTATAATTTTACCCATTTGTTTTCCAGGTCTGGTTGACAGTTTTTTAATTTAGCAAATACCAATTGGCCTTGAAACATTAATTTTCACTTTGAGTGCTATTCCCCTTTAATTATAGTGGGAAGAGTCTAAATTCAGGTCTGTGACTGGGCAGTGGGATGGCAGGGGAGCATCTCCAGTGATTCCATGCTAAGCACTGGACCAACATGAAGGACAACGAGAGGACAAGGAAAAAGAAGCAATAACATCACATCACTGTGTAGGGTGGCAATGAGGATTAAAGCACAGCATTAGTACATCTCCAACAGCTTGAACTCAACAAAAAGCATATACTGGGTTGTTGGGCCAAGTTTTTTGTTGATGTGTTTCAAGCTGCATGAATGTATTTGATACACCTGTGACTGTGGGTTAAGTACATAATAAACAAACTGTTAGTATACGGGTAAAAAAAAGTTCAAAGTAGTATTCTAACCCTGTAGCACTCATTTTAAAAGTTCTATTTTGAGGAGGGATGCCTTCAGGTTAACTGACATGGTCCTGATTGGTGTAGCGCTGTGGAATAAATAACATAAATCCTTTGATCAGACATGAATGCAAACAAATCCCCCAGGCACTAATACTCTGGCCCGCCAACTTGGGATGAGGATATAAATCAGATGACTGAAAGAATACTGATAGACTAATATGAATCAGAATCAGAAAGTTTAGTATGAAACAGTTTTCCAAGGAAGAGGTTTTAAAAAAAAAAAAAAAAACACACACACACAAAAAAAAAACCACACAAAAAAACAACCTGCCTCTTTCTAAATAACCACAATAATTCAAGGATGAGCCCAAAGTTTAGATAATGGTCCAAATCTTCATTATGAATTAAGAGAATTCTTATCGAATTAAAAAAACATTGTTCATATGCTTATGTTAGTTTTGACATCAGTTTTGCCACTAACCCTCTAGGCTCATAGCATTGAAGTGATACATAACAATAGCGGTTTTGTGGCTTCATGAATATCAGACGGACAACAGGTGTGATGAGCGAAGTTCTGATGTTGGCAGTTCCATATTTGGCATGGTGACTTGATTATCTATGCCAAAGGCTTTTAGCAACATAGGGAGACTAAGATTTCTTCTGTTGGTTTCATTTTATGGATGGATGAAGACAGACTCAATTAAACCATACAATCAGGTCTACTGAGGCTGTGGGTAGAACAGGGTACACAGCCAATATAAACTCTAGATAATGCATATGCTCAATCCTTGCCATACTAAACTGTGGCTCACTGACAAGGACCCCAATCAGCCTCATGTAACCTTTTAATCACAATGACTGAGCTGCCAGAGACCCAATCTTATATGCACAACATACCTAAAGTGATAGCTTCATTTTGACATTTAGATTTAAATACCTCTTCAGAAATCACTTCTAGGTCAAGGATCGGGTGTTAAGATGTTGAGACTTTGCAATGTTAAGAGATATCAGAGTGCAGTCTTGTCCGAACATTTGCTCCTCCCCATGTATGAACATTTATGGTTTTAAGTAAGTGGGGCAAATGCAAAGGCAAAACTCGTTAAGTAAATGAAACATCCATGTCAAGGTTTTTTAAACTATATTTAATCCCTTTCTGAACTAAGCTTGGTCAAATTTGCAGTGGAAATGTTTTTATCATGTACATTTACATAAATTATATCTGATCTGAGGCCCACCCTTGAAATCAAATACTGTATTTTTACAAAAGAGAATTTAATACCAATATGTCACCATGAACAAAACCTCCGTTGTATATGTATGTTAAGTATTTACCTCCAGGTCTCCTTTGGTAATACAAGCTTCTTCGACACGAAACTGAAGGTCCTCCACCTTCCTATAGAACAATAACAAAAATCATAACAAAACCAAAAAAAACACACAAAAAAGAAGAGACAGTACAGTCATTAAAAGCTTTGTCATTTGAACACAAATGAAAAGTCCAAAACTCTTGTACTGGAATAATCAAGAGTTGTTGTTTTTTTTTCTTTTCTTTTTTTTTCTTTCATACAAAAACTATTGAGCCAATGCTTCACCAATACCATTTCAACACCCAGTGTCATGAACTTCACCTTTAGCTACCATGCTGTGTGTCAACAGATCAAACCTACAAAATTAAAATAATGTACACGGATCAGATCCATCTTCATTCTCCCCATTAGTGATTCCCTATACCTCTGAGAATCCTTACCTCCTCTCCTCTTCCAGCTGATTCAGCAGCTCAACTTTATCTTTGTCTGCGGCCTCCACCAAAGCGCGCAGTTGATCCATTTTGGTCTCCATCTTCATTTAGAGGGTAGGGAAAAGTGTAAAACCAAAAAAGTAGTGTTTAGTTAGAATGAAAACATTAAATTATGTTACAATGAGGGTTTTTCAAAAACGATTGCGGAGCAGTGTTTTCAGCTAAATATTTTGTAGATGTGGGGATGGGTGTAAATTTGGTTCAGAAATCCAAGTTTGCTCCCTGGGCCAATTCCAGGATCAGTTCCATACAGTGTGTTACAGGTTAAGAGTTGCTTTTTTTTAATATAAATTTATTTCTAGTTTTTCCCCTTATCCCACCCGATTAACCCGATGGCATATGGTCGGAACTCTTGTCGAATAACTCCCCTGGCTCACGTTTCCACAGGAAGGAGACAGTCCTAACACCAGCTTCCCTTAAACTCGTGTCGGCTGCTCTCGCTTTTTACACGCTGAAGCCTCGTATGGATTGCATTACCCTCAGGCTGCGAAGGAGACATAGGGAGAATGCTTTCGATTGCTTGGCTGCAGGCGCTCGGAACGACGAGTGCCCAAACACTACACCGATCTACACCCACTATCCCTCGGTTAAGGGTGGCCTAATGAATGCCTTACCCGTGGACGCTCTGGCCCTGACTGGTTACGGCGAGTCTGGGATAGAGTTGCTTTTAATTTGGCTATTTACATCATAATACACAGATGAACAGACTGCAATTTATTTTTTATTTTGTCGAGCCAAGCAGTGACACCTGATCATGAACTTCTATCACAATCCTTATTTTCTAGCAATGCTGGATGACTAAAGCTTAATAACTGTAAAAGAAACACTACATAATATTTTGTTTTTATGCATGCTCAATAATCCAGATAAGAAAATCAAAGAAAGTTGAATCAGTTCATCTGGACACAATGTTTATTGACAGAAACGTTTCATTGTTCAACGAAGTGACTGAAGAGGTCACTTAGTCGAGTGATGAAACATTTCTGTCAATAAACGTTGTGTCCAAATGAACTGATTCAACTTTTTTTGATTTGACTACATAATACCATTTCTAATTATCAACAGTTTAACATGAAGAGCAAATGGAAAAGGTTTATGCAGATGTATGATGCTGGGTGTGCTGACCTGTTCCTGGTCATCCCTCAGTAGATTGAGTTCTTGCTCCACCTCCCCAACATGGGTGGTGGCTTTAGCAACTTCAGCCCTCTCCATGTCCCGCTCAGCCAGCAGCTGTTCAATATGCTGCTGCTTCTCCTTCAGCGCCTCCTGTAGAGCTGTGGTGCCCGAAATCTTCCGACTGTACCTTGATGACGTCTCTGTTAACTGTGGAAAGATGGAGGTGTGGAATGTTCAGACTAGTCAATGAGATCAACAAGAGGAGAAAAACGGGAAACATCTTCTGTTGCTCTCCAATGAATCTTCTTGTCTATAGAACTATCAAATACATTCTCATGTGTGAGGCCATCGACAAAGTTGAATCTTTGTTGAGTGTGCATGTCTCACCAGTCCTGTGCGGCTGGGCTTGGCGCTGACAGAGGAAGCCACAGAGCTCATGGTGCTGATGGAAGAGGCACTGGGGCTGCGCTTTAGGCCCGACGGCATGGCCACTACTTTTCGCACAGTTGTCTTTGCTTTGGCTGGCGTCGTGGAAGGGAAGCCAATGCGTGTAACTTTATGAACTGGGGCAAATAAGCCATACTTGGGTTGGCACTGAAAGTATCTGGGGACAGAGTTGAGAACAATTAACACTCCCCCAATCTTGGAACCCATTGGCTATTGTCTGACAACGATTTAGCCTCTGGGGATAACAGCCAATATTTCGAGGCTTCTGGTGTAGCTGCTGGCTGCTTGCTTCCATTTCCTATGAAGAGTTCCTCTTCCGTGCGCCTGACATCATTTTTAACTTGAGACGCGATAATGGAGCTGGAGTTGAGAGACAATGTTCATGACCGGCTTGTTTCACAAGTAGTCGACACAAGTTGAATGTTTCTCCACACAATACACAAACATCGATACTTTTTGTAGGTGTTTCAGGTCCAGACAACATCTTGGCCAATGCATCCTGCCTCTTTCACTCCCTACACAGACTGTTTACTTGCATGCAACCAAAGCATGTTCCTGTAGAATTTGCCGCCTACTCAAATGTGATTGGTCAATACTACTCAGACTACAACGGAAACAGAAACCAGAAAAACCAGAAGGCTTCCGATACCAAAATCTTGTATATATAGGTACTGTTTATAGAGATTAACACTCCCCCAATTCTTTCTGATGAACTGCTAATATTATGTGGAGGGAAAGTCAGTAAACTTTTCAATTGTTTCATTGCAAATAGTTTCGATACCTTGTGCCGGCTACTGCTCCATCATTCTTTCCTAAGGGTTCATCCAGCTCCACGCCGCACCACTCCCCTTTGGCAAAGTCCGTTTCTCCAAGGAAACGTACCACTCCAGCCTTTGTACCGCCAACCTGGGTGGAAAAGAGACATTATGGGGAGACCCACACAGTAATCAGCTTTGTCTGGTAGTAAACTCTAAACAAAAGAAACAAAGAAAATTCAACAGGTGCTAGCCTTGCCATCAACATAGAACTAGGCCAACATTGTCAGCACATTTACATGAGCATGTTTTGCTTTGTTTGCTAAATTTGGTTTGGTGAGTATATTTCCTGTGCAACTTATTGACTATCAGTGACAGACTTCCTCTTTGCACATTGCTATAGAACCCCCTGATGAGAGAGAAATAAAATAAGAGGAATCAATTAGGAGGAAGGAAAGTCCTCCGGAGGAAAGCAATTGGCTGTGAACAACAGGACTACACACAGACACGAAACTGGATGGTGTTATTATGGATGAATTCCATCGACTAGAGAGATCTTTAAGAGAAACCGAGGAGTGAAGTGGAAGAGCTGTTTCATGCATGCATTCCTGAGATTGCTATGAAGGGGCGGGGGGTCAGTGAGTCATGTGACAGATAGGGTTGGGTACCCACGGCACACCCGCCAAGTGTGAAGTTGATCAGCTCAACGGTTGTCGAGAAAAATCGAAGGACAAACAGAGACTCCTTCCATTTTAGTTAATTATTATTCCGAGGAATTTTGAAATGTATATAGTTAATATATCAAAGACTAACAAGTGCACATTTGCATCCTACTAAACATCCCTCTCGGGTCTTCTATGATTGAGTGACCACAATTTGCGATGCAAAGCCCATGACGGCAGTTGCACGGTGCCGTGAGCTTTGCATTTCACATCACAAATATTGCAGTGAGCATTGTCTGCATCAAGTTTGGAAAAATGTAACCAAAACTGTGACCGTTTTTGGCTTGCCATTACTCTGTGTTGGACTTGAACAAGCTGTAGATTTAGGGGAGGGGTAACACAGTCTCGCTCTTTCTCTCTAACATATACTCTCTCATCCAGATATGCACTTGCAGTAAACAAGGAGGGATTTTTCAAAAAGCTCATAAGAAATCTTAAATATTTATTTTAATTCACAACCCGCTCTCAAGGTACCAAAATTTGGCACCGATTGATTTAATGTGAATTCGTACACTGTAATACTGACGTAATTCAGTTGGTAACCCTTAAAGTACCGAGTTCAGTACCCAACCCTAGTGACAGACCAGTCACCACTATGTATTTCTGGGAATGTTGCCACTTAATTAACAAAGGGGGAACGTTCGGCCCTGAAGGGAAGGAGAATAGAAAGTATTTCAGGCCAGTTTTCAACTTTACGCAAATATTCCTAATATATATGTTCATGAGATAATGGTATATGCCACAGTATAGTGTGACCTTGTTCACAATTTGATCCCCCCCCCCTTTTCTCCTCAATTGTACCTGGCCAATTACCCCACTCTTTCGAGCTGTCCAAGTCACTGCTCCACCCCCTTTGCTGATCCAGGGAAGGCTGCAGACTACCACCTGTCTCCTCCGATACATGTGAAGTCGCCAGCCACTTCTTTTCACCTGGCAGTGAGGAGTTTCACCAGGGTGATGTAGCATGTGGGAGGATCACGCTATTTCCCCTAGTTTCCCCTCCCCCCTGAACAGGTACCCCGACCAACCAGAGGAGGCGCTAGTGCAGCGACCAGCACACATACCCACATCCAGCCCCCCCCCCCCCCCCCCCCACAGACACGGCCAATTGTGTCTGTAGACACTCGACCAAGCCAGGAGTAACATGGGGATTAAAAGCGAAGATCCTTGTATTGGTAGGCAACGGAATAGACCGCTACGCTACCCGGACACCCACAATTTGATTTTTGAATTAAATCGCTAGTTAGTGATTAAGGCTTCGAATTAAAATTGTTAAGAAGCGATTTAAATCAAGAGCCTCAATTCAAGGGACAAGTAAAGGAACATAAGCCCCACATTAAGAGGCAGTTCCAAAGTGCAAAACCTCTCCAATGTGCCAGAGATTAAACCATCACCAATTCAATTTCAGCTTTTTTTTAACCTCAAGGTCCAACTAATGCTAAATAAGGCCCTTTTCTTCAATTCATTCTTTGGTGCATAGATTTCCAACTCAATTATGTTTATGTGAACTTTGAGGTGTCAAAGTCAAGGGAAAAAAAATAAAAAGGAAAGTTGAATTTTACATAAAATAAACTTTACCAAAACACGGTCACCCATTTTCAGTTCCCTTTCCCCTTTCTTGACTGATCCAGTCTCTGAGAGGTTGGAGACAGATTCACTGTTTGTGCGAGCCAGGTTGGATGGTGTTGTAGTGGGTGTGGCCTTCTTGGCTGCCAAGGTAGTTGACGGGGTAGCAGGTTTGGTGGAGGGTGTGTGTGAGGCTACGCTGCCAACTGATGGAGTAGGTGAAGCAGCACGTGATGGTGGTGCCGTCTGAGTTCCATTAGCTTCCCCCTCTGTGCGAGACAACTTGGATGGACGAGTGAATATCCCTCGCAGTGCTTCACACTGGAAGTAGCGCACCCCAGCCACCGAGCCGTCATTCTTCCCAATTGGCTCGTCCAGAACAATACCTGCCCATTGTCCTGGGGCAAACTGTGTCTCCCCAAGGAACTGTATAAAGCCTGGCTTGTTTCCATTCACCCATACTCGCTCCCCAACCTGAAACGTCTCCCCGGAATTCTGGGGTTCCCCTCCACTGGCACTTGCAGTCGATTTGTCACTTCCCGTTACTTTGGGTCCAGCTAATGGGAAAAGACAGAAATAAAGGTTCCTTGAACATCAGCTGTGCTAACTGGCCTGGTGTCTAACAAGGACAAATGGGACATCATCCATTCTGCACTTAACCTGGTAATATCACATTACAAAAAGTCTCAGCTTCCATTTTTCCTCCATACTACACAAATAAAATATTTAGACATTAGGCTGAGGCATACATAACTATTACTGTTTAAAGGATAATTATACCAGGCAAAAGTCCAACGATAAAATTAATTGTAATTTCACCGAGCCCTCCATTTGAGAGCAGTTTAAAAGAAATTCCTGTGACACCACGGCTTGAGAAAACTAGGCTAAATGTTCATAAAGCTGGCTTAACCGGCATAATATTCCGATATAAATCATCAATTTTGGCAAGAAAGTGGAGAAAATACTGTGAGGACTGGATTTCATTAATACCACAGAACTGATTGACATTATGTCTGTAAGTCACAAAATACTCAGTCACCTCAGCATACCCAGACATCAGAGGCTGTGAGCCCCTTTCTATAAACCTAAGCAGATTGATGAGATCAAAGCCAGAGGTTTGGAGCTCATTCAGTGTGTTTCCCTGATAGACATTCCCTTAGCAGCAGCAACCACCACTGCTGGAAAACGTTCCCCCACTGCTGTTAATTTCATAAAATCCGCATCTGGCTTTATTGCCAACCAAAAAAACAAAAAACAAAAACATATTGGTTGAAAATATATCACATATGATACTGGGAATTAGGCCAGAAGCAACACCAGTGAACAGAATCAGAATTACCATCCCCATAACCCACTTCTACACACACACACACAAAAGCGATTCTAAGTGAAACACTGAAATGCCTTATTAGGGGTCGTGGGGTACTCTCACCAGTGCTGGCGGTGGGCTTGGTGGCTACCGTCCCTGGCAGCCTTGCTATCTTGCTGGGCCCTTTGATCCCACTGGGCTTGGCTGTGCTCATGTTTCCTCCAGTGAAGTGAGAAATCCGCAAGGCTCTTGCAGGTCAGTGGGTGCAAATTGAAACCAGTTCATCAACACAACTGGGTGCAGCTCGGTGGTGTCAAAATTGTATCTCACCAAAAGAAGACCAAAAAAAAAAACAGCAAAAGGGGGGAGGGAGAAAAAAATTAATTTTTAAAAGGAGTCTGTTGAAAGAAATGAAAGAAACACACATGGATAAGTGGCGAGTTAAGCAGAACACAAGTTCCATCAAAATATAATTTCTAAATTGACAACGAAGACATTATTCCAGACCACACATTTGACCTTGACCGATAGAACGGTGTGGTGAGATCACCAGCCAATATTGGCTCCTCACACATAACTGATAATAATAGTAGCATTTATCATATCGATCAACTAACAACAAGATCATTAAAAAAAAAAAAAACAATGGAAAATGGAGTTACAAAATCAAGGCGATTCCTTTTTTTATTGATTTTTCCATATACTGCAAAATGGTAAAAACTGAGAACAAAATAAATTCTGGCATCTAAAGAATACCGTAACATGTAAATATAATATCCTCACTGCCAATTCCATCCAGAGGGAGTAAAACCAATGACTATTTTTATTAAGTGCCAGGGGCTGGAAAAGAAAAGTCATAGTTGGCAGATACACCTCAGCCTACTTAATCAGAAATCAGGATAGAGACTTCACTTAGCCAAATTTTCAACTTGCTCACTCATCTCTAGCTCAAATCACATTCTAAGTGCCTCTGACAGCCTTTAAAGTAAAGTAATGCTTGGCAAGTATAGATGCAGCATTAAGGAACATTGTCATCATTCAGTGAGTTTGCGTGGGGTTCCATCAATGGAGGCATTCTGTTTGTTATGACAACAAGCTCTTCAACACGGACCCTGCCATGAGCAGACCTAAAAATACCCGTCACAGTCAGTCAATATGCAGTCTCTACATTAAACACAAACTTCACACTAGCTCACAATCATCACACCTTTAAGCACAGTCCAAAAAAAAATTAGCTCATCCATGTTTTGTTTTTGTTTTTTTATTTGTATACCTCTGTGCTATAAAACAAAGTAACCAGCTCTGGGTAGCTGCCTCTTCTAAAATAGGATTATAGCCGCAACCCCACCTCCAGATTATCGTGTTTACCAGATTGCCTTAACAGACAGACTGATAAGATAAATGCGCTGAAAAGCATGGGCTTCCCATTGTTGGCAGGCTGACAATATGATTGGGCGAGCTGTGTATAATCTTACAACATGCTCGACTTCCTCAAGTGTCCAACAACACTGAAGTTGAAGATGACGAGTTCCTTGGTCTTTAATGTTTCACTTGTGGGCTTCACCAGTCATAGGCGGCCTGGAGAACAGGTGCAAAGGACTAAGTCAGCAAGCCTGCCAGTAAAGGTCAACTACATGCAAACAAACTAGAGCAAGAATTGCCACCTTTGTTGATGATGCCAATACCACATATTACATAATCAACTGGTAACGATGAGAAGACTAGAGAGTGTACATGTATGAGCATGCCACTCACATGTAAATACTTGAGACAATTGAATATAGTCTAACAGGCAGTCAAAGTAACAGATTCCCTACTTAATGTACAAGATGCATTACTGGTTCCAAAATATTTTCAAGATCTGTGTGTCTATTATGGCTATTTTGGAGCTGTTTTTCTTTAGCTAAAACAAAATGTTGAGTAGTCCTCAGAAACTTGAACACCATTATTTTCTGGCCAGTAAGTCCTTATGTACTTTTGAACAGACCAAATTGAGGCATTGTAGTTGTGAGTCGAACACTTTTACTTTTACTAAAATTGTATGCCAGCCTTTTAAAAGCAGATCCATTACACATAATTATATGACATTAGCTGGATGTTAAATTAATTAGTTTAGTATGCTTTCACATACATGTTCTCGGGACCCTGGTGCCAACTTTAACAAATACATTGGCCACAATAAGCTCCGAATGTGATAGGAAGGTGCTTGTTACATGAGAGGCTAAGCTTCTAAAAATCCTTGAATTTCCATTTAAAGTTCTCTTTTCACAACAATAGTATAGAGCCATACTGGCCTGTGCGTTAGCATATGATGAAGCTTCCCATTTCACAGCTTTAGAGTGTATATTCTTGGGGCAGAATCAAAATATTTTGACCAACCTATTCAAGAAACTGATCTCAACAGAGAAACAAACATAGGCCTTATACCTTCCCTCCATATGAAGACCAATGAGCCGAGTTTACCAAAATCAAGTCAATGTCCAGAAAACAGTATCTCGCCCTCATACAAATTCCAATATATTTCAGAGTAGAAAACGAAGGGTGGTCATCAACTAGCAATGACCTACTTTGTCTGCAGTGTTCTCGTCTTCCCCTGCTGTGCCTTTCAATGATGCTGGTTGGTGTCCGGAGGTCAAGAAGACCATAATATAAGCATAGCCCCTTGAAAGAAAGCACTCCTAAGATTGATGCCTTCATGGTCGAAAATAATGTCACAACAATAGAAGGAGTGGCCATCCGTGACATTTCAGCTCTTTAAATTTTCTAAACTTTATCTAAAAAATAAGAGGGGAAACTTTACCATTACACAGCTTCATAAAATCCTGACTGGTTGACCTATACGGTCCTGCAAACATTTCTAAACATTATGTGCACTATTTGTAATGTTATTTTAATGCTTGGTCTTAGTAAAACTTTTAGCAGTAGAGAGAAATTAGCAAAACCACCAAGTTTTGAAGACTTAAACTATGGCTGTCTCATAGGGATGCATATGAGTGTTTTTCATCTCTGATTTGGTGATCTTGTGTAGTCAGCCGAAAAGGATCTACTTGTGCTGGAGACATTGCACACTGCAGTAACGATAATCTCTTGCTGCTGACTCTCACACTAATCTGTAGCAAGGGGAAAAGCCAAATAGCAATGTTCTGTCAATGTTATGTACAGGTTTAGGAAAGTTCATTTGCAATTGCAAATGTTTTTACAACTGTATGCTTAACTAAGCTAAACCCTAATCAGAAATATGTTACACTAAATCCCTTGTAGCCTGGTTAAATATTTTTCATCAAATAAACAAATAAATGGATTAAGACAGAAATATAAGTTCATGGCACGTCCTGTAAAACAGAATTGTGATATCGGCCAACTTTACAAATCATAAAACACTATTTCCATGGTCAAAGAGAAGAATTCATGCACCCATTATTCTAATCTACCATGCATAAGCACAGTATAGACACACCTTCCAGAGATTTAATATGCTCCCTCCCCTATCATGCTTGACAAACCTGTCCTACAAATCAAGGAAAATAAGTCAGGAACATTATAGCCAACTTACTTTAATATTATGGATTCAATTGCTTTTCACTGCGACAAAGCATTCTTTGCACATTAAATAATAAGACTGGAATCTTTCTCACCCTTAGTCATCAACCATTTCCTCCCTCTGAATATACCATTTCCCAAATGGGAGTGTGACATCGATGCGACACAACAGACATCCATGAGATCCTCGGGCTGGATACAACCTCCTAATTAGCCTGTAAGCAAAGCTGAACAACAAGAGGATCCAGGCGAGACCTAAAACCATGCCCTAAGAAATAAGTATTGTCTGACCCAACAAGCACTCTCACTCACTCACTCTCTTGCTTTGTCATATCCAAATACAATAGCACAAAGCCGAAGCATGCTCTAGTTCTTCCTTTTTGAGGAAACATCTGCTGGTGGGCTTTACGTAGTCCACTGTTAGGCAGAGGGAGAAGTGTGAAAGCCCTAGAGGAACATTAGTAGAGAGTAAGAGGCGGAGGCCTTGGCCTCTCTGCCGAAGACTCCTTTCATAAACAGCCTTCATATAGCCAAACTTGGAATGTTTTATCTAAATCTGCCCAAACTCTACAGTTCTACACTACAGCCACAACCTAAGCCTGAACTTGACAGGTACAGTGTGCAGTTAGATACACATAGTGCCCATGTGTGTGTATCGAGTGGCATAAACTTAACAAAAGCATGCTGATGTAACTGCCTCATTTAATATCAGGTCAAATAAGCCAGGCTGCTTTCTTGTATTCTAACATCAACTTTGTAGCATGAGGTTTTATGGCAAAGACAGAAGTCAGTGGTATTACAAAATCAGTGAAGATATGTAATTACTGTAAGAAAGAAAAGTGATTGCAAATATCCATAATGGGCGACAAACAGAAAAAGTAGGATCGTTAAACTGCAGTTCAAAACCTTTTTGTTAACCGCTCAAGTGTCTGGTGTAAAGACGTACTCCACTTGTCAAGTTCAAACACATGATTAATGGGGAATATTTGTAGTACGGCTTATTTATATCCACAAACGTAGTTGACCCTCCTGTCACCGAACGCCCGCTGCCCGAGTTAACAGCAACCGATGAGGTGGCACATCTGGACTAGCCGGCAGAGTCCAGCCAGATGGACAAAAACACTTAGCTTCCGAGTAACATTGGCCGCATTAAATAGCTATTTACTTCCGGCAAGGCGGCTTGAATTTTTTTCTGATTAAAAGTTCGTATGTAGCTATGAATAATCCCCCCGGCCTCCGTGAAAAGTGACTAGGAGGGAAATTCTGTTAAATCTGAAAGTCTTCGCAATGTCACAGAGACTCCGGTTGAGCTCACCGAGGCTACAAGTTGTTAATCCATTACAACCCACGGTTATAGATATTACCCCTTAAAGTCAACGTGCTGTACGACGTTGGCTTAATAACCAGCCCAACGCCAATTATGTCCTCCATATCGTGCTTTAATTAATCCCCCGCCGGTGTCATTGGGAAATAAAACCCGATTAAGCAGCTAACCAAAGGTGGTCAGGCCCGAACAACACGGCGAAAAGGTAGTTAAGAGAAGGGCTGGCTGGCTGGCTAGCTAGCTAACAAACGTCAACCTTCACCTCAAGTTGTGTAGCATTCAACGTTAGCTGAGCAACTTCTACCGGGAAAGTGGATAATTCCTCTTGGTTTGTCGGCGACACGCCGGCAAGCGAGTGCGGTAAGAATTAAAAAAATCGGTGAACTCGGCATCGGCTAATACTCACTTGATAACGCTTCCGCGCAGCCCCACGTACTGCCGCGGTATAACCGTGTAGCTTGTGAGCTAAAGTGGATAGACGGCACGGTGGCTTGAGTAGGACGCAGGCAGGCACAGCCCAGATACGCTAATGGGAGCTGTTTGTCCAACGGAAGACGGCAACGTAAAAACCCTAGCCTGGTTTACGAGGTGTGAACCAAAGATGATATGTGGACTAAGACGGGAAGCTCTCTCTTTCTCTCCCAGGCTGCCTCCTCCCATGACTCATAACAACTCAAAACTTGTAAAGTTAACGCACGGTTCAACGTTTCCTGATATTCTTTTTGGGAGCAACATCTTTTACAGCTGTCTGACGAATGAAATCACGTTTTGGACTATTTCAGTGAACGATCTCCCAGGCAGAGATTCATTCATTTGGAGAAAAACAAAAACAAAAACAAAACACAAACAATTAGAAGTGAAAACTTTTATGAAACTATTTGATTGATATATGTGTCTTTCACCATTGGTGTTTTTCGTCATTGTTTTCGTCAATGTGAAGCGCTTTTGATGTCTAGAAAAGCGCTATATAAATGTAATGATTATTATTATTACTATTATTATTATTATTATTAAAGCTTCACTGCCAGACTATTTTAGTGAATTTGCTTACGCCCACAGGTTAGAATCACACCAAGCAGGTTTTGGTCCTCTGTGATCTAAGCATAGCAGGATAAATACAGCTGCAGATACTAGTATTGATAATGGATCTGTGTGATTTAGGCATGTCAGCACACCTGTCAGCATTAACACAGCTGTCAATAGTACTGTTGATACTGGTTCTTTGGCACAATTGTAGGTGGGCCTATAAATGACTGGTTGGGCCTATAGGGTATAGCCAATCACATGCATGATCTGAAAAACATAGTGACCAAATAGTTAAAGAATCCTATGTACATAAGAAATATCCCACTGTAGGCAACATAATTTAGCATCAGCCACTACTACTACTACTTTCGGCTGCTCCCGTAAGGGGTTGCCACAGTGGATCATCCGTGTCCATTTCTTCCTGTCTTCTGCATCTTCCTCTGTCACACCAGCCACCTACATGTCTTCCCTTACCATATTCATAAACCTCCTCTTTGGCCTTCCTCTTTTCCTCTTCCCTGGCAGCTCCATATTCAGCATCCTTCTCCCAATACACCCAGCATCTCTCCTCCACACATGTCCAAGCCATCTCAATCTTGCTTCTCTTGCTTTGTCTCCAAACCGTCCAACTTGAGCAGTCCCTCTAATATAATCATTCCTAATCCTGTCCTTCTTCGTCACTCCCAGTGAAAATGAAAGCATCTTCAACTCTGCCACCTCCAGCTCCGCCTCCTGTCTTTTCGTCAGTGCCACTGTCTCCAAACCATATAACATAGCTGGTCTCACAACCATCTTGTAAACCTTCTCTTTAACTTGCTGGTAGCCTTCTGTCGCAAATCACCCCTGACACTCTTCTCCACCCACCCCACCCTACCTGCACTCTCTTCTGAACTCCCCGTTACTTTGGACAGTTAACACCAAGTATTTAAGCTCATATGCCTTCATCACCTCCACTCCTTGCATCCTGACCATTCCACTGTCCTCCCTCTCATTCATGCATATTCCATCTTGCTCCTACTGACTTTCATTCCTCTTCTCTCCAGTGCATACCTCCACCTCTCCAGGCTCTCCTCAACCTGCACCCTACTCTCGCTACAGATCACAATGTCATCTGCGAACATCATCGTCCATGGAAACTCCTGCCTGATCTTGTCCGTCAACCTGTCCATCACCATTGCAAACAAGAAAGGGCTCAGAGCTGATCCTTGATGTAATCCCACCTTCACCTTGAACCCATCTGTCATTCCAACCGCACACCTCACCATTGTCACACTTCCCTCGTACATATCCTGCACCACTCCTACATACTTCTCTGGAACTCCCAACTTCCTCATACAATACCACACCTCCTCTCTTTGGCATCCTGTCATATGCTTTCTCTAAACCTACAAAGACACAATGTAACTCCTTCTGGCCTTCTCTATACTTCTCAATCAACATTTTCAAAGCAAACATTGCATCTGTAGTGCTCTTTCGTGGCATGAAACCATACTGCTGCTCGCTAGTCGGTATCTCTCCTCTTAACCTAGTTTCATAATTATAACCTTCATAATAAACATAATTAACATCAGCCACAAAAGCATTAAAACAATTGTGTGAACAGGTGCATCAATCACCTGCTAAAAGCAAGGCACTGGCTTGGTTGTATTATCATGAGTGTATAAGAGTAATCCACTTGTTGACTTAGCTACACTGAGTTGCCTTTTTATTCAAGTATAGGTCTCTGCAGAACAACATGCTAAGTTTATTAGATACCATTCCCCACCCCTCACAATTCCAACAAGTCATGCGTCATGCATGTGTTGTGTGGTATAAAAAAGGCAGACAAGCGTTTCTAGCATCAGATAGTGTTCAACTGAGCACTGAAATGGCCTAATGAGTGAATATGGCATGATAGTTGGCATTAAGCATGCCAGTTGTAGCATCTCCAAAACAGCTGTCGCCCTGGACTCTTCACATACAACTTTTTCAAGGATTTACCGAGAATGTTGTGAAAAACAAAAAACTACTAGTAATCATCAATCCTGTGGATAAAAATGGCTTGTGGATCAGGGTGTCAAAGGAGAATGCCAAGAATCAAGCAAGAGAACAGATGGGCCACAACCAGGGAAATCAAAATTGAAGTTCAGAATGTCATCTCAACTCGCACCAATTGGACTCCGCAACTACCGAAGACCATGTCGGATGGTGATGTTGTCAGTGAATATCAAGAAAGCCCATCTCCAGTGGGCACAGGAGCATCGAAACTGGACCATTGAGAATTCAAAATTATAAACAGAGTCTACTGGACGCCACCTAGGCTGCGTAGAGTGGGTTTGGTGGACAGCTCAGAGTGCTGGAGGTGTCTTGACAAAGATGGTACTTTAGTACACATGCTTTGGAGTTGCCCAAAAATACAGGAGTTCTGGTCTGCTATACATATCGATTTAAAAAAAAATACCGGCTTAGACATCCCTTTCTCTTCCAGTCTGTTTATTTTGGGTGACCCCTTTGCATTAAGTGATTTGACTCCACCGCTTGCTGACTGGATCCAGACTGCCCTTATGTTAGGACGGAAACTCGTGGTCAAATAATGGAAAGCCTCCTCTGCACCAGCGCCAGCTTTGTGGCACACTTCTCTTGATCAGCTGGCTGCCCTAGAACAGTTATCATATAGGCTGCTTGATAAGGTGGAGGAATATCACTTGAAATGGGGGCAGTACTATTTTTATATATTGAGCGTTTAATGGCGTTTCCAGCTCATAAAAATAACAGTAACATATCACATGTAATGCAAATAACTGAGATACATTTGGTTAGAATACCTGTTGACAAGCAATGCTGTAAACTTTTAAGCACTCCATGCATCACAGTCATGTTTTTTCTTCTTTTGTTTGTTTGATTGTTTTTTTCTTTTCTTTTCCTTATTTCAGGATGTCTCTCCTATCTTTTATTTATTTTTGGTCTGGTTGTGTTTGTTTCGTTTCCATCGCATTCTGATTAAATGTCCATGTTATTTGTAATTGAAATACTTGTGCGTGTGTGTGTGTGTGTATATATATATATATATATATATATATATATATACGTATATATATATATATATATATATATACACACACACACACATACATACACAGTTAAGGTCAAAATTATTAACTTTAACTTAACTTTTCCATGGAAATGACCATAACCAAAAGTGTTTATAGTTTAATTGCTTCCAAAAGAACAAAGACAAAATCTCCACTAAGCTTGATTACGATATTTTACTGATGCGCTGAATTGAAACAAGAAATAACAAAAATGACAAGGCCAAATTTATTAGCCCTTTGACAATTAATAGTCAATAGTGTAACCTTTCTGACTCACAACTGACAACAACCTCTTATGGTAGTTCCTAACTATGCTGGCACATGTCTCTTGATGGATCTTAGCCCATTCTTTCATGGCAAATTGTTCCAGCTCATCCAAATTGCGTGGTCTTCCAGCATGGACATTAACCTTGAGCTCCCGCCACAGATTCTCAATAGGATTGAGATCTGGGCTCTGAGAGGACCACTCCAGGACCTTGATTTTGGTGTCCTTCAAAAAGTTTCGGGCCAACTTGGATGTATGCTTCAGGTCATAGTCTTGCTGGAAAACCCAGCAGCGACCTAAAGCTAGACTGGCAGCAGATTTCTTTACATTATCCTTCAAAATGTCACCATAATCTTCTTTCTTCATGATCCCATGCACCCAAACAAGGTTCCCTGTGCCTGAAGCAGCAAAACAGCCCCACAGCAATATGCTCCCACCACCATGTTTAACTGTGGCAACTGTTTTTAGGGTTGAAGGCGTCTCCTTTCCTTCGTCAAACAAAAGCAACATCCATGTGCCCAAACAGCTCAAGTTTAGTCTCATCAGACCAAAGGACAGACTTCCAAAACTCATGCCCATGTTTCAAATGTTCACAGGCAAACTTCAGTCTGGCTCTGATGTGCCGCTGTGTGAGCAATGGAGTTTTTCTTGGATGATGACCTTGAAGCCCACCATGATGAAGAGCCCTCACAACAGTCTTCCTTGAAATATCAAGTCCAGAAGAGTTCAGTTTAGCAACAATCATCTTGGCAGAGATCTGGGGATTGTTGTTGACATCTCTGACTATTTTCCTCTCCAAAGTTTTTGAAATCTTGCACTTTCTACCACACCCAGGTTTGTTTCTAACAGAATTTGTCTCCTTGTGCTTTGCAATGATGCAACGTACAACTGCTGTTCTTGACACTGTGAAATGCTTGGAAATGGCAGTATAGCCTTCCCCCTTAAGATGAGCATCCACTATCTTCTGAGTTCCAAACTGATTTCTTTACTTTTTGGCATGATGAAATTACTTCTTACAAAGAATTTAATAGTCCTTCTCAATCAAGTGTTCAAGTGCCACTAGCCCTGTTCATTGGAGTCCCTTAAGTAAAGTTCAATGCTGATTGATTGCTCAGGTGTGGTTTGAAAGCTGACTGATTGGTCAGGTGTGTTTTGAAAGCAAGAAATCACATGGGGGCTAATTTTGACCACCTCAATTTTCACTACATTTGGTATAAAGCAAACCTGAAGATTTATTTTACATTCTAAAATATACCAAATAGGGGCCTTAACATTGATGAATGTTTTACTATGTAAAGTTTTATGAATGATGCAAACATTGGGCAGAATTTTAGGGAAATGTTCCATAGTTCCTTGGGGGCTAATAATTTTGACCTTAACTGTATATATATATATATATATATATATATATATATATATATATAAACTTTGTTAAAAGAAACACTCAACAGCAGAGAAAGTGCTCAACAAATAACGAGCAAAATAATCCAGTGAGTCAACTAAATTCTTTATGAGACAGCACAAACCTGTTTCATGCCATAAGCAATCATCAGCTTTCAATAAAGCTTATTGACAGCTGATGATTGCTTATGGCATGAAACAGGCTTGTTAACTTTGTTAAAAGAAACACTCAACGATAGGGATAGTGCTAGCAAAATAATCCACTTAGTCAAGTGTTGTGTTCTTATGGACAAAGTACCCGGAGATGACTTTATGTAAAGGAGCTTTTATTCATATCTCTTGGCTGTACATGTCCACCTGACTGTCAAGGCATTGGAGAGCGCAGTTCTGAGTTTTGGCGCTTTTGCACCCAATATTTATATCCTTTCTGGGCGGGGTTACATCTGGTCAACAACATGTAAACAATAAGTAGTTCCGTATCCACAGTGAATGATAGACCATTTATCAATACACCACATTTCTCCCCAGAAACTTTAGACCTCTCATATTTTCATCTGAACAACCACAAAAAAAATAAAAACCGTTTTCCACCCACAGCAGTGACATTCTTTTTCCTATTACAGTCAACACTAAATGAACAGTTGTTTACAATCAATGTTTCTCCTAAGCAGATTATAAAGTTAACCTATCAGGTGCTCGCCTGTTTCGCTGTGGTCTGGTGCGTGGTGCTTCCGTAGCGGCAGATGCTTCATCTCTTTCCAGTTCACCACTGGGTACCACCTCTGTTTCTGGAGCCCTGACAAACACATGTTCTGCAATGTCAAATTCTGGGTCTCCTGTGTTGTCTGTGGTCTTATCTGTGATCAACTGGTCAATGTGTTTCTTGGGGGTTTGCCCCTCTACCTTGACTAAGTAAGTCACTGGTCCTAGAGCTCGCTCTATCACCCCTGGTTTCCATTTCTTCCCATCCCCTCTATTATGTAGCTGGCTAATAACACTATGGTGTAAACAATTTCACACACGATG
This sequence comes from Lampris incognitus, assembly GCF_029633865.1. NCBI lineage: Eukaryota > Metazoa > Chordata > Actinopteri > Lampriformes > Lampridae > Lampris > Lampris incognitus. The sequence continues at coordinate 122,339,569 of NC_079211.1, forward strand.
TAGGGACCACAACGCACACACGGCTGTTCATTTCCATGCTTTACTAGGAACTCTTCTTCTGTTGGTTACAACCCAGACAACAGCAATATAGAATACAGGTGCCACCTAGTGGTCACTGGTAGAATAGCCTCATCCATACATAACATCTCCTCCCAACTAAAATATGTTGTACATCAACAATGCAAAAATCACTTCTCGGAACAAAGATTAAGTGACAAAGGCGTAATGTTACTTCCCAAAAGTACATTCAAAACAATGTTATTTTCCGGTATACATTCAGACCCCGTATTTGTTTCCCAATATTTTTATACTGAGAAGTCTCAGTCTCTTTACCACATTATCAATGTGTTTACTCAGCAGAGTAACGTGCAGGTGGTTTAGTATGTCTCACCAGATAGCGCGAGTGTCTAACAGTCTCCGCTATCTTAGTAGGTCCAGCACCAGCTGGTTCACTGGAGTGAGGTGTCTCCGTGGGGTCGATAGCCACTGGAACTGGATTAGTGTTCTCATCAGTGTGAGATGCAGGGGTACCGAGGTGACGTGTAGTACCACCAGCACTATGTTGAGGTGACATAGGGAAGCTGGTAGGAAGGTGGACTGCAGAGCTGGCAGCGTCCGCGTGTGCCTGCTCTGTTTGAGTCAACATCTGATCCACATGGCGTTTCCACACTCCCTGTGCTCCCACCTTGACCTCGTATGACACTGGTCCCGTTTGAGTCATTATAACTCCTTGTGTCCACTTTTCCTCCCTCTTCCGGTAATCACGAACAAGGACAGACTCACTGACTGCAAAGTGTCTAGCCTTGGAGTGTTGTTGACGGCGTTGCTGCTGTGAGTCTTGAGAGCGATGAACAACCCCAGCCACACTGGGTTTGAGAAAGTCCAGTCACGTGCGTAGCATGCGCCTTGTGAACAGCATAGACGGCGGTTCCTTTGTCGTGGCGTGCGGGGTGTTGCAATACGTCAACAGGAATGTGTCGAGCCGCTGTTGCACTGGTGCGGCGCCCCTGGAGGATTTGAGGGCGTGTTTGAAAGTCTGTACAAAGCGCTCGGCCAGGCCGTTCGTAGCAGGGTGATACGGCGCTGAGCGAATGTGCTTGACTCCATTGGCTTTCAGGAATGTGGCGAATTCCTCAGAACAGAACTGGAGTCCATTGTCGCTTACGAGAATGTGAGGAAGGCCGTGGCGACTGAAAAGGCCCCTCAGTACTGTGATGGTCTTGCTTGCTGTGGTGCTATCCATGATTTGCACCTCGGGCCATTTAGAATGAGCATCTACTACCACAAGATACATGTGTCCTTCAAATGGACCAGCAAAGTCCACGTGAATCCTTTCCCAAGGACTGGAAGGCCACATCCATGGATGTAGAGGGGCAAGACTCGGTTCTCTCTGACTACGCTGGCATGAGTGGCAGGAATTGGCCTGGAGCTCGATCTGAGAGTCAATACCTGGCCACCAGACATACGACTGTGCCAAGCTTTTCATCCTCACTACCCCTGGGTGTGCTGTATGTAGCTTGTTGAGCACCCGGGGCCGTAGCTTGGGTGGCACTACCACTCGTGTGCCCCACATGAGGCATCCCTGTTGGATTGTGAGGTCATTTTGACGAGTCAGGAAAACAGACAGTTCAGTATCTGTGTTTTTCGTGTTTGGAAAATGTCCAGTAGTGACCATCTCTAGTACGCGAGACAGTGTAGGGTCAGATCTAGTGTTGTTTCGGATATCAGTGGTACTGATTGGTAGTGTGTCTAACTGTGACATGTAAAACACATCTACGGTGTCTATCTTGTCATCGTGAGTGTCCGGAAGTGGCAACCTTGACAGTCCATCTGCATTAGTATGTGCTGAAGCCTTACGATACTCTATAGTGTAATCATGCGCTGACAAGAGGAGCGCCCAGCGCTGCATGCGGGCTGCAGCCATCAACGGCGTACTCCTCACTGGACTGAGAATGGAGGTCAGTGGGCGATGGTCTGTGAGTAGAGTGAACTTGTTACCATAGAGATACTGGTGAAACTTACGTATGCCAAAGACTATCCCCAGCGCCTCTCGCTCAATCTGGGCGTAGTTCTGCTCTGCTTTGCTGAGTGTTCTTGACGCATAAGCGATAGGTTTCTCTACACCATCAGGCATGACGTGAGAGAGTACAGCCCCTACCCCATAGGGCGAAGCGTCACAGGCTAGACGGAGGGGCAGCTCAGGGTTGTAGTGGGTTAGCACCTTCTGAGATACCATGAGCTCTTTCACTTTTCGGAACGCTGCCTCACAAGCTGTAGTCCACTGCCATTTCTTCCCTTTGTGCAGCAGTGCATTAAGTGGTTGCAGGATGGTTGCCAGGTCCGGGATGAAACGTCCATAGTAGTTTATCATTCCGAGGAGCGAGCGTAGTTGGTTAACGTTGGTGGGTGCCGGTGCCTCCACAACAGCGCGTTCCTTCTCTGGCGACTTGTGGAGCCCGGCAGCATCGATGATATGACCTAGATACTCTACTGACTCCTGGAAAAACATGCACTTATCCTTTTTGACATGGAGACCATACTCCTCCAGTCTCGTGAGAACGTCGTCCAGGGCTTTCAGGTGGGTCTCTTCATCTGGCCCACTAACCAGAATGTCATCGAGATAACAGTGCGTGAATGGCAATCCAACGAGCACTTGATCCATAGCCTTCTGGAACAACGCTGGTGCCGACGAAATACCGAAGGGCAAGCGGTTGTAGCAGAAAAGTCCTTTTTGTGTGGAAATAGTCAGTAGCTTCCTCGACTCCTCCACTACTTCCATCTGTAGGTATGCATTTGACAAGTCCAGTTTACTGAAGCGTTGACCTCCAGCTAGCGATGCAAAGAGATCCTCAATGCGTGGAATAGGATACTTGTCCACACAGAGTGCTTGGTTGAGGGTGACTTTGAAATCACCACAAAGTCTCACCGTGCCATCCTTCTTGTTGACAGGAACTACGGGTGTGGCCCAGTCACTATGCTCCACTGGTGAGATCACGCCAAGGTCAGTGAGGCGGGTCAGTTCAGCCTCTACTTTGGATCTCAGAGCATAGGGCACATTACATGGTGGGCAGAATTTGGGTATGCTATCAGGTTTAAGAGTCACTCTCGCCTTAATGTCTTTCATTGAACCCAACCCATCCGAGAACACAGCAGAATGCTGCTTTAGTACAGCATCTAAACTGTCTTTCTTTTCAAGTTGTACACCATACACAGTTTTTAAGTCTTTCCAGTTAAGCTTAATAGCTCTCAGCCACTCTCTACCAAATAGTGGAGCTGCATTCACTTTTACAACATACAATGGTAACTCAGCTGTTTGCTTATTCAGGTTTACTTTCACATTAATAACCCCGTCTGGTAACAAAGGTTCACCTGTATACGTCCTAAGGACTACATCAGTAGGCTGCAATGGCACCTTTTTCATTGTACTTTTATACTGTTCCCATGAAATTAAAGATACAGCAGCCCCTGTGTCTAATTCCATTTCAATTTTCTTACCATTTATTTCAGGTAACACAGATATACGTGAATATTTACCCTTACGAAACAGTGCATAACATGGCAATTTGTTATCATTGTCAGATTTAGTCCCTTCACTTGTACTTTCATTGTCACTGGCCTCCACACAATGCACTTTCTTCTTCTTGTCTCTCCCACTGTGTTTGGATGTGTTGCTTTTGCCTTTAAACTCCGGTTTCCCTTCTCTGTATTTCCTCTCTCTGCCATAGTCATTCTTGGGTTTACTTTTACACATGCGACCAATGTGGCCTTTCCTGCCGCATTGATGGCAGTCTCTATCTTTATACCAACAGTTATCACCACTATGATTTGTCTTTCCACACCGCCTGCATTTGGCATGGGATGTTTGAGAGAGAACGGCATTTACCTTTAACGAGCCGCTCAACTGTTGTGCGTCACGCGCCACTGTTTCTGCTGAAACTGCATAAGTGACCGCTTTCCGAAAGGTCAAATTGTCCTCGGTCAACAGGCGCTTCTGAACCGTTTCACTTTTCAGTCCACAAACAAACCTGTCCCGTAGTGCATCCTCTAAGTAGCCACCAAACTCACAATGCTCGGAAAGTCCTTTAAGCACAGCAACATACTGAGCCACCGACTCACCGTCCTCCTGATTCCTCTTGTGGAAACGGAATCTCTCTGCTATCACTATCGGTTTGGGGGCGAAATGTCCTTTCAACACCTTTACAACGTCATAATACGTCTTCTCCCCAGGCTTATCTGGAGCAATCAGACTGCGCAATAATCCGTAGGTCTTTGGCCCTATCACACTCAATAGAACCGGCACCTTCTTAGCATCCCTGATCTCATTAGCCAGGATATAATTCTCAAAACGTTCAATATACGTTGCCCATTGTTTACCGGATTCCTCAAATGGTTCCATACCGCCAATAATTCCCGCCATGATGCGTCCTTCTGGTTCCCTTTCCCTTTCTTCTCCGCTACAACTGCGTGGATGACTTCGTCCAAACAAGTAGAAAACTTCCCTTTTCACGGCTACTTTGGTGCCTAAAAGTTTCTACTCCACATCTCGTCGCCAATTTATATTATGTAGCTGGCTAATAACACTATGGTGTAAACAATTTCACACACGATGCAGGGACCACAACGCACACACGGCTGTTCATTTCCATGCTTTACTAGGAACTCTTCTTCTGTTGGTTACAACCCAGACAACAGCAATATAGAATACAGGTGCCACCTAGTGGTCACTGGTAGAATAGCCTCATCCATACATAACACCCTCCCCGAAAATCCCTAACCTTCACCTTCTGATTGGGCTGGAGGGTTCTAGGACTGCCTGTAACCTTTGTGTGTTTCTCTTGCATCTGTGCTGAGAATTTTGGCTTTATCAGCGACAACCTGGTTCGAACCTGTCTTTTCAGAAAGAGCTCAGCTGGGGTTTTCCCTGTGGTTGTTGATGGAGTGTTCCTATAACTAAACAAAAAACTATCAATGCACTGTTGCATTGGATACCCATATTCCTTCTGCTTCTCTAAAGACTGTTTAAAAGTCTGGACCAACCTTTCTGCCTGTCCATTGGAAGCTGGATTGTAAGGAGCGGACTTGATGCGTTTGACACCATTTTGTTCTAAGAAGGTTTCAAACTCCCTTGACACTAGCTGTGGGGCATTATCTGAAACGACCACTTGGGGGAGCCCCCACGCTGCAAAGAGGCCCCTCATTGCATCTACTAGGGCTGTAGCTGTAGTCCTGGTCATAAGCTTGACCTCTGGCCAGCGCAAGTATGCATCACTGACCAAAAGAAACTGCTGTTTCCCTTTTTCTGCAAAATCGATGTGGATTCGTTCCCATGGCTGCTCTGGCCATTTCCATGGGTGTATGGGTGCTTTGGTGGGCAGGTGTCTGTTTGCTTGGCATAAAATACAATTGTTTACCATATTTTCTATTTCCTGATCTAAGCGTGGCCACCAAAAATGGCTTCTGGCTACTGCTTTTGTCTTCACAATGCCCAAATGCTCTGCATGCAACTCTTTCAAGAGTGTAGGTCTCAGTGTCTTGGGTATGATTACCCGTAAACCCCATAACACACAGTCGGCTTCCACTGTGAGCTCATCACGTCTGTTCCAGTATGGCTTTAATTCTTCATCTGCTACATGTTTAGGCCATCCTGTCTGTATAAAATGCCTAACTTTTGTGAGCACCCTGTCTTTATCTGTTTGGATTTTAATATCTTTGGCTGAGACTGGCATTGCTTCTAACCAAGACACTCTGTACTCTGGGTTACTCGTTGGTGCTTCTCCCTGTACTGGGAGCCTGGACAGACCATCTGCATTTGCATGCTGTAAGGAGGGTTTGTAGACTGTGTCATACTGATAGGCAGAGAGGAGTAATGCCCATCTCTGCAGGCGGGCAGCGGCTAACGCTGGCACCCCTGTTGTTGGCCCTAGAATCTTTACTAAAGGCTTATGATCTGTCACTAATATGAATTTCCTTCCATATAAGTAGTCCCTAAATTTTTGTATCCCAAAAATGATGCCTAGTGCTTCTTTCTCAATTTGAGAGTAGTTGATCTCAGTCTTGCTAAGCGTGCATGAGGCATATGCGATTGGCATTCACTGCCATCTGCCATTCTATGTGCTATCACTGCTCCTAACCCATAGGCACTTGCATCACACACTAGTAATAGTGGTAGCTGGGGGTCAAAGTGAGTCAGCACTGTGTCTGATGTTAACTGGCTCTTGGCCTTCTCAAAGGCTTCCTGGCACTTAGTAGGCCATACCCATGGCTTGTCTTTCTGTAACAACTCAGTCATAGGCTTTATGATAGTGGATAAGTTGTCCATAAACTTCCCATAATATGTCAGTAGGGCTAAGAATGCTCTCAGTTCTGTGACATTCTTTGGGGTGGGAGCATTTGCTATGGCTGTTACCTTCTCTTCTATGGGGTGTAACCCTTCCTTGTCTATTTTGTGCCCTAAATATGTAACACTTGGCTGGCAGAAGGCACACTTGTCTTTGTTCACCCTTACACCTCTGTCTTGTAACCGCTCCAGCACTCGTTCTACATTTTCCCAGTGTTCAGCTTTTGTTGTCCCTGTGATGAGTATATCATCTAAATAGCACACCACCCTTGGCAGCCCCTGTAATACCTGATCCATGATGCGTTGGAATGTTGCTGGGGAGCTTGCTACTCCATATGGCAACCTGTTTAGACGATACAGCCCCTTAGGCGTGTTTATAGTTAGGTACTGCTTGGATTCATCATCCAGCTGTACTTGCTGATATGCTTGTGTGAGGTCTAACTTGGTGAAATACCTGCCACCTGCTAGTTTAGCAAACAAGTCTTGTGTCTTTGGCAGAGGATATTTGTCTACCTCTAGCCATGGGTTTATTGTCACTTTATAATCCCCGCATATTCTGACTTCTCCATTTGTTTTGGGGATACATACTATGGGAGTAGCCCATTCACTATATTCTACCGGGGTCCATACTCCTTTTTCTTGTAGTCTGTCTAGCTGCTGTTCTACTGCTGTAGTCAGTGCATAAGGCACTGATCTTACTTTGCAAAACTTGGGCGTGGCGTCGCTAACCACCTGTAACCTTGCTTTTACTCCTGAAATGACCCCCCCCCCTTGTCTCTCTCAAACACCTGGAAGTATTTCTGATACATCTCAGTCAGTGGATCTACTACCACCGGTACATGGTTCACTCTAGACCAGTCTAACTTTAAGAACTGGATCCAGTTTCTACCCATCAGTGTTGGCCCATGTCCCTTACACACTAACAAAGATAGCTGTTCTGTTTGCTCCCCTCACTGTACTTTCACTTGGAATTTACCCAACAATGGAATCGGCTCTGAATAATACATTTTTAAACTTACATCACATGGCATTAGTTGACACTTGCTAAACCTCTGTCTGTACAGTTCTCATTTATGATACTCATGGCTGCGCCTGTATCTACCTCCATTTTGATCTTTACACCATTACATCTCACCATGACCATAAATGGTCTGACATATTCATTATAATTTTTAGGCCTACCGGTAACGGAAAACAACCCCAAGTCTTTTTCAGTCCCTGTTACCTCGATGATGGTCAGCTTGTAGGTTTTGTTGGAGGCCCTGTAGTCCTCATAATCAGTCTCTTCCTCCGATGCACTTTGCTGTTCGTGGGGAGATTCCTCCCTGGTGATGTAGCGAGTCTGCCTCTCTGCAGGAGTGGCCCTCCAGCTCGTCCTAGGTCCCCGTCTGGAGCTGCCGCCGTGGTTGTCCGTCTCCGACTCCGATGATGCGGTGGACCTGCACGCCCTCTCCAGATGGCCCTTCCAGTTGCAGGCTCTGCACTGGAACTCTTTGTACCTGCATGTCGCTGCTTGATGTCCCTCTCCGAGGCACCGGTAGCACGCCGTGTCCCTGGCGCCCTTTTTCATGTCGTGTGCCGCGTTTCCGCGCGCACTGGCGCTCCCTTTGTAGCTGCTGGCTCTCACAATGTCTGTTCTCAGCGGAGCTTGCTGGAACGCTCTAAGACTGGTGGATGTGCACTCAAAATTGTTCACCGTGTCCATCACTTTAGCCCAGTTTATCTCTGGTTCATAAGCAGCACTCAACAGCTTAGTTCTCAGCTCTTTACTACTGATACTATATACTAGCTGATCTCTCAGTTGTTCTTCTAGCGCCGCGCCAAATGCGCAAGAGGCTGCTAACCCTTTTAGCGCGGCAACATACTCGGCTAGAGACTCACCACTTTGTTGCTTGCGGGCACGGAAGCTATAACGTTCGCTCAGGACATTCTTCTTTGGCACATAAAAGTCCCTCAATGCTTTAAAAATATCAGCTAGTGGCATTTCCGGTGGCTTCTTTGGCGCTACCAAGTCAGTCAGTAAAGTTAAAATCTTTGCACCCACGACGGATAGGAACACAGCCCGTTGCTTCCCCTCCTCAATCCCGTTGGCTTCAATAAACTGTGCAAAACGATCCTTGTACGTGCTGAAGCTTTCGTTAGCCTCGTTGAAGCACAAACCCGACTCACTGCTAAACACAGCCATTTCGTGACTGACGTTGCTAGTTGCTCCTTTGCTTGCTAGCTAGCACATTGCTCCGGTTAGCTCTCTCTTCTCTCACGCCTTTTTCTCCGTCTCAGAAGAAAAAGTTTTCGTGGAAGAAAAAAAAAACGAATCCCCCTTGTCGCCAGTGTTGTGTTTTTATGGACAAAGTACCCGGAGATTACTTTATGTAAAGGAGCTTTTATTCATATCTCTCGGCTGTACATGTCCACCTGACTATCAAGGCATTGGAGAGCGCAGTTTTGAGTTTTGGCGCTTTTGCACCTAATATTTATATCCTTTCTGGGCGGGGTTACATCTGGTCAACAACATGTAAACAATAAGTAGTTCCGTATCCACAGTGAATGATAGAACATTTATCAATACACCACATCAAGTAAATTCTCTGAGACAGTACACGCCTGTTTCATGCTAAAAGTAATCATCAGCTGTTGATTGACAGGTGAGGATTGCTTATAGCAGGAAACAGGCTTGTACTGTCTCATAGAGAATTTACTTTAACTGAATTATATATATTTCTGTACTTTACTCTCTCTGTAATAACAAAAATGTAATTTCTGTTATACAAAATAAGTCCAAACTTCTCAGTTTCAACATTATTTATTCAGAACATTCTTTTTATTTATTTAAAACCGGTTGTTGTAACACAAACACACAAAAAAGACATGCATGTTAGGGTTAATGCTCCTGTCTGTGCCCCTGACCAAGGCAAGGGAAAGAAGAACTGGAGTTGGTCCCCAGGTGCTGCATGGTGGTTGCCCACTGCTCCTAGCTACACAGCTTAAATGCAGAGGAAGAGTTGCCCCGCGGGGATTAAAAAAAAAAAGTAGTAGTAGGAGTAGTAAATCCCACCCACCTTGTTTTTTTTGGGAGTTGTAAATTCTCCGATTTAATTTTGGGTTTCCTACCTGCCCAGATAAAGTCTGACATGGCTCTATTAATGTCTCTAATAACATTTGGTTTTAAAATCACAAAAAGCAGAGATACAGGGTAAATTATTTTTCAGAAGAATCGTCATCTTAATAAGACTGATTTTGCCAAGAAAGGCTATAGGAAGATTCCTCCATCTTATCATCTTTTCTTTAAGATGTTTGTAGTGGACTATAGGGGCACAATTCACGATAATCGGTTGACGTTCTGGGTTAGGTAAACACGGGCCCTTTAAGAAAGGGTTTCCGGGTTGACAGGGTGGAGCTAGGAGAAGGGTTGTTGGAGCAGTGCCATGTTGCTCGGGTTGGGATTTTTGTACGGAAGAATAAATGACACGCGCGTTCGTGTAGTCAATGAGAGAAATTGTCCGTCTCAACTTTCCTGCAATTTCCACATTAGTGACCCCGACGTTTGTCTGCTGGACGTTTCCAGAGACAACACTTTATGAACATGACGACTAATGCGGTTTCTCCCAAGCTGCCGGAGTTCTGGGAGTCGTCAGCCTCGGCTTGGTTCGCCCTGACTGAGGCACAGTTCGCATTGCGGGAAATCACAGCAGACGCCACAAAATACTACTATGTGGTGTCGGCTCTCGGCAGTTCAGCAGCCAGAGTGGCGAGCCTCCTCAAAAATCCTCCGCAGCAGGATAAATACGAGACACTCAAGGCTCACCTGTTGAAAACTTTTGAACTTTCTGACGCTGAGCGGGCCAGCCGGCTCTTCTCTCTATAAGGTCTCGGTGACAGTAAGTCGTCTGAACTTATGGAGAGGATGCTGGATTTCCTGGGAGAGCACAAGCCCGACTTCCTCTTTATCCAGCTGTTTCTGCGACAGCTGCCTTAAGTACGGGCTGCTTTAGCCAACACCGCCATCTCTTCACTGTCGTGCTCTGGCCGAGGAGGCTGATAAGTTTTTCCTGGCTGGTCAACAGCACTGCGCGGCCGCGTTTTTTTCCTGCCCATTTTCCTCACTGCCCGGAGACACAACAGTCGCCGCCGCAGCAGCAGCTGCTCAACGGCGGCAAGACCACGGCCTGTGTTTTTACCACGCAAAGTTTGGACCCAAGCGGTGCCAATCTCCATGCAGTTTCAGCGCGGCGGGAAACGCTGGGGCCGGCGCTCAGTCGTAGCCATGTGTGTGGACCGAACTGGCAGCCTGCTTGTTCTTCATCCAAGATACTGTAACGTGCATGGATAAGAAGACACGCTGGCCGCTGGCTGGCGGGTCTGACCCTTTAGTCGAGCGGTTAGCGATGCCTCCTGCGGTGCGGGCGATACGGGTTCGCTTCCCGGCCGCGGCAGTTCCTGTGGTTGCGTTGTTCCCCGAATTCGCTACATTGGCGTCAGAAGTGGGATGGAGCGACCGTAAGGCCATCGGAAGCATATGCGCCCTGAGGCGTGAAGGAACTGATATGCTTAAGCGCGGGGACGCGCTTCCCTAAGGAGGGGGGTAGTGTAACGTGCATGGATAAGTAGACACGCTGGCTCGCGGGTCTGACCCTTTAGTCGAGCGGTTAGCGATGTCTCCTGCGGTGCGGGCGACACGGGTTCGCTTCCCGGCCGCGGCAGTTCCTGTGGTTGCGTTGTCCCCCGAATTCGCTACAATACCATTTCTGGACGGTGGTTCCTGTGCGACACGGGCGGATATGCCCCCCCCCCATGGAAGCCGCTGACTAGGTACGTGGAGCTGTGTTTCGGAGGACAGCGGTTCGGTTGGGACTTTGTCACGGCAAAAGTGGCCGTCCCCCTCCTCGGCGTGGATTTCCTATGCGACTATGGGCTGCTGGTGGATGTCAAAAACCGCCGCTTGATCGACGCTGTCACTTTCTGCTTGTATGCGTGTTCTGTCGGCAGAGCGGACTCCATCAGACTGTCTAGCATGCTCTCCGCCACAGACGATTTTCTCCGGCTTCTCGCCGAGTTCCCGGTTCTCGCGCAGCCCACCTTCTCATCTTCCACCGCCAAACACGGAGTGGAGCACCACATCGCCATCACTGGCCCACCAGTCTATGCTCGGGCTCGGCGCCTCGACCTGGCCAAGCTCATCGCCGCCAGGGAGGAGTTCGAGAATATGGAGGGTCTCGGCATCATTCGCCGTTCCAACAGCCTGTGGGCTTCACCCCTCTACATCGTCCCGAAGCCTGGCGGCGGGTGGCACCCGTGCAGTGATTACCGCCTACTCAACAATACGACGACACTGGACCGCTACCCAGTCCCATACATCCAGGATTTTCCCCCCCACCTGGCTTGAAAAGTCTTTTTTTCCAAAGTGGACCTCGTCCGTGGATTCCATCAGGTGCTCGTCCACCCGTTGGATGTCCCCAAAATGGCGGTGATCACACCATTTGGACTGTTCAAGTTCCTGTACATGCCATTTGGCCTCATGAACGCCGTGCAGACATTACAGCGCCTCATGGGTTCGATGCTACAGGACCTGCCTTTTGTTTTCATCTAGACGACATCCTCGTTGCCAGCACCTCCAAAGCAGAACACCTGTTCCACCTCCGGACTCTTTTCGAGTGGCTCAGCAAGCACGGGCTGATCGTCAATTCAGCCAAGTTCCAGTTTAGACTGACAACCATCGACTTCCTCGGACACCAAGTCACCAACGACGAGGTGGTACCCCTCCCATTATAGGTGGACGCCATCGTGAACTTACCGCGACTGCTCACAGTCAGGTTCCTACAGGAGTTCCTTGGCATGGTGAACTTTTACCACCACTTTATCCCCCGAGCTGCTCAACTCATGCGACCCCTGTATGAGGCCCTGAAAGGCAAGGCCGCCAAACATACTGTGGACTGGTCTGCGGAGAGGGACAATGCGTTTGTGGACACTAAGACTGCTCTGACTGATGCAACAATGCTGGCGCACCCGTCACCCAAGGCTCCGATCGCCATTACTACAGACAATTCGGACTACGCAGTTGGGGTGGTCCACAAGCAGTGGGTGAACGGCGCTTGGCAGCCACTTGCTTTCTTCAGCTGACAGGTACACCCCAGCGAACGGAAGTATAGCACCTTCGATTAGGAGCTGTCACAGGGCTACAGTTTGAGGATATGGCTTTCGATGACGCTGGCACCACACTTCTGTGCAACGGCTCCACGGGTCGGCCCGGCCTGTCATTCCCACTGACTCGAGGTAGCATGTTTTTGACGCTGTCCATGGCCTCTCCCATGGCCTCTCCCACCCTGGCAAAAAGCTGTCTCAGAGACTAGTGGCAGCCAAGTTCGTCTGGCACTGGCTCAAAAAAGATGTGAGAGACTTTGTTGACACCTGCGTGGCGTGTCAGCACTCTAAAGTGCACCACCACACCAGAGCCCCCCTGGCACAGTTCCTGATGCCCAAAAGGAGATTCAACCACGTAAACATGGACCTAGTGGGCCCCCTGCCCCCCTCCCATGGTTTTACTTACCTCCTCACCATGGTGGACAGAACCACTCGATGGCCAGAAGCCGTCCCACTGTCATCGACGACGTCCACCGACATAGCCCGGGCATTCATCAAGACCTGGGTCACCCAGTTCGGCACCCCATCTGACCTCTCCTCGGACCGGGGCTCACAGTTTGTGTCTGAGCTCTGGAACGCAGTCGCAGAGAGCATAGGGGTGAAGCTCCACCGCACCACCATGTACCACCGCAGGCCAATGGGTTGTGCAAGCGGTTTCATCGCTCTATGAAGGCTGCTTTTCGAGCCAGCCTAAAAGATAGCAGCTGGGTCGACAGGCTCCCGGGGGTCATGCTGGGCCTCAGGACTGCCCCTAAGGAGGACCTCCAGTCCTCGTCTGCTGAATTGGTTTACGAACAGCCGCTGCGCATCCCAAGGGATTTCATCACCAACACCACAACTCCCTGGTCTGCACAACGGACCGCACTCCTGTATAATGTCAGAGCTTTCACACTGGTCCCCACTTCACAACACGGCCTCCCACAGTCTCACATCCCCGCAAGTCTGCAGCCGACAGAAGATGTATTCATCCGCCACGATGGTTCCTCCCAAGCCCTGCACGACACCCTCTAAGCTGCCCAGCACACCAGAGCCTCAGCTGCCCAGCACCCCCGAGTTCCAGAATGGTTGGTCTGTTCCTGACCCGTCGGCCATCTTTGCCCATGGGTGGTCTGTTCCTGTGTCATCGGCCATCTTTGCTGACATGCAGTCTTTTCCTGTGCCATCGGTGTTGTCTGTTCCCGAGTAGTCAGCCGCCCTGCCTCCAAAGCCTGATCCCCGAGCAGCTGCCAGGCCGCCTCCAAAGCCTGCTCTCCAAGCAGCTGCCGACCTGTCTCCGAAGCCTGCTCCCCAAGCGGCTGCTGGACCGCCTCTGAAGCCTGTCCTCCCAAGCGGCTTCCCCGCCGCCTCCTGTATGACTGAAATAAGAGATTTTATGGGGGCATTCTATGCCAAACATGCCAACAGCATCAGAATCAACATCAGAATACTTTATTCTGCCCCGCCTCCGAAGCCTGGTCCCCCAGTGGCTGCCAGGCAACCTCCGAAGGCTGCTCCCCGAGCGGCTGCCGGGCCGCCTTCGAAGCCTACTCCCCAAGCGGCTGCCCCACCGCCTCTGAAGCCTGTCCCTCGAGTGGCTGCCCCGCCGCCTCCGAAGCCTGTCCCCCGAGAGGCTGCCCCGCCGCCTCTGAAGCCTGTCCCCCGAGCGGCTTCCCCGCCACCTCGTGTATAACTGAAATAAAAGATTTTATGGGGGCATTCCTTGCCAAACGTGCCAACAGGCGATTTGGTTTGTTGCCGAATTCAAACAATCTGTCATGGGTGTGTGATCTGGGTTATTGGGGCTCTCCCATCCCCTGACTGGTGTTTCAGTTCACCTGCGCCTGTGTGCCTGAGTGACCCTGATTGTCCGGCTTCACTCACCTGTTGTCTTCTCCGACTGGCTGTGCGGTTCCTGTGCACCTGCGCCCAATCTCCCTCCCCTTTCTCCGATTGGCTGTCCGGTTCCTGCCCTGTCCTGCGCACCTGCGCCCAATCTCCCTTCCCTTTCTCCGATTGGCTGTATGGGTCCTGCGCACCTGCGCCCGATCTCCCTGATTGCCCCCCCCCCCGTGTATATATGCCCCTTGGTTGCTGGGGTTTGTTGTTGGTTCGTCTCACACACTCCCAGAGACACTCCCAGAGACATTCATGGAGACTCTTGGTCACCAGATCGCCACGTCATTTTGTGAACTTTTCCGCTGTCTGTACCTGCTGTTTGTGTTTGTGTTATTAAAGCTATGTTCAAGCCCAGCCTGTCCTTGCTGTCTGCATTTGGGTCCTCTCCTGCTCTCACCGTGACACAATCTCTGTTTAGCAAAAAGCATATTTTTTTCCACTTTTCTTGTTATCAGATTATACAATGCTATTCTGATAGCCTTTAGTTCAGTTAAAACATTATGTGATTTTGTTATATAATAGTTTTCTTCTAACTGTTTTAGTTTCTTTTCCCCCGAGCTGCGCGAACTCGTATATTCTGCACCACGGGCGACACGAGCTGCCCCCCTGACTTCGCTGCATTGGTGTCAGAAGTGGGACACGCGCGGACACACTTCCCGAAGGAGGGGGATGGTGTAACGTGCATGGATAAATAGACACGTTAGCCCTTGGCTAACGGGTCGGACCCTTTAGTCGAGCGGTTAGCGATACGGGTTCGCATCCGAGCTGCGGCGGTTCCTGCGGTTGCTCCTTGAATTCGCTGCAATAGAGTCGATACATGACGCTGATGAATGGGGCTGCGAATGAAACGTGTAGCTTTTTGTCATAGGATTTAACCGCCTCCAAACATCCAGAAGATCGAATCCTTAATAATGTTTGTGACTGGCCTTGCATTTTTGGATTGAGTATTTTGGGGTGAAACCTATCAAATATGGGACATAAACTACAATTAAAATCACCTCCTATTATCATATTGGAGCAGTCCATTTCAGCAAGTTGACTAGAGTGTAGCAAAGAATTCCTCATTTTGGACATTAGGAGAATAAGCATTTCCTAACAAAACATTTTCACCACATAGTACCCCTTTAACTAAAACAACTCTCCCTTCAGTATCTTTTTATAAGGCTGTGAGGGTAAATGGTAGATTTTTATGTATTAATACAATCACGCCCCTCTTGTTTGTTGAATAAGATGAAAAGTAAACCTGCGAAACCCACTCCCTACGATATTTCTTGTGTTCCTCGTTGTTTAAATGTGTTTCTTGTAAAAATGCTGTTTGGACTTCATCTTTTTAAGAGAATTCAGGACACCTTTCCTCTTAACAACACTATTAGAGCCCTGGATGTTCCATGTATAAACCTTGATACTCATTCACAACTAATTAAGATATACCGTGTGGTGCATTATAACAACTTCTGTTTCATATGATCTGGACCAAACCATGACTATGAACCTTATCTGAACTCCAAAAAACAACAAAAATAGTTCCAAGCAAAAACAGAACCTAAAGCTTAGAATCCCTAACAACCCTGTTCTAAATTGGAAAAAGGAGAACATTGTGGTGACCCACATCTATATAACTAGAGACATTCACCTAAGAGATAATGCACTTCCGCTTCCGGTACAGAGTTCAGTGTCGTTGTCGAATGTATGACATGCAAAGTTGGAGCTAGTAAACTACCTCGACTACGTCTACTCTCACGTCTCCTGTCTCGTTGTTTTCTAACTCCACATTGGTGACCCTGGCGTGATCGAACTACTAATACGAGTATGTCTGACAACGACGACGCCGGTGCTAACAACATGGCTATTGCTAACGCTAGCATTTACACCGCTACTGTGAAGCTACCCGACTTTTGGCAGCATAATCCACGGCCGTGGTTTCAACATGTGGAAGCCCAGTTCCAGCTGAGAGGGATAACGCAGGATGCAACGCAGTACTTCCACGTAGTGGCGGCGTTAGACGCATCGACAACGGCGCGAGCAATGACACTGTTGGAAGCTCCGCCAGCTGCTGGCAAGTACGATGCTATAAAGACATTCCTCCTGAAACTATTTGAACTGTCGGAGCTGGAGAAGGCAGACCGTTTACTGTCCCCGAATGGCCTCGGCGACGGCAAACCGTCTGAGTTAATGGAAAAAATGCTGTCTGTGCTGGGATCGGCTGATCCGGCCTTTCTTTTCACACACATTTTTCTGAGGCAGCTCCCCGCACCTGTACGCACAGCACTGGCCAGTTCTCCTCTCGCCGCCTCCAAGGACTACCGTTCTCTGGCTGCTGAAGCAGACAGGGTTTTCCTGGCCAGCCGGCAACAGTTTGTGCATGCCCTGCTACCCCACCAGACCGCCGCCAACCTAACGACGGGCTCTGTTATTACCATGCCAGGTTTGGGGCAAAAGCAAAACGGTGTCGCAAACCCTGCAGTTACAGGGTTCAGGGAAACGCCAAGGCCGGCGCTCGTTAACGGCTATGGGCGCCGGCCGTGACTGCAAGCTGTTGTTCATCAGAGACTCCTTGTCGGGCCGGCGGCTGCTGGTTGACTCTGGCGCTCAACGCAGCATACTACCAGCACAAGCTGTGGACACGATGACCGACAGTCACGGCCCCCAGATGGACGCCGCCAACGGCACGTCCATTCGGACGTACGGTATCAGACATGTGAACGTGTGTTTTGGCGGCCGACGTTTCGGCTGGGACTTTGTGATGGCTGCTGTATCCACCCCGCTCCTAGGTGCGGATTTCCTCTGTGCTTTCAACCTGCTGGTGGATGTTAAAAACTGTCGCGTGATTGATGCCGTCTCTTTTGCGTCATACCCCTGGTGCCTACTTCCTGGCGGCGCCGAGTTTTCGACACCGTCCACGGCCTTTCCCACCCGGGAGTGAAGGCCTCGACCAAGCTGGTGAGCGTCAAGTTTGTTTGGCCTGGGCTCCGTAAGGATGTTAGAGCCTGGGCCGGCTCGTGTGTGGCGTGCCAACGCGCCAAGGTGCACCGCCATACCAAGGCCCCTTTGGCGCCGTTTGTGGTTCCAGAGAGGCGGTTTGACCACGTCAATGTTGACCTGGTGGGTTCCCTGCCCCCCTCCCGTGGTTATACGTTCCTCCTCACTATTGTGGACAGGGCCACCAGGTGGCCAGAGGCTATTCCCTTGTCCTCCACGACGGCAGCAGAGGTAGCACGGGCGTTCATCGGCTGCTGGGTGGCCCGTTTCGGCACACCGGGTGACATCACGAGCGACCGGGGCTCCCAGTTTACCTCGGAGCTCTGGACGGCGGTCGCTGAGCACCTGGGGATGAAGATCCACCGCAATACGGCGTACAACCCGCAGAGCAACGGACTTTGTGAGCGGTTCCATCGGGACATGAAAGCCGCTCTGCGGGCAAGCCTCACTGGCTGCGACTGGATGGACCGGCTCCCATGGGTCATGCTCGGCCTGCGTTCGGCCCCGAAGGAAGACCTCCAGACCTCCTCCGCTGAGCTGGTGTATGGCCAGCCCCTGCGAGTTCCGGGGGAGTTTCTTCCGGATGCTACGGCTCCCTGGTCGGCCGCCTCTCACCTCAGTGCGTCCCGGAGCGCTGCCGGTGCCTTCGCTCCCATTCCGATGTCTCAACACTGCCTCCCCCGGTCCTACGTCCCCAAGGATCTGCCATCGGCGAGGTACGTCTTCATTAGGCACGACAGCCATCGGTCCCCGCTGCAGCCCCCATACGACGGGCCCTTCCGCGTCCTGGAGGCGGGGGATAAGAACTTTGTGGTGGACATGGGGGGCAGGCCGGAGCGGGTCGCTATAGACCGTCTCAAGCCCGCTCACTTGGACATTGGGGAGCCAATGCAATTGGCCCTACCCCCGCGGCGGGGACGCCCTCCTAGGTCGGCCCCGGCACCTGCCTCTGTTCCTGCTTCGGCCCCGCCTATGGCCCGGGTTTCGGCCCCATCTGTTTCCCTTCCCCTCCTGTGAAGCGCAGCCGTTATGGCCGCAGGGTCCGCCCCCCGACTCGTCACCTGTTTTCCCCGTGACTTTGCACTATGTCATTGACTGTTCTGTTGTAGAGTCTATTTTTATGTTCATGACTTGCGCTTTTGCTGTTTTGCATTGTTTTGTGTAGGTGAATTCTGGGGGGGCCTGTGTGGTGACCCACATCTATATAACTAGAGACATTCACCTAAGAGATAATGCACTTCCGCTTCCGGTACAGAGTTCAGTGTCGTTGTCGAATGTATGACATGCAAAGTTGGAGCTAGTAAACTACCTCGACTACGTCTACTCTCACGTCTCCTGTCTCGTTGTTTTATAACTCCACAACATTAAATAAAAAAATTTAAAAACAAAACAAAAGAGAAATGAGAAAAAAAAGAAGAAGAAGAAGAGACAACCAAGAGTCTAACCTTGTCGTACTCTAGTGTTGCAAAGCTACAGGGGATCGAAAGAAAAAAACAACTAACTTCCCCATCTGGACTGCAGCAGTAAAGTGCCAGTCAGTCTACAGCTAGGTTTATCACAATGAAACAGAGGTATTAATAATAATAATATGTAAAATAAATCAATTTCTTCTGAGATTTGCATTCATTACTCAAACTTAATGTGGCTGGACCGACTCAATATTAGTAGTAACTGATAGAAGTGTCCCATCCTTCAAGTGTCAGTCAAATAAAAGGACTCTTACCCCTCATCGTTAACTCAGCAAGCATAGCCGTGTCAAGTTAGTCGTATGTGATGGTATACTTAATAATAATATTATTAATAATAATAATAATATGGTTGGAGCAGCGCCATGTTGCTCTCATTGTGATTTTTGTACAGAAGAATAGATGACACACGCGTCGTATAGTCAATGAGAGAAACTGCCCGCCTCTCCCTTCCTGCGATTTCCACAACATATACATAGTATACCATCAGATATACCTGATCTGTCAGCAAAGCTGAGCCAGATCATTGTGGCGCTGGTAGTTTTTTAACAGTGTGGAGGATGTCTGTGAATGTTCTCATTCATCCAGGTCATGGTTATCCAAAGGAGTTGAATCAAGTGCAACTGGACTTGATATATATCCCTGAAGACGTTTCGCCTCTCATCCAAGAGGCTTCCTCAGTTCGTGCCTTTCTGACTAGACGAAGCTAGTCTGACTGGCTGGTGATGAGACTCAGAATTTATCCTCTTTGGAGTCGTTGTCAGAGCTATATGGCTCTTTGTGTCCCGATGTTTACCAACGCCTGTCGCTAATAGAGGCATAGATATGAGTGGCTCTTTTGTGTACCGATGTTTATTGAAGCTATTGATTTGCATTTGTTTAGCAGCGACGGTTGTTGGGGGTGTTAGTTTCGACTTCATTATTCAGTGGTCATGAGTCGTTGGAGCCGTTAGTGACCGACTGTTGTTCTTGGAGGCTAGGCTTCTTGAGTCTCCTGGGTAGAGATGAAAGGACGGCATTGTAAGTGGGAGATAGGTGGTGTCGCAGACCTCCTCCTCTGTTGAGGGATGGTTTTTCCACTTTCGCATAGATGGCTTCCTTCACCCCTCTTTCAAACCATCTATCTTCTCTGTCCAAAATGTCTACGTTGCTGTCCTCGAAGGAGTGTGTCTTCTCCTTTAGGTGTAGATAGACTGCTGAGTCTTGTCCTGAGGAGTTTGGCCTTCTGTGTTGGGCCATCCGTTTGTGTAGTGGTTGTTTGGTTTCTCCTATGTATGGGTCAGTGCAATCCTCATTGCATTGTACAGCATACACCAGATTGCTTTTCCGGGTGTGTGATACACGGTCTTTGGGATGAACCCGTCTTTGTCGGAGTGTGTTGCTGGGTTTGAAGTATATCGGGATGCGTTGTTTGTTGAAAATTCTCCTGAGTTTCTCGGAGACCCCAGAAACATACGGGATGACTATGTTATTCCTTCTGTTCCTCTTCTCCTCATCGCTCACCTGGTTGATGTTTTTGGAACGTGTTGCAGTTTTCACAAAGGTCCAACTGGGGTCGCCGCAGGTTTTTAAAGCTCCCCTCAGGCCTAATGAGAAGAACACAAACACCTGAGGGGAGCTTTAAAAACCTGCGGCTACCCCAGTTGGACCTTTGTGAAAACTGCAACACCATCCAATGGGGTTGGGTAGCTATTGTCCCATTCTTGCATCTTTGCATCATGGCCTGGAGTGTTTTTGTTAATTTGTACTCCTCGACTACGGATGTTACTGGCAGCTGCAGCTTACAGGCCCAATAAAGCAGAAGCTTCCTCGGGACACCAAGCCATCTTCTCCGGTAAATAATAATAAATAAACTTTTATTTATATCGCACCTTTCTAAACGTTACAAGGTGCCTTACACAACAGGATAAAATAATGCACATATCAAGATGAAACAACAAAATACAATAATAGGCCATAATGCCAGATCTGCTCCACAGAACAAGGTAAAATATGGTCAGGATAAAATCACAAGAGCATAATTAAAACATAGAGAATTACAGCCGATAAAACAATGATTATGATAAAAACAAAATAAGTGGATGAAAGAAAAATATAAAGAATTTAAAATGTAAAATTATAAGATATAAACAATATAAAAGTATAAAAAATGAAAAATTGGGCAACAACGGAATTATTTTAAAAAAAGCCTTCCTGTAAAAATAAGTTTTAAGAAGTGATTTAAAAGAAGGCACTGAGTTTGCTAGCCTAATTTCCTCAGGTAGAGGGTTCCAGAGCTGTGGGGCTCTGACAGAAAACGCCCCGTCGACTTTAATAACGAGGCTGGCTGAGGGAACAGTTAAAAGGGACCTGCCTGAGGAGCGCAGGCAGCGGCCAGGCCCATGGGGTGTGAGTAAATAGAATAGAACAGAATAGAATACACTTTGTCATTTGTACGTACATACAATGAAATTTACTCTCTGCATTAAACCCATCCTAGCTGTGTAGCTAGGAGCAGTGGGCAGCCGCTGTGCAGCACCCGGGGACCAACTCCAGTTCTCCTTTCCATTGTCTTGGTCAGGGGCACAGATAGGCTCAGTGATAGAGGAGTGAGGCAATGTAGGGCTTTAAAAATAATTAGTACAAGTTTAAAATCAATCCTCTGTCTAACAGGTAGCCAGTGAAGCATTGTAAGAATGGGAGTGATGTGTTCATATGTCTCTTGGAATTTGCTAACAGTCTGGGTGGCTGAGTTTTGGATGAACTGGAGGAGAGAGATGCACCCCCCTCTTTTTCCCCTCCCCCAGTTGTACCTGGCCAATCACCCTGCTCTTCCAAGCCGTCCCGGTCGCTGCACCACCCCCTCTGTCGATCAGGGGAGGGCTGCAGACTACCACGTGCCTCCTCCGATACATGTGGAGTCGCCAGCCGCTTCTTTTCACCAGATAGTGAGGAGTTTCGCCAGGGGGATGTATCGCGTGGGAGGATCGCACTATTTCCTCCAGTTCCCCCTCCCCCCGAACAGGCGCCGCGACCGACCAGAGGAGGCGCTAGCGCAGCGACCAGGACACATACCCACATCTGGCTTCCCACCCGCAGACACAGCCAATTGTGTCTGTAGAGACGCCCGACACAGCCGGAGGTAATACGGCGATTCAAACAGGCAATCCTCGTGTTGATAGGCAACGGAATAGAACGCTACGCAACCCCGACGCCGGGAGATGGACTTTTGACTGAGCCCTGAATACAGGGAGTTACAATATTCCAGATGTGATGACTGCATGGATGACTTTTTAGGTTGGTATTCATCTTCCTCTCCAGCCCCGTAAACGAGCAGTGGCCACCGGGGACCTACACAGTATTAGGCAAGTGGTTTTAATGTTTTGGCTGATCGGTGTATATGATTAATGTGCTCCTGATGTCCTGACATGCATGAGTCTATCTGAAACAAATTCTTAGCAATTCGAGTAGCTATAGAAAAAAAATAAGGGATCAAATCAAATCATACAAAACTATTCTTAGTTTACTGACCAAAAAAAATATACTCTTAAGTACACAAACTACTGTGATTTTCCTGATAAGGCTCTCCCAAATCTTGACTGCAA
This sequence comes from Lampris incognitus, assembly GCF_029633865.1. Classification (NCBI taxonomy): domain Eukaryota; kingdom Metazoa; phylum Chordata; class Actinopteri; order Lampriformes; family Lampridae; genus Lampris; species Lampris incognitus. The sequence continues at coordinate 122,361,948 of NC_079211.1, forward strand.
GCATCCTTATTTAGTAGATGCTACTCAGTCAATGATTGACGTACACTGCCACGCCGAAAGTATGTGGACACCTCAACATCACGCCCATGTGTTTCTTGAACATCTCATTCCAAAACCACGGGCATTAATAAGGAGTTAGTCCCCATTTACTGCTATAACAGCCCCCACTCTTGTGGAAAGGCTTTCCAGTGGAACATGGCTGTGAGATTTGCTCCCATTCAGCCACAACAGCATTATGAAGTAAGGCTCTGATGTTGGGTGAGAAGGCCTGGCTCACAGTCGGCGTTCCAATCCAATCTAAAGGTGGTGGATGGGGTTGAGGTCAGGGCCCTGTGCAGACCAGTCAAGTTCTTCCACACCAAACTCACCAAACCATGTTATTTATGGACCTCATTTTCTGCACGGGAGTACGGTCGGTCTGAAACAGGAAAAGTAACTTCACCAAACAGTTGGCAGAAAGTTGGAAGCACACAATTCTCTAGCATGTCATTGCATGCTGTAGCATTAAGACTTCCCTTCACTGGAACGAAGGGGCCTAATCCAAACCATGAAAAACAGCCTGAGACCATTATTCCTCCTCTTCCTGCCTGATTTTATGCATCTACTAGTAATGGATGTGGCTGAAATAGCCAAATCCACTCATTAGAAGGGGTGTCCACATATTTTTGGCGATATAGTGTACATAATAATTCTCTGGCACTGATGGTATTCTCCATCAAACATGACGGCCCATAAAAGTAGTTTCCAGAATGCTTGGTTTTTATATTTTGTACAAAACATTTGCATTGTGCCCAACATTTTTATTCGGTACAGGCATGATACCTTAAGATGAAAGTGGCTTTTTTACATACTTACACACACTTTCTAAAAGCAGACATTACAGTGATGGGATTACTGCTGGCAAAATTGTTTCGGAGGACAAAGATGTCATGAAGAAAACTTCCTTTTACTTTCAAATCTGTGTTGCCATTGCTGTGCTGCCACTTGTAAACCTATTAATGAACTAGTGTCAAATAAACCAGATTTTTCAACTGGGTTTGAAAACTAAGCCTTGCATTATTTACAGAGCATCTTGTGTTGAGATCTCTTAAGGTCTTGGCCCTTTCGCGTCCTGTTTTCAGATACCTGTTCATTTTCTAGTTGGGACTATCAAAGATCACAGGGATAACATGCAACCTCTGTTTAGGGTAAGATTTTCCTTTTAAGTCTATTAACAAATAATGTCAGCTTTAAAATAAGAATATATATTTCCAAACCAAAGATGCAGGCCAGGCAGCAGCAGATTCAATTATTGTAGAAAAAAAAATAAGCTAAAGTCAAGTGGATACTACGAGCCAACAGGCTCATTTGATGGAATATTGGGAATTTGTAACTCAATTTACAAATGATTTGCTTCTTATTCCAGTTGTAATGTTGTCACTTCAGATATAATTGGTTTTCTTTGATGTCAAGAGACAGACAAATAGGGCGTCCAGGTAGCATAGCCATCTATTCCATTGCCTACCAACACAGGGAATCGCCAGTCGGATGTGGGTATGTGTCCTGGTCGCTGCACTGGGGCCTCCTCTGGTCGGTCAGGGCGCCTGTTCGGGGGGGGGGGGACTGGGGGGAATAGCATGATTCTCCCACACACCAAGTCGCCCTGGTGAAACTCCTCACTGTCAGCTGAAAAGAAGTGGCTGGCGGCTCCACATGTATCGGAGGAGGCATGCGGTAGTCTGCGACCCTCCCCGGATCGGCAGAGGGGGTGGAGCAGTGACTGGGATGGCTCGGAAGAGTGGGGTAATTGGCTTGATACAATTGGGGGAGAAAAAGGGGGCAAACCCCCCACCAAAAAAGACAGTCAAATAAAAAAATTATATCCCTGCAATTGTAACATGCATAAAGAGAAACTGGTGAAGACACAAACCAGTAAAATGTAACCTGCATTTACAAATCTTGTGTATTCATTGACAGCAACATTTCGCCACAATTCATCATTTATTATATTTATTAAACAATAATCCCTCAACCTGGCAGCTGAAGTAGAGATTGAAACAAAATGAAATGGGTAAAATTGAAAGTTTCAGATGAACAACAGATAAAATGGAAAATTCCATTTGAAAAATACCACTGAGTAGGACCAGGGCTACAAAAAAAGTTTGTAAGTGACCGGTTACAACCTACAGTTCTTAGTTTGAGAAATTCCTGAAATGCCCTGCCTCCTCGATGCTGTACATAAAAATATTCAAAGACATTCCGGTTGGTACAATTCCTTTTTTCTTTTTTTTTTCTTTTTTTTTTTATGTGCTTGATCGACTGATGACAAAATGGATTTCACCTCCAGGAATTTTTTTAAATCTTAAAAGGCAATCTACAGCAGTCCCTGGGTTTTAATCTAACAGTCTTTTTTCCTTTTTGGCCACATTCCGGGGTGAACTTTTTAGCAAGTCTCTGATCCTAAGATATGTTCCTGTGGGCACAGAAACTTCAGTAAATTCAGGTGTATCTTCAAAAGGAACAATGCCGGCTGCAAACCTACTCCGATGGGGAACTGCAGTTACAGCAACAACAGACTGGAGTGAATTGCTATCAGCATCCTCCTGAGTGGAAGTTTCTGCATCAGGAGTCTCTGGGCAGTCCTCCTGGACTTTGATTGGACCAGGGCTCTGAGAGATGTCTTCCTGGGATTTGATTGGACCAGGGCTCTGAGGGCTCTCTTCCTCTGCTTTATTTGGACCAGGGTTCTGAGGACCATCTTCCTCTGCTTTGTTTCGACCAGGGTTCTGAGGACCATCTTCCTCTGCTTTGTTTGGACCAGGGCTCTGAGAGCTGTCTTCCTCTGCTTTGATTGGACCAGGATTCAGAGGGTCGTCTTCCTCTGCTTTGTTTGGACCAGGGCTCTGAGGGCTGTCTTCCTCTGCCTTTATTGGACCAGGGCTCAGAGGGCTGTCTTCCTCTGCTTTGATTGGACCAAGGCTCCGAGGGCTGTCTTCCTCTGCTTCGATTGGACCAGGGCTCTGAGGGCTGTCTTCCTCTGCTTTGATTGGAACAGGGTTCAGAGGGCTGTCCTCCTGGACTTTGATTGGACCAGAGCTCTGAGGGCTGTCCTCCCAAGCTTTGGCTGGACCAGGGCTTTCGGGGCGATCTTTTTCATCCTCAGTTCTCCATTGCTTTTCACTAATTTGAGAGATAGTCTCAACGGACCCACTTGAGCACACCACTCCCTCGGCCTCGTGGTCTTCCGTTTCCATTTCTGTGTCAACATGGGCAGGTGTGGAAACACTCGACGAGCTGGGTACAGGTGTTCCCATGGCAGGAGTTTCACAGTCACTGTTGGTGGCCGTGTCAGCATTTTCCAGTGCTGCCCAGATCAGCCTCTGCTGCTCCTCTAGCTCCTCTAGTGTAAGGCCATCCTCCATCCCTTCACCCACTTCCTCAACCATGCCCCAGGTATGCCCTTGCAAGGCTGGAGAGCCATTAGTAGGTGTGGGAGGAGGTGTACCTTTCGGGAGAGGGGGTGGAGTCGGGGTAGCTGGTGGTGTCCCCTGGGGTAAGGGAGGAGGTGAACAAAAGGAGGGTGAGCCAGGGGCCAGCGGAGGCTGGAACTGGAAGCCACTTGATTCTTGAAAATGATTGTGAGTTCCTGGATCTGGGGAAGAGACACAAAGTTACTTAAAGTTTAAAAAGTGATGGTTACACCAATAGCTGAAAATAATGCAATACAGAAGGATCTGTATCGTTCCATATTTACAGCGAATGATAAAAACAATTAGTTTAATGTGCATACGTGTAACTACATAACTAAAGAGAGGGAGTCTAGAAAAAACAAAAAAATTGGATGTTTGCAGAAAAATTGAAATCTGGTTAATTAGGAAAGTCAAACAAAGGATTTTCCTCCAAGTGCAAACGAAGGATCTCAATGTTTCACAACCGGTCTAAAAATCAATCATATGCAAAAACACATTAAATCACAATAAAAACCTTTGACATAATGTCCATAATGCTGTTAATTAGAATTAGCTGTCAGTGCCCTATTAAAGGATAATTCCTGTTTTTTTTTTTTTTTTACAACCTAGGTCTTATTTTTATAGTTTTTACCATTGCACATATTGGTTATATTATTATTTCAGATATTAGTTTCATTGATTAGACTTTGGATAAAGGACCATCGCTAGATACAGCTTTATAACAATGTCTTATGGGGTAAGTGAACACAACCATCATACTTGTTTCAACAAGTCCAATTTAACCCAACTATCTAAACCACGTATTTGCAAGTCAAAACAAAAGTGAAAGTTAAATGTTATTACCCAAAATATCCAATATTATCAGTGGTTGATTGCGTTGTTGAGCTACTTTCTGGTTCAACTTGGAGGAATGACCTGGCAAGACTTACTGTAGGTACTGGTACTCAGCTAACTACCCAGCCAGCACAACTGATAAGTCATAGAAAATGAGAAATCATGAACAAAGTCTAACTGAAGCGCAAGTAGTTTTTTTTTCTTGCTATTGTTGAAAAGGACAGAATTAAGGCTTTTGTTCAGTTACACCATAAGACGCTGTTGTAAAGCTATGTCTAGCCATGTCCTTGTGTCCTAAATGAAGTTGGTGAGTAAAATATGACTGAAATGCATGACAGCAAAAACTATGAACATAAGGCTCAGGTTGTTAAGAAAACAAAACAAAACCCCGATTTTTCCTTTAAAGATAATGCGCTGCAGAGGAAAGGATTGTCCCCAGTGCTGCACAGTCTTTCACACCTATGAAAGACTACATCAGTACACGTAGTTAAAAAACTACCAATTGTTAGTGCAATCTTGTGCTACTTAATGTATGAACAGGTCTTTGTTTACAATGCCTCAGCAATAGGAACCAAACTTCATAAGAAGATACAATGCTGAGTGAATAAGTTTTACATAACAGGGAAAACAGGACCTAAAATTCAGTTAAAGATTATGGTGTAAAATATACGAGACATACAATGGCCTGTGTATATCACACTACATATGTTACAATACGTTTAAGAAAAAACATTTCTTTCAAGTGCTTGGTTAATGCACATATTAATCAGTTAGGGTCTATTAAGGTCCATAATTTTCTACATACATCATTACATCATATACACCTACACATATACATCATTAATCCACTATAGTAATTAATAATCTGTCAACGAGGGCATGTATTAAGAACTAAATTAGTGCACACAGGACAGGTGATGTCCCAATGTGATTCCTTTGAATTATGCATCAAGACCTTCGGGCACAGAACTTAGTTGCTGTTGAGGGAACATGCATTACACAATGGACGCTCATTTGTCATATAACTCAAGGACTGTCATATGACCTCGCATACTGTGATTATCATATACAACTCTCATTAACTGGTTCGTCTACACCAATTGTTCTCAACAGCCCGTCTGCGAGCCAGCATCAGTCCTTGTAGCATTAGCTGTTAGGCAGTCCAATTTCATTTCGCCCTCCACAAATGAATATGTATAATGTCTGTGTATTGTGTGCCAGACGAAAAAAAAAAAAGATTTTGACTGCCAGTGTCCATAATGCTGCACCTCCCATTTCTGCCAAGCTGACATGAGTAGCTCACTTGATATATATCTGTGTCTCTAAAATTTATGCCACGTTATTTTAACCCTTCTTTAAACAAGAACGACCAAGGCCATTATTTTGATGGTTTTGGATTTTCAAAGTTTAATAACTTTGTGGGGGGGGGGGGGATACAGACCTGCCGCTCCCTACTACAACAATTACTACTACTACTTTTAGCTGCTCCCATTAGGGGTCACCACTGCAGATCATCTGTTTCTATCTCTTCCTGTCCTCTGTATCTTCCTGTCACACCAACCACCTGCATATGTCCTCCCTCATCACATCCATAAACCTCCTCTTTAGCCTTCCTCTTTTCCTCTTCCCTGGCAGCTCCATATTCAGCATCCTTCTCCCAATATACCCTGCATCTCTCCTCGACACATGTCCAAACCATCTCAATCTGCCTCTTTTGCTTTGTCTCAAAACCATCCAACCTGAGCTGTCCCTCTAATACTCATTCCTAATCCTGTCCTTCGTCACTCCCAATGACCTGCCACTCCCTGAATGGTCCTAAAATTGCATATAATTGCATTAAAATTAGTTTTAGATCAACTGCACAAAAAAAGTTATGATAAGAGCCATCTAAAACGACCACCAGCGGTCTCGTAATTTGTGTGTGATCGTGCGTGTCATGTCACTATTTATGATGTGTGTTGGTCGCATTATTTCCTTTGCGAAGTTCATTGCTCTGTCCCTAGAAACACACTAACGTTTTCCAGTGCAGAGAAAATAGTCTAAAATTGATTTTTGATTATCGCCACCATGTCTGGTTAAAGACACCGTTTCAGACGCACCATGACTACCACTGAGGTGTTGCAGTATTTACAGGCGTTGGAAAGCGGCGATTTTAAATTGTTTGAAAATAATATTAAAGCTGTTAAAATGTTAATTTTGGTGTCAGTCGCTTCTTAACAGACATACTAACATATGTAATGCATTAATATCTCAATGGGGTATTTATCTTGACAGAATATAGAGTTTAAAAACCGGCTGTCAAAATGACGGCCCACGGTCGTTGTTTGGGACCATTTCAATATTCTTTTTTACATTTCACGTTTTATAGGCCTTGTTAAGTTTGTTAGATTAGCAATATGTGTTTTCCGATTTGTCTTTCAGGTAATATTTACATCCATCCATCCATTATCCGAACCGCTTATCCTGCTCTCAGGGTCGCGGGGATGCTGGAGCTTATTCCAGCAGTCATTTTAAATTTTGCTATTCAAGTTCGACCATGTCTCTCTGAAGTTTTAATTGTTTAAAAATAGTATTATAGTTGTTAAAATGTTAATTTTGGTGTCAGTCTTTCCTAACAGACACACTAACATATGCAATGCATTAATATCTCAATTGGGTATTTATCTTGACATAATATAGTTTAAAAACTGGCCGTCATTTTGACGGCCTATGGTCATTTTAGGTAGGAGTGAAATCTCGGTCGTTCTAGCATTAAAAAAGGGTCGAGAAAACCCTGTCATCATATTTGTCATACAGTCAGTAACCTTGTATACTGGAGTACGCAAACAATTTTTAGTATTGATTGTACTAGATATGGAGTGTGATCTGCATGGTCTATTGGGTCTTGCACAGCCCCCTCTCACTGTTAATGTGAGCTTTTGTTCTCTTCATAACATGTGCGCCTTTGTATGCTTATAATGCCAAGTTGCTTATTTTTGAGAATTAAGTGGTTCTTAAGAACAGCTACCTGAGTCAATATCCATATATGTGCTCCGATCAGGACTCGACCTTCTTTTCTTTCTTTGTTGAGGGGTTGAGTCAGATTCATGCCGTCTCTTGTTGCAAGTGGCACCTGGCTGTTAAAATATGACAATAATAAATAATAATAATAATAAAAAAGAACAAAATGAAAAAGAACAAACTGCATTTATACAGTAAATTTCATAGATTGGTGTAAAAATGTGCTACACAGGAAAAAAAACATTAAAAAGAAAGGCAAAAGAAAAACTGGAGCGATATAACAAAAACCTCTCAAATTAAATGCAATAAGAAAAATGTATATATCAAACCCAATTGAAGGCATTGCAAAAGGTGGATGATGAAATTTCTTTTGTTTTTTTTCTCCCCAATTGTATCCGGCCAATTACCTCACTTTTCTGAGCTGTACCAGTTGCTGCTCCACCCCCTCTGCCGATCCAGGGAGGGCTGCAGACTACCACATGCTTCCTCTAATACATGTGGAGTCGCCAGCCGCTTCTTTTCACCTGACAGTGAGGAGTTTCACCAGGCGCCCCAATCGACCGACCAGTGGAGGCGCTAGTCCAACGACCAGGACACATACCCACATCCGGCTTTCCACCAGTAGACACAGCCAATTGTGTCTGTAGGGATACCTGACCAAGCCGGAGGCAACACGGGGATTCGAACCAGCGATCTCCATGATGGTAGGCAACAGAATAGACCACCACGCTACCCAGACGGGATGATGAGATTTCTTTTGAAAAATTAGATTGTTTCAAACGCCCTCAGATCCACTGGGAGACTGTCTCAAAGTCTGGCAGCATACGAACAAAAAGCTTCACTATAGGTTTTTGTCTTACTAGATCTTGGTATGGTTAAAAGTGGGAATCAGGGGATCTGAGGGCTCTACTAAGAACATATTTATGTAGATTACTGATGCAGATTATATATGTAATTGGGGGCAAGTCTATGGATGGATTTAAAAAAAAAAAAGAAACAATTCTAAAATGTAACTTGGAACCAGTATAAGGACTTAAAATGACAATGTGTTCACAGTTCCTTGTTTTTGTTTTTATTATCTGAATTATTAGTTTGAATTGGAATTAATTAAGAACCCAAAATGTACCATCACTCTATTTTGCCAGTACATTTTGATTTCGTTGTTAATTTTAATGTTAAGTGATAATTTAGCCCAAATAATATCTGAGATATGAAAATAATATATACCTATTCAGTAGCTTAGGCGTATAGTGTCAAATAATACCGGTGTCCAATTTTCTGCCCCGAATGTAGAAAGTAAGATTGTTCATGTGCAAAGAATTTCAGTTTTGGGTTTCAAAAATGAGAATCAAAAATGGATGAGGGACAGAAGATTTTCAAAATTGGAAATATATGCTCATGCATTTCTTCCACCTTGGTGATTAAAAGATGTTTTCATTTCAAGTGACCAGTGTTCAATAGATCTATTCCTTGGTATAATAAATTGTTGGATAGGGCAAGTTATGTTCTTAATGAAGATAGTAGATGAGAGCCCTACAGTTTTGGGGGAAAAACTTGACACTCTGGCCATTTCTGATAATTACCTCAGGGAAACTGTTGGAGAGGTATGCAGCAAAGTTTTGTTTCATGTGGTTGTACTGCATTGGAATGGAGCCATATTGCATATATTCCTGGATGTCAGACAAAATGAAACAAAAACACAGAGGATTGAATTAGTTGACAGATCTAGATGAAGAGGCTGGAAAATGGCCAATATGTTTGCACTACAAAATGCAGACATGTAGTGATGCAGTTTTGCCTATTGGAAAGATGTCTTAAACACTTAAGATGTCAAAAGAAGTATACCGTTTTTGTGATGCTGACTACTGGAGTGTCACACACAATATGGTGTAATGTCAATTAAGATATAAGTTGTCAAGAACACTGCCTTGATTTCAAGTACTTGTATCAAAGGAAGAGGAGTCTCATTTGCTTAAAAAAGTAGACACTTAGCTCACTGGCTTCAAAATCTCAAATCAACAAAATAATGGCCCTCCTTTGGTCAAACTGGTTTTGCTGCATCACTACTACTTTCATTGAAGCTCTCAATGGAAGCAAATAATATGCCAGACAACCATCGCCCAATCTCTCAAAAGTAACAGAGTTGCCTGCAGGTTGAACAAGAAGAGAACAAGTACTCTAGACCAGTGCTCTCTTAATCATCCAATGAGATTTTTCCAAGTTGCTAAATAAGCCAGCAATGGTCTGGGGTGAGGTTTTTTCCCTAACTCAGTCTTTAGTAGGACTGTAGTCAAGCAAAGATAATCTTGGTTGACTAAAATCTTACCTACTCTTCAACCAATGGATTTGTCGTGGGGGGAAAAAAATCTGCACATTATCTCTGGATTAACTAAATCGGCCACAGTGCACTGACTGCACTCTACCTGGTAGCCATATTAGCCTACATGAATTATAAGTAAACATAAAAAGCTAGTATTTCCAACATATTAAATCATTTTTAACCTAATTATTTTATAATGAAATAATAACAATGACCAATGAGAATTTAGTCGGAGACTACAGCCCTACTCTTTAGAACATAATGTATCAGAGTAGAAGAAAGTTATAATTATTTATTTAAGAATTAATGCATCATGTGTGCAGTTAGGCTTTTGGGAACTAAAAACACAATTAAAAACATTTGAAATTTCAATAATTTATGTTCTCTCATTTTATTAGTTTTCTTTTTGAAAAGGCACAATAGATGCCTGACAGACTGCACAATCTATTGTTTTAATTTGGCCCAACTATTGACATCTAAATTTAAACATGCAGTGCGGGCGTTTCGTCTCTCCCCTCTAGCAGTGAGAGTAATTACTTCTCTTCTTTCAGCTCTCTCCAACGAGGGAAAGCTACATCATGTTATCTGTATTTGTCCTTGCCGTTGTCACTTTCTTTTTTTTACTTTAATCCTTAATCTGAATGCAGTTTCATCTTTCTCTGGAGCATCAGAAACTTTTCTTGGATGCCTCTTAGGGTTTCTGCCATAGCTTCCAAGCCCGGAAGCTTTCTGGCAGAAAGCCCTGAAGGGCAAGCCAATCAGAGGCATGCGAACACTTTTGTCACATGGAAGTTCAGCTCTAGCAAAGCAATCATCACTGGTTGACATTAAAACGCATCACTTGTGGTGCTCCAGCGTGGGAATGTCACCCCCCAGACACCTGATTTAAAACTCTGGTATACTGCAAAATACAAATAAATTTACCTGGCAGTGATAGGCTTAATCATCATTGTGTGAACTTGTTTGGCAAGGGCTTGACTGTCATGGACATTCATTTATATGCACAAGTCCCACATACTAACTTTAAAATAAAGCTTTGACAGCCTCAACAAAATACATTAATGAAAATAATTTTTCAAAATCAAACCCAATTTACCATCAACTTTGTAAAAAATAAAATACATGTGAAGTATAAATGTATACTCGTTTTAAGGAGAAACTGCAATAGCACCACCAATTTTAAATATGATCCAAAATAGAGGATCACTGAAAGGGAAGTATACTTATTGCTTGGGGGGGGTATATTTTACCATTTTCATTTTGAATATATTTTAGAACAGAAAATGAACAGCATATAAAAGCTAACATTTGAAAAATTACATAAAGTTGAATCAGTTCATTTGGACACAACATTTATTTGAGAGAAAAGTTTCATCACTCATCAAAGTGACCTCTTCAGTCTCAACTGACTACAGGTATCCCCAATAACTGCTGGGATAGGCTCCAGCATCCCATGACCTGAATTCAGATAAGCAGCTTGGATAATGGATGGATTATTGTTATTATATGCCATTGGTGCTGTGACAGGGTACCCGATGAAAACTATAAAATCCGCTGTGGTGACCCCTGAGAAACAGGGAATAAGCTTAAAGAAGAATAAGATTACTATTATATGCAAATATGGGTGTGACCATTAACTAGAGTTACAATGGCAATGTGTACTATTCAGAGGTTTTGGGAATGTTTGCAATCACAGCATTGTAAGAAGGCGACAGATGTACTCTTAGCCCCCCCCCCCCCCCGGTTCAGGGATGGTTGTTCCCTCTTCACATAGATGGCCTCTTTGACTCCCCATTCAAACCAACATTCCTCCCTATTAAGGATGTGCACATCCTCGTCCTTGAATGAGTGGCCACTGGCCTGTAGATGGGTGTAAACTGCAGAGTCCACATTAACTCTGTGGACAACCACATTAAGTTCACCAGGGAGGATGTGAAAAAAGACAGATTAGCCTTCTAAGACTGTGAAATTGCAATTGGTGAAGGGGGATATTTGATTGTTGTTTACCATAAACCAACACATACTGCTCAGTACTTGAGGTTTGATTCTCATCATCCACTGGAGCACAAACTAGGAGTCATCAGGATGCTGTGCAGCCGAGCTGACAACGTCCCCACTGACACAGTGGCCTGGGAATTGGAGAAATCCCACATTATACAGGCCCTGGTTAAGTGTGGTTATCCTAACTGGGCGTTTGTCAAAGCCAGGAATACGCCCAGTGCATCAGCCGATCGAAGAGAGGAAAAGGACAACAGCTGCCTAAGCGTAAACCAGTGGTGATTCCTTATGTGGCTGGGGTGTCAGAACAATTGAGACGCAGTTTCCAAACACCATGTCTCAGCTTCTTTTAGACCACAAAACACACTGCGCCAGAAATTGGTCCGCCCCAAGGATCGAGTTCCCCGGCACAAACAGCAATATAGTGTACACTGTTAAGTGCAGGGAGGATTGCCGTAACTTCTACATAGGGGAAACCAAACAGACACTGGCCAAGAGGATGGCACAACACAGAAGAGCTCACACATCAGGACACAACTCCACAGTCTACACTCATCCACAGGTCAGTGGCCACTCTTTCAATGATGAAGATGTGCACATCCCTGATAGGGAGGAATGCTGGTTTGAATGGGGAGTCAAAGAGGCCATCTATGTGAAGAGGGAACGACCATCCCTGAACCAAGGAGACAGGGGCAAAGAGTACATCTGTCGCCATCTTACATGCTGTGATTACAACTATTCCCCAATCCTCTGTGAATAGTATACATTGCCACTGTAACCCTTGTTATTGGTCAAAGCAATTTGCATATGAAACCGATCGTTGTTTTCCTTCGTTATGCCACTGTACTTATAAGGGTGGGGATACCTGCAGTCAGTTGAGACTGAAACGGTCACTTAGATGAGCGATGAAACGTTTCTCTCAATAAACGTGTCCAGATGAACTGATTCAACGTTCTGTGATTTCCTTACCTGGATTAATGAGCATGCATTAAGACATTTAAAAAATTATTTTGTCTGTTGCACACTTACATCCTTCATTTTGGACGGTGCAGGTACATTGAAGCCTGGGAAATCTACCAGCTTGGAAACATCGAAAGAGGGTTTTTCTTTACCAGTATCCAATCCACCACCATCATTTGAAACTAGGTAAGGAAAAAAGTAAACAACTTAAACACCAAACATTTTTTCAGATTTGTTTATGTACATCAGTGCTTGTGCCCCAGCTCTGATCAGGTGTACTTTTACTGAATAGAAACGTACCCTTTCCATCATAAAGCGTTAAGCCAGAGTTCTCCAACTCTGCTTCTTTGAGCCAGCCTGGTGGGTAACCGAGCTGCCTCATACGGTAGATCAGCGGAGGCAGGGTGTTGGCGCCAACTCCTAATGCTGTCAGCAGTTCCTCACTGTTCAAAGCAAAAATACAATGAGACATTTAGAGAAAGTTTTTTAATGAACCTACTTTTGTTAAACTAAATAAAATAATGCAAGGAATTAAAATAATTAAGAATGAAATGAATGATAAACCTGCCTCATGACACCAGGCTTGAATTTGGCAAACCGTTCCTCGACTTCATCAGCATGGTATCGGTTGCCCAGGATGGCCTGGTTGTTGTTCTGAGAAAACTCCTTCCGTCTCTTATTGATACTGGCCATGTCTTTTGGCTGGGAAATCAGTTGTGTGTAAATATCATTCACGTTCAGCAATTTTATTTAACTTGAATTCATATCACTCTCACCATTCTTTTTTTTTTACCTGGGGGCAATCTTTCAGTTGATGAGTGCTTGATCCACAGTTGAAACACACAGACTTGGGTCTGAAATGAAAACATTGTCATTATGAGAGAAAAAAAACTAGAGAAGTTGAACCAAAAAAATGCTTTGCAATGTAAGTTCAGGTTCATTCATATTCTGAGTCCCACCTTTTCTCTGTCATCTCCATTTCTTGATCCTCTGCGCCAATAACCTGGCTGAAGCCCTGCTGATAGCTTTGCAGCAATTCAGGAAGTTATATTTTGCACAGTAAAGTACCACATTCATTGTACTCCTAATACCAAGTATATTTTGTGAAGTATCCAATTCATACCATCTTCTGTTAATGTGGGACCGCCATGTCAATACATTTTAAAACAACAAACTTCCTGAAAGACATTCTTCTCCAAATTAATTTACACAGACCAAATTATTAAAGCAACTACTGTGACTGAACAGACCCTTCGGAGGAAGCATCAGTGTTAACATTGTTAAAGATACGTTGGAACTTCCCATCCCTCGGTCAGCTGGGGGTTATCATTCAGCAGAGGCTGTCCAAGTTTATCAACACAGAAAGAAGTGAAATACAAGACACTCCCAACCACCTGTGAGAGAAATAAATAATTTAACTGAATTATCTAGGGAAAAGGATACAAAATATCTTTGATATTGTAAGTGCAAAGTAAGATATGGGTATTGCATACAGTAATCAAAGGCACTCAGAGTGCATAAAAATCGCTCAACACCACGTTAATTATAAAGTTTGCTTGTACAAACTATGTAAAATCTACAGAAACTCACAGTGAAGGCATTTGTAACGTCCTTGATGCCACAGGAACACGTTGCCTTTTCAGCTTCCTCCATGGCAAAAGCAGAATTCTTAAAAGAATAGACAATGTGTTAGGCATGTGCGGACCTTTCATGTGTTCAGTAAAACGTAAAAAAATAATGGCTGAATACCTGAGGTTTCATTTGAATGGATAAGTTGTTCTTTAGGTTTCCCTGTCTCCTGTATTTCTGTATAACATCACAGATACAGTCTTCGATTTCTTGACGACACTGCCTGGTGGAAAACATTCCAGGAAGAAATGTTTGTTTAATCAAGATATGTACCAGAAACACATGTGTACATATACTTGGACGATTAAAACATATCTGAATGAAGAGAAAGGATCACCTACTTTGATATACTGTTGTTCGTGTAAAGGATCTGGAGAATAGGCCCGTCGACATCGACATCTTCGATTTTGATGTAACTGTAAAGTAGGTTGAAAATTACCATTCGTGTCCCCCCCCACCACCACAAAGTAGTGTTGGTTTATTGCTGGGTACGGCGCCGATTAATTTACCTCGGTCTTGTCAGGATGCTCAGTTTCGTTTTTAATCTTTGATGTGAAAGTCAATTAAAGAAAAACACCAGACAGCTCAAAATTATAAATGGCATGGGTAATTAACACATGTTGCGTATGTTTAACTTCATGAATAGCTAGCCGGTCAGACAGAGGCTAGCTGTGTAAGCTATTGTTGATGCTAACGTTACCATTAGCGCGCAGCTCACAAAACACAAAGGATATTCTCATTTATCAGTGTTTGCATTTTCTCCTGGTACTCCTCCCTCTCCTTGACACGACTGGGGTCTTCTGCGCCTTCTTCATCATCCATGAACCGAATGTGGGTCGGGACGGGCCTAGCGTCGTCTAGTTGTTCAAACAGCTCACTGTCACCAAACTCAACATCGGCCATTTTTGCTGTCGGTTCAAACAGAGTAGAGCTCAGCGCGTTATTCATTGGCCCTTGGAAAAACACGTATCCAAAGTCTGCAAGCCCCAGATAAACAATTTTATCACATCTGTGCGGGCGAATCCAAATTTATAGGAAAAAACGAACTATGCTGCTGTTTGTTTTCCCACTTTTCTCTGACTTCGAATTAAAAACGTCACAGAGCATCATGAATTTTTTCCCCTCTTCTTCGGCTTCTTTTCTTCCGCTTCTTCTCTTCTTCGTCGTCTTCTTCTTCTTCTTCTTCTTCTTTCTTCTTCTTTCGTCTTCTTTCGTCTTCTTCTTCTTCTAGATACACTACCGCCACCAGCTGGAACGGAGAGGAATGTATTTTTACTTAAAAAAAGGGCAACAATTAGAAGTCTAATGAAATGTCTGTGAATGTTCTCATTCATCCAGGTCATGGATATCCAAAGGAGTTGAATCAAGTGCAACTGGACTTGGTATATATCCGTGAAGACGTTTCGCCTCTCATCCAAGAGTTCGTGCCTTTCTGACTAGACCAAGCTAGTCTGACTGGCTGGTGATGAGACTCAGAATTTATCCTCTTTGGAGTCGTTGTCAGAGCTATAGATGTTGTGTTCCGATGTTTACCAACGCCCGTCGCTAACAGAGCCAAAAATTGTGATTGGCTCTTTTGTGTACCATGTTTGTCCGCGCCCGTCGTTATCGGAGCTATTGATTTGCATTTGTTTAGCAGCGACGGTCGTTGAAGGTGTTAGTTTCGACTTCATTATTCAGTGGTCATGAGAGTCGTTGGAGCCGTTAGTGACCGACTGTTGTTCTTGGAGGATAGGCTTCTTGAGTCTCCTGGGTAGAGATGAAAGGACGGCATTGTAGGTGGGAGATAGGTGGTGTCGCAGACCTCCTCCTCTGTTGATGGATGTTTTTTCCAGTTTCGCATAGATGGCTTCCTTCACCCCTCTTTCAAACCATCTATCTTCTCTGTCCAAAATGTGTACGTTGCTGTCCTCGAAGGAGTGTGTCTTCTCCTTTAGGTGTAGATAGACTGCTGAGTCTTGTCCTGAGGAGTTTGGCCTTCTGTGTTGGGCCATCCGTTTGTGTAGTGGTTGTTTGGTTTCTCCTATGTATGGGTCAGTGCAATCCTCATTTCATTGTACAGCATACACCAGATTGCTTTTTCGGGTGTGTGGTACACGGTCTTTGGGATGAACCAGTCTTTGTCGGAGTGTGTTGCTCTTCCTTCTGTTCCTTTTCTCCTCGTCGCTCACCTGGTTGGTCTTTTTGGAACGTGTTGCGGTTTTCGCAAAGGTCCAACTGGGTTAGCCGCAGGTTTTGAAAGCTCCCCTCAGGTGTTTGTGTTCTTCTCGTTGGGCCTGAGTGCTGCTGGGCACATTGTCAGCTCTGTGTTGCAGAGCTCTGATGATGCCCAGTTTGTGTTCAAGAGGGTGGTGTGAGTCGAAAAGTAGATATTGGTCTGTGTGTGTAGGTTTTCTGTAAACCCCAATGAGGAGGCTCCTGTCTTCCCCAATTTGGACGTCACAGTCCAAGAAGGGCAAACTGTTGTTCTTTACGTCTTCCCTTGTGAACTTAATGTTCTTGTCCACTGAGTTGATGTGCTGTAAGTTTTGAAACTTCCTTGTCTGCCTTTCTTTGGTTTTGTAGTGTTGAGATAGTTGGGCTTTCTTGGTGAAATCGGTGATCCTCTCCAAGACTGCACCAGGCAAGTGGGATGTTATTTGCTGAAGTAGTTGGTCAGATTTCTCCTTCAACCCTTCAATAGTGAAATGGACCTGTCTCACTCTTTCATTCAGGAGTTGATTCTTTGCCTTCTCTATGATTCTGTCTGCTCTATGTCCTTTCATTGTGGTACACAGGCGCAGGCTAGTGGGTATGAGCCTGTGTTGTCTGCATCTCAGATTGAATCGCAAGTGGTTTCTGTAGTCTGCAATCTTCCGAGCCATAAAAACCGCAACACGTTCCAAAAAGACCAACCAGGTGAGCAACGAGGAGAAAAGGAACAGAAGAAAGAGCACAGTCACCCCGTATGTTACTGGGGTCTCCGAGAAACTCAGAAGAATTTTCAACAAACACCGCATCCCGGTATACTTCAAACCCAGCAACACACTCCGACAAAGACTGGTTCATCTCAAAGACCGTGTACTACACACCCGAAAAAGCAATATGGTGTATGCTGTACAATGCAATGAGGATTGCACTGACCCATACATAGGAGAAACCAAACAACCACTACACAAACGGATGGCCCAACACAGAAGGCCAAACTCCTCAGGACAGGACTCAGCAGTCTATCTACACCTAAAGCAGAAGACACACTCCTTCGAGGACAGCAACGTACACATTTTGGACAGAGAAGATAGATGGTTTGAAAGAGGGGTGAAGGAAGCCATCTATGCGAAAGTGGAAAAACCATCCCTCAACAGAGGAGGAGGTCTGCGACACCACCTGTCTCCCACTTACAATGCCGTCCTTTCATCTCTACCCAGGAGACTCAAGAAGCCTATCCTCCAAGAACAACAGTCGGTCACTAACGGCTCCAACGACTCTCATGACCACTGAATAATGAAGTCGAAACTAACACCCCCAACAACCATCGCTGCCAAACAAATGCAAATCAATAGCTCTGATGGTGACGGGCGCGGCTGGACATCGGAGCACAGGAGAGCCACGCATATCTATGGCTCTGTTACCGACGGGCATTGGTAAACATCGGAACACAAAGAGCCATGGACATCTATAGCTATGACAACAGCTCCAAAGAGGATACATTTTGAGTCTCATCACCAGCCAGTCAGACTAGCTTGGTATAGTCAGAAAGGCACGAACTGAGGAAGCCTCTTGGATGAGAGGCGAAACGTCTTTACGGATATATACCAAGTCCAGTTGCACTTGATTCAACTCCTTTGGACTCTCTCGGTATCCATTGAAACTCCAAGACCACATGAGAGAATAAACAGAGACCTGCCCCCCGATGTTATCCCCGCCGTCTGGCAAGGGGACAAGGCCAAAAGAGACGAGGATGTGCCATGGGTGGCAGCATTACTGCTGGGTTCCATTGATGATGACTCACCTCCTACGAGCACATCCATGTACTCCCCAGAGGACATCAGAGCTGCGCAGAAAGATGATGTGTCTATCTGGGAACTGATAACCTTAAAACAAAGAGGATGGAATCCTAACGATAAAGACAAGAGACAGATGGGACTGGAAACACGAAGACTGATACATGAGTGGAACAAACTCAGACTTGACAATGGAATTCTGTACAGGCTGACAGAACAACATAAACAACTCGTTCTTCCCAAGACGCTCAAGTCCACTGTACTAAAATACCTGTACGATGACATGGGACACATCGGGGCTGACAAAGTCATCCACCTGGCAAGGCAGAGGTTTTATTGGCCATTCATGCAGCGAGAAATCGAAGATTATGTCATTCACCAGTGCCAATGTATCAAACAGAAGTGATCCACCATCCCAGAGAAAGCACCGATGGGCTCGATTACAACCAAGAGTCCCTATGAGCTCATTTCTGTTGATTACCTCCATCTTGAACCAAGCCGAGGAGGTTACGAGTACATCTTAGTCCTGGTAGATCATGTCACACGATTTGCACAGACCTACCTGACTAAGAACAAGTCAGGCAAAACTGCAGCGGAGAAGATTTTCTATGACTTTATTCCACGCTTCGGGTACCCTCAAAAGCTACATCACAATCAAGGCCGGGAGTTTGAGAACAGACTATTCCCACGACTTCAGCAGCTGGCGGGAATTGCCCATTCTCAAACCACCCCCTATCACCGACAGGGGAACCCCGTTGAATGCCTAAATAGGACGCTTCTTCAGATGCTCCGCACCCTGCAGGAGACAAAAAAAGCTGAGTGGAAAGATCACCTGTCAAACATGGTCCACCCTTACAATTGCACACATCACGAAGTGACAGGCTACTCACCCTTCTTCCTCCTGTTTGGAAGAACTCCGCGGTTGCCCATCAATTTGCTCTTTGATCACGAACCTGAGCAGCAGGCACAGAACCGACAGGAATATACACAGAAATGGACTTCTCGGATGCAGGAGGCATATAAGATTGCCTCGGAAAACAGCAAAAGGTGTTCAGCGAAAGGAAAAAACTAGTATGATCGAGGTGTCAAG
The DNA here is from genome assembly GCF_029633865.1 of Lampris incognitus. Taxonomy (NCBI): domain Eukaryota; kingdom Metazoa; phylum Chordata; class Actinopteri; order Lampriformes; family Lampridae; genus Lampris; species Lampris incognitus. The sequence continues at coordinate 122,381,211 of NC_079211.1, forward strand.
GGAATCCTGCTTCAACCCGGTGATCATGTACTCGTCAGAAGTATGTCTGAGAGAGGCGGTCCAGGCAAACTTCGTGCATATTGGGAGGAAAAGGTCCACCACGTGGTTGAAAGGCTGGGAGATGGTCCTGTGTATAGAGTTCAAGGAGAGACCGGGGACGGGATCCCCCATGTGCTTCACCGTAACCTCCTCCTGCCAGTAAATGATTTGCCAGTCGAGCTGGAACAGGACTGTCATGGACAAAAGAAACCACAAGGACGGAGACAACAACAAACAAACGACAGAGAGACAGCAGAGGAGGACTCCAATGAGTCTGCGGAGGAGGAAGAATTCTCCTACAACTTCCGACATTTACTTGTATATGAAAGGAAGACAGTCAGAGTTCCATCACCTCAGGTGGAGCACCACCATCACGAAGTGACAGGCTACTCACCATTCTTCCTCCTGTTTGGAAGAACTCCGCGGTTGCCCATCGAGTTGCTCTTTGATCACGAACCTGAGCAGCAGGCACAGAACCAACAGGAATATACACAGAAATGGGCTTCTCGGATGCAGGAGGCATATAAGATTGCCTCGGAAAACAGCAAAAGGTGCTCAGCGAAAGGAAAAAACTAGTATGATCGAGGTGTCAAGGGAATCCTGCTTCAACCCGGTGATCATGTACTCGTCAGTGTAACCAGGTTAAAATTAATGTTTTTATTTTATTTTGTTTGAGTATGAAATATCACCAAATCCTGTCTGTGTGCTGTTATTTGTGTTTACTACATTTTATTTTATGTCATTATTTACTTTTATGTGTTTTACAACGACCGTCATATACGTGTACTGTCGCTTTAAGAGAGAGGTCTTATGGGTACACGGAAGAGGGAACGCGGGAGAGGCCATTTTTGTTTTGTGGGAGGAGTCTCAAGCAGCAATCGAGCCGAGCCACACATATTTCGTACCGTAGGACAGTTTTGCTGGTTGAGGAGAACGTAACCTGGAGTATCCCTGTAAGAAGATACTGCAAGCTGTGGGATAAAATACTTGTTTATCCTTTCTTACATCGGAGTCCCGTGGACGGTTTCTCCTTCTAACGCACACGAGTGAAGTCCGGGCAGTGGTTGAACTTCGACCCCCACGTCCGTAAGAAACACCGCTCCCGCTGGAGGACTGGACGTTTGTCGAAGGGTTTGAAACCAAAATAAATGGCAAGGTGGGCCAAATAGAGTCCTGTGTGTCCCCCCTCCTTTCTTGATCATGATGATGATGATGATGATGATGAGAGACTGAGGGCCCCCACAACACCTGGGGCCCCACCCAACTAGAACACAACGCAGAGCTAATGATGAGAGTGACGGGCATGCAGCAGGCTGACCAGCATAGAACAGCATAGGACTGCCCCCGTTACATTGGTGCCGTGACCCTCCTGGATTCTGAGAGTGACATCAGTTGCTCGCCGCGGGAGGCTGCTGTCGTCATCAAGCCCCAGACGTCCTCAGGTATTTCTACAGACTGTACACTCATGTTACAGTGGACTGGAGTTGAGCTGTGTGGACACTGGACAGTCATAGCTGTGGTTACCATGGACTGGGCTTGTGAACAGGACATTTGTATATACTGAAGGAAGAAAAACACACGAAAAAAAAAAAGGAAAAAAAAGGTTAATGTTGATGTGATTGAAGGACTCGTGTGAATAATCTATTGATCTAAACTACTGGATATGTGCATATGTGATTAATCTATTGGTGAATTTGTTGATTGTGTGTGATTGTTTCAATCTCTTAGTGATTTCTAGATTCAATTATTTAAATGAATTGAGCTTTTCACTTTTTTTATTTTATTTTTTATTTTATCTGAGTGTTAGAGGTAGGAACATGGCAGAGGGTGGTTCGTACGTAGGTGGGGGTAACATTGCTGATCAGGATCTTTTGGATCGCCAGTGTGCTATGGAGAGGGGGTACCAGTTAGATGTGGGTGGGGGTTTACGGCTAGGTGTAGGTAGGAGTTTCGGGCAGCTCTTAGAGGGCGGGGAACCAGACACCAGAGCACCAGGACCTAGAGACCCGACCACATTTGGCACTCCTCAGTTCACCTCCACACGCTACGTAGAACGGGCCAGGCCAGGTATCAGCGAAGGGGCTGTGCTAGGTAACAGCGAGCAGCCAGTGGGTGAGTTAGCCATGTTCATTACTCGGTTAGCAGAGAAGATAGGAGAGTCAATCACTGCTAAGCTGCAGGAAACACAAGTGCTTAGAAACACACACACAGACAGTGCTAGGTCTGCTGAACAGCGTTTGGAGACAGCTCCTAGTGTTAGAGTAGTAATGCAGACAGACGCTAGGGAGCCGCCTATTTTCAGGGGCGATAGCTCTGATAAGTTTACAGTTCATGAGTGGGAGAGCCTTATGACTTTGTATTTGAGGAAGCGAGCCATTCCAGTTAGTGAGCAGTCACATGAGATTCTAGCTAAGCTTATGGGGAAAGCAGGGGACGTGGTGAGGATAAAGCTGCGCAACACATCTGTCGACCACATAGCGAACCCCCACATTATTTTTGATGTACTGAAGCAACACTTTAGTGACCTCACATACTCGAGCATGCCCCTGGCGGACTTTTACAGTACGCTGCCCAAGCCAGGTGAGGACGCTATGGAGTATTGGATTAGGCTTAATAAAACAGTGGAGGTGGCTGACGAATGCTTGAAGTGGCAGGGCCGTAGTATTGAAGAGCCAAGCCACGAGGTAAGCATGATGTTTATCAAACACTGTCCAGATCAGTCTCTTGCCAATGTTTTTAAGTTCAAGTCCGCAGGGAAATGGTCTGCTAGCGAGATCCAGGAGAGGCTTGATGAGCACATGCTGGAGAGGAAGTCCCGTGTTGCTGCAGGTGGACAACGTGAAGCAGGCGCGGTAGAGCGTAGGTTCCATTCACAGGTTCATGTCCCTGTAGTCGACATGGCTCCCGACTTGAACACGACCGTGCCGGTGGTGCCATCTCCCGTCCCGGCTCATGCGTCATCTCCTATACCATTTTGTGCAAGGTCTCCTACACCGTCTCCCGCACCTGTCTCTGGCGGTGATGACTATATGAGGAGTTTGGTGAGCTTGCTAGACCGTTTGGTCACAATGCAGACTCAGGTTCCAGTTAGCGCTGCAGTCCGGACACCGACGCTGACTCAACCGCCAGCTAACGCTGCAGGGCGGGTGCCAGACGCACCACAGAGGTTGTGCAGGGTTTGTAAGTCTCCGGATCACTCCACATTTTCCCACTGCAGCCGGGAGAACCGATGTATAAACTGTTTGTCTCCTGGTCATTGGAAGAGGGACTGTCCTCACCCTCAGCCGCCCAACCAGCTCCGTTCTCAGCCTGGTGGAAGAGCTGGTCGTCAGTCTCGTCCGTTAAACTACTAAACCCACACCTAGAGAGGGATGGTGTGGGTAATGTAGATGTATCCCTCACTGATGTCTCCGACCTGGCTCACTTGTATGAAGACAAGTGTGCCAAAGCACCTCAGGGTTCGCGTATGGTCATTCAGGCGACACAGAGGATTCAGGCTTTCAGTGACTTGTTCTATGCTCCTGTTCTTGTCAACCAGAGTGTGCAGCTTAATGGCATGTTGGATACTGGCTCTATGTCATGCAGTATCAGTGAAAATGCAGTAGAGAAGCTCCGCTCTGGGGGTGTTTTACCTGAGAAGCAGCAGCCTGAAGAGAACATTGTCTTGATTGGCTGCGGTGGTCTGGAGACTAGGCCTGATGGTTTTTATGACCTCAACATGCAGCTTTATGGTGTTTCCTTTGTCATACCCACTCTGGTCGTGCCCGGTCAGCATGTTGATCTGATAGTCGGCACAAACGTCATTAAACATGTGGCCCATGTACTCAAGAGTGGTACTGAGTACTGGGACATCGCGTCCAGACAGGAACATCCGTCTAGTCCTGACGTTGAACAGTTCTTGTCCATGTTCACGAATGTAGAGCGCTGGAGGGGTGGTGCAGTTCCTGAGAAGATAGGTACTGTTAAGCTCACCCAGGCCGTGACACTCTTATCGAGGCACGAGCACTTAGTCTGGGGCAGACTTCCTGCTAAGGTGCCTATGTCAGCTGGAAGCACTGTTGTTGTGGAGCCGACAGACTCCAAGGCCATGCCACGCAGTGTCCTCGTAGGTCGACTTGTCACACCGCTCTGGGGTGATAGGTGGGTACCCATGACTGTTGTCAATCCATCTGACAAAGCCATCACACTGAAAAGGAACTGCAAGTTGGCTGATGTGTTTCCATGCTTGGCGATTGAGGACTTTAATGTTTTCCAGGGACTGCAATCAGTTGCAGGGAGGCATGAGTCCAAAGCCACAGATAGTGCCTGTCCCCCTGTCCAGCCGGCTAGGAGTTTGTCAGAGCTCGGACTCAGTGACATTGACCTCAACTCCTGTCAGGTTAGTGAGGCATGCAAGTCCCAGCTCACTCAGCTGCTCACCGAGTACCATGACATCTTCTCCAGGGACTCTCTGGACTGTGGCGAGGTCACAGGATACACACATCGCATCCATCTGGTGGATGAGCGCCCCTTTCGCTTGCCCTACAGGAGGGTTCCCCCAGCCCACTATCAGAAGTTGAGACAGGTTCTCACTGATATGGAGGAGAAAGGGATTATCCGGAAGTCCTCGAGCGCATACGCTTCACCGCTGGTTATGGTATGGAAGAAGGATGGCGGGCTTCGGATCTGCACTGATTTCAGATGGCTGAATGCTCGGACCTTGAAAGACGCTCATCCCTTGCCACACCAGTCGGACTGTCTTGCCGCGCTGGGTGGTAACTGCCTCTTTAGTACGATGGACCTCACCTCTGGCTTCTTCAACATCCCAATGCATGAAGATGACAAAAAGTACACTGCTTTCACGACTCCCCTTGGGTTGCATGAATACAATCGCATGCCACAGGGCCTTTGTAATAGCCCTGCAGCCTTCATGAGAATGATGATTGGGATCTTTGGGGATCTGAACTTCACGAAGCTTTTGTGCTATCTTGATGATCTTCTTGTCTTCGCGCCGTCAGAGGTTGAGGCTCTGTCGAGGCTCCGCACTGTGTTTCAGAGGTTGAGGGAGAACAACTTGAAACTGGCTCCGAAAAAGTGTCATCTGCTGCAGAAGCGGGTGCGATTTTTGGGCCACGTGGTTGATGGCGGAGGTGTGTCTGTCGATCCCTCCAAAGTAGAGGTAATCTCCAACATGACAGTGCAGGATCTCATGGAAGGTGATGGATGCACGCCTTCTGTTCGTAGGATCAAATCTTTCCTTGGTATGGTATTTTACTACCAGCATTTCCTCCCGAACTGCTCCTCCGTGGCTAAGCCCCTGTTCGCCCTTACAGCTGGACAAAAGAGGAGGGGGAGGTCAGCTAAGGATAAGAAGCCCCATGGCAGCTTCCGTAAGCTTACCTCCGCAGACTGGACGGTGGAATGTGGGGAAGCATTTGATCTGTTGAAGACGATGTTACTGGAGTGTGTGGTGCTTGCCCATCCAGACTTTGAGGTGCCTTTCATTTTGTCGGTCGATGCGTCTTTGGACGGACTCGGCGCGGTGCTGTCTCAAGTGCCCCGAGGAGAGTCCAAGGCCAGACCTGTTGGTTTTGCAAGCAAGTCGCTCAGTGCCTCACAGCGGAAGTATCCAGCTCATAGACTGGAGTTCATGGCGCTGAAGTGGAGTGTTTGTGAAAAGTTCAGCCACTGGCTGAAGGGTCAAAGCTTCACCGTTTGGACAGATAATAATCCGCTGACTTATCTCCTAACGAAGCCGAAGCTTGACGCGTGTGAGATCCGCTGGGTGTCTAAGTTGGCGTCTTACACTTTCGATCTCAAACACCTGCCAGGGAAGAAAAACGTGGTGGCGGATGCCTTGAGTCGCGACCCTTTTTCCAAGCCCGTCAGTCAGAGGCTACTTAGGGAGCCCTACCCGGCCCTTGTTCAGGAAGCCGACGGGGTTGAGGGGGACTCTGTGCAGGATGTTTTCAGACTCAGTTGCCAGTCCCAAACAGTGAGTAGTGCGCGATCTGGGTTTGCTTGTGATGCAGCTGAGGTCAGGGCTTTTTGTCAAGCCAAATGTGACTGGCCTGATGCATCAGTATTCACAGCACTCAGTTTGGTCCAGCACGTTCAGCATCTGTCGGGTGGTCAGGATACACTGCCAATGTTATCCACCGAGGAGCTCAGGTTGAGTCAGGAGCAGGACCCCTGCGTCTCCAAGGTGTTGCCCTTTGTCGCTGTTCGGAAGCGGCCATCGAGACGTGAGAGGCATGGTGCTGACCAGAAGGTCCTCAGGCTGCTGAAACAGTGGGAGAAGTTGGAAGTCAATGATGGTGTCTTGTACAGGGTGACAAAGGACCCAGTGTCCAAGCAGAGGAGGTCTCAGTATGTTTTACCTCTGAGTCTGAAAGACAAGGCACTGTCTGGCATCCACGATCACGCTGGTCATCAGGGCCAGGACCGTACTCTCTCTCTTGCAAGGCAGCGTTTTTATTGGCCTGACATGGAGAGGGATATCAGAGCATATGTCAGATGCTGTCGGAGATGTGTGTTTGGGAAGACCCCAGAGCCAGCTGCTTGCGCGCCCCTGGAGAGCATTAAAACTTCCGCACCGATGCAGCGTGTGTGTATGGATATCTGGTCAGCTGAGGACAGTAAGCAGCGGTCAGTCGATGTCTTAGTGGTTACTGACCACTTCACTAAGCTTGCTCACGCGTTCCCCTGCACCAATCAGACAGCGAAGCAGGTCGCCAAGAAACTCTGGGATCATGTATTCTGTGTTTACGGGTTTCCAGAGAGAATACATTCTGACCAGGGCACAAACTTTGAGAGTAACCTGATTGCAGAGCTTCTCAAGTTGGCGGGTGTAGCGAAGTCCCACACGACGGCCTACCATCCTATGGGTAATGGCGGGACAGAGCGTTTTAATCGCACGATGGGGAATATGCTCCGTTCCCTTCCGCTTCAGCAGAAGCAACAGTGGCCTCAGCAGATCCATTCTCTCAAGCTCGCGTACAATGCCACTGTTCACGAGACCACGGGTTATGCACCTTTCTTCCTGATGTATGGGCGTGTCCCAAGACTGCCGGTGGATGTTATGTTCAGGCAGGTTTTGCATGATCCTCACGTTGTTGACTATGACTCTTATGCTCAGTCTCTGCTTTCCTGTCTAAGGAGTGCAATGGAGATCGCTCAGAAGCACTCCACGGCTGAGCAGCAGCATCAGGCGCGACAGTACAACAGACACGCCAAGGGCACTGTCCTGTCTGTCGGGGATCGTGTTTTGGTTGCGAACTAGAGTGAGCGAGGGAAGAGAAAGTTGGCTGACAAATGGGAGAACGGAGTGTACACGGTTGTCGGTGTCAACCCCAATATCCACGTCTACAAGATTCAGGATGCAGAGGGGCACACCAGAGTGGTGCACAGGAACCGTTTGTTGGAGGTCAACTTCTTGCCCCTTCCTGAGTTAGATCAGGGTGAGGAGTCCAGTACAACCAGTCAGTTGCTTGACTGCGCAGAGTCCGATGAGGAGGACAGTGCAGATGGCCTGACGGTCTCAGCGGATGCAGTGGGGCTAGCAGTCTCATCTCTTGGAGACTCGCCTAGATCTGAGTGGGCAGAAGCGGAAGAGTTCATTCCGTCTAGTCTGGTAGTCAGTCCTGTGGGGGCCACTGCTCAGTCTCCACCCAACACACACGCACCACACAACACACATGCACCACACATAGAGGCATCACACTCACTCGATGTAGGTGTTATATCTCACACTGATTCGCACACAGGGGCACCACCCTCACTCGATACAGATGTTGCAGCTCGCACTGTCTCACGCACACAAGTAGAGAGCGATGGTCGGGTTAGGACACGCACAGGGAGGGTGGTGAGGTCAGTGAACAGGTTAATTGAATCTATGGCTCAGATGCCATTTCTACGGAGTGTGAGGGTTTGAACTTTGATGGAGGTTGGAGTCATTCAAACTAGTTTAATGTGAGGTATTAGGTGTCTATCAGACAGGGTTGTTTTGGGCCAAGTGCATGGTGTGGCGTATCAGGCGTCACATTGATCTAAGGGAATTCTGAGACTTGATCAACCTCATTATTTTCTGGACCTCGTAACCGAGGTAGCTCCTAAGTTGACTGGAGGACTAGGTCCTTCTTTTCACTTGTGCCAGTAGTCAGTGATGGGCTTTTCCTTTCCTCTTTCTCTTTTTATCCTGCTGTCAGGATGTTGGTGAATTTCAGGAGGGGTGAATGTAACCAGGTTAAAATTAATGTTTTTATTTTATTTTGTTTGAGTATGAAATATCACCAAATCCTGTCTGTGTGCTGTTATTTGTGTTTACTACATTTTATTTTATGTCATTATTTACTTTTATGTGTTTTACAACGACCGTCATATACGTGTACTGTCGCTTTAAGAGAGAGGTCTTATGGGTACACGGAAGAGGGAACGCGGGAGAGGCCATTTTTGTTTTGTGGGAGGAGTCTCAAGCAGCAATCGAGCCGAGCCACACATATTTCGTACCGTAGGACAGTTTTGCTGGTTGAGGAGAACGTAACCTGGAGTATCCCTGTAAGAAGATACTGCAAGCTGTGGGATAAAATACTTGTTTATCCTTTCTTACATCGGAGTCCCGTGGACGGTTTCTCCTTCTAACGCACACGAGTGAAGTCCGGGCAGTGGTTGAACTTCGACCCCCACGTCCGTAAGAAACACCGCTCCCGCTGGAGGACTGGACGTTTGTCGAAGGGTTTGAAACCAAAATAAATGGCAAGGTGGGCCAAATAGAGTCCTGTGTGTCCCCCCTCCTTTCTTGATCATGATGATGATGATGATGATGATGAGAGACTGAGGGCCCCCACAACACCTGGGGCCCCACCCAACTAGAACACAACGCAGAGCTAATGATGAGAGTGACGGGCATGCAGCAGGCTGACCAGCATAGAACAGCATAGGACTGCCCCCGTTACATCAGCAATATGTCTGAGAGAGGCGGTCCAGGCAAACTTCGTGCATATTGGGAGGAAAAGGTCCACCGCGTGGTTGAAAGGCTGGGAGATGGTCCTGTGTATAGAGTTCAAGCAGAGACCAGGAACCGGATCCCCCGTCTGCTTCACCGTAACCTCCTCCTTCCAGTAAATGATTTGCCAGTCGAGCTGGAACAGGACTGTCATGGACAAAAAAAACCACAAGGACGGAGACAACAAACAAACGACAGAGAGACAGCAGAGGAGGACTCCAATGAGGCTGCGGAGGAGGAAGAATTCTCTTACAACTTCCGACATTTACCTGTATACGAAAAGAAGACAGTCAGAGCTCCATCACCTCAGGTGGAGCCCCTCTGTCAGCTTAGAGCTGCAGCACCAGAATATCAGCCAACATGTCAGGAGACTGAGTTCGGCGATGTGCAACAGGAAAATGAACCTGCTGTAAGTCCAGAGTCAGTACGAGTACCAACACCTGCTAATATGCCATCGGCTGTGGGAGCTCAGGAGCAACCCGAGGGGGATGATACTATGGACCATGGAACTCAAGAGGAACCTGGAATGGTGGTTGAACCTGTCTCAGAGTCAGGGGATGAGGAGGAGCTGCCCTTGAGAAGGTCTGCCTGGGAAGTAAGACCCAGAGGGATGTTTACATATGAACAGTTAGGGCAGCCCACCTACCACCCATGGAGACTAGGAGCAAATGTAATGTTGACCTGTATGCCTTACCCCAATCCTACCTACCCAATACATCCCGAGGCCTGTTACTACCCTACACAAGCAGTGTGGACATACTAGATGCAAAGCGGAAGACTTCAATGAACAAAGAACATGAGAGACTCTGACGCTGACAAACACTGACCGTGACGTTACAGCTAGACAGTTGACTTGTTTAGTTCTAGATGTCCGGAGACATCTCTGAAAGCAGGGGAGAGTGTAAGGGATTGAGAAATTGCCTTCAGTAAAAGTTTAGAATACCCCCCCCCTATTTTTTTAGATTGAATACAATGTGGGTTTACACCACCAAGTCAGTAGGCGGCGCTGCAGCGCTTCTGGGGATCAGTACGAAAGAGAGCAAAGCTTCCTTAAGCCAGACCGGAAATAAATTGGCGCGAGCTTGAGTGACAACGTATTTTTATCGTACCTCTCTTTTTGATTCACAGAGCCACAGCGCTATTTAGCCTGTGTATCATTTGCTGCCGCTCCGGATATCTCCTAGGTCTGGAGCTGGTAACACAGACGTGCATGGTATTTCAGAGACAGATGATGGTGATGTGCCTCGTGACCTCACGGTAGAGCCAGAGGGCCGAGCAGGTGGCTGAACCGCAACATGAAAGATGGAAAACATGATTTGGCAGTTAATGTAATTATTATTCTTGGAAAGTTCATTTTACATAAGAACGGATTCCTGAAAACGCAGCCAAACTTCTGCATATTTCATAGGGAACTGTGTCATTATTTCACATCACTGAGATTAATGGAGAAGAAGAATGCTATGGAACTCTTGATAGAAGAACTTGAAACTTGGACTCCCTGTTATGTCTGCACACATCGACAGTGCTGCATTTGATTTGGTGCTGTTCTATTGTGCTGGGATCGGTTGGTGATGCCTGCGGGCTCTGGGTTGTTTGATCGGGTCTGCCTGTGATGCTGCGTTAATCTAAATAAAGAATGCAACGTAGAGGTTGTGTCGAGCGACAGCGCTGTGTCCTGACGTGATTTCTAAATACAATATTGGCGACTAGGATGGCTGATATCTCTCTCCCACCAACCGCCCCATCCGTGGCATTACCTGGCGAGCCTCCGGTACTACATAGTTTTGAAAATTACATCATCGCCTCAGGGCTCGACGACGTGAGCCAGGCTAGGAAGACGGCTCTGTTGCTACACTGCTTGGGAGCAGAGGGCCATCGTGTGCTCGGGACTCTGGGGAACGTCACAAACTTTGACGAAGCTGTGGGACTTATGAGCACCCATTTCGCTGCTCCACAGAGTGCCCTCCTTCGGCGATTTATATTCCGTCAGCGACACCAACTGCCTGGTGAGTCTGTGCAGCAGTATGTAGCTAATTTGCGAGGGCTAGCTAGCTCATGCAAGTTTGGCGCGCTTCAGGACGAGATGGTTCGCGACCAGCTTATCGAACACACCAACAACGCAAAGGTGCGTGAGACTCTCCTGCTGGAAAAAGACGATCTGCTGCTGTCCAGAGCAATTATCGTCGCACTACAAATTGAGAGAGCAGCTGAGTGTGCTGCTATGCTAAATACACTGCAAGTGGCCACCTCCAGTCAAGCTGCCAACGACTTCTCCCTCTATAATCCAGAGGGTTAGCGCACATATTAGGGCGTACCGTTACGGAGCGGATAAAAGCACCAAATTTTGCATGAGGCTTCTCTAGGACCAACTAAAGGATTTTAGGGTAGGAGCCCCACAAAAATTTTGAAAATACCCATTCAGAACACAAAGGTTGTTCTTGTATTCAAAAAAATATATTTTCTGAGTCATAAAGAGGACATTGATGATAAATTGTTATTTATTGCACACAAAAGAAGTTGAAACTGATTTTTAATTGTCCCCTGATTATTACCCCCCCTAATGATGTGTAAAATGGAGTACAAAGACACCTGGTGCCTGTACATCTTCCATATAGCCCTGCACACAATAGGCGGAAATTAAAAAAAAGTGAGAAAAATGCCCTGTTCATCATGGAGAGTGTTATCTCTTTAATTTTTGTTTTAGATTTTAGCATCAAGTTGTTCAAATATACAAATACTGTGTCACTATACATTCATACAACCAAATGGCGCTACACAAAATAAGCTCAACTGTCAAAATGAGTTTCCCTCCATAACTCATCACATATCAGCATTGTCTCAATGTAACACAGTCTCACACAGAGCTGCAACCAAACAAGTGAAATTCAGGTAAAAATCATAATAATCAATGAAAATGTGCTGTAAGTTGCTAAATGAGCATATGGAAGTAAAGATGATTAGCTAAGCTATCTCCATTAAACAGCTAATGCTAGCACAGAAGTCTGTTTTTCAGCCAGCAACTAGCTAGGGCTTGTCAAAAATGTTAGCTGGTGCAATCTGGAATAGTTGTTATGTATCCACCTTAAAGGTTATTTACTTAAATCTAGTTTTGATATATTTATTTGAAGTACATGGCTTTTGCCAGAATGGATTTTAATTTGTTCCATTGTTTCTGTGACAGTGAAACCTCAACATGATTCTGAACTCTGCCAGAAAGCTATAACTCAGCATGCTTATAACGCAGCCTAGAGCCTCACACAGGGCTGAAACAAAACAAGTTCTAATTCAGGTAAATACAATAGCAATTCATTAACAATAAGCTGTATGTTGCAAAATAGCAAACACTAATTTAATTGCATTACCTTGATCAATTTGTTCCATTATTTGTGTGACAGTTTGTGAGTTCACAACATGAAACTGGACTCTACCAGAGAGCCATATCTCAGCATGATTATAATGCAGAGCTGCAATCAAAAGTGAACAAAACTCAGGTAAATCATATAATACTACATAAACAATGTATATTATTAAACAGACCATAGTAAAAGCTCAGTTTGTTGCACTATCAAGATTAATTGGTTCCAATATTTTGGCAGTGACAGTTTGTGAGGTCTCAACATGGAACTGAACTGGGATCGCTGTATCATTTGCCAGAAGGACACTGCTGAACCATTAAGATGTCCCTTGAGACGTGCTGAGAGAAGTGATGAAAATAACTTAGATGCTTACAGTTCCTTTTTGTCTAATGTAGAGCAATTCCGTGCCATTGATGCTCTTCCAGTGAAACTCTTGTTTGGGGATGATCAAACTGCAAGTGATTTTGCATCCCATTCTGCTTCTTGGCACAAATCTTGCCATCTGAAATTCAACAATTTTAAGCTGGCAAAGAAAAAACGGAAGGGACAACGGAATCCTGAGAAAAAGCTAGAGAAGAGACAAAGACTAGATAGTCAAAAGTGCTTCTTCTGTGAGAGTGGCACAGATCAAGGTGCTCTCCATGCAGTATCAACATTCAATGCTGATGAAACAATCCGAACTATGATTACTGAACTAAATGACACTAAGCGTATGCCCAAGATAGTTGGAGGAGATTTGATGGCAATGGAGGCAAAATACCATTTACCATGCCTAGTCAAATTGAGGAATCAACATCGAAGTATGACTCGAAAGTCAGGCCAATCTCCCGAAAATAGTGATGAATCTCAAGCTTTCGTAGAACTGATCAACTACATTGAGAAATCTGTGGACTCTGGAGTTCTTCTCTTCAAGCTGTCTGAGCTCCACTCACTGTATGTAAATTGCCTCGAGAAGCTGGGGATCAAGAAACAAGTCAACAAAACCAGGCTCAAGGATCATTTACTTGAACACTTGCCAGAGACACAAGCACAGTATGATAGGAAGAATACGCTTCTCATTTTCAATGGAGGAATGAGAAATATGTTAAAGGAAGCCCTGAACAAACGTAATTTTGATGACGATGCTTTCATTCTAACAAAAGCAGCAAAGATAATCAGAAATGACATATTCAACCACTCTGGCTTCCACTTCACTGGCTCCTTCCCCGAAAAATGTCAAGAAAATGCACTACCCTCAAGTGTGAAGTATCTGGTCTCTATGGTGCTGAATGGTTCCAACATCAAAGATCATGAGAAATGTGACTCTCAAGCTTGCCTCACGATTGGACAATGCATCGTGTACCATACCAAAAAACGGGCATCGTCCACGGGAGTAAAGACCAGACACACTTTGGAACGTGAACCACCACTCCCGATCTACATAGGCATCAATGTACATGCCCAGACGAGAAGCAAGAAACTTGTACAGCAGTTGTACAATTTGGTAATCTGTATTTCATATGACAGGATTATGCAAATTGAAGACTGGCTGGCAACTTCGACATGTGAAGGCTTTGAAGCAGAGGGTGTTGTGGCTCCTGCGTGTCTGAAGAAAGGACTGTTCACAGTTGATGCACTTGACAACCTTGACCACAACCCAAGTTCGACTACTTCTGTGACTTCATTTCATGGAACTGGAATCAGCCTGTTTCAGTTGCCAACAAAGAGTGAACCAGGTGTGTGTAGGCCACCAATTAAAATCCCACCTTCAGAAAATACAAAGCATACCCTTCCTGAGAGTTACACCTGTGTCCCAGCTGTAGCTTTGAAGAACACCTCTGTTTCTGTGCCAGAGTGTAAGGTACGTATAGTTACAGGCCTATTGGATAGTGCAAAAGCTGAAGAACACAGGTGGGTCAAACAAGCACTGCCACTTCTAGAGAAGACAGATCTAACTTGTGATGATGCAATCGCATGGGCTGCCTATCATGCTTCTCTGCAACCCTCAATGGAAGACCCCCCAGCAAGAACCGCACTACTCCCTCTTTTCTATGAGAAATCTGCCACACCAGCTATGATTAAGCATGGCATGGATTTTCAGAGACAGGCTGTTGAGTATCTCAATCCGTGACAGATCCCTGTCACAGCATTTGACCAGCCTCTGTTTGCTCTGGCAAAGTTAGTACAGTGGAAATGGCCAGACACACATGGTGAAAGAGTTCATGTAGTCATGCTAGGTGGACTTCACACAGAAATGGCCCTCTGGAATACACTGGGTGATCTCCTGGAAGGCTCTGGTTGGACAACAGCACTAACAGAAGCAGATGTGGCATCAAGTGGCATGGCAGCATCATTTCTCAAAGCAGCGCATCTAACTCGAACCAGGCATGCCCACCAGGTCACTGTCTTGACACTGCACAATCTACAGCAGGAGGCTTTCAGGCTTAGTGCAGGCCCCAAAGATGAAGAGTCTCTCCTGGCTTGGAGAAACGACATGCTGAAGAAGAGTCCTACTTTTATGGTCTGGGATCTGATACTGAAATATGAAACCCTCATCCTCATCTTCATCAGGGCACACAGAGAGAGGAATTTCCTACTGTATATAGAAGTGCTTGAAGCACTGGTCCCTCTATTCTTTGCCTTGGACCATGTGAACTATTCAAGATGGATGTCTTGCAGAGAGCTCATCAGATGCTCATGTAAAGGGGATTGTAGCTCTTGCAAATGCAGCACTGGAAATTTGGACTGCTCACCTCTTTGCAAATGCAACTGTAACAGATAGACACAATAAACAGTAACTCACTTCTTCTACCCCATGTTTTCACATTAAGATGCATGTTCATTTGTATTCATCATTGCATTAAATGTGTTGTTGATAATACTTAATGTTTGGGGACTTTATTTCTGTAAAAGTTGGCCAACTTTATCACATTTGGAAATGATTTGATGATTTTATGATGCATATTGTCTGAAAAATACTAGGCGGATTTTCAGATACTTCGTTGACATTGACAGTGTTGCAATTTGATATTTTAAATTGAGATTTTCCAGGGGCTCCTACCCTAAAATCCAATAACTGACCCTAAGGAACCATCCTACCAAAAATGGCGCTTTTATCCACTCCGTAACGATCATTTCACTAAGCCACCGGACTACTACTCACGGCTGCCCCTTGGGACGCAACCCAGCCAGAGCGAGGCGGGCGCTGACTCCACTGAGGACGTCTTGCAACTGCAGTGACAGCGTTCTCGGCCCCGCCCTCAACAGTCCTGTGGTAACTGTGGATCTCGGTCTCATGTTTCAAGGGCTCAGAACTGCCCTGCCCGTGGCCAGACATGCCGAAGCTGCGGTAAGCAAAATCACTTTGCCAACGTCTGTCGATCTTCCCCGGCTGGGTCAGAGGGCCACACCCCCCAGTCTTCAACCGCCATCATTCACAAGGTGAGCTCTGGGCCAGTGTCATTCAAATCATGCACAGTCAACATTAATGATGTGTCCATCCTCCTGCTGTTGGACACTGGTGCAGGTGTGTCTCTCCTGAATGTTGATACCTACAGTCAATTTTTCGGTTCACTGCCACTGTCCGCACCCTCAGCTGTCCTCTGTGGGTATGGTGACTCCAAAATCGATCTGGTTGGCTCTCTCCAAGTGACTGTCCGCTATGGAACCAAGCTGGTGCCCAATGCAGTTTTTCATGTGGCACGCCGTGGAGCCAACCTGATGGGCCTGGACCTGTTCTCCCCTCTGGGGTTCTCCCTCTTAGACACAAGGGGGGCAGCAATCCTGACTGTTGTCACGCCTTGACAGCAGAAGTGGCCATCACTGTTTATGGGGCTGGGTTGCCTCTCTGCCTTCGCCCATCAACCTCTCCTCAACCCTGCTGTGAAATCTGTCATCCAACCACTGCGCCACATCCCGTTGGCTCTCCGTGATGGGGTCTCCGCCAAGCTGCAACAACTGCTGGAAGCTGGCATCATTGAACCGGTGGACGCGTCACCTTGGGTCTCAAACCTCGTGGTGGCTAAGGAGAAGTCGGGGGGCCTGCGTGTCTGCGTCGATCTACGTGCACTAAATAAGGCAGTGGTCCCTGATAAATATCCACTGCCCACCTCAGAAGAACTCACTGCTCAGTTCTATGGCTCTGAGGTGTTCTCCAAGCTCGACCTCAGACAGGGGTACTTACAAGTGCCCCTCCACCCCAGCAGCCGAAACCTCACAGCCTTTGTGACACATGCAGGAGTGTTTCGCTACACCAGGATGCCTTTCGGTCTCAGCTCCGCCCCTAGCTGCTTCCAGAAAATCATGGTCTCCGTGCTGGCTGGCATACTGGGCATGGCCATTTATCTGGACGATATAGTGGTACACGGGCCCACCAGTGAAATCCACGACAAGCGCCTCAACATGGTCTTCGCAGCCCTGTCCAAGCACAAGCTAACTCTCAATGCTGAGAAATGTGTCCTCTCTGTGCCAGCCATCGAGTTCGTGGGGTTCCGGCTGTCAGCGAGCGGTGTAACTCCACTACAATCCAACGTGGACGCCATTCAGGCCATCCCTGAGCCCAGCTCGGCCGCCCAGGTTGTCTCCTTCCTGGGTATGACAAGTCACTACCTGAGGTTTCTTCCCCAGTACTCTGCAACCACAGCCCCCCTGCGCCAGCTGCTGCATAAGGACGAGCCATGGGTGTGGTCAAAGGCATGCAGTGATGCTGTGCGTGATCTCAAGACTCAACTGACTTTACCACCAGTGTTGGCTCACTTCGACATCTCCAGCTCCACCTTTGTGACCTGTGACGCGTCAGCCACAGCGATAGGGGCTGTGCTGTCTCAAACCCAGAACAGTGTGGAGAAGCCCATCGCCTTCGCCTCCCGTGCCCTCAACCTGACCGTGCAGTGGTACTCCGTGGGTGAGCGTGAGGCGTTAGCCTGTATCTGGGCTTGTGAAATGTGGCACCTCTACCTCTATGGCCGCTCCTTCACCCTCAGGACAGATCACCAGGCCCTGACAGCGCTGCTGTCCACATCTGGGACAGGCCACAAACCCCTGAGGCTGCACCGCTGGTCTGACTGCCTCCGCCAGTACAACTTCAGCCTGCAGTTCACCCCAGGCAGAGACAATGTTGTCGCCGACCTGCTCTCTCGCTCTGTCTCCACCCCAGCTCCACAGACGGACACCGACTGTGTGGAAAAGGACATTGTCCAAATGCTACACACACCCCTTCAGGCCACTGTCTCTCTGCAGAAGCTGAGGGCAGCCTCCGAACAGGACCCTGTCCTCTCTCAGCTCCGCACCTACATCCAGAACGGCTGGCCTCACAAGGTCCCAGAGGAGCTGGCTGCATTCGCCCGAGTCAGACAGGAGCTCTCCTGCTGGAACGACACCTGCGTGGCACGTGAGTTTTGCACAGTGGTCCCAGCTGCTCTCCGTGCGCGTGTTTTGAATATGGCGCATGAAGGCCACCTGGGCATTGTGAAACTGAAACAGCGCTGCCGAGACCTGGTGTGGTGGCCGGGGATAGACAGAGATATTGAGGCTCTGGTGAAGGACTGTTCTGCTTGCCTTGTGAGTGGCAAGACTGGCCACCAGGCTCCCCCACCAGAGGTGGAAAAACCCGGTCCAGAAAGTAAAAACCCTAACTGTGTCTTTACTCCACCCATGTACTAAACCATCAGATTGCACCGACTAGTTTCCCAAATTAGCTGGTTTAATACATGGATGGAGTAAAGACATGGTTAGAGTTTTTACTTTCTGGACCGGGTTTTTCCACCTCTGTCCCCCACCCCTGCAACCTCTCGCCTGGCCCTCTCAGCCCTGGGAACACCTGCAGTTGGACATTTGTGGTGAGATCCATGGAGTTCCCCACCACCAACGCTTCATGGTGGTCGCCTACGATCTACACTCAAAATGGCCTGAACTCACCTCTTCCGGCACTGTGACCTCACAGATCATCATCGACTTCCTGGACTCTCTCTTCTCTCGCTGGGGCCTCCCAAAGACCATCACCACTGACAACGGCCCTCAGCTGGTCTCTGCTGAGTTCACTGCTTATCTCGACAGCAAGGGCATCCGTCATATACGCACTGCGTACTACCACCCCCAGGCCAATGGCGGCGTTGAACGTTTTCACCAGTCACTGAAGAACGGCCTCAGAGCATACATGGCCCAAGGGTGCTCTTTCACCCAGGCCATGCGTCACACTCTGCTGCACTATTGGGCCACACAGTGCTTGACCACAGGCGTCTCCCCAGCCTCTCTCATGCTAGGCCGGGAACTGTGCATGCCCCTTGACAGGCTCTGCCCCTTCACACCCCTGGCACCTCCCTCTGGGGTCAGAGCCTCAGTCACTCGTCAGCAGACGCGGAGGAAGCAACGGTTTGACCAGTCAAAACGAACCAGGGTGCCAGACATCAATGTGTCAGACTGGGTCAGGGTCCGCAGGCCCCACAGGGACAATAAAATGGCTTCATACTGGTCCTCTCCTCTCCAAGTCACCCGTCAGCTGGGCCCAGCCACCTACCTCCTCAGCGATGGCACTCGGTGGCACTCCAGTCGTCTACGGAAGGTGTCAGCTCTGCCACACACAGCTGGTGACACAACCTTAGCCATTTCCTCAGCATGGCGAGACGCCCCGGGGCTTCATGCAGCTCCTACACGGGCCCCAGACATTCCTGGGCCTCAGCTTCCCCTGCCTTCTCCCTCCCCACCTCGGCCTGCCCAGCCTCAGGCCGCCCCGTGACCTGTTCGCACACGTTTACGCCCTGGCCACCTGGAGGACTTTGTGTCAACCTTTCATGTTTGAAATCCTGCCGGGGGGGGGGGGGTGTTATGTCTGTACACATCGACAGTGCTGCATTTGATTTGGTGCTGTTCTATTGTGCTGGGATCGATTGGTGATGCCTGCGGACTCTGGGTTGTTTGATCGGGTCTGCCTGTGATGCTGCGTTAATCTAAATAAAGAATGCAACGTAGAGGTTGTGTCGAGCGACAGCGCTGTGTCCTGACGTGATTTCTAAATACAATACTCCCCTCCCTTTCATTCATGTATTTAATTTTATTTAATTTTCTTTACTTTTATTTCCTTCCTCTTTCTTTTATTGTATATGTTTGTTGTATGTAGAAAGTGTTATAATGAAATGCGAACGTGTCGATAAAAAAAAATTCGGGTTTCCGGTACGGATCAGGTAATGACAATGACACGCCATTCCGTCACAAAAGAGCGATCATGGCTGCCGCGGGAAAAAAAACAACTTCCGGGTAATGTTCGGCTGAAATAAACCGTCCCTGGTATGTTTTACAGTATTATGATGTATCTGAAGTGAAGGGGACTTCACTGTTTCTCCGGCTGAGTTATCTGTCCGTTTGTCTATCTTGCATTCTTTTTTCGTTTGAGCATTCAAGTCCCGTTTTATCTGCAGGATTGGAAGCATTTGTGCCTTGGAGGGAGGTTTTGTTTTTCACCAATGTCTGCTTGCACGACTGTCCAGTTACCTCATCGGGATGGAGGTTCACGGAAATTTCGCTTTCTTTACTTGACAAACTCGACTTCCTTCCGGCTGACAGAATGCCCTAATACAGTAAGTTATAACTATTCCAAACGCCCAAGTTGTTTTATTTTGTAACGAAGTGACTGCAGGGATTGTGTACACTAGAGACAGCGTTTGCCCATGATGTTACATTCCCCTCCACTAACAGAACTGTTGAAAGAAACTACAACGTGTATTTGAGTAATTAATTTCTAATTTGGGTATATTTAAGAACTTTCTGTGAATCTTACCCTCGCTGCCGAACTATTGTTTTGTTGTCTTATTTGGTGTTGGCTGTATTAAAAAAAAACCTGTTACATATCATTTGTCGTGATGGTTAAAATCTACGAGCAGACTCTGGATTTGACATGACCAGTATTGAAAACTGCAGCTTTTCAGTTTATTCTACTTTTCCTCTCTTAAATGGGGTGATGAAGGGGAAAAGCGACATAAATGATGATTTATTTAGAACATGTAAATAAGCAGGATATAACACACAGATAAACCATTGGTAATAATCTGAAGTGATAAACAAATCAACACATCAAACTCAGCGAACAAATCTCGGTATATGCATATTTGTTACATGTTCGAAAAGGAGTAGGAGGAAGTATACACTTATTTTTTCCTACCCCTTCTCACCTACTGTCAAGTTAATTCAGCTACTATACATTTCAAACTCAGTTCCCAGTGTACTGTATAGTTCAAATTCAGTGCAAAACATCTGACATCACATCTATTGCCCTTTTGTTTCTTTTCAGAGTCCATCTATTCCTCTGTTTTTAGGAGCAGATCTCTTCTCAAATACAGACATTCGCACAGAGAATCATCCCAGATACCACGCCAAGTTTGCCAAGAAAGGACTGGCCACAAAATTAAAATTTTCCACAGGTAATTTGATTTACGGCACGATGTAATCCAACAGACTAGTGGTTCTCAAGCCTTTGCTTAGAGACCCAGAGTTATGCTGGTTTTCTATTCTGCCAGGTAGTTCATAATAAGTCAGGTATTCTTAATCAACCAAACAGGTTTTCAGACCTGGCACGACAGGTGGACATTGTCCTTGTGGAATCTCAACCCAGCAGTGCTGTGGGTCCCCATGGACCAGAATGAAAACTGCTCTAATAGAGTCAAAGCGATAGCTTTTGACTCAATTGTTGTGTGTTGTGTGTGTGTGTGTGTGTGTGTGTGTGTGTGTGTGTGTGGGGGGGGGGGTGCTGTGGCCTATCATGCCGTCTTGTTAAGCTTGCTTCTGTTTTTTTTTTTTGTACTGTAATGTTGGTGTTTTGGGAAAAAAATATTAATGACAAAAAAGCTATGTCTTATATCCTATCACTCTTGTGTGGATCATAAACATTTTGTACATCTCTTTTAAGATAAAATATTGCTTATAAGTTCTCCCTATTTGAATGTTTGGCAGCTATAAAGAATTGGATGTCTTTGGACTTTTCAATTAAATGCAAATAAAACTGAAGGCTGAGATCAGCTTTCTGATGAAGTTCAATGGTGTGTCAGTCTACTTTGAGCAAATATCAAGCCTACCCTAAAAAAACCTACGTGTCGTTTTTCACCAACATATAAAGAAACTGTCTGTCTTGTTTTTGTTTTGTAATAAAAAAGCATTGATAAAGAGATTGGTATCTCTCAGAGACCGCAGAAAATGTAATTATGCATTTGTCTCTTTGCATTGCCCTTTATAGCTACATGCCTCAGCCATTCTTGTCTCAGCTTCAGATAATCCAAAATGCTGCTGCAAGGCTTTTGACAAATTCTCCACAGCAGGCTTATGTGACACCAATTTTGGTTGCTTTTCATCAGCTTCCACTGGAGTGTTAAGATTATATTCAGAACTCTTAGGCCCTGCATGGATTGGTACCAACCTATATTCCTGAATTAGAGTGTCCTTATACTCCAGCAAGGTCCCTTAGGTCTTCTGACCAGGACCTGTTGGTTATTCTGAAGAGGAGGTTGAAATCCAAAGAAGACTGTTTGTTTGTTTTCAGTTGTGTTTTTGCTGTGGTTGCTCCTGCTCTGTGGGATAGCCCACCCCCCCACTTCCAACATTAAATCTGCTGTCTGTTTTGAGGTTTACAAAAACTTTTAAAGTCCCTAACATTTTAGCATGTACTTTAATATGTATCATTTTTGCCTTTTTTTTGTGTGTTTCATGCCATACATTTGTCATTCCACTTTCTTGTTGCGTTTGTGTTGTGTCTGTGTATAGTGCCTTGTAACTTTTGCTTCAAAAAACGCTGTATTAATAAAGGCTTGCTTACTTACTAATATAGCTGCACACACTCATTTAGGTGTTGAAAATATTGTTTTATTGATGGTTTGTTTCAGAATTTAGGTTCCATGGGTTGAAAGTACCTACTGTCAGCAACAGCCTCTGGTTCTACAGTGTTCAAGGACTTTTTCGAGTAGCCTTTGAAATGTACAACAGACAAGAGCAACTTGCTGTGCTGGAGAACTTCCAGGTACACATCACTTTATGGACATGTCTGCATGCAGCTTTGGTGTTTGCTTTATTCAAAACATTTGCAAGAATTCTTAAATTTTCCTGCGTTCTTTCTTCCTAGGATGTATGGAAAAGCCAAATGAATGACAGCCCTCTGAAAATGAATTACAACCTCAACATGCAGCTTGATTCTTCAACGTCCAAGAGCATCACTGAGGCGAATGACAAAGACCTTAGGAATAAACTGGTTTCACACACATACTCTTGCCCAGATGTTCAGGAGTTTGTGATTCCATGTCAGACTGACCCAGGTTTCTCTGGCAATACCTCTGTAGATCATGATTACTGTTCTTTTTCTGAAGAGAGTATGCAAACAGAGGCCATTCAAATAGTTTCTTCCACCCTGAGACAAAAACTGCATGCCTTGGAGAAAAAACTCTCTTCTGTGAGCCAAAGTGGCATAAGCCAGTTGGAGACCACCTTGCTGCTTCTGGAGAACATTGACCAGTATATGAATGGGACACTCGAGGAAAGGGATGTCACAGGAATTGTATTAGCACTTCTGGAGGCCAAGAGTTGGGGCTCTGTGTATTCAAGTCATCTGCTGAACTCTGTAGGACGTTGGCTCGGCCAGCAGTTCCATGAAGCCAACAGCAGTATCAGTCAGCAGGTGGAGCGTTTTAAGGTTCAGCATATTGAGCACATAACTGACCTACCGCCTGCAGAGGAATTAGTCAGAGAGCTCTTCCCAGAAGCCATGCAAATGCTGCTGCTGCACTGGATGGGCCTAAGTGAGGAGTCCACCTTGGAGAAAAGACACAGCGAGTACCCGATCCTGCTTCTTATCCTTGAGTTTGCAAACCACAACCTTATCACCGGTGTGGCTCATGTGCTGTACTCAAGTCTGTTATGCAGATAGGACTGAGATTTCCTTATGGCTTATATACACACACACACACACACACACACACATATATATATATATTTGGCTTTCTTTTATCCATTTTCTCACCAATTGTATCCGGCTAATTACCCCACTCTTCCGAGCTGTCCCGGTCGCTGCTCAAGCCCCTCTGCTGATCCGGGGAGGGCTGCAGACTACCACATGCCTCCTCCGATACCTGTGGAGGCGCCAGCTGCTTCCTTTCACCTGACGAGGCGTTTCGCCAAGGGGACGTAGCGTGTGGGAGAACACTATTCCCCCCAGTCCACCCCCCCCCCCCCGAACAGGTGCCCCGACCGACCAGAGGTGCTAGTGCAGCGACCAGGACACATGCCCACATCCGCCTTCCCACCCACAGACACGGCCAATTGTGCCTGACCAAGCCAAAGGTAACATGGGGATTCGAACTGTCGAGCCCCGTGTTGGTAGGCAATGGAATAGACCACTATGCTACCCGGACGCAGGCTTCAACAGATTTGTAATCTCACCAGAATAGAGGTTTTCCCTCAATGTTTGTGAGGTTCTTTATTTAGTGTAATATGTGTTATGAGTTGCCTACATTCTCCCTTAAGAGATTTGGTCAAGTGCAGTGAGGAGAAAAACAATACCTTAATTCAACACAAAATTATTTATTTCAAGAACATCTTAATGTTGGATTGTTCCTTTCTCAAGTCAAGATTAAACCTTGGATACTTTAGACCTCAGTATTACAATCCACTGTCTCACTTTTCCCCTTCTGGAGAAATGGAACTCAACGATTTTAATTACGCTACATTGATGTCTGATCAAAATGTAAAGCCTTTCTGTAAATGAATGTAAACAAAATTTCACTTGACCTACATGATATTTCAACCACATCAATGTTTTAGTTTAAAAAAAAGCTCATATTTTCCAAACAAATGTCTAAGTTTAACCAGCATCAGTCATTGAACAGTTGCTTCATCATGTAAAGATGTACAGATTAATAAACACTGAAACAAACCCAGTGTCCAGCTATTTACATTAGAATGCTTCAAGATGTTAGATCTTCCTTTCTAAATAAATTATAGATCCAAAGCAACATCCATGCAAGCTTCAAAGCTAGTGGTGAGCTGACAGACCTATACGATTAGTTGGAAGAGGCCAAGACAACATAAGGCTTGGCACTACATAGTATCCATTCCACGAGAGAAAGAGGATGAAAAGCCAAGGCCCATTCCCCTCTGGGTGTGTGTCTGAGACCTGGCCATCTCATACTGAACATCAAGATTTCTAAACATCTCTTCTTGCTGTTGAAGAGTCTTTAAGCCTTCATCATTGAGTGGTTTTGAGGCTTCGCCATCTTCATCAGCCTATAAAAACAGGAAATCTTATGAACTTTGGAAAGTTCAAACATGTACTAATTTGCAAACCCATAAATGTTTCAAGTAAACTGATTTGATCTTACATACTTTGATACCCATGAGTTTGCGAAATTTAACATTTTGGTCCTTGTTTCCAAAGTTAAGCTTCTCCCATAACTCAGCTGTCTGGGACTTGTCCTTGTAAAAAACAAAACAGAAAACATCATGCTATAATAGACTACGTACACAGAAAAGCAACATCCCTGCTCTCAATATTTTTATTACCTTTTTACTATGGGTTTGATGATTCACTGTCAACCAGTGCGCTGGCCTCATAATTCAAGATACAGCAACATTAATTCAGACAGATTGTATCAGGCAAAAGGTGGGAGGGAATTATGGGGGGAAAAATTTTGATGTGAGCTTCAGTGTATTGGTAAAGCCTGATATATGTAGCTCTAATTTTCTAAGAACTAATCATTTCCATTGCTGCTCTTTTCACATTGTGTTTCATGTTCTCTTCAAAATATTCTCCCTCGGTATGCTTGCTTCTTTCTCTTTGCCTGTCGGGGAGGGCTCACGCACAAAAATCACACGATCTCCTGGCCCTTGGTAAAAAACAAAATCAACTTTCCACCCTCCTTTTTATGAGGTCCTCTCTATTTTATGGACATTGACCTATGGTGAGGAAATGTACAACACATCAAACACTTACACATTCCAAGTATGGACTAACTGATTTTCATGTTTTACTACCAACTAATTGAGATTCCAAATAGGGTGTTAACACCATCCTTCAAGATTTCTTCTTACAACCAATCAAAAATCATAGCATGAGTACAAATAAAATGGAATTGTAAAAATAAAAAAATGGAAGGAGAGAGTTGAAAGTTGATTCATTGAGTCACAATGGATGGCACTGTACAGAGAACGGGCTGAAATCCAATCATATTAACATTCGAGCCGCTTAAATTTTATCTAGATGTACTGGATCGTTAATCCCAAATTGAGATACAAATTGAAGTCAAAGAAAGGGTGAGACGCACATCCCTACATTTTTCTCATAACCATAGTGGGAAGCTTCTTTGTAGACAGACTAGTATGCATAATTGAAAAAAGATGGAAATACATAGCCTATTGTGGTGAATGTAGAGGACTGAAAGGCACAGTTCTTACCCCTTCCTTCTTTCCCTGCCATAACTTCTTCCTCTTTTTCTCTTGCTCTGCAAACTTCATGGGGTTTACAGCTGAGGGATTGTAGTAGCTGGGCACAGCAATACCCGTCTCTGCCAGTGTTTTGGCTTGAAGGGCTGCCATCTGTGCTGCCATGGCGATTTGGGGGGTGACCTGTGTCCCAGATGCCAGCAGAGCCGCTACATTGAGTACGGGGTTGGTGGCGGCAGCTGCAGCAGCTGCAGCGACTGTGTCGCACAACAGAGGAGTGGCCACTAAATAGAAAACAGGGACAAGCACAGATGACTAGTCAGTTTTTGCGCCTCAGCAATTAAGTTGAGCCCAATTGGCGATAGCTCTTATTCACCTGCAGCTATCTCCTGATGCTGTTGCTGCTGTTTCTCCAACATCTCCTTCTCCTTCTGCTCTTGCAGTTTTTTGGCCCTTTCCAACCTGGAATGAGACAGTTAGGGGTTCAAATTAGTCAGTGATCTTTGAAAGCAGAATGTTCTCATGGAGGTATACCTAAAAGATGCTTGGGAATTGAACCTTCATCCTCAAGAGTTCCAAAGTTGTTTTACCTTCTGGCCAGGGCCTCTTGTGCATCCATGGCTGTGTTTCTGCCCCGGAAGGTAGGTGGGCTAACAGTTCTACTCCGACTCTTTCTGCGCACTTTCTCACTCCTTTTCTTTCTCTCCCTGGGTCCACACAGAAAATCAATTCAATGGCTGTTTGAAATGTATGCATGTCAGATAAATCCAATTCAAACAAGACATGGTAAAGAGTACTAAGCAATCCCACCTGCTCTTACTGTGGCTTCTGCTACGATGCCGATGTTTGGCCCGTGAACCTGAGCGGGACCTGGCTTTCTTCTTCCTATCTCTGCTGCGTGATTGTGATCGGCGTCTGTCTCTACTTCTGCTGTGATGGTGCCTTAAAAGCAAAGTCATACTTTAACTTTTGAATAACACGAATTTAAATTACCACATATTTCTGAGAAAAGAGAATTAAGGATGGATTCAATAAAACAGCAATAAAACATTTTCATGAAGGTATAGTCCACATTTAAACTCCAAAGCTTATAGAGGTCAAGCATTCACATTGTTCCTTTGTTACCTATGTGTGCACGTATGCACGTACACACACCCACACACACATACAAATAAATAGCTCCAACAAAAATAAAGGTGAGTGCTGTTGCCCCAATTAGCCTAAGCAGCTTTAACAAAATTGTGAAACCACAGTATGCCTAATATGAAATGTTTGTTTTTGGTTGTCAACCACATTTCCTCATGCAGGCTGGTGACTAGACCCACCTTTCCCGAGAGTGTGACCTAGAATGGCTCCGTCCTCTGGACGGCTTCTTCTCTTTGCGTCGGGATCGTTCATCTCCATTTTCTGCCGAGAGCCTCTCCTTCCCCCTCTCAGTCTGCTCATGCTGCTCATCTGTTTTTTTGTGAGATTTCAACAGCTTCTCAGAGTCCCTCTTTCGTGCCTGTTTTAAGAAGAAGTTGTCTCTTTCAGGAAAATAGTGCAACAAAAAGAGTTAGTACCATGGCTTACAAGGAAGATTCGTAATAAAACTGACAAGTTGAAAAACAAACCCTTGTCATTTAAAATTCACTTCCACAATATGAACAGAGAAAGACATTGGCACAACATAATACTAAGCGGACAATCCTATGTTGGGCCTGCTGTGTCACTCAAGTGCAGTAATCAGTACTAGAATAAAGAAATAGAGTCCGTAAATCAATCAATTAATTTTGGCATTGTTCTAAAAATTGTAATCAAATAAAAACAGCAGATTATATGTATAACTTCCGGAGACTAATTGTAAAAGGTAAATTATACAATCATATAACTACCATGTTGACTCTGCAGAAATCCTCAATTCAGATGAAACTTAAACCAGTTTAGGGGAAGGAGAAAAAAAAAGTCTACATGTCCAGGCAACCAGACAACTCCTTGACCTTAGTGAATAATTTTGGCCGTAGGTCTATTAAAGTGCTTTCTTAAAACAAGGAATATCCAGGCATATGCATTTATCAAATTACTTTTATATGCCTCAAGTTAAAACATTTGAGAATTGAATCATTAAGGTGAAAGGCCTCTTTAGAATCCCCCTACAGTGGCCACTTTAAAATGTGCAGGCAGATTTCAAGATTCAAGTAAAAAATTAAGATAAATTAACCAACTGTGATTTCATTTGACCTGAACTCCAAACCTCAAACAGTGAATGAAGATCAAGTTTCAAATAGGGATGGGCATGTAATGTAAATTTAACAAACAGTATGATTAATAGATTTAATTGGTGAAGTGTAAGCCTAATTTTAAAATGTTTATTTTATCGAGTACACACTGACAATCACTCGGTATGCCTCTGTATATTTGTTCAAGGAAGATAATATGCTACCTACAGCAATATGAACTGAAGAGAGGCAAAGGTCCAAAGTACATCACATTAATTACTGCAAATAATTAGCAATAGTGTTGCCATCAATGCTATGGGCACCAAAAAAAAAAAAGAAAAAAAAGCAACACTTACATGTATGAACACTAAATAAAAACAAAACAGGAGAATCATGCAAATAATATGAAACAAAATGCTACATCTATTCTACCTGCTCATACATTTTCAGTTGTTCATTATAATTCTGCGTAACATAACTGCAGCATGTTTTTTTGGAAGAGAACTTTTATGTAACTGCTCTATATTGCAATGACCTGGCACAATATTAAAAGAGGTTATTGGAGTAGTGTTGGTAATTGCTTTTAAATCGGGAAAATTAAGTAGCTTTGCAGCAAATGCAGCATGGTGGGTAAAAGGGTAGAATTTGGTACAAATCTGACAGGGGCCAGAATTTAACAACCTGGGCTATAAAAGACAAAAGAAAAATCCAAGACAACAATTTTTTTTTCTATTGTATTGTTGCTTTTATGCTATGGACCGGCTGTGTGTCTGAAATAAAGATTATTAATTAATAAAGAGCTACGTATTTGTCTTAATTGAATAAGAAAACATTATGCCCATCCCTAGATGTAAAAGATGCAAGAGTTAAGCCCATACTTCTTTTAACTTAATTCTGTAAGGCAAATAGGAGTTTGAATGGCAGATAGTTACCTGTCCCAGTGGTAGGCATATATTTTTGCTATGTCAGCAGGGTCTTCTGTTCAGAGTCTCTTCGTGCATTAGCACGCTGAGTATGATTTATTGTAGAAATGTTATCATGTGAGCTACACACAGGATTTAACAAAAATAAAAAAATATCTACTCTTCACCATATAATATGGCTAAAACTAGTGACACATCCATGGAAGAAACATTCCTCAAAGATGTAGGAATGATAAAAAGGGTCCCTTTCCATGTGACAGCCATGTCCACCTGGAGACCTATATTTCTTTAGCTTTAATACTGACTACACATTTAGTCACTATAAATACTTACCGTGATCAAATTAACAGAAAGAATTAAACTATAGGCGTTCAAGATGACATTAAATATGCTCTAGATAATAGAAACTCAATTGTTAATTACCTCTTTGCTCCTGCTGCGACTCCGTCTGTGCTTTCTGTCACCTGTTAACACGAGACAAAAGACATGAAGATAATTTTCAGCAGACTAACTTTGTGGTGAGGGTACTTAACAATTATCTAACATATCACACTGTACACAGCCAAATAAAAAACTTCTGAGACAGTTGTGCCCCCCCCCCTATTTTCTGTTGCAATGAAGAAATCTGCATTTTTCAGCAAATATTACAAGATGGGAAAACTTTTTTAATCTTGTGCATTTCTCTGTATGTTGGAACATAGAACCCCCTTCCAAATTGTAAAGTAGTTGTCAGAGTCAAGAAGTGACACTCTGTCCTTATCTTTTGTATTGATCTCATTTCTAAAATTTCCAGGTGTAAACTAACAAACTTCATTCTTGTTTCTTACACAAATTTCTTAATGTCTGACCACTGTGATTAAATAATTACGTTTCCGGTCCCTGGAGCGTGAGCGTGACCTCGATCGTGAATGGTGGTGTTTGGAGCTTCTGGGAGATTTTGACGACTCCATGCTGTGTTTTCTTCTATGATGACTAGGGGAGCCTGTTCTGCTGTATTCAACAGAGTCGTCGTCACTTGTCTGAAATAAATGGCAGTAAAACAAGACAAAGTATCAACTATTTGTATACATAGGTCAACATGCTCCCAAACTGGTGTCCTATTTGGATAGCTTCCCAAAGGCGTACTCTTTAAAAGGTGCATATTTATCACAGTCAGAGCTTCTTAAGACTATTTTCTCAAGACTGTTCCATAGATTGCAAGATACCTTAGAATTAAAATCAGCAACAAAGCACATACACAATGCTGTTTGTGATGGTGATAAGGCTAGCACAATGATAGTGATAGCACAGAGCTCAGTATAGTCAGTGATGTATTCAAGAGTAAAGCCACCTAAACTTACCCAGGTTTTCATTGGTGGAACACAGAGTTATTCTAACTTCTTAAGCTCATATAAAGCCATAGTCTATATCATAGTAATGAGTATTTCAATAATTATGTAATATACAGATAGCGTCTTTCACAGGACACGTAACCAATGTTTGTCTGAGAGTATAACTAATTTTGAATTACATTAATGCTTGTTTTTCATAATGACTACTGACTGACCTCCAGTTCAGAGTTGATCTACCTAACTATCTAGCACATCACTGACTATATGATGGTATTGCATGCCGCAGTAGAAGGGAAGTATGCTACACGTCACAAGCAAATGTTTGAGGCTGAAGAGATTTTTCACCTTTTGAAAAAACACATCAATTTTTTTTGGCAGTTCCCACAGCAAATATTAATTTTGGAAAATTAAAATATGATATAGCCCTGTGGCTACAAAGGGCCACAAGTGTGGAAGACTATAGTCAGTTTATATAATACACTATAGTGCGTTTGAAACAACTACAACTTTCAGTACAGTTCTCTGACTTGGCAATACATTTTACAAGATCATAATTCATCCATTATTGGGCCAGCTCTTCTCCCCATTGTTGAGCGAAACTGGTTTGAAAACATGAGGGACGAAACGTGCAAATAGCTTAAACGCCCAATTTTGGGGAAATCAAATCGTGCTTTCACATCGGTCCGATAATAAAGTCATCATTCAATAGATTTACCATCAAAATTACTCTGACACTACACCTTGTGCAAACTACAACCTACATCTAATTGTTGATCTATCAACACCACATAGCATGTAGGTAATTTACTGCAATAATACAATAATATTGTAGCGACCGGGGGAGGAGGTGGCTCCGACTGTCGGTGGCTCCTCGCTGGGCTCATGGGACTGTTAGTGTTAGTTGAAATTGTTATAATTTATGTGTTTAGATGTTGTGTTCATGTTTTGGTTATTGTGTTGTTTGTTTTGGATTTGACTCGGACTGGGTGAAGGGCTGTTACTGACTGAGCTTAGGACCGTGACTTAGACTGGGGGACATCGTTGTGTTGTTGTCTGTTCGGGCCGGTGTACAAATAAAAGAGCACTCTCGGGGTCGTGCGGTGAATGGGGAACGGGATTTGCGATTAAAAAGAGATCTGTGCCTCTCGACTCAATCTTCCACGCCGGCTTGCCACAATATGATGCATAGCAGGGTCCCAGCATACTGTGACCTAGCTATCACTAGATTCTTATTGAGACGGGCTCAGTCAACGTATAATTGCTTTTCAGACCAATTTAACACAGAAGGAAAACTCAACTGCTCACAATGAATGGTTGCGCTTAGGACACACGTTTGCTAGATAGCTAATGGCCTGCTACCTAGGGCGCTTGTCGAGCATGATCTGCTCAAATTCTCCCTCCCCATGGACCATAAACTCTACTCGCGAGTTCAATGTGGAATCCACCAACTGGCGAACAAAAGCCAGTATATCAAAGTTATTTGTTATATCAAATAACGACTGGACGAGAAATTAACCGTCAATCGAACGAATCCGCTATAAACTAGCTTTTATTAGCTTACATGCTCACCACTCAAATCCTGGGCGTCTTTGCTCACGAAGAACGTCAGCTCGGCGGCTAAGCTAACGCTAGCAACACGCTATAAAATGGGTTACTTGGGCGCCATCTTTGAAAAACAAGAAACATAAATAAAATGATGGACTTACGTTGCCGGCATTCATTTGATGTTTTGTACGCGAATATTTAGATTTTTATTTATACCGTTACTCACCGACATCACCTGGGTCCAGATTGTAATTCAAGAAACGGCTGTTAACTGCTGTGCGAACACGGGACGGTAACTAACTAGCCGTTGTGTAGTTCAGCTGCGTTGGTTGCCATGTTTTATTACTAATGTTCCTGCAATGGGAAAACCTATCTACAGTTTTCATTGAGCTGAAACCGAATCAGCTCCTCTGCATTACATTCTTACACAGTCGTGTCTTCTAAATTACATTTTCTCATAAACTGTTTTAGAGCTGTGCTTTTTATGATAAAAATGTAATTTAATTGCTTTACAATTCTAAATGACCCCCCCTCCAAGTTGCTACCCTAAAGCTTATTGATACATAGTTTTTCTTAAGTGGAAAATTTATTTAATTGATTTTTTCGGTACATTTTCTGCCACATTCATTTTCTGGCATATTCCTGAAGATTAACGGTTTCCCATAGACATACCACATATATTGTCCTTTTTTTGGATGGTTTGGGGGGTATTGGAAACCAGTGTTATGTTAGACACAAAGAACAGATCAGTGTTTCACAGCACTTTTTCCCTTTTTTGTGTATGCGTTGGAACAGAGAACTACACCTAGTTCCAACCCCCACCCATCCCAAATTCTCAAAGAAAACAGGCAAGAAAGAAGAAAGAAAAGAAAAGAAAAAAACAATGCACATAAACAACTGAATAAGTCAATAAGACACACATACACACACACACACACACACACACACACACAGATGATAAAATGCCGGGATGCTCACCCAAGGAATGGATTCGTTGATAATCAGTTGGGGTCAGTTGATAATCATAGAGGTAAGATAATTTACATATGAGATAATAGGCTGCCATCTTTTGTAGAATTTAGCAGTTGAGCCTCTTAAGGAATACTTCTCTAACAGGAGAAATGACATTCAATCCTTTAACCAGGAGGTAGTGGAAGGTGGATTTGGGCTTTTCCACTGTAACAGAATGCGTCTACGGGCAATGAGTGAGGCAAAGGCAACATCAGAATTTTTCTTGATAAGACTGGCTAAAGATCTATTATTATTACTATTATTATTAAACATATATTATGCTTAAGATCAAATTTACATGGAATCTAATTGTTTAAAATTTGTCATCCATCAAATAAGCCAACTCAATTCAATTTTTTTAGACCAAGAATTTGCATCTTCCAACAAAGCAGGCTCTTAATCGCTTCCCAGTTTTTGCATTCATACATAATCATTACTAAAAAGTGTCCTCTTTTTAAAAAGAGAACTAAAAGTGTTTGTAACCCTTTTTCCTTTACATTTTTTTTGAGCTGTGATCATGTTATGGTCTGAGCCTTGCAAGGCAGAATTGATTGTCATGATACATTTAAAAGATACAAGACGCGTAACAAGACCGCACTGAGAGAAAAAAATCTATGCTTTTCTGTGAAGTCTGCGGGAAATCGCACACCAGTCTTTAAACCACTGCACATCAAAGGCATCGACGAGAAGGTGGAAAACACTAGATCTGGCAACCCTCAAACTGTATCACACTTCCGCATTGTCCCGCCTAGCTCCGCCCTGCGGGACCCAACGCAACAGATCATCACGACCCGCCAAATTCTGAAAGGTAGAGACAGGTCAGTTGTTTGTCACTGGGAATTAATACATAACCACGATAAAAGAAGATTTAAAGAGGTATGTTTGTCTTTCTTTTTATACGATTTATATATATCTAGTTATATACGACTAATTGGTGAGTAATCGATGACCAGATATAAGATCATAACTTGTCGGTATTCAGTTAGCGATTTTTGGGTTGGCTTTTTAAGGTAGCACACCCAACTTCACGATTGATGTTAGCGCGCTATGCCAATGCTAACCACATAGCGCATCGAAGATGGCGAATATTTCATTCTTTTAACCATAAGCATGTTGATGTCATTCACATTTCTATCTAGCTGCACGGAGCGACGATGTGGAGTGACATCGAACTTTTAACAAACGAGGACACAAGCTTTGTTCCTTTTTGTGACGCGTCAAGGGAGGAAAATGGTTGTGGCTTGTATCAAGTGGATACGTTGGTCAAAATTTCTACTGCTGACAAGGTAAAACACTATTGACCACTGCGGGTTTTTTTTTTAATTTCCAACCGCCAGGTCGGAAACACACAAGATGCACAATGTCTTTTCTAAGTACAAGACAAAACAACACGTACGCTTGAATTTGATAATATAAGCACATTACTTATCTACTATGGCATTCATTGTAAAATATGTGATTTTATGGAAGATCTGTGTTCAAAGATCTTGAGTCTCTGTTGTTTTTCGCAGGTGCAGTCCGAACCCCATCTCCACTCTTCCTGTGGATCAAATTGGAGCATCGTTGCTGCTGACAGAACAGTTATCCTGTTTGACCAGAGCATTCAGACGGTCTTGCTGCACCTTAACTTCGGTAAACATATCTTCAATTTTGTCTGCTCTGTGTGATTCAGCATCTATTTGATGTGAATTCATATCTTCATATGGCTTGGTTGAAAAACTTAGTCAATATAATTTGTAAGTCAAAGAAGGCTGAGTCAGTTCATCTGGATACAACGTTGATTGACATATACCTTTATCCCAAGGAGTTGAATCAATTGCAACTGGACTTGGTATCTATCCGTGAAGACGTTTTGCCTCTCATCCAAGAGGCTTACTCAGTTCGTGCCTTTCTGACTAGACCAAGCTAGTCTGACATATACCTATCATCCCTCAACTAAGTGATATCTTCAGTCCAAACTGACTGCAGGTTATAAACAATACAGTACAATACAAGTGCATAACGACCGAAACCAACGACCAGTTTCATATGCAAATATGGGTGTGACCATTAACTAGAGCTTCAAAAGCCATGTGTACTGTTCAGAGGGCAGGGGAATGTTGCAATCACAGCATTGTAGGATGATGACAGATGTATAACGATGAATCCAACGACCAGTTTCATATGCAAATATGGATGTGACCACCAACCAGAGCTTCAAAGGCCATGTGCACTATTCACAGAGGACTTGGGGATGTTTGCAATCACAGCATTGTAAGAGGGCGACAGATGTACTCTTAGGCCCCCCCCCCTCCTCGGTTCAAGGATTGTTGTTCCCTCTTAACATAAATGGCCTCTTTGACTCCCCGTTCAAACCATCGTTCCTCCCTATCAAGGGTGTGCACATCCTCATCCCTGAAAGAGTGGCCTGTAGATGGATGTAGACTGCGGAGTCCTGGCCTAATGCATTAGCTCTCCTGTGTTGTGCCAACTTCTTCTGTCTAGCGTCTGTTTAGTTTCCCCTGTGTATAAATCACAGCAATCCTCCTGGCACTTAATCACGTGCACTACATTGCTCTGTTTGTGCCGGGGGACCCGATCCTTGGGGTGGACCAACTTCTGGCAATCACCACTGTGAATCACCACAGTGGTGATTCCGTATGTGGTGGGAGCGTCAGAAAAGCTGAGACGCGTATTTTCAAAATTCCGCGTCTCAGTTGCTTTCAAACCTCAAAACATGCTGCACCAGAAGTTGGTCCACCCCAAGAATCAGGTCCCCCGGCACAAGCAGAGCAATACAGTGTACCCGGTTAAGTGCCAGGAGGATTGCCATGACTTA
Source organism: Lampris incognitus (assembly GCF_029633865.1). NCBI lineage: Eukaryota > Metazoa > Chordata > Actinopteri > Lampriformes > Lampridae > Lampris > Lampris incognitus. The sequence continues at coordinate 122,416,801 of NC_079211.1, forward strand.
TACATTGGGGAAACTAAACAGATGCTGGCCAAAAGAATGGCACAACACAGTAGAGCTAACACATCAGACTAGGACTCCGCAGTCTGGCCACTCTTTCAGGGATGAGGATGTGCACATCCTGTATAGGTAGGAACGATGGTTTGAATGGGGAGTCAAAGAGGCCATTTATGTTAAGAGGGAACGACCATCCCTGAACCGAGGAGGAGGGGGGTGGCAAAGAGTACATCTCTCGCCATCTTACAATGCTGTGATTGCAAACATTCGTAAGTTCTCTGTGAATAGGGCACATGGCCTTTGGAGTGCTAGTTAATGGTCACACTCATATTTACATATGAAACTGGTTGTTGGTTTCGGTCATTATGCAACTGTATTGTACTGTATTGTTTATAAGGGGTGGGGATACCTTCAGTCAGTTTGGACTGAAGATGTCACTTAGTTGAGTGATGAAACTTACCAGTCAATTAACATATCCAGATGAACTGATGCAACCTTCTTTTGATATTCTTACCTGGATTATTGAGCATGCATCAAGATCAATTGCAATCAATGTACCCTGCAAACAATTGTCTTAATATCAATGCAAAGACATTCCAAGCCACTTAAAGGGTTTCACATGCCAGTGTACCCACTAGAGTAGGTCTTCACGTACAATATTGCCAAAGGCATAGTTTCACCAAAAAAACACGAGACTGTACATCCAACTAAATATCTGTCTATTTGTTATCTATCTATATGAAATTATGCAAGTAAAATATATCCATTTAGTGTCTTCCACTTTGACATGTCACAGCAAGTACAATTGGTACTAGAGAAGAATTTCATTTTTCAGAAACTAGCGTGGATGCCGTGGATATTTGTCTGGAGGGAGAGTTTTTGATGGTCTGTGAGAGAAATGGAAACCTCCATTTGATCCATGTTCCGCAAAAGAGGATTCTCCTCACCAGGGTATATAACTTATTCAATCTATGCATCTCACACCCTTCAGCCTTGGAGTTCATTATTATCATTATTTATTACATATTATTATTTTCATTAGTATTCGATTTTTTTACTGTTATTGTTTTTACATTTATTAGAATTATTGCATCCATTATTACAGTTGCTTCAGTCCTTACACTGTCTGTTTGATATCATGCTAAGCTTGAGTCATTGGCCCAAGATTTGGCCATGGTGACCTGGATAATTGAGGTTTTCTGATGGTATTTAAAACCTTGTATGCTGTTTTCAGTTCTGCAGAAGATTTTATTCACTTATAAAGTCTGTCTTTCAGGCTTTAGTCAGCTCTTCAGAGGGATATAAGAAAACGTATCATCATCTCATCATAGAGGAAGACAAGGCATCTTTTGGTAAGAGCTTTAGGAGCATATCAGAAGGGTGTGCTGTTAAAAGAACACCCTACGAATGAATGTAGGCTATTGCAGAGTGTTGCCCTGAGATGGCCTGGCGGCCTGTCCAGGGTGTCTCCCTGCCTGCCGCCCAATGACTGCTGGAATAGGCTCTAGCATTCTCGCGACCCTGAGAGCAGGATAAGCGGTTTGGCTAATGGAATGAAATGTGCTGTCCTCACAAAGTTGTGACAAAAGGTTGAATGTTTTTTGTTTTTGTTTTTTTTTCTATTGCTGACAGGGATGTATCATGTGTTCCTCCTCATTAAGGATGGATTTTACCATATCACAAACCTTGCTCTGGAGAAAATCAAAACAGGTAATAAGGGAAAGAGAGAATTTCAATTCATGTTAGAAGCTACGTTTTTACCCAAGGTAAACTTTTATCTTTCTTTTACCCAGCCATTGGCCAAATGAACATGGAAGCTTTGAAAGAGGTAATCAATTTTTTATTTTTTTTTACAAACCAGTTCTTTATTTTATAGAAATCATAAACCTGATCGCATATTGTCTGCTTTCAGCTCCAGTCTCTCATCAAGATAGACTTCTCCTCCACCAAGGATTTCCATGAGGAGGGATGCAGCACAGCAGTGATATTTAGTCTTAACAAAGAGCTTCACCTAATGATCGGGGTATGTGTGATGGAGACAAACTTTTCCCTTGCCACCTGTAGTTGGTGGTAAATTGCATGGTTTATAGTAATTGAAGACACTATGGTGGATTATTAACTGTATATATTATGTTGTATGAATCCTAGTTTAGGATATCCTGTTACTTGTCTCCCATCCCCACTGTCCTGTATCATTTCACTGAATCTACTACTACTACTTTCGGCTGCTCCCGTTAGGGGTCGCCACAGCGGATCATCCGTTTCCATTTCTTCCTGTCTTCTGTGTCTTCCTCTATCACACCAGCCACCTGCATGTCTTCCCTCACCACATCCATAAACCTCCCCTTTGGCCTTCCTCTTTTCCTCTTTCCTGGCAGCTCCATATTCAGTATCCTTCCCCCAATATACTCAGCATCTCGCCACACATTTCGCTGAATATCATTACAAAATGTGATAGTAAAACACAACAGTCTAATGTTCTGTAACCTAGACTAAAAATCAAAATCACGATCAAACCCCACTTTGAAATGTCACTGTCAGCTATTGTATCACAAGATTCATTGGCTATTTTGTGAGTGAAGGGTGTTTTTAAATCCAATGCACTAGAGGTGGTGCAAGACTGAAACCGAATAACACCCAAAGAAAAGTGGACACCTGGCTTCCTTTAGTTATTAAACAGTCAGCACATCTACAAGTACATAAAAAATTAAGGTCGTTGAAATTAAATTTAGCTATAAATGGTAATTTGTCATACACAAATCATTTTATCGTCATCATTTTTGTTTTGTTTTTTTACAGGGGAATAAAGAAAATGTGTTGACCCACTGGACGATGGACCCTAATGCTACTATGCACCTCACACATACTCTAGACTTAAGCTTGATCCCAGGTGAGTTCTTGCGCCATGTATCTAGGGCTGTCACAGTTATTACATAATTGCCTGGTCACAATTATTTGACCTGACCGTGATAATTTTGCATAATCGTTAGAATCCTTTCCATTCATTTGTATAGAAACAGCTGGATGAAACTAACAGAAATGTCATATTTCCATCACTATTTCCCTATCGTGAGGAGTTTCACCAGGGGGATGTAGCATGTGGGAGGATTACGCTATTCCCCCCCATTTCACCTCCCCCCTGAACAGGCGCTCGACTGACCAGAGGAGGCGCTAGTGCAGCGACCAGGACACATACCCACATCTGGCTTCCTACCCGCAGACATGGCCAGTTGTGTCTGTAGGGACGCCCAACCAAGCCGGAGGTAACACGGGAATTCAAACCGGCGATCCCCATGTTGGTAGGCAACTGAATAGATTGCTACGCCACCTGGACGCCCACCAACAAACAGTTTATCTTGAGACGCTTATTCTCTAATATTCGATGACTGCATTTTGATGAGCATCTGTTGACATTAACATCATGGACATAGCTGCAAAGCCAAACACCACAGCATCGCTGTGGGCACATTTTGGTTTTAAGCCAAATGAAAAAGAAGAGCCCAATAACTTGGAGGAGGCGATTTGTCGCATTTGCAGCTAAAAGGTGGCAGTCAAAAGCAATAATACCACAAATTTAAAAAACCAACTACGGATCCACCACCCCACCCAGTTCGCTGAACTTGGAAAGACAGCCACCGCCGCAGTTCCATCCCGGCAATTGGCTGTTCCTGAGGCTTTCGTACGAGTGTCTAAATATAAATGTGACAGTACCAGATGGCGCACATTAACAGACATTGTAACGCGGTATAAACCCAAAGAAATGCAGCCATTTAATATGGTTGAAAAACCCAGCATTTAAAGAAATGTTGCAAAAGTTTGACAAGCAGTACAAATTACCAGGAAAAACACATCTCCAAAACTGCAATCCCCAATTTATACAACCAAGGGAGGGGTGACATTCTCAAGGATTTAAAAGAAATTGACTTTTACTCAGCCACTACAGACATGTGGTCAAGCTCAAATATGACCCCATACCTGAGCTTAACAATACATTACCTCACCATTGACTGGACTCTACAGTCGAAGTGTTTTGAAACAAGATATACACCAGGAAACCACACAGCTGATACACCTGCAGAATGCTTTCAGTCTGCTTTGGCAGATTGGGCATTAGATGAGCAGAAAATGTCCTGCATGACCACAGATAATGGTTCTAGCATTGTCTGATCAATGCCAAGCCACACTTGGTAGTAAAAGAGTGCGGGTACTAGACTGGCCTGCCTGCAGTCCAGACCTGTCTCCCATTGAAAATGTGTGGCACATTACGAAGCGCAAAATACGACAACGGAGACCCCAGACTGTTGAGCAACTGAAGTCGTACATCAAGCAAGAATGGGAAAGAATTCCACCTACAAAGCTTCAACAATTAGTGTCCTTAGTTCCCAAACGCTTATTGAGTTTTGTTAAAAGGAAAGGTGATGTAACACAGTGGTAAACACGCCCCTGTCCCAGCTTTTTTGGAACGTGTTGCAGGCATCAAATTCAAAATGAGTGAATATTTGCAAAAAACAATAAAGTTTATCAGTTTGAACATTAAATATCTTGTCTTTGTAGTGTATTCAATTGAATATAGGTCGAAAAGGATTTGCAAATCATTGTATTCTGTTTTTATTCACGTTTTACACAACGTCCCAACTTCATTGGAATTGGGGTTTGTATGTCATATCTGCCCTGTGCAATTTTTGTTTATAAAGTCTAAAAGGCAAACAGAAATTAAATTTTTATACATATGTTCCGATATTCAGTGCCAATAAATGGCTTTTTCTTCATAAGGTATATGTGTATTAACTATGATGCGGCTTATACTATAATAGTGGCATAAAATGATCAGAAAGACAATTAAATTGTTAATTGCAATTATTTGTATGACAATTAATCCTCAACTAAAATTTCATGACCGTGACAGCCCTAAATGTATGCGATATATAACGTAACGAGCTCTTAACATATTGTCTTAAAGCAATTTGTTGTTTTCTTGTTGTTTAAAAAAATATCCTTTCACAGTACACTACTACTACTACTTTCGGCTGCTCCCGTTAGAGGCTGCCACAGTGGATCATCCATTTCCGTCTCTTCCTGTCCTCTGCATCTTCCTCTGTCCAACCACCTGCATGTCCTCCCTCACCACATCCATAAACCTCTTCTTTGGCCTTCCTCTTTTCCTCTTTACTGGCAGTTCCATATTCAGCATCCTTTTCCCAATATACTCAGCATCTCTCTTCTACACATGTCCAAGCCATCTCAATCTTGCCTCTCTTGCTTTGTCTCCAAACCGTCCAACCTGAGCTGTCCCTCTAATATACTCATTCCTAATCCTGCCCTTCTTCGTCACTCCCAATGAAAATTTTAGCATCTTCAACTCTGCCATCTCACAGTACACAATTTCTGATATTCTTTTTACATTGAAGTATGTCAATTGGTTTTTTTTTTCATGTGTGAAGGCAGTACAGCACTCATACACAAATATAACACAGTTATTACATTGGAGTAGTAAATAAGTGACTAGGACAAGTTTTAAAGTATAATAGAATGTATATGTTCAGTGCAAGTGGAAAAGACTGCCTTAATGTAAGATAATTGTTATCAGGATAACTGTGTTAAAGATAGGTTAGGTATTTGGACTCTTAAGAAAAGAAGCTATCACCTGCATAAAAAACTTAAGCTGGATGATTTCTTGTAGCTGAAATGATGACGGTTCCCTCATTTCTACTTGACAGGTGTAAGGAAGATCCAGGTGGTAGAAAATCTGATGTATATTCTCGACACTGAGGTGAGCTCCATAGTGTCATCATCAGCACCTTTAGCATCAGACATTTGTTCCCATCATTAAAAATGTGAAGACTAATTGTGAATTGTTTTTTTTTTCTTTCTTGGTTTAGGATGTACTGAGCCTTTGGGACTTGCATTTCCTCATCATGATATGCGGCTGGCCTGATATTGCCATTAATGACTTTCAGCTGACCACAGAATGTGAATCTGCATCTATGGCAGCGTATGTATCAGAATATTGTGAGAGAGCTGTATCTATCAATGTGTCCCATTTTAAATTAATCTTTTAAATGCAAGTTCAAATTTTTCTGTTACAGGCAAGAGGAGGGCAACTTGAAAATAATCACATTGACCAAGCAGAAGGAGCGCAAGGTAGCCTTGGTATATTGTTTTAAACAAATGTGATACATGATCATTTGAGCTGCCACTCTTAACGTGATATGGTGTTGAATTTTTTTTTGTCCAGATAAGGACACTCCAAGTATGCTCCCTGCCCTCCATGACTGTTCTTTACTCTCTGGATGTTTCCCCTACCTCCTGCCTTGTCCAGACAAGATTAAGCACGGTGAAGAATCAACTATCATTGCACTATTACAATATGAATTCTTTACTGCTATCAATAATCAAACACTTTGCTGTATTGTCAAGTCAGCTGTTGTTTCTCTGGTTTCAGGACACTATTTATTTAGTTGAGGGGATTTATGAGAACCCAGAAAGGTAGGATGTGTTATTTAAGTTGTCACAAAATATTTTGAAGTTATACAGTGCATCCGGAAAGTATTCACACCTCTTCACTTTCCCCACATTTTGTTATGTTACAGCCTTATTCCAAAATGGATTAAATTCTTTTTTTTTCTCATCAATCTACACACAATACTCCACAATGACAAAGTGAAAAAGGTTTTGTAGAAATTTTTGCAAATTTATTAAAAATAAAAAACTGAAATATTGCATGTACATAAGTATTCACACCCTTTGCTATGACACTCAAACTTGAGCTCAGGTTCATCCTGTTTCCACTGATCATCCTTGAGATGTTTCTACATCTTGATTGGAGTCCACCTGTAGTAAATTCAATGGATTGGACATGATTTGGAAAACCACACACCTGTCTATATAAGGTCCCGCAGTTGACAGTGCATGTCAGCAGAAACCAAGCCATGAAGTCAAAGGAATTGTCTGTGGACCTCAGAGACAGGATTGTATCGAGGCACAGATCTGGGGAAGAGTACAAAAAAAATTCTACAGCTTTAAAGGTCCCGAAGAGCACAGTGGTCTCCATCATTCGTAAATGGAAGAAGTTTGGATCCACCAGGACTCTTCCTAGAGCTGGCCGCCAAGCCAAACTGAGCAATCGGGGGAGAAGGGCCTTGGTCAGGGAGGTGACCAAGAACCCGATGGTCACTCTGACAGAGCTCCAGCGTTCCTCTGTGGAGATGGGAGAACCTTCCAAAAGGACAACCATCTCTGCAGCGCTCCACCAATCAGGCCTTTATGGTAGAGTGGCCAGACGGAAGCCTCTGCTCAGTAAAAGGCAAATGACAGCCTGCTTGGAGTTTGCCAGAAAGCACCTAAAGGACTCTCAGACCATGAGAAACAAGATTCTCTGGTCTGATGAAACCAAGATTGAACTCTTTGGCCTGAATGCCAAATGTCACGTCTGCAGGAAACCAGGCACCTCTCATCACCTTGCTAATACCATCCCTACAGTGAAGCATGGTGGTGGCAGCATCATGCTGTGGGGATGTTTTTCAGTGGCAGGAATTGGGAGACTAGTTAGGATCGAGGGAAAGATGAATGGAGCAAAGTACAAAGAGATCCTTGATGTGAACCTGCCGCAGAGCGCTCGGGACCTCAGACTGGGGCGAAGGTTTACCTTTCAGCACGACAACGACCCTAAGCACACAGCCAAGACAACGAAGAAGTGGCTTTGGGACAAGTCTGTGAATGTCCTTGAGTGGCCCATTCAGAGCCCAGACTTGAACCCCATTGAACATCTCTGGAAAGACCTGAAAATAGCTGTGCAGCGACGCTCCCCATCTAACCTTACAGAGCTTGAGAGGATCTGCAGAGAAGAATGGGAGAAATACCCCAAATATAGGTATGCCAAGCTTGTAGCTTCATACCCAAGAAGACTTGAGGCTGTAATCGCTGCCAAGGGTGCCTCAACCAAGTACTGAGTAAAGGGTGTGAATACTTACACTACCGTTCAAAAGTTTGGGATCACCCAAACAATTTCGTGTTTTCCATGAAAAGTCACACTTATTCACCACCATATGTTGTGAAATGAATAGAAAATAGAGTCAAGACATTGACAAGGTTAGAAATAATGATTTGTATTTGAAATAAGATTTTTTTTACATCAAACTTTGCTTTCGTCAAAGAATCCTCCATTTGCAGCAATTACAGCATTGCAGACCTTTGGCATTCTAGCTGTTAATTTGTTGAGGTAATCTGGAGAAATTGCACCCCACGCTTCCCGAAGCAGCTCCCACAAGTTGGATTGGTTGGATGGGCACTTCTTTGAGCAGATTGAGTTTCTGGAGCATCACATTTGTGGGGTCAATTAAACGCTCAAAATGGCCAGAAAAAGAGAACTTTCATCTGAAACTCGACAGTCTATTCTTGTTCTTAGAAATGAAGGCTATTCCATGCGAGAAATTGCTAAGAAATTGAAGATTTCCTACACCGGTGTGTACTACTCCCTTCAGAGGACAGCACAAACAGGCTCTAACAGGTACTATTTAATGAAGATGCCAGTTGGGGACCTGTGAGGCGTCTGTTTCTCAAACTAGAGACTCTAATGTACTTATCTTCTTGCTCAGTTGTGCAACGCGGCCTCCCACTTCTTTTTCTACTCTGGTTAGAGCCTGTTTGTGCTGTCCTCTGAAGGGAGTAGTACACACCGGTGTAGGAAATCTTCAATTTCTTAGCAATTTCTCGCATGGAATAGCCTTCATTTCTAAGAACAAGAATAGACTGTCGAGTTTCAGATGAAAGTTCTCTTTTTCTGGCCATTTTGAGCGTTTAATTGACCCCACAAATGTGATGCTCCAGAAACTCAATCTGCTCAAAGAAGTGCCCATCCAACCAATCCAACTTGTGGGAGCTGCTTCTGGAAGCGTGGGGTGCAATTTCTCCAGATTACCTCAACAAATTAACAGCTAGAATGCCAAAGGTCTGCAATGCTGTAATTGCTGCAAATGGAGGATTCTTTGACGAAAGCAAAGTTTGATGTAAAAAAAATCTTATTTCAAATACAAATCATTATTTCTAACCTTGTCAATGTCTTGACTCTATTTTCTATTCATTTCACAACATATGGTGGTGAATAAGTGTGACTTTTCATGGAAAACACAAAATTGTTTGGGTGATCCCAAACTTTTGAACGGTAGTGTATGTACATGCAATATTTCAGTTTTTTATTTTTAATAAATTTGCAAAAATTTCTATAAAACCTTTTTCGCTTTGTCATTATGGGGTATTGTATGTAGATTGATGAGAAAAAAGGAATTTAATCAATTTTGGAATAAGGCTGTAACATAACAAAATGTGGGGGAAGTGAAGGGGTGTGAATACTTTCTGGATGCACTGTAAGTGGGTGACTTTTTGTTTTTCCCCTTCAAGTGTCCTGCAGGAGCCTACATCCTCCATTGTCATGAGATGCTTCACAGAGGCTTTACCGGAGAACAGGTAACTCTTCTTTTTTTAAGATGCACACTTGCACTTATTCAAATATATATTTTAACAGTCAATACTATTCAGTAATAGCTGGCTAATTGCACTATTTACTATTCTCAGACTCAGTAGACTTCTACACAAACACATGTTCGAAGAGGCTGAAAAGTTTGCCATAACATTTGAGCTGGATTTAGAGGTAAGTGTGTCTGTCTGGGAAGAGTAATAGAATTTCAAGCAACCAATGGGTGCTGGGTGGAAAGCTATCTTTTAGCTGGACTGGCCAGTAGGCCAACCCTACAAATGTGACTGACTGACTGACTGACCGACTGAGCAACCACGTTAGCATGACTGACTTGAGTGATCATGGTAGATTAATAAGTCAGTTGCTGAATCCAAATGTCTACCCTCTGGACTTGCGGACTGAGCCCTCGCGGACTTCAGTCGTAAGTACTGTGACATGTTCACCATCATCACGTCAAGTCTGCGAGGGCGTGAGACTGCAAGGTTATAAAAGCTGCTGATAGACAGACCTCAAATCTGTTTCACTCATTGCTGTGGAAACATTCAAGCGACAACTACAATCATGTACATGGTGATCACTGCATCACTTGCCTCTGTAATCGTTGTGCACCTTACACGATACCAGAGGCCGAGGGTTGCCTGTATCTCCCAGTTCTCCCATTTCTTTTTGGCTTGCTCACTCAACACAAGACCATTTAGCTTCATTTCATTGAGAATTTTTCTGGGAAGAATCTACCATATTCCACAATAAAACAAGATGTATCATTCATTCATTCATTCATTCATCATCAGCTGCTTCTCCGGGGTCAGGTCGTGGCGGCAGCAAGCTATGTAGGGCACGCCAGACGTCCCTCTCCCCAGCAACACCATCCAGCTCCTCCTGGGGGATCCCAAGGCGTTCCCAGGCCAGATTGGACATGTAGTCCCTCCAGCGAGTTCTGGGTCTACCCTGGGGTCTCCTCCCAGTTGGCTGTGCCCGGTAAACCTCCAAAGGAAGGTGCCCAGCAGGCATCCTAATCAGATGCCCGAACCACCTCAACTGGCTCCTTTTGACGCAAAGGAGCAGCGGCTCCCTCCGGATGTCCGAGTCCCTCACTCTATCTCTAAGGCTGAGTCCAGACACCTTACGGAGGAAACTCATTTCAGCCGCTGGTATCTGCAATCTTACCTTTTTGGTCACTACCCAAAGCTGACGACCATAGGTGAGGATTGGAACGAAGATTGACTGGTAAATTGAGAGCTTTGCCTTCCAGCTCAGCTCCCTCTTCACCACAACGGTCCGGTACAATGTCCGCATTACTGCTGATGCTGCACCAATCCGTCTTTCAATCTCTCGCTCCATCCTACCCTCACTCGTGAACAAGACCCTGAGATACTTGAACTCCTTCACTTGAGGCAACAACTCATTCCCAACCCGGAGGGAGCAATCCACCATTTTCCAGTAGAGAACCATGGCCTCAGACTTGGAGGTGCTGACTCTCGTCCCAGCCATTTCACACTCAGCTCCAAACTGCCCCAGTACGTGCTACAGGTCACGTTCTGGTGAAGCCAACAAAACCACATCATTTGCGAAGAGCAGAGATGCAATTCTGAGATTCCCAAAACGGACACACTCCTCACCTTGGCTGCACCTTGAGATCCTGTCCGTGAATATCACAAACAGAATCGGAGACAAGGGACAACCTTGGTTGAGTCTGACACCCATTGAAAACGTGTTTGACTCTGTGCCGAGAATGTGGACACAGCTCTCACTTTGGTTATACAAGGACCGGATGGCTTGTAGCAACTGCCCTGGTACACCATGCTCCCGCAGTACCCCCCACAGAGTGCCCCGGGGTACACGTCGTAAGCCTTCTCCAAGTACACAAAACACATGTAGACTGGCTGGTCAAACTCCCATGCCCCCCTCAGCACTGCCGCAAGGGTAAAGAGTTGGTCCGTTGTTCCACGGCCAGGGCGGAATCCACATTGTTCCTCCTGGATCCGAGGTTCGACAGTCGGTTGGAGCTTCCTTTCGAGCACCCTAGAGTAGACTTTACCAGGGAGGCTGAGCAATGTGATGCCCCGATAATTGGAGCACACCCTCTGGTTCCCCTTTTTGTATATGGGAACCACCACCCCAGTCTGCCACTCCACAGATAACTGTCCCTGACCTCCACACGACACTGTCAACCAAGACAGCCCAACAATGTCCAGAGCCTTCGGCATCTCAGGGCGAATCTCATCCACACCCGGCGCCTTGCCACCGAGGAGCTTTTTAACTACCTCAGAGACCTCTGCCAGGGATATGGGTTGGGCTTCCCACGAGTCTTCAGACTCTACCTCCTCCACTGAGGACGTGTTAGCCGGGTTCAGGAGCTCCTCAAAGTGTTCTTTCCACCGCTCGACAACATCCCCAGTCTGGGTCAACAGTTCCCCTCCCCGGCTGAGCACAGCCTGAGTCGAGCCCTGCTTTCCCTTCTTGAGTCGCCGGATGGTTTGCCAGAACTTCCTTGAGGCCAACTGAAACTCCTCCTCCATAGCCTTCCTGAACTCCTCCCACACCCGAGTTTTTGCTTTCACGACTGCCGAAGCGGCAGCCCTTCTGGCCTCCCGGTAGCTTTCTGCTGCTTCAGGAGACCCCTGGGCCAACTAAGTCTGAAAGCCCTCCTTCTTAAGCCTGACGGCTTCCCTCACCGCTGGTGTCCACCAGCAGGTTCTTAGGTTTCTGCCTCGACAGGCACCGATGACCTTATGACCACAGCTCCTGCCTGCCGCATCTGCAATAGAGTCTTTGAACATGGCCCACTCAGACTCCATGTTCCCAGCCTCCCTTGGGATACACGAGAACTTCTTCCGGAGGTGGGAGTTGAAGACCTCACAAACGGGGGCCTCTGCCAGACGTTCGCAGACGTTCTTGTTATTGGATTTCTGTGCGAGTCATGGATTGGCCATAACAAACACCATGTTCGAACATAAGGTAGTTCATAAGTGTACTTGGTACCAGAACACCTTAGGCTGAAGATCAATGATAGACTTTGTGGTCATATCATCAGGTCTGCGGCCGTATGTTTTGGACACTCTGCCGTATGTTTTGGACACTCTGTCCAAAACATAATGCAAATCATTGCATTCTGTTTTTATTTACGTTTTACACGACGTCCCAACTTCATTGGAATTGGGGTTGTGTGTGTGTGTGTGTGTGTGTGTGTGTGTATGTATATATATATATATATCCAAGCCGCTATCCCAACCAGGGTCGCAGGATGCTGGAGCCTGTCACATATATACATTTTGAGCCTTTGCAGCCTCTCACACTTAAGCACTTACCAGGTGACGTCAATTAAGTCCATGAGAGTTCAGGGCTTAGGCCTTAGGGGGACATTGGGATTGGGCCTTTGTAGTCTCTAAACACTTCACTCAACTCGTAGGTGGAGATTTCCGACTGTCTGGTATTGCGAGACTATGGTTAGAGTGACTGACTGAATGATCAATTTGACAGGATTGGGCCGCTGGATTAGGTGATCAACAATGTCACTGAAGTTATATGAATGGCCGACTGAGCGCCTAGAAGCATGAGGGAGAGTGCACAGTTAAAGCGCCCCAAATAACAATCACTCAGACAAAACTCTCAGTGGCGAATTCACAAAAGGATTGAACAGCTTTTGCGGCTGCTAAACCTGCACAAATAAGACAAAAAGAAATTGTGTAATTCTCAAAGCATCCACAAAGTAAACGCACCCCTAGCTGCGTTGCCAAGCAAATAACGTCTCAGTGCTCCGGTGTTCCGTGCTGTTTGCACGTATTTAAATTAGGTAATATGCATACATTTGGTGCAAAATTTGCCCCTTTCTATGCATATGAGCCTCACTGCAAAAAAAAAGAAAGAAAAGAAAAGAAAAAAAAAGTCCAATTCACAAACACCCGTGCTAATAGCGACACGTGGTTATTGGAAAATTATTAGTGTCTTAAGAGAGTTGGTGGTAAATGACACCCAGACATTCCAGTGATCATGGCAGCAGTGACTAGCCAGGTGAAGGTATCATCATGCCAGGCGTCCTCGTGAGCAGATGTTTCACTTTTCGATTTAACTGACACCGAAATCTTTCGCAGATACAGGTTGCCAGGTTTTAACAATTCTTGCTATACTTGATGACATCAAGGATGACACTGAGCCTGCCTACTGTGTTCTTGGATCAAAACCACCATTTATACTTTATACTTATACCACCATTACTCTTTGGCTTTCCTCTTTTCCTCTTTCTTGCCTGGCAGCTCCATATTCAGCATCCTCTCAATATATCCAGCACTTCTCCTCTGCACATGTCCAAACCATCTCAATCTAGCCTGTCTTGTGTTGTCTGCAAACCGTCCAACCTGAGCTGCCCCTCTAATATACTCATTCCTAATCCTGCCCATCTTCGTCACATTCATTCATCTTCAGCCGCTTCTCCGGGGTTGGGTTGCGGTGGCAGCAAGCTAAGTAGGGCACTCCAGATGTCCCTCTCCCCAGCAACCCCCTCCAGCTCCTCCTGAGGGATCCCAAGGTGTTCCCAGGCCAGATTGGACATGTAGTCCCTCCAGTGAGTTGTGGGTCTACCCCGGGGTCTCCCCCCAGTTGGCCGTGCTCGGAAAACCTCCAAAGGAAGGCACCCAGAAGGCATCCTAATTAGATGCCCGAACCACCTCAACCGGCTCCTTCAACGCGAAGGAGCTGCGGCTCTACTCTTGCGCTCCCTCCGGATGTCCGAGCTCCTCACCCTATCTCTAAGGCTGAGCCTAGACACCCTACAGAGGAAACTCCTTTCAGCCGCTTGTATCCATTGTAACTTAGTACTTAAGGGTGATTAAAGCAGTTTCAAGTCTGTAAAACTTAAATAGTCCACTGTGGAGTTTATAAGCACATTACATGGTCATCTTTGTCACTCCGAACGAAAATCTTAGCATCTTCAACTCTGCCACCTCCAGCTTTGCCTCCTGTCTTTTCATCAGTGCCACGGTCTCCAAACCATACAACATAGCTTGGTCTCACTACTATCTTGTAAACCATTCCTTTAACTCTTGCTGGTACCCTTCTGTTACAAATCACTCCTGACACTCTTCTCCACCCACTCCACCCTACCTGCACTTTTCTTCTTCATCTCTCTTCTGTACTCCCCGTTACTTTGAACAGTTGACCCCAAGTATTTAAACTCATCCACCTTCGCCACATCTACTCCTTGCACCTTCACCATTCCACTTTCCTCCCTCTCGTTCATGCATATGTATTCCATCTTCCTCCTACGACTTTCATTCCTCTTCTCTCCAGTGCATACCTCCACCTCTCCAGACTCCTCAACCTGCTCCCTACTCACTACAGATCACAATGTCATCCGCGAACATCATAGTCCGTAGAGACTCCTGACTGATCTCATCCGTCAACCTGTCTATTACCATTGCAAATAAGAAAGGGCTCAGAAAGGCTCTTTGTAATCCCACCTCCACCTTGAACCCATCTGTCACTCCTATTACACACCTCACCACTGTCACACTGCCTTCATACATATCCTCTTACATACTTCTCTGCCATTCCCGACTTCCTCATGCAATACCACACCTCTTTCAGCACCCTGTCATATGCTTTCTCTGAATCTTCAAAGACACAATGTAACTCCTTCTGACATTCTCTATACATCTCCATCAACACTCTCAAAGCAAACAACACATCTGTAGTGCGCTTTCATGGCATGAAACCATACTGCTGCTCACTAATCATCACCTCTCCTCTTAACCTAGCTTCCACTATTCTTTCCCATAACTTCTTGCTGTGGATGATCAACTTTATACCTCTGTAGTTACTACAATTCTACACAACACCCTTATTCTTGAAAATCGGTACCAGTACACATCTTTTCCACTCCTCAGGCATCCACTCACTTTTCAAGATTGTGTTAAAAACAATCTTGTTAAGAACTCCACTACCATCTCTCCTAAACATCGCCTTGCCTCCACAGGTATGTCATCTGGACCAACCACTTTTCCACACTTAATCCTGGCTAATCCACTGCACTTCCTGATTCACTATCCCCATATCATCCAACCTTCTCTCTCCCTCTCATTTTCTTCATTCATCATCCCCTTGAAGTACTCCATCTACCTTCTCAACACACTCTCCTCACTTCTCAGCACATTTCCATCTCCATCCTTCATCACCCTAGCCTGCTGCACATCCTTCCCAGCTTGCTCCCTCTGTCTAACCAATCAGTATAAGTCCTTTTCACCTTCCTTAGTGCCCAACCGCTTATACAACTCGCTGTATGCCTTTTCCTTTGCCTTCGCCACCTCTCTCTTCACCTTATGCCATATCTCTTTGTACTCCTGTCTACTTTCTTCATCTCTCTGAGTATTCCACTTCTTCTTTGCCAACCTCTTCCTCTGCATACTTTTCTGTACTTCGTCATTTCACCACCAAGTCTCCCTGTCTTCCTTCCTCTGTTCAGATGAAGTACCAAGTACGTTCCTAGCTACTGGCCCAACAGTACCAGTGGCGGTTGTTGGTAACCCGGGACTGATCTGGTGTGGAAATCTGAGTTATGATCAGCACATTTTGTTTGGCAAAGGTTTTACGCTTGATAACCTTCCTGACAGAACCCTCCCCATTTATCTGGGCTTGGGACCGGTACTAAGAATGCACTGTCTTCTTCATTCCCAGTGGCTGTCAATACAGAGTGAGTCTTAGAAAAACGAGAAACATCCACACAGAAACAGATGAAAAAGGAGGGGGAGTTAACATAATTAGAATAGTTATACTTACAATTAAATTTAGTTCTCTTTGAAATCAAACATCCAAAGATATGATGGGAAAGTATTGTTTGTTTATAACCTTTTTTTGGCTGGACCACAACAGCGGGGCAGCCCTACACATGTGGTTGTCCGTGAGTGAGTGAGTGAGTGAGTGATAGTTTCGTCACCATTGGTCGGATGGCAGTTTGTTGCCCCATTGGCCACGCGAACAGTTTACTATTACGTCATTGGCTGTTCATGGAACCGATGTCAAAACAGCTGCTCTTTAAATGTAGTCACACAAAAACAGCCATTTAATAAATGTAGTCGTGGTCCACCCAAATATGTACTAGGTTTTAACCTAGTCTTGTTAACTCAAACATATAGCTTAACCGTGTCATATGCTGCTTCAGTACACTTTAACAACAAATATTATTGGGATCACTACAGAAAATTGCAGATTAACATTTAATATACAGGAATTTACACTATAGACACTACCACTAACTATCCCTGTAGCAAATTTGCCGCAATTTCAAACACTGATCATATGTGGTCCAGCCATATACTAGGTTTTTTTACCTAGTCTTGTCCACTGGACGCCATTGTTGAAGGACACATTTCAGAATAAATCTACTTGCACTTAGAATGGAGAAAGACCTTTTACAAATGGGTTGCTGCCTTCCATAGTGACTGGTAAGGAAACACCCTTAGCAGACAGTCAACATTTTACCAACACTTTACTGGTGGATGGTGGTTATTTTGAGAAGGGGTATTCACATATGATAATCTGACTTCTTTTTCAGCTTGTTCACAAGGTGAAGCTGAACTTTGTGCTAGAGAAGCTTGCTTCTGCTTCAGTGGGTGGCTATGGACAAGCTTTGTGGTCAGAAGTTGTGGAGGAGGCCAAGACAAACCTGATGAAGATAAAGGTGGGTGTTGATTAACTGCTTTTAAGAAGCACTTACCTGAAAAAACAAGGGAGGGAGGCTTTGATAATTTTGGTGTACCCAGGTATGGCGGGGCTACTTTCAAACACTTTAGGTAAAAAGTTCTCAAATGGGAATAATGGTTATATCTTGGTTTTGCATTATACAGAATATAATACTTACTGTTTTAAATGTTTGGTGAAAAATATAACTATTTAAGTTCCGGCTAAAATCAAAACCGATTTAAAATCATTATCAAATTTCTACTCTTGAGCAGAATGAGGAGTATTTCCTTTATTGCATAGGATAAGCAGTATGTGGTGGAATACTGCCTAAAGGCTCCATGGCCCAGCTTTGAGACAGCGGAGAAAATGCTGAACCTTGCTGCCTCACGATACTCCTCCTTGCATATACAAGAGGCCTTGGCCAGGCTGGCAACCTTCTCCAGCCTTTACACTATGGATAAGTTCAAGTAAATTTAATGGTTCAGTGAAATTTACTGTGATGTGTCAGTTGTATTTTGCTAAATATTTATTTCTAATTAGGTCATAGTACAGACTGTTGTATGATTTATTATTTTGTTCGGTTGTCCTCAGTGGAATCGCTTGGATTGAGTTCCTGAACAGCACAGATAGTATGGGAGATGTTCTGACCCACTTGAGAGAAGGAGACCTGAGGGGCGCACAACTCCTTTGGCTCAGACATGAGGTGACATTTTTTTTCTTTCTTTTTTTTTAGCAAATGGAAGATAACCACAGAATTTGTCATGGAAGCACTGGCACAGAGCTATATCAAAAATGTACACATTAACTCAGAACATTCTGGCAAAGACAACAGGACCAGTGCATGTACAGTTTGTTCTGTGAGAAGTGACGTATGATTTGCGATGTTGACTTTTTTTTCCCGCATTATTTTTATGGCGTTATAGGGAGAGATTGCAGGGAAATTTGATGAGGAAGGACTTGAATCTTTTCTGGGTGCAATCCCAGAGGACTTGCAGTCCCAAGATCTCTGTTCTTGGTTTAGGACTGTCATTGTTCCTTTTGTGAGGAAGATGCTACCCAACGGACAGGTAAAGATGCTCACACAGAGTCCAATGAATGTTATGGGTCAAGATAAGCTATACAATTTTGGTACCATTTTTGTCAGCGCTTTCATATCCCCCTTTATCATGTATCCATAGAGAATCTTGGCAAGATGGATTGAGCAGAGGGCAAGAAACCTGGAGTTGACAGAAAAGGTAACACAACCCTCTTAATCAGAAACTAAATTTGGATAAGATTAGGCTTTAATCAATAGTGTTCTCTTTCGTAACATTCGTTTCAATGTCTCACTATGGGATACACCCCCTCACGTATTCACAGAAGCACTTGTATCATTATGCCAGCCCTGATTGGCTAGCAGTCCTGGCATCTGCGTCAGGGCCCTCGCCTTATATGTGACCGACACAGGGGAGGGCCTTCCAAGATGGCGGCTTGAACAGATGTCCTTTTTCAAGCTCTCGCACCAAACCTTTACAAATAATAGGAAAATAGCTGTTTATAGGCTACTTAAATTTTACCTTTAGTTCACACAAGATTCAGAAACCTTAGCAAAGACAACAATTTTCTCTCGTGACCAAAAAAAGATCCTCGAAATGGACGAAAGAGACCACTGCAGTGCTCGACAACCCACTTGCAGGCAACAACTATGCTAAAATGGCTAATGCCGATGATGGGATAGCAGTGCCATTTGAAGAAGATTTTCTGGCTTTGCCGCTATCTATTGAGGGGACTCCCTGTAAATGGCCAGCTTCCAAAAAACCTCTATTTGAGTACAATAAGAACAACGATACTGATCAAACTCAAGATATTATTGGAGCTGTCTCTCAACTTATCAACACACGCTTTGACGCCATGGAAAAGATGATAGGAAATAACTCGCTGAAAGTTGAGGGCCTAAAGAAAACCATCGATTTCGCCTTACAAGAGATACAACACATAAAGAAGAGGGTCGACATCATTGAAAACAAAACCAACAAAGATGATTTGCTTTCTTCCAGGATGCAGGAAAGAATTGTGGAATCTGAACAATATTTAAGAAGATGGAACTTGAAACTTTATGGAGTACCAGTCTGTGTCCAAGGAAGATGTAAAGAAAGAAACCATCAAAATATGTCAAACGATCCTTCCAGAGGAGAAACACAAGTTCCTAGAGAACACTGATATTGTGCACCGTTTAGGGAAGATGCGAGAAAATGATCAGAAACCGAGAGGCATTATTCTTCATTTCATTTCAAGATCCTACAGAGATGCTGTATGGAAAGCAGCGAAGAATCACCCCTACCTTAAAGATCGTCATCTCCGCTTCGCAGAGGACCTGTGTCAAACTGACAGGGAGACCCGAGCTGCTCTCTGACCGGTTATCCAAAAGGTGAGGAGAGAGGGAAGGATTGCTTACTATGTTGGTTCTCGAGCCTTTGTGAACAGCAAAGAAATAAACATCCCGAAAGACTGACCCTAAGGCTGTGAACACCGCTATTTTGGTCTGTTTGGTAGGGGAGAATATTGTTTTCTTGTTCAGGGACTGTTTTCTTTGTAAAATATGACGGAGCTAGTCAGTTGTTATGTATAGGCCTATGTGATATGTTTTTTTTACTACACATGTTCCAAATAAGTAGCTTCCCGAGATAATTTACATATCTGACGATTTCTTTTCCTTCATTTAGTATTGCAAACTTGGTGCATAGCTTGGGAAAAATACAGTACACACACACACACACACACACACACACCCACACCTGAAGTTAATTCATTCTATCTAAACACTTTGTCGTTATCTTTAGGTTCACTTAATGCCAGGGGGCTAAAAAACATTACTAAATGTAAAGTGTTATTTTTCTTTTCGAAACAGTTAAATACAGATTTTTTTTTCTTTCAAGAATCCCATTCTACTCTTAATGATACCAATTTCTGGAAATGGGGAGATGATGTATGGTTTTCACATGGTACTCAACACTCAGCTGGTACACTTACTCTGAAGAACAGATTTGAAGGTGACATCCTTTTAATCAAATGTGACCCAGGGGAGCATTTTACTTTCATGATTATTTCTTGTTCCAATATGATGCTTTTCATGTTAACATTTATGGTTACCACACAAAAACTGAAAACTCCCAACTGCTATCTTGTTTGCAGAATAATATTAATCAAGGGCTAACTAAGTTTCCTAATGCAGTTATTATAAATGGAGGTGATTTCAGTATGGTTGTAGATGGCCACCACGAACTCTTTCCTCAAAAAATGACCTAGAGCTACTCATGCAAAGATATAATTTGATTGATGTTTGGAGAGATAAATTTCGTAATGATAAACTCTATACCTGGAGAAATAACGATTGTTCTAAACAGTCTCGTATTGATTTTTGACTAGTGTCTGATAATATAAATACAAATGATATTTTTGTAGATATTTTTCCCACCCCTTATACAGACCATAAGGCTATTTACATTACAGTTAAGTTGTCTGGTGAAAATAATAAATTTTTCATTGGGAAAACTTATTGGATTTTGAACAACTCCTTGCTTAGAATAAACACTGTAAAGCACAGAATTACAAAATTAATTAATTACTTTTTTTAACAAAGCCAAAAATTAAAACTGTTATGGGGAAAATTGGGAATTATTTAAATTTGAGGCTGCACATTTTTCGAGAAACTACAGCTCTAATTTGGCTAAAGTTAAAAAAGCAGAAGAAAATGCAGTTATTAATGATATTATGATACTTTCAAAAAAGAATCCAGCTAACAACACAATAGAAGGCGGAGTAACTATGGCAAATCTACAACGTAAGCTAGATGAAATTTACAAAAATAGGGCAGAGAGAGCCTTTGTGAGATCCAGGCTGAAATGGCTTGAGGAGGGTGAAAACAATTCCTCTTCTTCAAATTTGAAAAACGTGCTAAGTTAAATTCTATTCAGCAACTAAAAATATATGATATTATACTGACTGATTCAAAAACTATTTCTAACCACTGCTGTTCTTTCTATAGTAAACCCTATACATGTAATTATTCTGCACAAATCACAGAGCAGTTTTTAAGTCCAATTAACACTCATCGCCTATCTCCTGCAGATGGTAAAATATGTGATACTCCCCTTACCATTAATGAGGTAACTTTTTCCATAAATCACTTGAAAAACAATTAAGTTCCCAGGGACAGGCGGTCCAACTGGGGAATTCTATAAACTGTTCTCCAATGAAAGTGCCCCGTTTTTACTTAAACTCTTCACAGAAAGTATTAATCAAGGCACTCTCCCTCCCAGTCTGAGTCAACGCATACTTACCCTAATATCTAAACCCAAAAAGGATCTACTCCTCATTAAAAATTGGTGCCAAATATGCCTCCCTAACAACGATCATAAAGTCCTTGCCTCAGTATTTGCCAAGAGAATTAAATGTGTATCGGACTCTGTAATTGGAGAGACACAATCCGGATTCATGCAAAACAGACATATCTCAAACAATATACAATTAATCTTAGATGTCCTGGATTACTCAGATTTAATATCTGATAACAGCTTTATCCTTTTTCTAGACTTTTGTAAAGTCTTCGACTCCATAAAATCATAATTTTATCTTCAGCTGCCTTGAGAAATTTGGTTTTGGCACTTTCTTTTGTTGTGCCATCAAAACTTTATAAAGTAACTCTAATTGTTCTATTAAACTCAGAAATGGTACTTCTCCAAAATTTGACCTCAAGAGAGGTCTTAAACAAGGTTGTCCAATCTCGCCTTATTTGTTCCTTTTAGCTACTCAAATCCTTGCTGATCACATCACTATGAATAATTTAAAAGGAATCTCTGCTGCAGGAAGAGAGATCGTAATTAGCCAGCTAGCAGATGACACTACTATTCTTCAGAAAGACAGCAGTCAAATATCTTATGTCCTTCACCTAATTCAGTCCTTATCCAAAGCTTCAGGACTTTACCTTAATATTAATAAATGTGAGCTCCTACCTGTCAAAGATTGTTCAGTCGTTTCTATCTGTGACATTCCGGTCAAAAACAGTGTGACATATTTCGGCATAATTATTGCAAAAGATCAAATAGCAAGATGTCCACTGAACTTCGACCTCATAATTTACAAAACTGAAAAACGTCTCAATCAGTGTCTGCAAAGGGACCTGAGCTTGAAGGGTAGAGTTTTGCGATCAAAGGCACAAAGAATATCTTGACTAACATATTCTGCCCTATCTTTGTATTTAGACAGTTGGACGCTCAAATCCATTGACCAATTATTTAACTTTGTTTGGAGGAATTGAACACACTACCTAAGGAAATCGGTAGTGATGAATTCTTAAGAAAAGGCAGGCTTAAATTTCTTAGATTTTACAACCCTAAATCACACTTTCAAAATAAATTGGATCAAGTCCTATTTAAAGAATCCTACCTCTATTTGGAATATCTTTTCACATTATATATTTTCAAAACTTGATGATCTTAATTTTATTCTTCTTTGTAATTATAATGTTGATAAAATCCCTGTGAAACTTTTGGCATTCCATAAACAGATACTTCTCTCATGGGCATTAATCTACAAACACAATTTTTCACCCCACAAACTTTTCATTTGGAACAACAAATATATACTTTATAAAAACAAATCTTTGTTTTTGCAGAACTGGTATGACAACAAAAATAATGTTGGTGGGTCAGCTCTTCAACAAGGAGGGTCTTTTACTGAAATATGGAGAGTTCAACTTTAAATTTAACCTCGCTGTCTCACCTAAAGAATACACTGTTTTTGATGCTGTTTCTGCTGAAGTTTGTATGCTCTTTAGAAATTCTTCCTCTGTGGATTTAGATGACTCTCCATTGTTGAACACAGCTTACACTCCAGCTGGCAAAATCTGTTTTGTTGTATCTCATAAAAATAATAATAGAGCTTTTCATGCTTTGTTCCAACAAGATATAGTCTCTGTACCATATGTCATTTTTCATTGGAGTAAATTTATTAATAATATCTGTTGGAAAAAGGTTTGGATGTTACCACATACATTTTTGATAAATAACAAAATAAAAGAGGTTTCCTTTAAATTATTACACAGGTTTTACCCAACGAGTCAGTACCTGAGAAGATTTGTTGTTGTTCTTTGTGCAAAACTCAAATTGAGACAATCACACATTTATTTTTGGACTGTACCTTTTCCAGAAAACTTTGGAAGGAACTAAATGCTTTTATTATCTATAAAGTCTGTAATAATTTTTCCCTTAAATGGGAATATGTATTGTTTGGGTTCCATGACACAAATAGTGAAAGTAACAGTTAGTTTTACTTAATAAATCTCGTTATTTTTTTGCAGAATTTCACATCCATAAAAGTACATTTTTAAATAATAAGCCATTCTTTCCCGCTTTAATTATAGAAATTGAGAAATACCATTTCCAGAAGCACAAACAGAAAAGCAGTCGAAACATATAATGCTTGCTTACATTATAAAATTTTCACTTAATGTACACTGTAAATTTACCCTCTGGCCAAACTGCTTTGTTTTTGTTAAACATCATCGTTATTGTTGTTAATACTACAGTTCATTCATTTTCTTTATTTACTTTTGTTATGACCATCCCCTGGCAAAAGTGCTTGTTTTTGTTCAACGTTATCATCATTATTAATGTTAATACTACATTCATTTTCTTTATTTATTTTTGTTATGACCATCGAATGTAAAGGTGTAAGGTTGTTTATAGTTGATTGGTCTGATGATATACTATATGTACAATGTTCCTGTATCATTTGTATTCTTATTAAAAAAAAAAGTGACTGATGCAGCGTCACTCGTCATTCGGTCACTTCTTGTCGCTTCAGAAGCAAGCTGCTCTCACCCATATCTAAGCTGACTAGCTAAACTGTCCTCAGACCGAAGCGAACACCTCCATCGCCGGATGCTAACCGCTGAGATCCCGGTGGATTGCCTTCACCATAGGTAGTTTTTTACTCTGGCCTTTCACTAAACAGTGGAGTATTTCTGCTTCTACAAGCTAGCTAGCACGTTAACTTTGCTACTCTGAGCAAGCTAATGATACTGGGAACTTGCGGTCACCTCACCGCTTGTCCACCATTGGAGCTAGCTAGCGAGATTATCACTCCAGATAATTATTTTAAATTTAGCACGCCAGCTAAATGGATACAGCTGCTAAGCTTCTTCCCACCTTGGAGCAAGGTGATTCCACCCACCTGCGGAAACAACATTTCAAGAAAAGATGCACAACAGCTCTGCTCTGCGTGTCCAGACCCCATTTACTGCCCTGCCTTTGAAAACACCGTCCCAGCCCAATGGGCTGGCATCTGTTGTCACTACTTTCCTGGCCGATATCGTGCCCATATGCACACTACCCACCAGGAGAGACAGCTGTTTCCAAGGGCAAAGCACAAGAGCGCATGACGCAGACACCGTAACCCTGTGTGGTCTGTGGTGCATGGGGTCCAGTCTGAGAAGCCACCCAACACTGGAAATCTCTCATGTACAGCCTGCCCAGCCTAACCAAGAGCGCTGATGCCATCAGTCCCAATAACCTAAGACTCAGACCGTGTGTGACCCGTTTCGTTATGACAAAATGCGCCAGAGTGGACCTGAATGTGTCCACTCTCTCGGCTAACAGGCAGGCCGTGTGGGTGAGCGAATTCAATGTGAGACCCAGAAAAGCTATGTCCCGTCTGGGTGTTAACACACTCTTTTCCCTGTTCACCACAAATCCCAGTTCAGCCAGGTGTGCCAACACAATACCCGTGTGCATAACAGCCTCCTGCTCCAAGCGTGCCAGCAGCAGCCAGTCGTCCAGATAGGCGGCTAAGCGGATGCCTCACTCCCTCAGGGGAGCTATAGCTACTTCGACACATTTCACAAACACCTTCAGGCTCAGTGACAAGCCAAATGCACACATCTCCATAACGCCCATATAAACTACTTGGAGCTCTAGCAGTGTTTCTAACGCTAAAGCATTTTCTGCCGTTTCTCTGGGGGCATCATGTGCTGGTGAGGACGGACAATACAACCACGGTGGCCTAACCGCCAGGAAGGTCTTCACTCCCAACAGCTGCACCTATTGGCAAGCAAATTGATACTTTGGGGCACCACGCATCTCCCCTCGGTGAGAGCGATGCACGTCCCCGGGATTCAGAATTTGGGTGCAGTCCACTTGTCCAGACTTTCTCACTGGATAGTGGATGCTATCATGCTGGCTTACTCCAGCTCAGGCCTTCAGGTTCCAGCTTTGTTGCGGGCACACTCTATCCAGGATATCTGCAGCAGCTAGCTGGTCATTGCCCCTCACATTTGCAAGGTTTTATAAGTTGGATGTTACATCTTCAAGCCTTGCTCATGCTGTCCTGAGTGTGGGTTCCTCAATGGACGTGCCTCATCCACACACTTCTTTGTGTGTGTGTGTGTGTGGGGGGGTGGGGTGGGGTGGGGTGGGGGGGCTGGTGGTCAGTCATTGAGATAAGCTTGCCTGGCAATACAGGAGTCTCCATGTCCCATAGTGAGACATTGAAACGAATGCTATGAAAGAGAACTTTAAGTTACTTCCATAACCCCAGTTCTCTGAGTAGCATGAGTGAGATGTCTCACCAGACCGCCCTTCTTGCTGCTGGGATGAAGTGAGAAGAGGTGTGCTTGTTTTGAATGACGAGTGACTCTGCATCAGTCACATATAAGGCGCAGGGCCCTGATGCAGACGTCATGACTGCCAGCCAATCAGGGCTGGCGTAAGTGCTTCTGTGAATACGCGAGGGGGCATATCCCATAGTGAGACATCTCACGCATGCTACTCAGAGAACCAGGGTTACGGAAGTAACCTAAAGACTTCTCCCTTGAAATAGATTTTGCCAAGCATATACTGACTTTTTTTCACATTTTGGACTGACTTCATCTTTCAGTGATAATTCATCTTTGTTTGAAGGCCCTGAAAACTAATTTCCTTAAAGCTACATTAAATGATTTCTGACCATTAGAGGGCAGATGATACAGATACATTCAGGCTTGCGGTAAGATGTTTTAAGTAGGGGAGCTGCCAACTAAAACGAAAAGTATTGTGGTGAGCCAGCATGGAAGAATGAGTCGAGAGGCAGAGATCTCTTTTTAATCGCAACTCCCGTGCCCCATACACCACACGACCCCGGGAGTGCTCTTTTATTCACACCGGCCAGAACGGACCAGAACTCCACCCCCCCATGTCCCAAGTGGCGACATCAGTCCCAGTTATGGTCCTATAGTAAGTTAGTCAGTAAACAGTTTCATATTTAGTTTTAGTCGAACCCCCAAAACAACATTAGAATAACCACAACATGAGCACTACATCATTAAAACACAATTTTAAATCATTAACAGTCCCATCAGCCATTGTGCTCCCTCAGCACAGAACCAGCAACAGTCAGAGCAACCGCCTTCCCCGGTCGCTACAGTATGACGTCAAGTCAATTTTATTTGTATAGCCCAATATCACAAATGACAAATTTGCCTCAGTGGGCTTACCAGCAACACAACATCCTGTCCTTAGACCCTCTCTCATCGGATAAGGAACAACTCCCTAAAAAAAAACAACCCTTTAACAGGGAGAAAAATAGGAAGAAACCTCAGGGAGAGCAACATAGGAGGGATCTCTCTCCCAGGACAGATGGACAACGTGCAATGGATGTTGCGTTTACACAATTTACACAATACAACATTGAAAGACGATAAACAGAATTATAATGGACTTATGAAATTTATGAAGAATATGATGCGCAGGATGCCAAGCAGTGTCCAGACGCCACCGGAACAGTCCAAGACCCAAGCCACGTGACCAGCATCATCATGTAAAAAAAAATTATATGGATTTATAAGATATATAAAACAAAAATGTGATGAGGGAAATGCCAGGCAGTGTCCAAGTGGCAGCCACCATCACCACGAAGACCTGGGAGGAGAACCGACTGCACGTGCACACAAGGGAGACTCGCATGACACCATTCACACACAGAAAAAGAGAAAGGAGAAGACATCATTCAGAGAGAGAGAAAAGACATGTGAAAGAAGAGAACAGTTTGCAATAGTCGTTAGTCATAATCAATTAAGTCATCAACTAGTCATAATCTACACTCACTGGCCACTTTATTAGGTACACCTTGCTAGTACCGAGTTGGACCCCCTTTTGCCTTCAGAACTGCCTTAATCCTTCGTGGCATAGATTCAACAAGGTACTGGAAACATTCCTCAGAGAGTTTGGTCCATATTGACATGATAGCATCACGCAGTTGCTGCAGATTTGTCGGCTGCACATCCTTGATGTGAATCTCCCGGTCCACCACATCCCAAAGGTGCTCTATTGGATTGAGATCTGGTGACTGTGGAGGCCATTTGAGTACAGTGAACTCATTGTCATGTTCAAGAAACCAGTCTGAGATGATTCGAGCTTTATGACATGGCGCGTTATCCTGCTGGAAGTAGCCATAAG
The DNA here is from genome assembly GCF_029633865.1 of Lampris incognitus. Lineage (NCBI taxonomy): Eukaryota > Metazoa > Chordata > Actinopteri > Lampriformes > Lampridae > Lampris > Lampris incognitus. The sequence continues at coordinate 122,444,410 of NC_079211.1, forward strand.
AAGATGGGAACACTGTGGTCATAAAGGGATGGACATGGTCAGCAACAATACTCAGGTAGGCTGTGGCGTTGACACGATGCTCAATTGGTACTAAGGGGCCCAAAGTGTGCCAAGAAAATATCCCCCCCACCATTACACCACCACCACCAGCCTGAACCGTTGATACAAGGCAGGATGGATCCATGCTTTCATGTTGTTGACGCCAAATTCTGACCCTACCATCCGAATGTCACAGCAGAAATCAAGACTCATCAGACCAGGCAACGTTTTTCCAATCTTCTATTGTCCAATTTTGGTCAGCCTGTGCGAATTGTAGCCTCAGTTTCCTGTTCTTAGCTGACAGGAGTGGCACCCGGTGTGGTCTTCTGCTGCTGTAGCCCATCTGCCTCAAGTTTCGACGTGTTGTGCGTTCAGCGATGCTCTTCTGTATACCTCGGTTGTAATGAGTGGTTATTTGAGTTACTGTTGCCTTTCTATCAGCTCGAACCAGTCCGGCCATTCTCCTCTGACCTCTGGCATCAACAAGGCATTTTCGCCCACAGAACTGCTGCTCACTGGATATTTTCTCTTTTTCGGACCATTCTCTGTAAGCCCTAGAGATGGTTGTGCGTGAAAATCCCAGTAGATCAGCAGTTTCTGAAATACTCAGACCAGCCCGTCTGGCACCAACAACCATGCCACGTTCAAAGTCACTTAAATCACCTTTCTTCCCCATTCTGATGCTCGGTTTGAACTGCAGCAGATCGTCTTGACCATGTCTACATGCCTAAATGCATTGAGTTGCTGCCATGTGATTGGCTGATTAGAAATTTGCGTTAACGAGCAGTTGGACAGGTGTGCCTAATAAAGTGGCCGGTGAGTGTATATGCTATAGTCTCGTTGGCAGAACAGTGGTTGGTAAATTCATTGAGACAGAAAACCGACCCGCCATGCAGCACAGGTTGTGAAGCACTCAACTTAAAGGCAACTAATTGTAAGCTAAGGCAAAAAGATGAGTTTTAAGTTTGGATTTAAAGGACGTCATTGTTTTGTTTGTAAGGTGCATGTGTAGAAAATTGTGAATGAAGTGTTTACTCGCTTTATTATTAAAAATGAACATTCCACACAGCCCTAGCCCACTGTTAAAATAAAGGTATGGGTTTTTTTTTTTGCATTTGTATATTAGGAAAAGTTAAGCATACTGTTGGGTCTAAGATGTTACACAGCCACCTGCCACTACTGGGGGGGCTACACCCACCATTAGAGAAGCTGTAGCCCCCCCTTTCCCGTGCTAATGGGTACATTCCAAAACAGTTACTCACAGCTGGCCACCCCTCACTTCCCGTCTCTCCCATTTCTCCCAGGGAGTTATGCCCACCTACAGTGATTGAACTGCAAAAAATGCAAGTCTGATATTTCACGCACACATTTTAGGTTTGGTCTGCCAACTTTTGAGATGCATACTTGAGTGTCTTTGGCTTGTTAGACATTTGAATGTCTTTGCCAGTCACTCTTTTTCAGATCTTTTATGATTTATGTTATCCTCAAAAAATGAACAATACTTCCAACCTTAACAAGTGTCAATTCGTTGTTTAAAAAAATATGGTGATCTCTGAATTTTTTTTGATTCACTCCAATTTAATAATAATTAACATATTGTCTTCCAGAGTGGCTGGCCCCAAAATGGACTGGATTTGGCAGAAATTGGGCTTCCATCCTTATGGATGTGGATGCAGTCTGTAAGTTGACCATACCCTTTATTATATTCTGAATACAATATGAGCTTGGAACTCCATTTTGTAATTTGATTACTATGACATTGACTGACATCCACACATAATATGTGCAGAAAATAGCATGTGGCTGGTGTGATGGCTTAATAACTAGAGACTTTTTTTTTTAAATCCTGTATCAACCAACACCCACCCTGGTGATGGGTTTTGTTTTTTTATTTTGTTTTGTTTTTTGAGTAAGGCATTGACCAGCTTCAGGGAAACTAAAGGAATTTGCCAACAGAGATCAAAAAGGTATCGTATCATTATTATGACATAATGTGGTCCTATGGATGTGTGTTTGGTACAGGATAATAATCAGGGTACAGAGGAAGTAGAGAACCTCAAGAGCCTGGTCTCAAACCTCCGTCAGCTGCGAGACCTCCACAGGAAATACAACTACCGTCTCTCACTGTCAGTCTTTGAAAAGGTGTGTGTCAGACTGCTGATGTCTTTTAATTACGCCTCTGGAAAATTTGAATCTTCCAGCCAACCTAAAATATCCCCTCCAGAAAACAAATTTCCTCTCGAAAGTATTTAATACTGTAAATCAACATGCTCAATCTAGATAGTTGCAGAGCACAAGTAACCTTCAAGAACTGAGATAACATTCAGAAATTTAGAAAAAAATTAATTCTGTACGTTATGGTAGTAAAAGAATTTGGGTATTTTAAAACATTTCCTTTTTGTTTAACATCATATCAGATGTTCTCCATCGTAAGAGCTGTTACATATACAGAAATTCTTCAAGTTTAAATTAATCAAATCTTTTTGCTGCTTTTCTGGTGGCTTTCAGGTTATAACCTAAACATCTTTATTTTTAAACTATTTCGTGGAAAATCAGATGACTTATTCGTCACAACATATGTTCCACAATAACAACTAGTCAATATTGTTGGTGTTAAGTGTATATCATGTAAAAGGTTTTTGCATTTATCCGAATGAATATCTTCCAATTTATTACGAATATATATATATATGATACATTTTCAATGAATGTTGTATTGTTGTGCCTATTTTAATAATTTCTTTGGTCATTTAGGGAAGTGTTCGGAGTGTTGCATTCCATATGCTGGATAAGGTTCCAGCTCCAGAGCTAATATCTACCACAGTTGAGAACAGTATCCGGCCATATTCCTTAGAACACCAGATTCCTTTGGACAAGCTTCTCCTTCAGTATATCAAGGTAAGGATTTGCAAGAGCCACAAGGAAATGCCTTTCGCACTTAACAATTTGCTCTTTTGTATGATAACTGCTCATCAAAAAACAATTACTGTTTCCTTTACTTTTATTTAGTTGCAGTGACCCCTTACAGCTGGGGGGAAAAAAAATCTACATTAACAGTTGCACCTCACCTGTCCACATACGATAATATAAATATTCAAACGAACCAATTTTAACTTGCATCACCTCTTGGGCTTGAACTATGCATGATCATAAGTGTTCTCCTGTCAATGTCCCTCCCTCAACCTGAACTTTGCTAGGATCTCCTGCAACGCTGCAGTTCTCAGACCACTACCCTCTTCACAGAATGGGAGGCTAAAGCAGTGGCTGTACTCGGTTGCATGACTGACACCGATGTAAGTTTCTCATATTTAAATATTTATGTGAGCGTCCCTGCATGCATACACACTTCTTAACGTCAGAGACATCAGAGGTTTATGAGTAGAGTTAAATGACAGAGATCTGTAAATGTAAACTGGCCACAAGGTCCCCACGGATCCTCAAAAAGTCTTAAAATGTCTTGAATTTCTTTTCATTAAAGGTCTAAAAATGTTTTAAACTGCCTGGAATTTTAGGAAGGGAAGCAAAAATTTATTCTGGGCAGATGAATGAGTGTATATATATTTTTTGTTCAGTTTTTATGTTTTATTTTATATTCCACAACTGCCCGACAATTTTTGGAAGCAGTGTACAATGCATTTGGACTAAATAGCATATGCTAGACCACCAGGGGCAGTGGGACTTGGAGGCAGTAGCCAGCGGGTGACAGATAGGCAGCAAACAAAAAGAAAATGGGTAAATGTAAATTCAACCTGAAATGGTTGACAGACAACAAATGTCGTGGGTAACTTAAACAATCCAGCAATTCTTACAAGGCATGATGTGAACTTTGTCGCAAAACATTCAAACTGGTGACAATGGGTTGTAAAGCACTAGATTCTCATATGAAATCCGAAAAGTACAAGAGCTATGCTATGCTAGCACTCAAGAAAACATTGTGGCCATTGGGTCATATGTTGAGCCCGTTGTTAGCTTGGCTGCTTGTGGTACCGTTATAGCTAGTTTGTCTGCTGCTAATGTGTCTGCCTGAGCTACAGGCTCTATAACTACTACTGCTCGGCTAAGCAGTCAACAGACAGCATTCACCAGTTTTTCTCCAACAGCTGCGTTGAAGGCAAAAATACTGTGGGTATTGAATCTCCAAAAGAAAGCAGACAACTTCACAGAACTAGCAGAGAATACTGCAGCGATGAAAATGACAACGCTGATAACAAAATCCAACACACTTAGGAGACAAGCAAAGGAAATGAGAGCAGTTGTAAGTGCTAGATTGTGAAATTGATAAGATGGCTGATGAGCTGCGATACATGTCATGAGAGACATATGTGTCCATGACAAACAGGGTCGAGAGGGCGTCTGGGTAGCATAGTGGTCTATTCCATTGCCTACCAACATGGGGATCGCCGGTTCGACTTCCCATGTTACCTCCGGTTTGGTCGGCCATCCCTACAGACACTACAGGCTGTGTCTGCGGGTGGGAAGACGTACGTGGGTATGTGTCCTGGTTGCTGCACTAGCGCCTCCTTTGGTCGGTCGAGGCATCTGTTCAGGGGGGAGGGGGAACTGGGGAATAGCGTGATCCTCCCACACGCTACGTCCCCCTGGCAAACTCCTCACTGTCAGGTGAAAGGAAGCGGCTGGCGACGCCACATGTATCAGAGGAGGCAGAAGGAGTGGAGCAGTGACTGGGACGGCTCAGAGAGTGGGGTGATTGGTCAAGTACAATTGGGGAGAAAAAGGGGGAGGGGGGAAACAAGGTCAAAGAAACTTCATATAGTTTGTGCCAGAGAGGGTCTGAAAAGGAAATACACTTATGTTTGGTTTAGACTGTCAACTTTTGACCTGTCTCTATAGTGCTCTTTGATGTGTATTTGGTACTATTGTTTTCCATTTAAATAGGTCCACCTCCATAGTTTTATTTTCATTAATTAGCAAGGCTGTGGTCATCTAATTTGCACAGAAAATTGCCTTTGTATTCATATTCAATAAAACTCACCTAAAGTTGTATACTGTCTAGTTTGTCAACAAAAAATTTTTTGCCATGGAAATATTTTTTCCATTTAAAGGTATTAAAAAGGTATTAGAAGTATTAAATCTTTACTTTAAAAGTGTGCTTATACCCTTAGCCATGTAAATCAAAACAACTGACAAAAAGTTTCATCACTGAGCGCTATATAAAATGCAACTTGATTGATTGACCAAAAAGCAATCACTGATCAAAAAGCATTGAACTGAATGTTGTAAAATGTGTATTTGGACCAGTTGATGGTGGATGCTGTGTTGGAGATCATGCAGAAGGCTGTGGTGCCCTGGAGTGAGATGGTGGAGAAGCTGGTTCAACAGTACTTGGAGATGCAGGGACCCAAGTATGTCACCCATCATGCTATCTACAACCTGAGATTGTGTATTTCACCCATTATAAGAATTAGATGGATGTTGGAGGTTTTCTCATTATGATGACCCATTCCCTGCCCTTATATCGTCTGTAAATTATCTCAAGACAAGAGCTATTGAAGGAGAGCTACCATCTGATGGAGATTAGGAAACTGCTCAGGGGCTACGGGATCCGCAACTTCAACCTTTCCAACAACAGGGAAATCATGGTAAGAGTTTGTATTTGGAGACGACTGGATTATTGTGTCTGCTGCCTCTGGAGTCACAGTTGTGCCCCTGGCAGTGTGAATTCAGGTTCAATGGGTATTCCTATCCTGCGTCTCCCCTACTCTTTCTGCTCTGCTTTCCCTCTGTTTCATTAAAGGGAGGTGCTGAATATAAGTCTGCTCTCCTTCAAAGATATACTAAGATTTTGACAGTTGTGATGACTGTGCCCTCCTAAAGAGTCATATATATTTTCCCTAGACACTGATAAGATACATCCTGAAGCAAGACCTACCATCTTCTTTAGAGGACTCTCTGAAGTTAGCTGAAGCATACAAACTTGCAACCTCTCAGATAAATTACTTGTATCTCATCCATCTGATAGGTCAAGGAAAGGTAAGATCATTTACGTGCAATCACTGAATTTCAGTTATGATATAAATTTTTGTTGAATTTATGGCATGTTAAAAATATTTCAATTTGCTTGTAGGCTGAAGAATGTATGACACTCCTAAGGAAGCTGTCCTCTGCAGATGCAGAGTGTGTGATTGAGCATCTCACAACTTGGGCTAGACTGGAGTTGGAGGACAAAGACCACCTGTCTGATGAGGTGGGCAGATGGGAATTGATTTCATTGTTAAGTACATTCATCAAATTTTAGACACTTGTAAAAACTCTTCAGCTTTCGATGTAATTGTTGACCTTTAAATCAGTGAAACATTTTCTCTAATGGCCACTATCAGTGACCAGTACAAATTGCACCAATGTTGGCAAAATTATGTCCTGTTCACTTATGTGATGGTGGCCCACAAGTGACACAACTAATGCAAATAACATCTTACAATTTCACAACCTCCTAGCGCAGATTGCACAGAAATGGCGAGTGAAGAGTTAATTAAGTTGTAAAACAAAAATATATCTTATAACGCATAGCTATAGTATATTTAATGACAATGCTGCTTACCTGTCCAACAGCAGCATGGCCAGCTTGGTATCAGTTTTTATGCCTTTATAGTCACGAGTTTTTTTTGCCCCATCTCCAAAGTGATGCCTATATTTATTCCACTTTTTGGAGTGGCATTCAAAATGTAAAATTTTTTTTGCTAGATGACAAGGCTTTTCAGAGTCTTTAGGGTTGTGTTGCAAAGCTACATCCTTTATATTGAAATGTTAAAAGGCACAGCTAGGGGGTGTCCGGGTGGCGTAGTGGTCTATTCCGTTGCCTACCAACACGGGGATCGCCAGTTTGAATCCCTGTCGTGTTACCTCCAGCTTGGTCAGGCGTCCCTACAGACACAAATTTGTAATTTGTGATATTGGGCTATGCAAATAAAATTGACTTGACTTGACAATTGGCTGTGTCTACGGGTGGGAAGCCGGATGTGGTTATATGTCCTGGTCATTGGACTAGCGCCTGTTCGGGGTTGAGGGGTAACTGGGAGGAATAGCATGATCCTCCTACGCGCTACGTCCCTCTGGCAAAACTCCTCACTGTCAGGTGATAAGAAGCGGCTGGCGACTCCACATGTATCGGAGGAGGCATGTGGTAGTCTGCGGCCCTCCCTGGATTGGCAGAGGGGGTGGAGCAGCAACCGGGGTGGCTCAGAAGAGTGGGGTAATTGGTCAAGTACAATTGGGGAGAAAAATTGGGGGGGATCCAAAAAAAAAAAAAGTGTAGCAAGATAAATATGTGGGGACCTGTAGTTTTTCAGACCTGCCAACATGTACGCATTTCTCGTACTCGGCACGCATTTTGACCCTTAAGTACGCTTGTACGATTCACTGCTCTCCAGGTACGCATTTTGTTGCATCTCGCATTATGCCGGTTTCAGTTTCTATACATTCTATGAAGTTGATTCTGTCGCAGAGCCACAGCAATCTATATAAGTGGAGTGAAAAGCTTTTGGCCAATCAGAGCGCAGTATTTGAACCCACTCGCCCACCTGTCCCTCCTAGCAAATGCTTTGCGCGTTCAATTCAATTCAGTGCCTCTGCCTCAAGCAAGATCCCTCTTCGGCTGCTTGCTCATCACTGCTATTCGCCTGCATCCCTGTTTCTCACCATTCTAGGTCAGTGGTTCTCACCAATGCAGACAGCATTGAAAAGATAATAAGTTAACATTCATCTATACGATGTCATGTGTGTGTTGCAAATATTAGGCTAACCGTCACGTTTCCCCGAATCCATTAGCCCACAGACAAAAACTGTAGGCTTGCGTGCCATGGCTGAATCGCCTCAAAAAAAGGTTCGGAAACAACAAAGATTTCTGGACAGCCAAATACCCCTATGGGGACGAATTGCTGCGTCATGCTGCCGTAGCTGATATAAGCAGATGGCAAACAGCCAAATTCTCCTCACTGACATACTTTATAGACAGGTTCCCCTGCTTGTTGGGAAATGGTGTGACAGTCGATGAAGTGGAGGAGGAGTTTCGGCTCTTCCAGTCCACCACCTTGAACGATGGTATTCTGACCAAAAGGGCTGATGACGCTTGGACGGAACTAGGTTTGATGGAGTCAGGAGGGAGGAAACTTTTTGAAAACTTCTCCACTGTAATTCTTGGTGTGTGTTCGATTTTTCACTTTAACACAGACTGTGAAAGGATCTTCAGCTTGGTCACTAAAAATAAAACACAATGTCGTGCTAGCCTGAGCACAGAGATGCTCAGTTCTCTGGTGACACAAAAAGTCATGATTGCCTCAAAAGGCAGCACGTATTACAAAGAGACTTTCAGTGACGCAGTACTTAAAAAAGCCAAATCTGCAACCTTCAACAAGTTGCACTAGTTTCACTATGCATGGAAAATTTGAATCTTTTTCGTTGTTTGTTTTTAGCAAACTGATTTTGATATTGATTACTGCTGGTTTTGCACATTCACTTAATGTTTTGATTTATTTATTTACAAAGAATGTCCTCAGTTTACTTTTATTTCTGGCAAGGATATTGATAAGCTGGTTTTGCACATTTATTTAATGTTTTGATTTATTTGTTTACAAAGAATGTCCTCAGTTTACTTTTAGAAGTTTCCATGGGCTATGCCTCCTGTACAACACTTGTACAGCTGTTCTGACAATAAATCTCGATTGGTGAAAGTATATTATGCGTATATTATGTATCATGGTGTTAGGTATCTCAGTGGTGGTGGGTGAGCAACGGTGGAGCGTACATTGGTGGTGGGCTATCAGGTGCGTGCGCGCGTGGGTAGGGTGGAGGAGCGTACATTGGTGGCGGGCTGTCAGGTGCGTGCGCGCAGGGGGGGGGTGTTGGGGGGTAGTACTCATAAAATTTCTTCAAGGTTGGCAGGTCTGGAACATTAGATTTCTAATAGGTGGGGGAACCCCTCTACTGAATTGTTCACCAAAATAGAGATTCTGAGGTTGGACGCAGTTTTTGAAAACCAGAAATCTCATTACATGGCAAAGCTGTTGTTAGATAATTAGTATAGATTAGCAATAATTTCCTACTCCCCCAATACATAATGATAATTTTTTTTTGCTATGAAAAAGTCATAATTTTACTGATAGTACCTTTAATGACAACTTGTCACATTGGTATATTTATGTATGTTCAGATATTTTTTTATTTCTAATCAGCACTTTCAGAAGCCAAATTAGTTTTTCCATCACATAAAACATGCATAGAAAATTAAATAGTTTGACCTCATCTTGTAAAAGTAGCCATGTGGCCCAAAACATCAGTAATCTGAAAACTAAAAATTGTATTAGAACAAAGTAACAATGAAAATAATAGACTAAAGATGACAAATTGTGGTATAAGGTGCTTATTCATTCAGACATGGTACTTACCTCATGGCCTGTGTTCAACAGCACAAGAAGAACCAGATGGTCATTGCCCAAGTTACGGTTGAGGCATTGAAATTCCTATGCATAAGCCAAAAAGGTAAGCGGTCTCTTTCAAATACTGGTGGAAATGAGAGCAGCAAGACTGACCTGTAGATGGCTCTGACTTACCAGTAGAGAGTGCAAGTGAAAATGATTCCCCTCTTGGTGGTCAATTAAATATTACACAAATGGAAGCACTTGAAATCTGTTGAAATTGCTAACATTTTTTGTGCAAGTAAGAGACTGTCATTATCTGTGCTCTTTAGCTGTAATTTTTTTGTGTTTCAAGTGAAAACTTAAGCAATTAAATGATTAATTTCAGTGCTGACATCTACTTTCAATGTAAATATGCTACTGTGTATCCAATGCTAATGTTAAGTCCTGTGCCCTCCACAGAAAATATGCTGAAAAGTGTGGAGTGTGAAAACAATCTCATTATGTTCAAAACAATTGCCCACCTCCAGGTGAGCTCCATTTATTAAAAGTTGCCAATGTGTTTTAGTCTGTTTTCATCTTTTGATATTTTTTGGAATGAAATCCCATATTTTTGCATTCTCAGGAGGACTTTGACATTTTCTTTACCCCGACCAACTATGAGGATCCGAAAGTCCGAAAGCAGATCCAGGATCATCATATCACAGCCTTTGAGAACACGCGTGGTCGTCTGCCATCTAAGGGGAAGGTCATTACCTCTCCAATGGTGGCCAATGATCCAGATGGCAAAACCAAGACTATCTCCACTGAAGCTGGTCTGTGCCGTCTCGGGAGGCAGCTACAACGAACTGAGCAGGAATTGTGGTCTGAGCTGGCTTTACGAGCCCTAGGGGTGGGAAAGATTGACAAAGCTCTCAAGATCCTCAGGTTAGCAAGAGTGAATGCTTTTTTTTTTTTTAAGGAAAATATATGAAACTAGGTTGTGGACAAGGCTTGTTAGGGTAATGTTAAACGAAAGGTTGCATTTCCTGGGTCCCTTTTTTTTAACTCAAATGAATCATTGGTGATTCATAGATGAATGTTACAAGATGTTTGATTTTTCTTTGTTTCCATTTTGTAATTGTTCATACTCATTGGTGCTGACATTTACTGTCAAAACCTGTTAAATTTGTCAGTGTACAGATATCCGCAAATATATTGCCTCTAAATTTTGTTGTCATGAGTATATTCAGTAACCAGTGTTTTTACATGCATCATAAGTATATCAGTTTCCATTTTAAGTATATAACTGAATTGGATGTTAGTTCCATCAATAACAAAACTAAGGTCTTTTCACTTCATTGTGGGTGGTGAGATGCCCAGCCAATGAACTCTAATCTTAACGTTACCATTCTTCTTCTTCTTTTTTTTTTTTTTTAAGATTTCTATTTTGCCATTGTTAGATTTTATTCAACAGGACAGTAAAGACATACAGGAAACAGAGGGTGAAAGGTGCAGGGGAAGACCTACAGCAAATGTTCAGAGCCAGATTTGAACTCAGGGTGCTGAGATCAGGGTTGAGCTCTACATGGTATGCGTTTACCTGGTTGAGCCACAAGAACATCCCATCATTCTTGATAATGTGGCGTTACTAGAGAGCAAGTGCACCACGCTGCTTCAGAGACTGCATATGGTCCCTTAAGCTTATCGAAGTTCATGCAATTGTATGTGTTAAGTAAGTCAGCCAGCATTTCTAACCATCATGGAGCAATTCAAGCAAGGCACAAGTGTAAATGTTGCAAAATTTGTGAATCCTCAATTAGCCTATTTGTCAAGCACAAATGTGGACAAGAGTGTCATATTTTGTCTTTGTTCCTAACCCCTCACCCCCATATGTACAGTGAACTGTATGAGCACCACTGCAATCCCAGCACAGGGAAGGTACTTTTTACTGCTGCACAGAAGTTGTGTCAGATGTTGGAGGCTGATGTGCCCATGGTGCTACCTGATGATGTGGATTTACCTGCAGTTATCCACAGCCTGGCTTGCCAGGCCATCACTGTCTGCCACTCGGGTAAATCACACATGAACACATTAACAATCTACACAGCAGTACATGTGATTTGAAAAACAGCATGGATTATGTACATGGACTACATTAGAAATTAGAAACATTCTAAATGTAATCCAGGCTAATCTGGTGAAAAATCTATACCTTCCACCAATCCTGAAAAAGACATAGAAATGAAATGATGACTTAAACAATGTTTCAGACCTACTTCTGGACTGTTTGGAGCTGTGCAAAAGTACACGGACAGCCATGGATGTCTATCATCAGTGTCAGTTCTCAGACAACTATGGTTTCATAACCAAGGTCAGTCTTCATGCCCATTTTCCAAAGCATCCCATTTTATTCATGATCCTAACACAAAAGCCTGGATGCTGCCTCCTTTTCAGTTGTTACTCACCACTTGACCTTTTTTGTCACACATATCACGTATTCAACATACATTTTTAATACCTACATATATTTGTGTGTCTATGTGGATGGAAAATAACCAAGGAGATGATAATTTAAAAAAAAAGAGGTCTCCATTTTACAAACCTTGAAATTCTGAAATGTCTGCAGCATTTGACCTTGGATGCAGAAAAGGATCCCTACTCTCAATGGAGTTACCAGGATATCTTCAATGAGGATTGCATTGTTCTGGACTCAGTATCAGTGCTGCCAGTCCAATATGAGATAACCAACAGTTTGCTGCCTATATCACTAGGTAACCAAACTTCTCCAAACTCAGTGATTACCATCTAATTAGAACTGCACCACCCTAGTTCTCAGTTGTTTTGCTTTTTTTATGCCATGCGATTTGGTTCCCTGATTTTTGTAGATGCCAAGCTATACCCTCTGGACTGTTCCTGTCTCTCGCACTGCTCTTTCAAAGATGGTAACTAGATAAGTTGATATATCTATTATCAGTTTCCACCTGATAGTTTATTGTCAAATGGAAGAAAAAATGTTTTCAATTTTAGGATTTAATCCTGTATCTCATTTATCCTACCTCCAGGTTCAAACTACCTGCAGCCCCTCATGGGTCCCTTGTCCAATATGGTGCAGATACTGCAAGAGTGCAGTCAGTTGGAGCTGGCCCTTAGGGTGCTGGTCAACTCCTATGGCAGCTGCCTGCAACATGTCACCTCCAACATTATGGACCTTAAACTCAGCATACAGGTGCCATTACAACATATCTATTCCTATCATTATTATTGTCAAACAGGCTACAGTCTCTGGAGAGTTCATCATTACTACAGCTTCAACTGGTTGCATGTTAGGCCAGATGAAATTATCTGTGGTTGTCAACAGTGGATATTGAAATCATGTTTCTGTTGTGTGCAGAGATATTATAGTTTTGTATTTTTCATTAGTTTTTATTCTTATTTTGTTTTTAACATTTGTTTTCAATTCAGTTTGTTTCCAGAGTGGGTTTGCTCATTTCATTTTAGCTTTTATTGTTTAAAAATGTTTAGTTTTAGTTTAGTTTTTATTAGTTTCAGTATTACTTTTATTTTTTTTATTATAATATGGGAGGTATTTGTCGGGGCAGAATTTGAGGTGTTCAGAATAGGTATTTCAATTCAACCACAGCACTTTGTGAAGACAATTGACATCAATTGACATCATGTAGACATCCCAGTCTCAATAAACATATGCACCAATGCCTCCTCGTGCTTGTGTTGACAAATTTGACCGAATTGACAAAGATTGAACTAAAGAAATTTTCTGTATATTTTTTATTTTGGCTAGTTTTGTAGGTACACTATCATTTCAGTTTTTGTTTTTTTCTACAGTCTAGTTTTTATTTTTATTTCAGTTCACTAAAATATTTTTTCACACCTAGTTTTAGTTTTTAGTTTAGTGTTCAATAACTATAATAACCTTGGTTTTGTGTGTGTGTGTGTGTGTCTGTGTGTTTTTTTTTAACAACTATCCTTTCAGCTTTATGATCAACAAGGACTCATGCAATACAACAGATGCTTGAATGAGCTCCGAAAGTCAACTCTATCCACTCTCAATACTGTTGCTGTGGGCCTTTTAAACAAAGTGAGTCTGTCTTTTCAGATGTAACTATGAAAATCATTGATCACCATTATCACCAACCATTAACATTTTTATATAATTATTCTCCCTTTATTCTATGGACTACTAAAGGTCTTTAACTGGAGAGTGGTGGATTGCGACTTAGCTATTGGACTCTGCACTCTCCTCTCTAAAGCTGAAGTCATCAAATTACTGTGGAAGGTCATTGACAACACTTGGCAAAACTATGACAAAATCCTGGTAAGTGCTGTGATCGCTATCACTTGCTTTGCACTTCTGTCAGTCTTCTATTAGTTTAACAGAACAGTTGCCTTCCATAAGTTTAATACTTTGGTAGGAACAATCTGCAAAAATCGCAGAAAGTTGAATCAGTTCATCTGGGCGCAATGTTTATTGAGAGAAACATTTCATCACTCATCTAACTGACCTTTTCAGCCTCAACTGACTGCAGGTATCACCATCTTTATGATATATATGCTATATGCAGTCAGTTGAGACTGAAGAGGTCACTTAGATGAGTGATGAAACGTTTCTGTCAATAAACATTGTATCCAGATGAACTGATTCAACTTTCTGTGATTTTCTTACCTGGATTATTCAGCATGCATAAAGATCTGCAAAAAAATCTTTTGGGAAGATTTTGAAGAGCTGGCTGGGAATTCTCAAAAGATGCAGTCAAAGGAGTTTTAATGTTACAATGTCATCAGTCTATGAAAATTCAAGGATTTTTGCCAACCATCTCATTATTTGCCGCAGTGTGATAAACTGATCAAAGAGATCCCAATTTTAGTCCCTTAGATGTATTTGCATGTGATTTTTTTTTGCAGGCCTTTGGGAACCGGCTTGTAAATCAAGCCTCAGTAATTGTGGAAGCCCACCATGGAGCCATCCTAAACATTCATGTCTATAACAAAAAAACATAAAACAAAGGAGCGATATGGGTATAAGTGCACAGTCTTTTTGAAAAATCTAATCATCCTCCGTTTGTCTTGATATTTTCAGGCTGTGGCCATGATTGGAGCCCATCTCTGCTGTTTGTATGACGAAGAAGAGGAACAAGCAAAGTTTCGCTCAGTTATCATTGATGCCGAATGGGGCAATAAGCTGGGGAAATTAGGGGTTAGTGGTTGACACTAGAAGCAAATTATGCAAATCAGAATCATGTTTACTGGCCATGTAGGTTTGCACTACATGGAACTTGTCTCCGGTTTTGTGGCTTTCTCAGTGTACTTAACAGAATAACAACACTACAACACAACGATCTTCAGATATATAAAATATATTCCTCATCTCAGATAGCCAGTGGCATTTTACTCTGAATAAATTTAATATTGAGCAACTGTTCACACATTGTTTATCTTTTATTACTCGCTGTCTTTTTATTGCTACAACTCTGCTCCTAGATATCCATCCAGTCTGTGTTCCGTCAACGGTCGGAGATGAAGAGCCTTCTGATTCCTATTTTGGTGAAGAACAGCAACATCACCCCTGACATCATTCTACAGTACTGCAGGTTGGTGCAGAAGAGAGATGAGTACACTGAACAATGCATTTTCTCTCCGCAAATGAAACAGATGCTCATTTATCTACATCTAATATTTTTGTGGAAATTAAATATCATGCAGGATGATGTCAAACGCTTTTTGAACTAGTCCTTTATGAGGTTTTTCACTGGTTGACCATGTTCACATAGACCCGTTGTTGCTTCTGCCAACAGCACCTTTGGTCTGGACAGAGATCATGTAATCAATCAGTACATCACCACCCTGCTGTTACTGCATGAGGAGGAGGAAGAATATTCAGGTCAAGTTGGTGATCCTGTGATAGGCCAGGAAGAGGTGCAACCTCTGAGCCATGCAGATGCCCTTGAGCGAGTCCTGCAGATCATTCCCATGTTGCACAGCACCACCAACCTAACAGATAGCCTTTGTGCTGCCATTTTTAAGGTCTGAGCATGATAAACTAATAAGTGGGTACAGTTTATTCTGACCTGATCCATTCAGATTTTACTTTTAACTGACCGTTTGCAAAATTTAGTCCTCCCAAAATGTATGGGTTAGTGTGAGCTTCAATGTCACATCAACACGGTAAACAGACAAAGCCTGTTTAACTAACATTTAGCAGATGTAAATGTCCTTGTTGATGTTTTTTTTTCTTTCGATGCATTGTTGTCTTTTGGATTTGGGGCAAGAAATAATGCATTGCCTTCCAGTCATTCAAGATAATATGAATCTGTCTTACAATTTCCCAAAAAGCACCTTTTCACTACTTCCTTTTCCTATAGCTATGCCTTTTAACAAATTGCGCATTACCTATTGTATGTTGCATCAAAGCTGCTCTATATTGCACTTAGTGGGATGTCTGTGGAAGACAAGGCAACAGCGTGATTGGTGTGGATCGCTGTGTCTGTCATTTTGCAAATGGTCAGTTTTTTAAGTGTTTAAATGCTAAGGCTGTGTCCCAGAAGTAAGGCAAGAAAAATATGTGGCAAGTTTCCTATGAGAATTTAAGTTGTGAAAGCAAAGTTTCATCCTTACTAAAAACCTGATGTATGGAAACAAGTGATTTGATTCAGTATATCTGTTTGCATTTGTATTTGAGTCGTGTAATGTCATTACAACACACAGCAATGTTGACATTTATACTCTTAACTCTCAGCTGACAGCAACCTGCATGCTTATTGCCTGTTGCCCAGTCAGTTGTTTTCATTTATTGACAATCTATCTACATTTACAAGAAAAACATATTCAAGTAAAGAAATAATCTGGTCAAACTTGACAGTTTAGAATTGATTATATAGTAGCATTGAAAAATCGAAATGTCTATCAAATAAATATGAATATATATATATATATATATAATATAAATAAAAATCTAGTCAAATCCTTTTGATAGCCTTTTGAAATGTCTAAAGTTATGTTGCATAGAACATTTCATTTAGTTTTGAGATTTGCTTTAGATGATCAACTAAATTTAATGTGAAAATGTCCTCACCACGTGCAGCTTAGCCCTTATAACTATGAGAGGATTGAAGTAGTCCTCAAGATCATCCAGACAGCAGATGAGAATGTGACCAGCTTCTCAGTTGGCCAGGTATGGATTTTTCTTAAAGGTTCCATCATTTTCTATCTTGCAAATATTTCAGTCCCCAAAAGCTTTCTGCATCCTCTTTCCACAGGCAATGGGCCTACTTCAGCACCTGAAGTCCTACAAGCGAATCTCACCTCCATCAGACCTAGAGCACACCTACCTTATGGACAATGGCCTACAACTTACCCTCCTGTCTAAAAGCAGACTGCCCTTTCACCTGCTTATGCAGACCAATAGTTACTGGAAGATCATCTGTGAGTTGGCTAGTTGCATATTTTAATAATTCATTAATTCCTGGGGGAAAAAAACCCATTTGACACGAACATTTTAGTATTGTTTAGCTTCTCTGTACTGGTTGATTATCAGTATTATAGTTACCTTTTTTGTTTGTGTATAAGGCTCAAAATAACTGCATAACTACATGTCAGTGCTTTTAGCCCTCTAAAAGCTGGAAATGCAGCTTCAGTAAAAGATCAGAGGTGACGGGGTCTTTGCTGTTTTGTAGCTTTGACCTACGAACACTCTGACTGAGTAGCTTGAACTGTGTCAATTTAGTTTCAATGTTTTTGTTTTCTGGTTTTTAGGAGCAGGCTTTCATTTTGTTGGTTCATATGGGTTGTAACGTGAAGAAATATATGTACTATGTTTTTTTCTTCCTTTTTTATGTAACCTTATTTTAATTCATGTCTTGCATTTTTTATTAGCAATACTATCATATCTTATTCTATCCTTTTGTAAAGTATTAACCTTTTGAAAATTGCATGATGTAGCTTTTATATTGTCCAAATTTGCGCATCATTCACTGTATTTTACTGTCTCTGGACTTAAATTGCTTCCTGTTTTCAGCCCCTGAGCTCAGTGAGGAGACTTTCCCTACTCTTCTTCTAATCAGCAAGCTGATGAAGGTACAGTGTATTGACATAGATTAGCTGCCATCTGATAGTCAAATTCCCTTTTATTTTCTATATATATGGGTCAGTTGGGTTATTGAATCTGTATTGAGTCTCTTCGTCTTTTTCAGGTGAGCCTGGACAAATTGTACATGTCTGCAGTGAACCACATATTTGAGAAAAGTATGAAGCCTCTACTTGTGGAGCAGAGCAAGAAGGATCAAAGGCATTTACCAAATAAGGAGACCCTCAAGGTAGCCAGGACCTTGATGGATCACATCAGCTGCATCCAGAGTCAAGAGTGGGCTGCTGCCACTGCTCATAAAATTGCTCAGGAGCTGCCCCCAGGTTTGGCCTGTAGACTTAAATCAGAGACTGCCATGGCACCACGTGATGTGTTTTTATTTGTGTAACATTTTATTGAATTTATTTTCCCTCTGGAAGGCATTGAGAAGACTCAGTCACTTAGGATCTGCTTAGCCCTTGGGGACAAATGGCTAAATGACCCAAACCTTGAGGTCAGTGTCAACATTGATCTTACTGTATAACATATTGATTGAAAATCTGTCCAATGTCTTTCTCATTGATTTTTAAAATATTTTTACTGGTACTGATATGTTCCCTGCTAATCCTGTGCAGGAGGTGGCACGGTCCAAAGGGGAGACCTACCTGTCCAAGATTAAGCTGCAGTACCAGCGCTCTGCCACAGAGAGCGCCTTGATGGTAAACCAGCTGAACAGCCCAGATCATCTGAAACTGACTGGAGTGCCAGCCAGGCTGATAGTGGCCCTGTATGAACACAGGAGTGTGGAGCAGCGCTACAAAGACTCAGCGGCTCAATCCTATCCTGGTGAGTACAACACCATCATAAAAAAAGATGAAACACAGCTCTTGGCCATATGATAGAATAAGTCAGGTTTCGAACATGAGGCCTCAAGGTCAAGTCATGTTTCGAGGTCAGTGTCAGTAGGCTTGATATGCTCACTCTGTCAAAGAACTTCTCTGCTTCAAATTAACATAAAAACCAAGAGTGGTTGAAATGGGAGGAAGCTATGATTGATGAATATTTTTTTCCACAGAGTTTTTACTATATTTTTAAATTAGATGTTTTTTCTCTGAACAGACATTCATGCTGTATGTAAAGAAATAGCCACAATCAACTCTGTGGATCTTCTCAAGATCCGTAACATGCTTTTGGAAAAATGGATCTGCAAAACAGGCCCGGCTGTAGCCAAGGTTTGACAGTCTGCATACAACCTGTCAGTGTCACTTGTGTTTGTCCCTTTTTTAAAATTTAATTTCATTCATTTATTTTCTGCTTGAATGGTCCACCACAATGACTTTTCTGTTGCTTTTTATTCTGTTCACATTGCATGGCTTCATAAAGAATTGAACACTCAGTCAGTATTTATTAAACGGACAAAAGCTTATTATTGTTTTTTTATGAAGGACATCAACAATCTGGAGTTTGTTCACAACATTGAGGAGGATCCAGACCTAATGAGGTAGGCACTGCAATATATCCTCCTACTGTTAATGAGTCTGTCTTTAAATTTGTAAACCTCATCATGAGCCAAAACTGTTAATTGGAAGTCTAGCAAATTTCTCTCTATGTACAGTGAAAATCTATATGTATTTTTTATTTTCTCCCTTTTTGATCCCAATTTGACATGCCCAGTTCCCTTGTTACCCTGTGTCCTGTCATTGCATGACCTCTGTGGTGGTTGGGGGAGAGCGTAAACTTCATGTGTCCTCTTAGTACGCATGAAGTCGCCGACTGCATCTTTTCACCTGCCAGCTGCAGGTTCCTTGGGGGGAATATAACATGTGCAGAGGCCCTCGGTATTTCCCCCAGATCCTCCAGCAGCTGTACAGGTGCCCCACCACCTGTAGGAGTCACTAGTTGCAATGGTGGGACACGTTACACTCGATGGCTCTCCACCCAAGAGCACTGCCAATTGCACTTCTTGCAAAATGCCTGGCTGAGCCAGAGGGATTCTAATTGTTACCCTCACTATTACGCTATGTAGTAGTTTGTGCACCACCGGACTGCCCCAATAAAGATAATTTTGAATAAAATGTTTCACATAGTATGAAAAATGTCCTCGTTTTTCTTCCTAACCACTGATTGTATATGAAGTCTTTAACTGCATATCCACCTCCAATATAATGAGAGCTGTGAGAAATGTGTTGGTGCTTTACAGCATGTCATTGACTTGACCCTCCCTCAGGGTGGTGTATCTACTGCATACTTACTCCATGGATGTCGCTGCCCACCTGCTGAGCCCTATCCTGTCTGCGGAAACATGGGTGAGTAGTGTGATGAGATCAAATAAGACATAGTCAGCCTCCACCCTTCAGTCATCATCATTTATAAATCTGCTGATTGAAGTAAAGAAGATGAATAAGAAAACAGGGCAGAATCACTTGTGCCTTAAACTAAAGGAGCATGTATGTGTGTAAACATAGATATTCACCTTTTGAAAGCAAATGCTTAAATCTCTGTGTAGCCCCTCAGCAGTACTGGGCCACGTTTGACCTTCTGCCACCGAAGTCGAGCCCTGTTTTGTCTCATTCGCCTTGCTGATGCTGCTACTGTAGAGGCCCAGACACAGATCCCCAGGTCCAAAATAAAGTAAGGGAATCATCTGGCAAGCTAAGAAATCTACTGTGATAATTACATAAATACATTCTCTTTTCATCGCGTAGTTGTGCCTGATTTGCTGCTTCTGTGTTTGATATTCAATTGTAGGTACTACCTGAAGTGCTACATCTATGTCTCTCAACTGGAGGGCCTAAACATCCCATATACCATTGAGTCTTTCCTCAATAGTCCCAAAGAGGGCATGGTCAAGGGGCTGTGGAAGAACCACAGTCATGAACCACAGGTGCTATCCTAAAGAACACATAAGGGTTTTCCTGTAAATCGGGTTTCATTCTTCCGGGTTCATTTGAGTCACCTTAATTCTGCCAGTTTATATAAACGTCTACAAGTCCCCATGCAAGGTGATATAATACCATATTGTGTGTTGTGTAGGCTGTGCGCTTGGTGGCAGACCTTTGCCTTGAGTACCAGGTGTATGACCCTCAGCTGTGGAACGGATTACTTCAGAAACTGCTAGGCTTCAACATGGTGAGCATGAAAATAGACAACCACCTGATTTTAATTCAGTCAACTAATTCACATTTCATTTTAGTACGTGAACCTATCTGATATAAAAGTTCATGTAAATAGGATATCATCAATTTAGAATTTTGCATGAATTAAGAATGCAATGAAAATCGTACAATCATGTGCCTAAAAATTTTGTGGTTAAGATGCCAACTTCTGAAAGCACATATATTTAAGGTGGCCAAGAACCAAATTATGAGAAACAAGGGATTCCTGCCACACTTTCAGAAGTTGCTAGTTCTCCATTAGAAGCTGTTATTTTGAATTAGAAGTTGTTAAGTTCCAGCACCACAAGGCTCCATCGCAATGTCCACCTTCTGGACAATGGACTGATCCCTCACAGATTTAATTGTCGTCACTTGTGTGCTTGGCTGTAGTACTTGAGTGCAAGAGATCGCGAGGGCTCAAAATGGTATAACAAGGAAGAATGGGGCAGCCTTTCGTGACATCACACATTGCCTTGGATACAACGCAGAAATTCACTTCTCCAGCATATAACGAACAATTGGTGCTTCCGGACATTTTAGTCTGCATTTATTAATGTCAACATGGCCAAGGTGCTTTTAAGACAGACTACCTGATTTAAACAGCATTCAGGCTCTTGCTTTGCAGAGTCAATCAGGGGTAAACTTTTTTCTTTTTGTTTTTACCAAAATTAATTTATGATAATTTATGATACTATCTCTCTAAGTCTTCTGCACTTCTTCCCTGTACCAGCCATGCTTGATTTGCTTACATTTTTGTGGAGACAAGACGGGCATTTTGTTAAATGTCACCAATCTCTATTAATTGTGGACAAGTCCCTCAGGAAAGACTGCAAACATGCAGACTTGCAAAAAGGCTGCATAAAGGCACTGAGAATTCCACATCAAAGCACTCATATATGTTTTATTTTTTTCTCTGAGACAGCACTAAACCTTTACAGACTAAATGGGAATGCACCTCACAGTTCATGTGGCCTTGAGTGCAGACACTGAGGTGGGACCTAAATGTGTTTGGAATCCCCTGATTCTCATTTCATGCACATTGTACCTGGGCAAGTGGATGTTGTGCCAGAATACAACCTCAACTAGTAGATTCAAATAACATAACTAGTGGATTCAAGTAACATAAGAACTGTCTCTTCTCTCCTCTGTCTCCCTCAAAATATGTATGTCCCTCAGTTTTCCTACAGTCACAATCTAGAGTGGGTAGTTGGCTGCCCACTCTTGCTGATACAGTATAACTGAATTCTTTCCCTCATCCTCAGATCAGCCACCTTCAGAAGGTGCTGGAGGCAGTAGGAGCTGTTCCCTCTCTGTGGCAGGTAATTTTAAAAAAAGAGGTAACCAGATTTGCTCCAAGGAACAGTAACACTTGTTTCCTCAAACCTTCCTTGTAAGTGTCTTGATGCATGCTCAATAATCCAGGTAAGAACATCAAAGAAGGTCGAATCAATATGTTTCATCACTCAACTAAGTGACATCTTCTGAAACTGTCACTTATTTGAGTGATGAAACGTAACTGTCAGTAAACATATCCAGATGAACTAATTCAACATTCTTTGACTTCCTTGTAAATGGCAAAAATATCACCACTACCTGAGAAAATATTACATTAAGATAAAAGTGAAATTTTCCTAAATTAGTCTTTGTTTAGTGTTTGTGTTTATTATGATGAGGTATCCAAAGAAAACTCCAGCCTACATCTGAACCATCATTGAGACCAGTGGTTCTCAACTCTGTTCCTTTGGACTCCTAGTGCTGCAGATTCTCTCCTCTGAGGTTATTTAGCCATCTAGTCAGATAGGTCTTAGATTCTGCACAAACTGTGTGAATAAAAAACCAGCACCGGGTAGATCAGATGGATATGGAGCTGAAACGCCCCAATGCCTCACTGCCACATTACTCCACAGAGGTGACCGATGGAGATTAACTTGTGATGGATTTTTCATTTCTCATTTTTTCCAGATCTCTAGTTTTCCCAGGACCTGGAGGAGTATGATACTAGCTCCCTTTGTCTCAGGTATCGCATGATAATTGTCAAATTCACTAACTGCTTTTATTTCATCCTATTTTTGATAATTTATCATTTGCAACAGTCTATGTGTCTCTTAGATGTTACTGACTATTCTCCACTTCATTTGTCCTAGCGTCTGTTCCCCTAAGTACCAGTCAACAAGCAACAATCTACAAGACCTTTGTTCTCCTTCTCAAGTAAGCGCTGCCTAAGCTTAGAATGGTCTCTCAATATTTGCAATGTCAAGAATTAAATAGCGAGAAAATTAGGTAGACAGATATGACTTGCTGAAATGTATCAAAGGGGATAGGTTAGCTATGGTAAACCTCATAAAAGACGTCAGGCATCGTACAGACAAAAGCTTCACTGATGGCTTTGATACTGATGAACTTACCACTTTGTTTAATCCTCTTGTTGAGCTTCAACACAGTCCAATGGGGCAATTGTTTTAGCCTTCAAAAACCATGACATGTCTGACTGCTTTTTGAAAATGGGATACTCGCAGTACAGTTATATATACTTTTATTCATTTCATGTCTGTTCAGAATATGTCTTGAATTGGAGGAAAATCTGATTTGATTTGGAATAATTTTTTTCAGTTGAAGCAGTACATCCCAACAATCTGTAAACTTCTGCACTTGTGAGAGCATGAAGTCCAGTAATTTGGCAGTCCGACACCATAAGCTACAGCCTCATACATCCCTATGTGCCTCATACTACCGCAAGTAAATATATTTAAGGAAGTCCAAAAAATAATTTTAATGAGCCAACAAGCGTGGATTGTGACTTTTTAATGGGACAAAGTAAGAGATGTCTGAATGCGCTGAAGGCTTCAAAAATGAGATATATCCCTGTTTTAAAGCCTTTTGGAGAATTAACCCATTGGACTGTGTTGAAGGAAGATTCAACAAAGTGGTTTATTTTTAGTTTTTCAGCCTTTATTTAACCAGGGACAAAAATCATTGCGATTAAATATCTCTTTTACAAGAGTGTCCTGGCCAAGGTAGCCAGCAGCAGATAAACACAATGTTACAACAAAAACAATCTACAATAACATGAAAAACAGGGTATCAATATATGCATTTATTACAGTGTTAAAACAAAGGCAGGACAAGGACAGACAGTCTCTCTGTTTGTCAAGGTTAACTTGAAGTCATTTAGGGACACTAGTTTGACCAATTTTAGCTCCCTTTGGAGACCATTACAAGAAAAAGGGGCAAAATAGCAATCTAATTTCAGGACGCACATTAGGAATGGACAGTAGGACAATGTCCTGGGGGCACAGAGAACGCACTCCGGCATTGCTCCTAGACATATATAACTACATAAATAAGTAGGCAAAATGCAAAGAATTGCTGTATAGATAAAAAGATGCCAGTTGCAAAGCCTACACATGTCTACTGCAGGCCAGCCAACCCTGGAATAAAGTGTGCAGTGATGAGTCAGAGCCTTTGAATTTGTGATAAACCTCAGCACACCATGGTAGACTGTCTGAAGACATTTGGCAGATACATATGAACACAAAAGGTCGCCGTAATCTAAGACAGGTTTAAAGGTTGCAGAAACGAGCCTTGTCCTCGCCTAAAAGGAAAAACCAGAGTTCATCCTAAAATAAAAACAGGCCTCCATTTCATGATTAGCTGCTTAATATATTTTTAACATTAGAACAATCGAGGTCGTCATTTTGATGGTTTTGGATTTTCAAAGTTTAATAATTTTGTGGAAAAAAATATACAGACCTGCCGTTCCCTGAATGCTCCTAAAATTGCATATATTTGCATTAAAATTAGTTTTAGATCAGTTGCACAAAAAGAAAAGTTATGAGCCGTCAAAAAGACAGCTCATAATTTGCACATCATGGCGCATGTCATGTCTGGTTATCCACTATTTATGACATGTGTTGGTCACGTCATTTCCTTTGCGATGTTCATTGCTCTGTCCTAGAAACACACTAGTGTTCTCCTGTGCAGAGTAATAGTTTGATAAGAATATTTGAATATTTCCAACATGTCTGAGTACAGCCGCAGTTTCAGACGCTCCATGAATGCCACTGAGGCGTTGCAGTATTTACAGGCGTTGGTCAGCAGCGATTCCGATGCAGGCAAGCTGTCGGAGGTTGAGAGTGATGGCGACCATTCCTGGGTGGATGAAAACAGGTCGTCCCCATCCTCATCCGAGGGTGAATGTGAGTCTCCACCAAGGAAAAAGAGGTCTGTGCTTTCACCGGAGAGTACAGACACAGATGTCCTGCCCACGGCTGACAGAGCTGGTCTTCCCAATCCGGGTGTGGAAAAGGGAAGAGACGGGACGGTGTGGAAGGTCCTCCTGCCAACTGATTGTCCTGGGGAAAGAAAGACCCACAATGTGGGCGTCCGGGTAGCCTAGCAGTCTATTCTGTTGCCTACCATCACAGGGATCAGTGGGTCAAATCCCCATGTTACCCCCAGCTTGGTTGGACGTCCCTACAGACACTATTGACCTTGTCTGCAGGTGGGAAGCCGGATGTGGGTATGTGTCCTGGTTGCTGCACTCTGGCTGGTTGGGGCGACTGTTTGGGGGGGAGGGGGAACTGGGGGGAATAGCGTGATCCTCCCACGCGTTACATCCTCCTGGTGAAACTCCTCACTGTCAGGTGAAAAGAAGCGGCTGGCGACTCCACATGTATAGGAGGAGGCATGTGGTAGTCTGCAGCCCTCCCAGGATCGGCAGAGGGGGTGGAGCAGTGACCAGGACAGCTCGGAAAGTGGGGTAATTAGGCCGATACATTTGGGGAGAAAAAGGGGGGAAAATCCCCCCCCCAAAAAAAAGATCCACAATGTGCTCACCAAACTTGCTGGCCCCACGGCGCACGCTAGGCACAACATTGATGGTGCGCTTGCATCCTTCATATGTCTAGCAGTTGACAGTGACATGCTGGCTCACATCGTGGCATGCACTGTAGCTGAGGCACATCAGAAGCTTGGTGACAGCTCATGGGACCTGACAGTGGATGAACTAAAAGCTTTTCTCACCATGCTTTTCATCCGGTGCACACTGGAGTTGGCCAAGCTGTGGTCTGAAAAATGGGGCATCCCGTTTTTCAGGGAAACCATGTCCAGGAACCGCTTCAAGGAGATCATGCGGTTCCTGCGATTTGACAAGGAGACCCAGTGTGTACTTCTGTAGGATGACAAGATCGACCTGATGTTAGCCTTCTCTGTCCTGTGTCTGAGTCTCTAGAGGCAGAACCATCAACATCTGGTGTAGTTAACAGTTCAGCAAGGTTAACCGTCAGACATCGTTTAATTGTCAGTTCAGGTCTCGATAGCAGAATTTCATAGCCACTCAATCTTCTCTAAGTTATGGCCGATTTTCTGCTACTAAGTAGTGTATCCATAGCATGTGACACAAACAGGGTAGTTGTATGGCCAAGCGTGACTGGTGATGATTTATCCACAGGAAACGCTGCTGCTGCTAATGCTCTTTCACAACTGTGGATTACTCTTCTCCACTCCATCCAGACGTGTACTATAGTAAGCCACCGGCTTGTACTGAGTACTGTACTTCTGTGTCAATACTGCATTTGCAAAACCTTGTTTCTCAGCCGAGAACAGGTAAAAATGTTTTGAATAGTCAGGTAGGCCAAGGGCTGAGGCATTCTGTAAAGCGTTTTTCAAGTCTATAAATGCCTTTTGGTTCGTTTAGTCCATGTCAACTGATCGTTTCCTGAGCCATTTAAACACGTATCTCTCAATGGCTGAGCCATTTCAGCATAGTCACAAATATATTGTCTACAATAGCCCGTTAACCCAAGAAAACTTTGCATATTTTTCACTGTTCTGGGTTGCGGACAGTCTCGAGTCATCTTTAATCTGTCTGATGACAGAGTCTTCTCTCCGGCTTTTCGGACATGTACCAAGTACATGACTTCAGGTTGCCACAGTTGTATCTTTTGTTGCTAACTTGATGTCCCTTTTCAGCCAATTGCTGTAACAACTACACCGTATCTTTCTGGCATGCTTCCAAAGTGTCTGAACACAAGAGCAAATCATCAGCGTATTGAATGATAGTGCTCCCAGCAGGCGGGTGTACGTCAGCAAGATCTCTCCTAACTACTGCGTTGAATATCATAGGTGACTCTCGATAGCTTGAGCTAATCTTAAGTATATTGTTGGTAAATGCAAATAATGGCTGACTGGCGACATCTAGGGGAACACTAAAGCAAACAGAACACCAGTCAATCACAGAGTAGTATTTAGTGGAAGCTGGTATATTTGTGAGAATGGTAAATGGATGAGGAACAATGGGGAAATCTGCAATCACTTGGGAATTCAATGCTCTCAAATCTTACATATGTGTCATGCAATACATTAAAGAAATTATGAATCCTCTTCAGTCGGTGGTTCTAATCCCCGTGTTACCTCCAGCTTGGTTGGGCATCCCTACAGACACAATTGGCCATGTCTGTGGGTGGGAAGGCGGATGTGGGCATGTGTTCTGGTCGTTGCACTAGCGCCTCCTCTGGTCAGTCAGGGCGCCTGTTCGGGGAGGGAGGCAGAATTGGAGGGAATAGCATGATCCTCCCACATGCTACGTCCCCCTGACGAAACTCCTCACTGTCAGGTGAAAAGAAGCGGCTGGCAACTCCACATGTATTGGAGGAGACACAAGATAGTCTACGGCCCTCCTCAGATCAGCAGACGAGGTGGAGCAGCGACCGGGATAGCTCGGAAGAGTGGGGTAATTGGCCAGATACAATTGGGTAGGGAAAAAAGGGGGGGGGGGGTCAGAAAAAAAATTAATAAAAAGAACCGAAAAAGTACCGTTAAAATCTTAACGATACCCATCCCTATTAATGTGTCATGTTTCCTTAATGTTTTTGCCAACCCATCATTGACATTTGTTTTCAAAGGTGCCCTTTCCTGTTGAACCTGGACCTGATCGGAATTGCCAATCGCTTTGCTCAGATCAGTCTGCCAGCCTTTGCATTGGGAACTCTCCTTCTCATCCCTTGTGATAAGAAAAAGGCACAGCAGATCCAGGTGTGTACCTTCAGGGATTTGGGGGGAAATCACGTATCTTTGTCTGTATCTGATCTACCTATAAAATCTCCATTCAGTATCTTGACCATGGGTGTGTATTTGTTGTTTGTAGGGTTTCTTGTCCGTTTGTATCCCAGTTACCATCCTGGACCAGGTGGAGGTGTTGATGAACACGGGGGAGTTGGCCGGGGTTCCCTCCCAGGTTTAATACTTCTGTCCTTATACATGTTTAAAGGCCCTGAAAACTTACCTCCATAACCAGCTTCTCACTATAAGCAATAGAGTCCTACGTGAACATACTACTTACCACAAAACAAAACAATTTTAACCGTTCTAAATGAGAGATTTCTGCACAATGTTTTTTCTCTGTTGTCTCACTGATTAAAAGTTGTCCAGGACTTAAAAAATTAACATATAATTTATTTAGATATTACATACCATGTAGATACGTGTTTTGATGTGAAGCGACCTGCAAATAGGTTGATGGTTTAAGATTTAACCACATCAACAGAACAGTTATTCACGTGATATTTAGCAAAGAGTTCACTGTGTCTGATGGAGCCAAAGTGTGAGGTCATTATACACAAGAAGACAAATTATCTGCTTTAACAAATAAACATTTGTAGATATTAACTGAAATCTGAAAAATGTTTGTATTGCCTCACAGTAAATTGTAGTTTCAGACAACGGTTGCCCCTTGGAAATAGATTTACAGCTCTGCAGCAGAACTCAAAATGATAAGAATCCAGTCAAAACTTCTGTCTGGGGGCATCCCGGTAGTGTGGCGCTCTATTCCATTGCCTACCAACATGGGGATCACCAGTTCGAATCCCTGTGTTACCTCCAGCTTGGTCGGGTGTCCCTACAGACACAATTGGCCGTGTCTGCGGGTGGGAAGCCAGATGTGGGTATATGTCCTGGTCGCTGCACGAGCACCTCCTCTGGTCAGTTGGGGTGCCTGTTCGAGGGGAAGGGGTACCTGGGAGGAATAGCGTGATCCTCCCACGCGCTACATCCCCCTGACGAAACTCCTCACTGTCAGGTGAAAAGAAGCAGCTGGTAACTCAACATGTGTTGGAGGAGGCATGTGGTAGTCTGCAGCCCTCCCCGGATTGGCAGAGGGGGTGGAGTAATGACTGGGACGGCTCGGAGAGTGGGATAATTGGCCAAGTACAATTAGGGAGGGAAAATTTTATATACTATAAAACGTCTGTCTGGGTGGTGCAGAGGGTTAAACTTGTTATTTATTCAAAAGTAGTATTTGTTGGGTGTCTGGGTAGTGTAGTGGTCTATTCCGTTGCCTACCAACATAGGGATCGGCAGTTCGAATCCCTGTGTTACCTCCAGCTTAGTCG
Source organism: Lampris incognitus (assembly GCF_029633865.1). Lineage (NCBI taxonomy): Eukaryota > Metazoa > Chordata > Actinopteri > Lampriformes > Lampridae > Lampris > Lampris incognitus. The sequence continues at coordinate 122,473,421 of NC_079211.1, forward strand.
GACGTCCCTACAGGCACAATTGGCCGTGTATGTGGATAGGAGAAGGGGAGAGAAAAAAAAGGGGGGGAGTAGTACTTGTGTTGTTGCAGCTTGTGCTGTTCAAAAGTAAACTTTAATGCCCATCTTCTTCCTCAGATTAAGGAGACTGTGTTAACACACATCATCCAAAATGGGCAGTACCAGAAAGTACTGAAGACCAAGTACTTCAGGGATCTGAAGCAGTTCATACTGTTGAATGGACAGCCTAACCAAGTCAAAGATTTGGTGGATTACCTGATCAACCAGAATTGGTAAATATCACAAACTGTTGGTAATCTGCATGTACAGAACAGGGTTAGGGTTAGCAGTATATACAGAACAGGGTTTAAACAATATTTAGAGGTCATACAAATATAGAAGTACATTAGAAGATGATTGGATTTCAAAAGCAATAAAGACTGATGTTTTAAGTTTTGTTTAGCATTTCCATCTATGACTGAATATTTTAGGGGTTCTTTGCTAAATATATAGTCTTAGTTTGACATTTGTCTCTGTTTTGAGCTCAAATGTGATTGAAGTGTAGGTGACTGTGCTAAAAGCTATTTCTTTACATACTTAGTCATGATAAAAATACAAATTCTAAATAGCAACTACAATTAATTTTGTTAAAGTTTACATTATATAACATTAACATCATATTTTCTTGGGCATCTGCTCTAAGGTTCTTGTGCTGAATGATTGCCGAGGGAACACTGGTACCACCATGTTTGAATTGTTTTCTTCTTTTGGGGGCAATATTTAGGTCTTGAAATTCTATGCTCTTAATAGAAAATGATCTTTTAGACCTTCAAGGTCATTCTAAATGGTGTCGTCTGCTTAGTGGCTGAGAATATTTGGTAGATAGATTTGGTAAGTTATGTATCAAAGCAGGCATTAATTTTTCAGTCAATCCATTACTGTATATGACTACAGATGAATTATTTTAGTTCTTAACGTCAGTGTGTTTTATACCTTGTAGCAGGGATGATGCTGATTCCCTTGCTCGCGAGTACATGAAATGCAAGAAGCATCAAAGAGGAAACACACTATCCATCTGATCTCCTGTACCCACAGCTTTAAAGGTAACTGTAAATAACATCCTGTAAACTGTATACAGCAGCATGTATAGGAGGAGATGTAGCCTACATTTTGGTATATAAAATATTTTACCCACCTTTTTATGCCAACAAAAATCTGTAAGATATAAATGTACAGTACATGTATTATAAGCAGACATAACTTTTTGTCTTGGAAAAAAGTGTTTTTCAGGGAATTTGCTTTGTCAAAGTTCAGTTAAGCGTTTATTTCACAACCACATCACTGTCCAATATGATTTTTTTGTTGTACTAAAAAAGATAAATGTGTAGTTTTTCCATTGTGTTTCTCAACATAGAGAATGGAGTTTTTGAATGAGCATGTTTCCTTCAGCTGTATTATTTCATTTAAAATCTGTGTTAAATTAGACATGCTATATTTGCATTAAACATTTATGCTCCTGTTGTATATGTAATATGTGGATAAATGGTTTTAAACAATACATACTGATGCCGAGAAATTCTTTAAGGAAGAGCGGTAATGAGTGCCAATGCGAAACAAAGGCCATGAATGCATTACTGTATTGTTACTTTATTTGCTGTGACTTCAAACTGTCTTGAACCTTAGTTTGCTTCTTCTGCAGATTTACCTATAATTGTTCCAATATTAAAATTATGTATTTTGATAAAAAAATTATCGAAATATCTCAAGTCAAAAGTATAGCCTTTTATTATATAATGCAGATGTGAGTATTTTATTTGTGCAGTTGGTCGAAATTATTACATTTGATACCGTATCGATCAACATTAGTCCTATCAACATGATAAAATGAGATTTACAGCAAAAAAAAAGTAATGTGAATTTGTTAAATCCCTTTTTTCTTAACATAAAGTGTAGTTTTTTTATTTATTTATTTTTGACAGAAACGCAATGCTTTTGTAACCTGCACAACAGGGGAATGGGCCTATGCTTGCGCAGGGACAGTTTACAGTCTAATGTCTAAGTTCAGTGGAGATTGGTGTAGGTTTTTTTCTAGACCGGATTCTAGTACTCACCCCAAAGACAACACACACACTCGTGGGTATAGTTTACAATAAAAAAACCAATTTATTTCAACAGTTCAAAGTAAAGTTATTTCAATATCAATACTAAATTAGATGTGTTATATATATATATATATTACTCTATTATACTTTTTAAAAGTTCTTCCTAATATTCTATTTATTGTCTATATCTATCTATATTCTATTTTATACCCTTCTAATATATTACTTATGCAGCCATATTCTACACTAACAAATTAAAGAAAATAATCCAAAATAAAGTATGAGTGCACTCAAAGAAAATAATAAAGAAAAGAAAAGGGGGAATGATTCAGTCTTCCAATCTGTGCAAGGTGCAATGTCCAGATCCTACCACAATCACAGGGGCAAGTTAATGTAGAGGCGATGATGATGAATCCAAATCCAGGGCGATGATGGGGGCAATCCAAAGGGGGTATCCAAGGGTTCCAAAAGGGTGTCGCAAGGGGGGTTGTTCGGGGTACTAAAAAAAACCAGTCAGGATCCCAGCAGCGTACAAAACACAAGAGAAAAGAGTCTTCCTTCAACGGGAGATCATCTGTCAAGGAAGCTTCGTGGGAGGGATCTTTTTTGTCGTAGTTCAAATGTCCTGTAACTCAAATATCCGTAGTTCAAATATCAATAATTCAGGTATCCATAGTCAAAGTTGTCCGTATTTCTAAATATCCGTATTTCTCTTCTCTATTGTCGACGGTTGTTTGCATGGTTTAAACTCTGTAGCTCGTGTGCCTCCTAGAGGCTACTCGTGGAACTTACATACGTCACAGGGTACATGTAATCATGTGGGTTACATTCTCCCCCTCTAAACCGCATCAGTCTCTGCATGCGTCTAAACACTGTATGGTCTTGCAGAGGGCACTCTAGAAGAATCAGGGACATTTCTGCCCAAACTTTCGAAAAATGAGGCCATGGCTAGGACTAAAGGTCTTCCTAGTTCACCATAACAGATTCTCTCAGGGGGATGTCTTTCTCTGATAGATCTTCTGATCGGTTCGCTCTCAGACGGGTTTCCGTCAGACAGGTCAGCCTGGCCTGTCACACCAGTGGGCGGTGCACTCTCGGGTTCAAGTGGGTTGTTTTCAGGTGAACGTCCTTCAATAGGTCCAAATTGAGGTACAACAGTAGTAGATGATGCGGGGTCTCCCTCAGGTAACTGTCTTCGAACAGGTTGAGAGAATTCATCTGTGACTACTTCTGTCTCACGCCCAATTGGTTTCTTTTCAAGTAACTGATTGTGAACAGACTCAGGGGTATGGGGTACTTCACTAAGGAGTGGACTATCAGATTGGGAGAACTCCGACGGACTTGGATTCAACCCGACTGGGTTCAACAGTTCCTTGGCACGTGCTAGAGGGGTGGCCTGTGTGGTTGTCCTAATGCTTTGGGGAAACCTTGTGGAGATCTGTGGATAGCAATCCTCATCCTCGTCACTGCTGGGCATATCTGGGTCAACAATATTGTCGTGCCTGGTCTGCTGCGAGACTGTTTCCCTGCGTCTCAGCCTCCTTGTTGGTAAGTTTGTGTCAGGTTCTGAGACTTTATCTGTAACAGGTAGAAAGCCGCAGGGCAGAAGAAGGTCTCTGTGAAGGGTACGGTGTGGACCTTCACCCTGTTCTTGCTTGACGGCATACACTGGGCCATCTCCCATCCTCTTCACCACAGTATGGACTTCCTTTTCCCATCTGTCCGCAAGTTTATGTTTTCCTCTTAAATTGACATTCTTCACCAGGACTCTATCTCCGGTAACAAGTTCTGCGGCTCTGATCTTTTTATCAAACCTGGCTTTATTCTTCTCTCCCATCTTCTTAGAGCTTTCAGAAGCAAGTGCATAGCTGTCTTGGAGGCGCTGTCGAAGATGTTTAACATACTCTGAATGCGACTTGAATCCAATTTGGTCTGGTGTAAGGCCTAGAACCAGATCAATGGGTAGTCTTGGCTGTCTACCAAACAACAATTCATATGGAGAGTAGCCTGTGGTGTCATTTTTCGTGCAATTGTATGCATGGACTAGCGGTTTGACAAAGTCCCTCCAATGATATTTATCCTTGTCTTCTAGCGTCCCGAGCATGCTGAGAAGGGTCCTGTTAAATCTCTCGACAGGGTTTCCACGTGGATGGTATGGCGTGGTTCTGATCTTTTCGGTTCCAATCAGACAGCACAACTCCTTGATGGTGTGGGATTCAAAATCTCTCCCCTGGTCACTGAGAAGGCGACTTGGAAAACCATACTGTACAATGAAGTTTTCCCACAGTGTTTTGGCAACCGTATTCGCCTTTTGGTCTTTCGTGGGGATGGCAACGGCAAACTTGGTGAAGTGATCCGTGATGACGAGGATGTTTCTAGTGTCCTTACTATCAGGCTCAATACAGAGGTAATCCATACACACCAGTTCAAGGGGATAACTGGTCTGTATATTCTCCATATGAGCAGCATGCTGGGAATTGGCTTTCCGCCTCACGCATCTTTCACAAGTCCTACACTTCTGTTCAACAGACTGAAACATCTTTGGCCAGAAAAATCTGGAACGAACAAGATGAAGGACACGCTGAGCACCAAGATGACCGACTTCATCATGAAGGCCTTGCAATGCTCTTTCTCTGTGGCTACTAGGCAGCACCAGCTGATAGATCTGATTCCCACGATCAAGACATTTCCTGAACAGTACTCCATCTATAAGCTCTAGTCTATTCCATTCTCTAAGGAGCAGCTTGACTTCTGACAGTTCAGAGGACATCTCTTGAAAAGTGGGTTTTCGGTTTCCTTGAATGAAACTAGTCACACGTCTGATAGATGGATCCTGTCTTTGAGACTGATACCAGTCATTGTGAGTCATTCCAGGGAGGGTGCCTTGTCCAGAGAACACAAAGTCATCAGGGATGGCAGAAGCATCTAAAGCTAAGGATTCAGCAAGAATGGGGAGTTCTGGCTGCAAATAGTCAGCCAAAGTGGTCACAGAGTGGCGTTGACATAAAGCAGACAGCATGTCACCAGAAACAGTTTTGCTTTCTCCATCCAAAACCCTTTGCTTCAGCTCTTCTATCCTCGCTTTCTCCTGCTTGAACTCCTCATCTTCTTCTGACGGACTCTGGGGTCTTCTGGACAACCCATCGGCATCTTGATTGCTGATCCCAGCCCTATACTTTATGGTGAATCTGTAGGTTGACAGAGCGGCTAACCAGCGATGTCCTGCTGCATCAAGCTTTGCTGTGGTCAACACATAAGTTAGGGGGTTATTGTCTGTTAAAACCTGAAATTCTGTTCCATAGAGGTAATCATGGAATTTCTCACAGATGGCCCATTTCAAGGCGAGGTACTCTTGCTTGTGGGCAGGATAGTTTTGTTCACTTCTGGATAGTCCTCTGCTGGCATAAGCTACAACCCTCAGCTTCCCATCGTGTTCCTGATAGAGCGCAGCACCGAGACCATCGCGGCTGGCATCAGTATGCAGGACGTAAGGAAGATTGGGATTGGCGAAGGCAAGAACAGGGGCCGAAGTCAGTTTATCTATGAGAGTTCTAAAAGCAACGTCACACTCTTCAGTCCACTCATTTCCAAAAGGTAATGTGGGATTGATGGAAGTCTTGACCCTGTCCTTCTTGTAAATCTTCCCTCTTTTCCTTGGAGCAACATAGCCAGCAGTTAGAGCATTCAATGGCTTTGCTATTTTAGAGTACCCTTCCACAAAACGTCGGTAATATCCAGCAAACCCTAGGAAGCATTTGAGCTCTTTTCTGTTGGTGGGTTGAGGCCATTCTCTCAAAGCAGAGACTTTGCTTGGATCTGTGTGGACTCCATTGGCATCTACAACATGGCCAAGGTATTTAACAGAAGTCTGGAAAAAATGGCATTTTTCAGGGGACAACTTTAGGCCATAGTCTTTGAGCCGGTTCAACACTTTCATCAATCTGGCCTCGTGCTCTTCTAGTGTGTCAGAGAAGACAATCAGGTCATCCAGAAATACTAGTACTTCATTGAGATGCAGGTCTCCAACACATTTCTCCATCAGTCTCTGAAAGATGCTTGGTGCATTTGTCACACCTTGGGGCATACGATTAAACTCATAGAAGCCTAGAGGGCAGACAAAAGCGGTCTTGTGCTTATCTTCCTCTGCAACTTCTACTTGATAGTAGCCTGACTTCAGATCCATGACAGAAAACCATTTGGCTCCACTAAGAGCAGAGAAGGTGTCTTCGATGTTGGGGAGAGCATAGGCATCTTTGATCGTTCTCATGTTCAGCTTCCTGAAATCTATGCAGAGTCTTATTGCACCATTCTTCTTCTTGACAACTACAATGGGGGAAGCAAATGGAGACTCTGACTCGCGAATAATTCCAGTGTCTAGCAGCTCTCTTAGGTGTTGTTTGACAGCTTCTCTGTCAGAGGGATGAATGGGTCTCGGTCGCTCTCTAAAAGGGGCCTCATCCTGGAGTCGGATGCGATGTTTTACTGCAGTTGTATGACCATGAGACAAGTCATCAACAGCAAACACCTCTGGCATGCTGTTCAGCTGGTGTGTGATCCGTTTTTTCCACTCTTCTGGAATGGGGGAATCTTCCAAATCAAAGTTGGTGGTGTTACTCTGAGACTGAGGGATGTCAGGCACAGTCATATTTGGGGATTCAGACGGCATCACATACTGTGCTACCATCATTTCAGCTATCACCTGCCTTGGATGCAGTGTGACACTACGATCAGTCACATTTCTGAGAATGACAGGAATCTTGTTTAAAGATCGAAGTGGAGTTTCTATCAAGGAATTTTCAACGAACACTCCACCAGGTAAGGAAACGGTTTCAGGGGATTCGACCAAGAAAGGGGAACGTGGGAAATGTTTCTTCACTCTGAGATCTCCAAAGACAGACACTTTTCTTCCTGGTGGAATGGTGACAGGATGGCGTCCATGCAACTTAACATGATTGGCTGAAATCTCTTCCTGATGACTTAGGGCAACATGCTGGAACAGCAAGATACAGTCACTATTGATATTGGGCCTTTGTAAGAATTCTCTTCCATGCTTTTCTATGCCACCTTCATATAATCTGTCAAGGACATTGGTTCCAATCAATAGGGGAATCTGAGTGATAAAATGGCAATTTGGCACAATGAGAACTAATGAAGAGACCTGTTCAGCTACGCCAGTGATGCTGCTGGGGAAGGAGATGAGGGCTTGGATATAACCCTGGTAAGGAACATGTTGGCCACCTGCACCTTCTATCTGGAAAAGAGTCTGAATGGGCTGGATGGGGAGGAACGATAAGTGGTTCAAGTAGAATGTCTCTGAAATGGTTGTTACTTGGGAACCGGTGTCAAGGATTGATTCACATTCTATTCCTTCAATGGAGACAGATGCAGTGCACCGTGGCCCTACAAGTTCACAGGGAAGGGATTGGCTATTTTGGTATCTTTGTCTGTATCTATTTTTTCTTGTCTGGGTTCTATTCATAATATCATTAATGGGTTTGGGACTCTTATGCTGGTACTTAGCTCCTGAACGTCCCGAAACAGGAGCTGCTACTAGTTTAAAGGCATGGAGGTGAGGGTATGCGTATTCCTGTGAGCTTCACGTTTTTGTCTCAGCTTGGTGTTCTTTTGATGGACAAGAGCGGGGTTGGGGGCACTCACACAGTGGGCAGCAATGTGACCATCTCCACCACATTTAAAGCAGAACCATGGCTTGGGAAAACGAGGCGTGTAATTTCGAGGTGTGGAGGCATTCATGACCATGCAGCTGGTTTCAATCTGAGTTCTGTTTGGCTGTGGTTCTTCCTTGATGGACAGGGTTGCAATTTGTTTCTTTAACTCAGCTACCTCATCGCGGAGTTTCTGTGTGTCTTCTTTTTTGTTTTAGGCTGGGGCTTCGATTCCATAAACAGTGTGGGCATGCACTGAAGCTTTTGAGCTCCCTAGATGTTTCTTCATCCTATCTAGTTTAGCTGAACGACGGCCTTCTTCTGTCCTAAGCTGATGAAGCAATTCAGGAAATGAGGGTGGGCTATTTTTTTTCTGTTCAAGCTGAAGACCTAAAATCAACGAGTGGTCCCAGCATCCTCTGCAGAACTGTCTTATTAAGTGTTTTTCTGAATCTACAAGTGAAGCTCCCCCTCTAGAGATGACTTTAGTGAGGAGGGTCTGAAGTCTGAATAAATAATCAGATGGCTTCTCTCCAGAATTCTGGTTTGCACTCAAGAATGCAGCAAAAAGCTCTTCTCCATCTTCTATGACTCCAAAGGCTGATTCGATGTGGTTTACGTATGCAACAGGGTTTGCATTGACACCAAGTGGTTTCACCATGTCAGAAGCTGGACCAACCAAACTCTCTAGAACCTTTCTGATTTTTTGTGAATCGGTGACATAGGTGTCACTTAGAAGCAGCTCAACTTGAGTTCTCCAAGCTTCATAATCTGCTTCCCCATTTGGCTTTGGAAGCCTACCTGAGAAGGTTCGAATTTTACTTGGGCTACTGTATGGTTGTGTTGACTCATTCTTAATAACATGTTCTACTACTACGTTCTGGATGCTCGGGGGATTAATGATGTCTTCTTCAAGGCTCATTGAATTACGCATGGATGAGTGTGTGGTTGGAGCACGGTGAATGTCAGATATAGATGGCCGTCTGTTACATTCTTGGGTCATGCTAGGCGTGTGCTCAACATCAATGCTAGGCTTAGTGTCTTGCATAGGGCTGTGTTCCGGTAAAGACGTGTTGTCAGTTTTCTGTGATGCTGTAGACCGAATGCGCCTCAGTTCATTTTCTAAGATGGAGGCATAGCCTGACATGGCACTACCACCAATAGCGCTGAGTTCTTCGAGATATTGCTGGGCTAAGTCTTTGCCTATTTCCTCTTGACATATTTGTCTAATTGTTCTGACATTCCATAGAGTAGTTGGATCAACAGGGCTAGGTATAAGGCCAAGGGTATCTGGGGTTATCCTGGTGATTGACTTTTCACACTCAAATTCTATTATTACCCTACCATTAGGTTGGTTGGGCTCATCCACAACTCTGATGCAGGATGAGATCTTCCCATGTTGTTCGAAGAAGCTTATTATCGTTTCGGCAGAGCTCATTTCATTGACACCTTCAACTAATAAGCAGTTTTGTCCATGGACTTTATACTGATTGCAAAGATCCATATTGACTGTGTTATTTTCAAAATAAAAAAAATATAATCAAGTATTTTATAAAGAGGTGTGGTCAGTGGGGTAGTATATGGCCTGAAACGCTAATTAACCAATCTCCTGGCTGGCTCGCCAACTTTCTGTAACCTGCACGACAGGGGAATGGGCCTATGCTTGCGCAGGGACAGTTTACAGTCTAATGTCTAAGTTCAGTGGAGATTGGTGTAGGTTTTTTTCTAGACCGGATTCTAGTACTCACCCCAAAGACAACACACACACTCGTGGGTATAGTTTACAATAAAAAAAACAATTTATTTCAACAGTTCAAAGTAAAGTTATTTCAATATCAATACTAAATTAGATTTGTTATATATATATATATATTTTACTCTATTATACTTTTTAAAAGTTCTTCCTAATATTCTATTTATTGTCTATATCTATCTATATTCTATTTTATACCCTTCTAATATATTACTTATGCAGCCATATTCTACATTAACAAATTAAAGAAAATAATCCAAAATAAAGTATGAGTGCACTCAAAGAAAATAATAAAGAAAAGAAAAGGGGGAATGATTCAGTCTTCCAATCTGTGCAAGGTGCAATGTCCAGATCCTACCACAATCACAGGGGCAAGTTAATGTAGAGGCGATGATGATGAATCCAAATCCAGGGCGATGATGGGGGCAATCCAAAGTGGGTATCCAAGGGTTCCAAAAGGGTGTCGCAAGGGGGGTTGTTCGGGGTACTAAAAAAACCAGTCAGGATTCCAGCAGCGTACAAAACACAAGAGAAAAGAGTCTTCCTTCTTCCTTCAACGGGAGATCATCTGTCAAGGAAGCTTCGTGGGAGGGATCTTTTTTGTCGTAGTTCAAATGTCCTGTAACTCAAATATCCGTAGTTCAAATATCAATAATTCAGGTATCCATAGTCAAAGTTGTCCGTATTTCTAAATATCCGTATTTCTCTTCTCTATTGTCGACGGTTGTTTGCATGGTTTAAACTCTGTAGCTCGTGTGCCTCCTAGAGGCTACTCGTGGAACTTACATACGTCACAGGGTACATGTAATCATGTGGGTTACACTTTTTTTATGGTTTGTGGATGCAACTGACAAGGGTTGGTGTATTTATAGACCACAGTATTTCTTCACAGCACCGTTTTTTACTCAGGCAAAGCTTGAAGACATTCTTGTGGATTCTCTTTAATGAAGGGCTGAAGAAATGATAGACTATAGCAGCGTTTCTCAAACCTCTCCTGGCAGACCACTTGTCCTGCATGTTTTAGATCTCTCCCTGCTCCAACACAGCTGATTTAAATGATCAGTTTTGTTATTAGGCAGCTTCGAGCGCTCATAACAGTTGATCATTTGAATCAGCTGTGTTGGAGCAGGGAGAGATCTAAAACATGCAAGACAAGTGGTCCGCCAGGAGAGGTTTGAGAAACGCTGGACTATAGGATCCAACATGCTATTGAGGTAGGTCAGGCTGATGGTAACATGGAAGGCAGTCTCCAGGGCCTTTTGGATCTCACATTCTCTGTGATTGGTGATGGTAATCTCCCCCACACCCCTCAGCAATATAGCTAGCCAAGTGATGTTGCTAGGGAGAAAACAGATGATGAACATAATGGTAACCATGCCAAGAAACCTCTGCACTCGACGGATCTTGGCCTCCTTGACCAGTCCTCTCACCTGCAGGTGGCGGGAAATCTGCCTGGTACAAAAAAGGATTATTCCAAGAGAGACGAGGAATTCCAGGAAAACACAGTGCTGTGCAGCCTTTCCTTATGAGTGAAACTTTCACATTTGATTGAGTTCCCAGACTTGAAGCAGTGAGAGTGGGTCAGTAGGGGGATGTTCAAAAACATAGTTAACATCCACAATCCAGCAGAACAATAAGTGGCCTTAGAAAGGCTCATGTAGTTCATGGGATGGTAGGGGTGCACCACACGCATATACCGGTCCATCGCTATAGCCATCAGGAAGAAAACACTCCCCCCACGATTCATAGCCAAGGAAAAGAGTGAAAAGTTACACAAAGTATCCCCAAGCTTCCAGTTAATCCCAGATAGGTAGTAACTTGCACGGAATGGCAAAGCCACATTAAGCAGGAGGTCGGCGAGGGCCAGGTTGAAGAGAAAGACCATGCTGCTCTTCCAGGGCTGCAGGTGAAAACAGATGGTCCAGAGAGCAAGACCATTACCGAGAACACCCAGAATAAACTCGGTCAACAGTATTGGAGGCAGCAGTTTTGAAAGGTCTCCATCAACAACACAGGTGTCCATCATTGTGACAACCTTATTTGTTTTAAATTAAAATTTAAAAAAACTTGTATCGTAGAAACCACCTTTTTATTCGCCACCATAGAAGGAAGCAGTCTGAAAATGAGCAGAATACGAAGAAGACAGCATTAGGCGGCTTTTGTCACTGTCATGCACAATTTCCCTCTGTGTACAGAGTAAATGGGTGTGACTTTACTTGATTATATCAGCATGGATGTGGACAAATAAGGGTGTTATTTCAGAGTTGTCTGAGAGTTTCTGTTAATGCATGCTGGTGGCTGTTTTAGGTCCAATGTATAGCAATGGGAAGAACAGCTTTCAATCATGCCCAGTTTAATATATTGTATTACTATGTCAATGTAGCTGGTTGTCATGTATTTAGGGTAGTATTTTAGTATAAAATGAGAAATATACCATGACTCCATGTCAGGGATGCAAAACTTTTGTTCTTGTTGTGCACCAAATAAAATCTTTCTGCAGCAGAACACACTGGTGTCAGTACAGTTCTGTTTATATCACTGGAAACTTGTATTTTGAGGTAATACCATCAAGACAACTTTAAGCAAAAGTATATCAATGTACTCCGAAGACAGTAAACATTTTGTAAATGCAAGGAACATCAAAATGTAATGTATCTGGGGCAATAGTATAAAAACAGTGAATGTCTGTTGCTAGTCTGGTTTTTAACATTTAATCAAAATCAATTTGTATTTATTGCCACATACTAAAGCGTACAAGGAATTTGTCTTGGTATGCCGGTGCAAGAGGGAAAGATTAACAGTAAATATGTAAAGCAGTTAAAAAAGTATATATATATACGTATATATATATACATACACGCACGTACGCGCACACACACACACAATAAAATAAAAGTAAGGTGCAATCACCACCGGTTCAGAGTTGAACATGAGACCATGTGGCAGCCCTGATGCTCGGGATTGGGTGGCAGGAGCTGTATTTACAAAAAGTTAAATGAGAATTTTAAGAAGTTATTTACAGAAAAAGTTATTTACAGGGTAGTGTAGGTTTTATGCAAGGTGTCCATAGACAGAGCACAGTAGGGAAGATAGAAGGGGAGTGGGAGGGCGGCAGTATCAGGAACAACTGCAACAACCAAAAACAGTAAGCTGATAAAAATGAATAATATCTTGGCTATGAAATGTGGGCGCTTCCAATTGTAGCTCTCATCTCAGTGTGTGACATTCTTGTTGACCCAGCCTTGACTGTCACAGTTGGCTGATGGACGGAGAGTCCAGTTCTTAAGTTTTCTTCTCAGCTGTGTCACAGGTACCCTGTATTTGTTCCGTCTGAAGAGCTTTCCTGCAGACATTCTTGAAGACAGGACTGAAAAAGTAGTACACCACAGGATCCAGCATGCTGTTAAGATAGGTCAGGTTAATGGTGATGTAAAACACTATTCAGGTCCTCCGGGGCATCACAAACCCGAGACTCAGGAACCACAGAGGTGTGGCATGGTGGTCTATTCCATTGCCTACCAACACGGGGATCACCGGTTCGAATTCCTGTGTTACCTCCGGATTGGTCGGGCGTCCCTACAAACACAATTGGCCGTGTCTGCGGGTGGGAAACCGGATGTGGGTATGTGTCCTGGTCGCTGCACTAGCGCTTCCTCTGGTCAGTCAGGGCGCCTGTTCGGGGGGGGGGGAATAGCGTGATCCTCCCACGTGCTATGTTCTCCCTCACTGTCAAGTGAAAAGAAGCAGCTGGTGACTCAACATGTACCGGAGGAGGCATGTGGTAGTCTGCAGCCCTCCCCGGATCAGCAGAGTGGGTGGAGCAGAGATCAGGACAGCTCTGGAAAGTGGGGTAATTGGCCGGATACAATTGGGGAGAAAAAGGGGGAAAACTAAAAAAAAAGGAACCACGGAGGCCAACTTTTAGGTCTTGACCTAGGTCAGTAGCTGTACCGTGTTACTTGGGAGGAAACAGACAATGAGATGGACCGCCACCACCGTGATGAAGCACAGAGCCTTATTGATCTCGGCCTGTTGGGCCAACTGTCTCTTTCTCAGCTGGCCAATTATGTGGATTGTGCAGTAAAAAAATTATAGATACCAGACAGATAGAAGAAGACGAACGTGAATTTATGCCAGTTCACATTGCGATACAGCTCAGTGTTGATCATGAAGCTTTCGCAGTAGTTTGTGTTCTGTCATAGTTTAGCGAGAAGAGCCATCATTGGTACTGTGACCAACCACAAAACACCAGCACCACACACGGCTTTAGAGAGACTCAAATTGTTTATTGGATGGTGTGGATGCCCCACGTGCATATACCTGTCCATGACAACAGCCATTAAAAAGAAGATACTTCCACTGCGGCTCAGTGCTAGCATAAATAGGGAAATGTTACAGAATACATGTCCAAACTTCCATTCGATCCTGCAAGAGACAGTAGCTCATGTGGAATGGAAGAGCTACACTGAGGCAGAAGTCAGCCAAGTGAGCCAGAAGTCCCCTTCCTGAGTCGTCGAATGGTTTGCCAGAGGTTCCTTGAGGCCAACCGAAAGTCCTCTTCCATAGCCACACCAAAACTCACACACCCGAGTTTTTGCTTCCGTGACCACCGGAGCCGCAACCCTTATGACCTCCCGGTACCTGTCTGCTGCTTCAGGAGACCCCTGGGCCAACCAAACCCGAAAGGCCTCCTTCTTTAGCCTGACAGCTTCCCTCACCACCAGTGTCCATCAGCGGCTTCTTAGGTTGCCACCTCGACAGGCACTGATGACCTTATGGCCACAGCTCCTGCCTCCCACATCTGCAATAGAGGCTTTGAACATGGCCCACTCAGACTCCATGTCCCCAGCCTCCCTCGGGATACACAAGAACTTCTTCCAGAGGTGGGATTTGAAGACCTCACAGACAGGGGCCTCCGCCAGACATTCCCAGTTCACCGTCACTACACATTTGGGTTTGCCAGGTCTGTCCGGTAACCTTCCCCGCCAACTGATCCAACTCACCACCAGGTGATGATCAGTTGACAGCTCTGCTCCTCTCTTCACCCTAGTGTCCAAAAATGTACAGCTGCAGATCTGATGATACAACCATAAAGTCTCATCGATTCTTCAGCCTAAGGTGTTCTGGTACCAAGTACACTTATGAACTGCCTTATGTTCGAACATGGTGTTTGTTATGGCCAATCCATGACTTGCACAGAAGTCCAATAACAAGTCACTGCTCAGGTTCTGATCAGGGAGGCCGTTCCTCCCAATCACGCCCCTCTGGGTTTCTCCATCGTTGCCCGCGTGAGCGCTGAAGTCCCCCAGCAGGACTATAAAGTCCCCAGGCGGAACCCTATCCAGCGCCACCCAGAGACTCCAAGAAGGCCGGATACTCCAAACTGCGATTCGGTGCATAAGTACAAACAACAGTCAGAGTCTTCCCCCCCAGCAACTCACAGTCGTATAGAGATGACCCTCTCATTCCCCGGGGGAGAACTCCAACATGGTGGCGCTCAACCGGGGGCTTGTGAGTATCCCCACACCCGCCCGGCGCCTGTCACCTTGGCTAACTCCGGAAAAGTAAAGAGTCCAGCCCTTCTCCAGGAATTTAGTACCAGAGCCCATGCTATGTATATGTGGAGGTGAGCCCAACTATATCTAGTTGGTACCGCTCCACCTCCCACACCAGCTTAGGCTCCTTCCCTGTCAGAGAGGTGACATTCCACGTCCCGAGGACCAGTCTGTGATCCCAATGTTCATCCCCGTATGTGATGGATCCACGGGGTGGTGGCTCCATGTTGTTTTTTCGGGCTGGGCCCGACCAGGCCCCATGGGCCAAGGCTCGGCCACCAGACGCTTGTCAGAGGGCTCCTTTCTGATGTCTGGCTCCAGGAGGGGGCCCCGGTTTCCCTTTTCCGGGCAAGGTGCTGTAGATCTGCTGGTGTTCTTTTATTGGGTTGCTTGGGAATTCACATTATTTGTTAATAAAACATGTAAATTAACATGTAGGTATTTTATACTTGGCGAGACCTAAGCTTGTACAGAAAGCACCGTGGTGTGATAGGTCTTATACCTTGTCAAGTGATGATTCTGCAGATTCTGCAAATATATCAAAATTCATGTGATTCAAAACATTCAGGTCTAAGATGATCCCCCAGTTCCTGGGGAGATACTGTACACAATAAATATCAATTTATGTGTTTGTTAAACCTGCCTTATCCAATTCAATGTCTCTGGGGTCTGGTTATTGGGTAAAAGTCTGGGAGACGCCCTGGACAGATCACCAGTCCATCGTGGGGGCTCATATCCTCACACCATTCGTACCTATAGACGATTTTCAAGTCGCCAGTTCAGCTAACATGCATGTTTTTGGATCGTGGGAGGAAAGAGTGGTACTTGACAGAAACCCATACAAACACAGAGGGATTGGTACAATAGACCACTGCACTTCCGCGTTCGAACGTTAGAGCGGGGGGAGCTAGAGGGGGATAGAAGCCGGCAAGTTTGAACATGGTTTAAATGGCTAACTATGTCGATACGTTGGCTGCTGCGGACAAGAACCGATATTTGCGAAAAAATTCGCAGTATCGGTGGCCAGTGTCCTTTCAATCGAACAGGGGAATGGGTTAATAACCCCACTCATGCATTACACCCTTAAATGATAAAAGGAAAAAATTAAATCACACATCATGACCAAACTCTCTTGCTTTGAGGCAGAATTGTCAACTCTGTAGATAAATATGCCACCTCAAATTCATCCTTTTTGTTTAGCAACCAAAATCATCTATTTTCAAAATGTTGTGACTCAGCAGCAGAAAATTAACAGTTTGTTAAATTATGAAGTCTTTTGCACATAATGATGAGTGGTAATAACATTGTCCAAGGACGTTGTTGGGTTCACTGTAATTGCATAGGGCACTTAAAAGAAGAAAATCCCATCACTTCTGGTGAGAAGCAAAGATCTTCTCACCTCTTTACTTTTATTTTGGAGACTGCATACGGAGGAGTTCCTGTTTTGTAATACCAAGACCATTTCGTCTTTTTTTTTAATCTATCGTACTCCTTTTTGAATTTTATAACATTCATAAACCCCATAGAGACTGTCAAATTTTGAACTGAACTTGTTACAGAATATTCAGTACAGCTTTATCTCTTTGTTTAGAAATTTTTGAAAAACAACCATAGGACAAGAGCCCTTTTCCTACCAACAAAGCATTAATGAGCTATTTTGATTGCAACGTTAATATGAAGTGCACACAAAGAGATTCACTGATGCAGAGACTAATGACTCTTCACATTGTTCAACATGCACCGAGTGGCAGAGTTGTGACCAAGTCACTGTTATGCAAGTCATAAGTAAGTCTCAAGTCTTAACCTTCGAGTCTCAAGTCAAGTTCCAAGTCATGAAGGGCAAGTCTCAAGTCAAGTCCCAAGTCACCGAGCTCAGGTCAAGTCGAGTCACAAGTCCCTAATTTCAGGTGTCAAGTCATCAAGTCTCAAATGTAGGGTGTTTTATACCAATTTAACACATTTTTTTAATTCAGGTAATATTAAATTGTTTCATTACAATAGTACATAAATAAACCACAGATAATGTTAGAAATAATTGTTATTTTATTGTGTTCAAATTTGGATTTTGTTTTCCATTTAAGAAATAATAAAAGGCACACTCTAAATCACAAATGAGCACACAACTCTTAATAACAATACAAAACATATTGATCATTCCAATACACAATAAACAAACACTCTCTCTGCTTGTCTAGTTCGACCTACAATTCATTGCACTTGCAAAATATCAAGTTGGCTAGGACTTTATCGCCTCCCTCCAAAGCCACTCCTCCAAAACACGCAAACACGCACTGCCTGACTAGCCTACTGCTGGAGGTAGATAGGTTGACAGGCAGGTAGGCCATCCAATCATTTTAACCGGACACCTTAAAATGATTGGATGGGTTTATAACGGCCCTGCGACTTCCACAGATTACTCTTTTTATTTTTTTAATTTAGTGTCAGCGCATTTTATCTATTGATTGCTGTCGGGATGTAGAGAATTGCAAAAAATATAACAAAAAGTGCTTCTGAAAAAAATCGCCTTTGCTGAGATATGACACCAGTGTATTTGTATGACTATGTGTTACTGTGTACTATTATTTTGTTTACGACTTTGTTTGTCCACAAGTGGGCGGTGTTGCGCTTGCATGCGCGGATTGATTACGTCACTGAGACGCTTGTAATATTTGCTAGTAATATTTGTTTTGCTAATGTCCCTTACGGCTTTCCGTAGCGCCACAACAAAGTCACGTGATGTACGTAACAACGTCAGTCGGAATCCGGTCGGTGAATAAACACCCAGCACGAGAGAAGTCGTCCTTGCTTTATTAATGTTATAAGTTAACATAGCCAGAGGGCACAGATCATTACATGGTGTCAGAGTAGCGGAGTTTAAATACCCAATATGGATTCGTACGGCGTTCCAGCTCCACGGATGGACTGGGAATCGGCGAACTTACCTGAAGCATGGAGACGATTTCGACAAACAACGGAGCTAATGTTCAAGGGCCCCCTGCGCGGGAAGAACGAAGAGGAGAAATGCAGCTACCTCCTGCTCTGGATAGGGGAAAAAGGGCGCGATGTGCACAACACTTGGACACTCAGCGGAGAACAAGCCAAGAAGCTAGAAACGTACTACGATAAGTACACTGAGTACATCACCCCCAAAGCAAACCCGATTTATGCCAGATATAAATTTCATGAAAAGATGCAGGGAGAGAGTGAATCCTTCGAACGATTTGTAACTGAGCTAAAGCTCCTAGTCAAAGACTGTGGCTACCCAAATGCCGACGAGATGGTCAGGGACCGCATCGTGTTTGCCACCAACTCACCCAGAGTGAGAGAAAAGCTACTTAGCCAGGGAGCTGAGCTAACGCTAGAAAAAGCCATAGATGTAGCCCGCTCACACGATCTAACAAAGCAACAGCTAAAGTCTATGGGCCAGGGCAGCACACATGAAACGGTGCACGCAATAGGCAGAAAGACTTACAAACCGAACGCACCCAAAGCAGCTAACGCTAACTTCAGACAAAGGGAAGGTAACGTTAGCACCGCCGCTAGGGCGTGTAGCTATTGTGGAGGGCTACACGGCGCTAAAGCCACTTGCCCAGCTAAGGGTAAACAATGCATTAAATGCAAGAAGCTCAATCATTTTGCTAAAGTATGCAAGTCTAGCTCCCAGGGACAGACAAAGTACTACCGCGGCACAGTACATGCCGTCGGAGAGAACCCAGAAGAGTACACCACTGACAGAGAGCAGGAAGAACTGTACTTCGACAACATTACAGTGGAGAGCACCGCTGTGGGAGAACAGACAGCTGTACATAGACTGCATCTCAATAGAGAACAACGGAAAAAGCAACGAGCAGGCTTACGTAGAGGTTGGAATTGGCACACCTCCACAGAGGGTAAAGTTTAAACTAGACACTGGGGCACAGGTCAATACTATTCCCACCAACCTGTTCCAGGCGCTGTTCAAAAATGTGACACTGAAACCAGCAATACACAGACTCACTGAATATGGAGGAGGCGCGCTGAGCGTGAAAGGCACATGCAAACTCAAATTTAAGTACAGAGACAATGCAATGATGCTGGACTTTTACGTCATTGACACAAACGCCCCACCAGTCATGGCAATGAAAACATGCCGTGACCTAAACTTGGTAAAAATAGTGATGGCTGTGAGCGAGGAAAACAATGTCACATCACAGAGCATAATGGATGAGTATGCAGATGTTTTCCAGGGAATAGGAGAGTTCCCAGGCGAGTGCACCTTCCGCGTCACACCAGATGCAACGCCGGTCGTCTGCCCGCCACGCAGAATCCCCATCGCCCTACGCAGCAAACTGAGGGACGAGCTTGACAGCATGGAGAAAGGCGGCATAATCTGTAAGGTAACAGAACCCACAGAATGGGTGAACGCACTCGTCATTGTTGAGAAGCCAAAGACAGGCTAACTTAGAGTGTGTTTAGACCCCAGAGCTCTTAACAAAGTGATACAACGACCTCACTACCCCCTCCCCACGCTGGAGGACACCACCACAAGCCCCCACTACCCACAGAGCAACGGCCTCTCCGAAAAGACTGTCCAGACGGCCAAACGCATCCTGGACAAAGCCAAAGCCGAGAACAAAGACCCCTACATGAGCTTACTGGAGTATCGCAACACACCGGTGGACAACCTGAAATCACCGGCACAGCTACTGATGAGTCGGAGGCTGCGGTCCATTCTCCCATCAACAGCAAAACACCTGCAGCCACAGATCGCCAGTCAGGAGGATGTTCACAAAAGGAGAGAGGTATGTCAACAGCGCCAGCAGGCATACTACAACCGAACAGCCAAACCTCTGCCCCACCTGCCCGCAGGCACACCAATCCGCTTCCGGCACGAGGATGGATCCTGGAGACCTGCAACTGTGGAAAGACCAGCGAACACAGACAGGAGCTACCACATCCAAACCAAAGAAGGTCAGATCTACCAACGCAACCGTCAACACCTGCGACAAAGCAGAGTGAACACTCACACTACACACACACACACTTCACAGCAGACTGTTACCAGCGCTAACAACAACACACAAGCCCATCAGCAAGAGCATGCTGAACCTCCAGACACGAACAATCAGCGACAACCAGACACACAGCCTGGTTACACCACGAGGTCAGGTCGCACGATCAAACCAAGACAAATCCTTGACTTATGAATGTTAAAAAAAGAGAGAATTTTACACCAACCTGTACTATACCTGCTATGTTTTGAAAAGAAATATTTACAGCGTTCACTTACCTTGTGTACCTACCTGCTGCTTGCAGTTACCAGTAATGAAATGAAGAAAAAAAAAGATGAAATGTTATGACGGTGTCACATTTAGACAGTGAAGGAAATTTTTTACACTACTTTGTTGCAGTCCAGTTATATAAGAGTTCCACTTTCATATTCTTTCTTATTAAGATTGTATTCGCTTATAAACGTGCTCAACGTGGTCTGTATCTCTGCAGAGAAAGGAGCACTTTTCAGAAAAAGGGAGATTTAATATTTGCTAGTAATATTTGATTTGCTAATGTCCCTTACGGCTTTCCGTAGCGCCACAACAAAGTCACGTGATGTACGTAACAACGTCAGTCGGAATCCGGTCGGTGAATAAACACCCAGCACGAGAGAAGTCGTCCTTGCTTTATTAATGTTATAAGTTAACATAGCCAGAGGGCACAGATCATTACAACGCTGTTCGTTTTTCTTTTTCTCCCAAAACGACCGAATAAACGAAGGCTGCATTTTTTCCCTCCAGCAGAAGTTCGGTAGTCAGTACGATTCTTTATAACGGTTTAATAATCCACTTCATCTGCGCAGAGATAGACATAAAGTATTAGTCTAGTCTTCTAACAGGTTATGGGCCCAGATAACGTTGGATTATTTAGTAGTTTGATAAAAGAAGTACACGAAGTGTGATAACCTCGGATGGCGGGATGCGCGCAGGTTAGCACGGAGTAGTAAGTTAGCAAGTGTGAAGCTAGTTAGCATCGAGAGAGGCTATCGGGAAGCTAACGGAACGCTAAGCTAACGCTACCTAGGGAGATGGAGCGGAAGAAGAGCAGGTGGCCCACATTCAACGGACAGGCCGATGAGTATGAACTGTGGGAAGAGCGAATGCTCTGTTGCATGCATGGTGTGGGGCTGAAAACCACCATCCTTACCGAGCCCGTGGGACCTTTGACAGCGGAAGAGCAGGCCCTAGACGAGGAGCGGAACGCGGACGCCTACTGCGCATTGGCGCCTTTATTGGACAACACAAGCTTGGGACTGATCTTCAGAGAAACGACGAACAAAGGTAGAGAGAGTCTACGGGTGTTGCGGGAACATTACATTGGTAAGGGCAGACCCCGGATTGTCACTCTGTATGTAACATTGACTGGTCTAAAGAAAGCTGATAATGAGACGATAACCAAATACATGATCCGAGCTGAACAAATCATTACGGCTCTCAAAGGGGCGGGAGAAGCACCGAGTGAGGGACTAATGATGGCCACGGTGATGGGGGGGTTATCCGAGAGATATAAGCCATTCGCTCTAATGGTGACACATGGCGACAGTGAGTTGACATTGGGACAATTTAAGGCCAAATTGAGAAACTTTGAGGCGGCTGAAGATGTAGCTAATGCTACAGCATCGGACGAGACGTCCGAGAGGGTGATGGAGGCCCACGCAGCGCCTAAGAAAAAGCCAGTCAAACGCTGTGAGGGAGATGATGAACAAACGGTGTGCTGGCGATGCGGTGACAAAGGCCTTCGGAAATCGGACTGTTCACGCAGCGTGTGGTGCAGCTTCTGCCGGGTCAAGGGTCACACGGACAAAGTGTGCAAGAAGAAGGACCGCGCTGATGGAGCCAGGTGTGCACGCGAGCAAGGTGGCGGCGGCGGTGGTGGTCACGGAGCAGGTCGAGGTCAGGGACCGGGGAATGCTGCGGAAGAAGAGAACTACATCTTCAGAGTGCAGGCTGGAGAGACCAGCTCAGCAGGACCAGGACGATGGCAACAGTTCAAACCAGGATTGATTGTGGACTGTGGGACTTCTTCCCACATAGTCAATGATAAGAAGAAGTTCAAGAGCTTTGACAGCTCGTTCGAGCCAGAGAAACACTGCATGGAGCTGGCGGACGGTAAGCACACCTTTGGTGTGGTGCAGGGCAGGGGAGATGCTACGGTATGTCTGCTCGACAGTGAGGGGCGACGGTGTAGAGTGACACTGCGGAACGCACTATATATTCCATCGTATCCCCAAGAGCTCTTCTCTGTGAAGTCTGCGACAGCACACGGAGCCAGTGTGTTCTTCAAAGAGGGCAGAGATGCCCTGATGTTACCGGATGGTACCAGGTTTGACATTTTTGTACAGGGGAAAATTTACTATTTGCAAACTGAATGTGTTGTTGAAAAGTGCCATGTGAGCCATGATATAGAAACTTGGCATGAGATAATGGGCCACTGCAACTATGGCGATATCATAAAGCTACAGGATATCACTGATGGTATGCATATAAAGGGTAAAGTGTGCAAACCTGACAAAGAGTGTGCAGTATGCATAGAAGGGAAGTTTACCCAAAACAGGAACAGGAAATCTACAGACAAAGCCAAGACACCACTGGAGTTGGTAAACACTGATTTAGCCGGTCCTGTGGCAAACGAGTCCATTAATGGTTTCAGGTACATGCAATCATTTACAGATGTGTGCACAGGGGCTGTGTGTGTTTATTTCTTAAAAACAAAGAGTGACACAGTGCAAGCGACTGAGAAATTTCTGGCAGATGTAGCTCCCTATGGGACAGTGAAATGCATAAGGTCGGATAATGGAACTGAGTTTACAGGCAAGGAGTTTCAAACCCTGTTGAGACGGAACAAAATAAGACATGAGACGTCCTGCCCATACTCTCCCCATCAAAATGGCGTTGCAGAGAGAGAAGGACGCACACTATTCGAGATGGCAAGGTGTATGCTAATAGATAGTGGTCTACCAAAGAGCCTCTGGCATTATGCTGTACAGGAGGCAGCCCAAATCAGAAACAGATGCTTCAACAAGCACACAGGCACTACGCCATACACGGCAATGACAGGAAAAAAAGTGCAACATGGCTAGAATGCAAAAGTTCGGGACAGAATGCTATGCTTACCAGCAGGACAAGGGAAAGTTAGATTCTAGATGTGAGAGGGGGCGTTTTGTAGGACACGACAAGAACAGCCCGGCCTACCTAGTCTACTACCCTGACCAAGAGAAAGTACAGAAACACAGACTAGTTAAGTTTGTTTACAAGGCAACTAGTGAAAATGAGACTCAGACACCAGGTCTGCACCCAGAAGACTGGGTAAGAGAGAGAAAGTCTGTTGAGACAGCTGCAACTCAGCCTAGAGTACAGAAAAATGTACAGACTGACGGTACACAGTCAGCACCCGAGGATGATGACAAGGAGCACCCAAGGGTGACGTCACAAGCCTCAGCCAGTGGGAGGTACCCTCAAAGGGAACGCAACCCTCCGAGATACCTGATTAACTATAGTCAGGGCGACAGTGATGACAGCTCACTCACTACTATAGATTATGCCTACAGGGCAGTGTGCGGTGTCCCTCTGACCTTTAAAGAGGCAATGGAATCGCAAGAATCAGAAAAGTGGTCCAGGGCAATGGACGAGGAAATGGAGTCTCTAAGAGACAACAAAACATTCACCCTTACGAAATTGCCAGAGGGCAAGAAAACAGTGGGAGGAAGGTGGGTGTATGCGATAAAGACAGATATAGACGGACACGACAAGTACAAGGCTAGATTTGTAGCAAAGGGATATAGCCAGAGAGCTGGGGTGGATTATGGGGAGACATTTTCGCCAACAGCCAACCTAACAAGTGTTCGAGTGCCTCTACAGAAGGCGGCTCAATATGACTTGATTTTACACCAGATGGATGTAAAGACGGCCTATCTTCATGCCCCCATAGACTATGACATATACATGGAACAACCTGAGGGTTATATTGAGAAGGGAGAAAAACTAGTGTGTAAACTAGAGAAGTCAATCTACGGCCTCAAGCAGTCTGGCTGCAATTGGAACTTACTGTTACACGAGTGTTTGACAGGTGATGGTTTTACACAAAACCAATCAGACCATTGTGTGTACTCCAAGGAGTCAAAGGAAAGGATGTCATTGGTGTATTGCCCTACAGACGAAATGGTTGCGGATGTAATGACGAAGCCCGAATCCAAGGTAAAACTGAAGACATTTGCTAAGGCAATGTTTGGTGTGTGAAATGTGAGTGGTATGGGTTATACCAAGTTTTTTTTTTATTTTGTTCTATGAATATGAAAAGGTATACAGTAAGCTCATGATTCATAAGTGGGAGTGTTGAGATATGACACCAGTGTATTTGTATGACTATGTGTTACTGTGTACTATTATTTTGTTTACGACTTTGTTTGTCCACAAGTGGGCGGTGTTGCGCTTGCATGCGCGGATTGATTACGTCACTGAGACGCTGTTCATTTTTATTTTTCTCCCAAAACGACCGAATAAACGAAGGCTGCATTTTTTCCCTCCAGCAGAAGTTCGGTACTCAGTACGATTCTTTATAACGGTTTAATAATCCACTTCATCTGCGCAGAGATAGACATAAAGTATTAGTCTAGTCATCTAACAGCCTTCCCTACCTTTAATTATTTGACTCCCTAGATTAGTGGAATCAGGGGTGCTGTTGGTGTAATTCAATAAATACATGGGCTGTGTGTGACGAAAGGCGCACCCTACTTATGTACACTTATTAAGTACCGATGTACGTGACGATGTGTACTTAATAAGTGTACATTAAAATATATAGGGGTGCGTTTTTGGTCACAGCCATGGAGGTTTTAGAACCACTGGACTAGACACAAGGGAGTATTTCACAAAGCAGGCTAACTGAGTATGCCTGACATCTGCGCAAAGTAAACCCTGGAAACCTTTCAGATCTGGAACATGGATTGAAGTAAAAAGAGCTGTTCCGGGGTTCACTCTGCGCAGAAGTGAGGCTTACCTAGTTAGCCAGCTTTGTGAAATAACCTACTACCCCATGGCTCTAATCTTAGCCTATGCTTAGTAGGCTATGTTTCATATTGGGTGCAGTGCACTGTGTGTCATGCTCTGAGCATTATTTCAATTGTCATTGTGCCATACAAAAAGTGCTGTAATATAGGAAATTACAGGTATTAATTTTGGTTTCATGAAACAAGTAAATGTATTTATAAATGTTTATAATTCAATGGAGAAAAATCTTTCCAAAGACCGTATATAACTAGATTAATTTGAATCATGGAGATACTTTAATATTTTTTATTTATTTGTTTATTTGACAGGGACAATACACAATAACTATATTGCACCAGAATTAGCTATAAGCTAATTTGCATCTGTAGTCCCTCGGCAGGAGTCGTCGGTAGCACATAATTCGGAGCATCAAGTCTAAATGCTCAATTAAAAACAGTGTAAACATAATCACGATTGAATACCACTAGCTCAGTGCCCGCTCGGAATGGGCTGATTTTCTCGAGAACCGCATTATATTACGCATATTTAAAACTATATCATACTATATTATAGTATGATACGTGAAACCAAGCACTGAAACAGTGTTTGATAGGCTAATTATCAGGGGGCAACAGGGGGTATGCTAATTCATTCCGGTGACTGCTACATCGCCCAGACATCGTTTGCCTACTGGGCCAACATAATTGAATATTCGCTGTTAGGTGTTCTGAAACAGAACAGTACGTTCAATTGTATTTTTGAGACGAGATTGGGACGATGTTTGGGCGATATAGCCTGGCTGGCGTATTCCTAACGGGCAGATTGTGTCTGTGTGTGTCTGACCACTCACACGCTACTGTACCTGTAGGCTAGCAAACAAACTTACTTCTCTTTGTGGCTTTTCAGATGACGCACAAAGTTTGACGTTGTTGAAATCCCATCTGATAATTTCGCTGCACATGTTTTACAAACAGCAGTCATTTTCTTCCCAACAACTTCGAAGGTCTTATAGCCGTAAATCAATATTTTTGGAATCGTTCCAGCAGCAGCTGCACTTGCCACGACTGCAAACTCTCCGCGCTCATGTTGAGTAGAGCTGACGTTAGTTTTTGAGTAGCATGATGGTACCTCCAATTAGATTTGAGTATTTTTGTTTTCCCGCCCATCTAAACGTTTGATTGGCCCTACGCGATGCCTGTGCATAGGTAATTGTGTGCGCGCTGGAAATGAAGAACGATTACAAAATAAAATAAATAAAATACGAGAGTGGTGCATCCCGCATAAACATTGAGAAAACACTCAAACAATTCTCTCTCAATCTCATCCAGCTCAAGTCCAAGTCCAAGTCATAGATGTCAAGTCTCAAGTCAAGTCTCAAGTAATTTTCATTTTGGCAAGTCAAGTCGCAAGTCATCAAATTTGTGACTCGAGTCGCACTCGAGTCCAAGTCATGTGACTCGAGTCCACAACTCTGCCGAGTGGACACTACAGCAAATATACACTGTAACAATTTTGACAAAAAAAAAAAAGAATGAGATGACAAATTTCTGTTAAAAGTTTATATGGGCCTCTGCTGCAGTCTGGCAAGTGACCTTGAAAAATGCAGTTCAGCTACATTTCAAAAACCACAATGGAAGCATATGTACCCTTAGTGCCGTTTTATAGCTGACATTATGTATTTAAAGGTGAGTAAGAGCGAAATTGTCAAATATGCTTGATTTCATTTGCAATAAAATGTAATCCCCCACCCATTTTCTCCCCAATTTACCTTTCGCAAAATACCGCCCCAGAACGGTGCTTGTCCAATCCTACCTTAGCAACGGTCCGTCAAGCTTTCAAAAACACAACAAAATGCTGAAACGGTGTGTCTATGGGATCTGCAAATCAGATACTAGATATCTGAAAAGTTTGGGGGGGTGTAATTTTCTTTCCCTTCCCAAAACCCAGAACGCAAGAAGCGCAATGTCGGCAATAGATTTCGCAGTATAGCAGACCCCATGGCCAGCTTAATCCATCCAAAATCAACAAAAATACCTGTCTGCTCCAAGCTAAGCTTGCTACTAGCTATTATTGATGGCTAATACGGCTAACGTAGTATTACTGTTACTTTTACCTACACAATGCGCTGATTTCTTCCTTCATGTTTTGGTGTTTTCCGGCTACTTCCTGGATAGTTCTGAAATGCTTGACGGGCATAGCAACAGTAACTAAGGGGGGCGGGATTTTGAGAAAGGTCAATTGTACCCGGCCAATTACCCCACTCTTCCGAGCCTTCCCGATCGTTGCTCCACCCCCTCTGCTGAGCCAGGGAGGGCTGCAGACTACCACATGCCTCTTCCGATACATGATGAGTCGCCAGTCGCTTCTTTTCACCTGACACTGAGGAGTTTTGTCAGGGACGTAGTAGTGCGTTGGAGAATCACGCGATTCCCCCCAGTCCCCCCCCCGCCCCGAACAGGCGCCTCGACCGACCAGAGGAGGCACTAGTGCAGCGACCAGGACACATACCCACATCTGGCTTCCCACCCAATGACACAGCCAATTGTGTCTGTGGGGACGCCCGACCAAGCAGGAGGTAACACGGGGATTCGAACCTGCGATCGGGGACGCCCGACCAAGCAGGAGGTAACACGGGGATTCGAGCCTGCTATGGTTAAGCTTAACTCTCTTAAATTTTCTCATTCATTCTCTATGGTAAACCTTAACCTTACTGATCAGTTTCAGTTTTGACCACTAAGGAGATTTTGGGGGCGCTGTTCCGATCAGTCAAGTGAAGTAGCTACAGTGAACACAGCGACAAGACCAACGTACTGTAACGTGCATGGATAAGTAGATACGCTAGCCGCTGAGCCGCGGGTCTGACCCTATAGTCGAACGGTTAGCGATGTCTCCTGCGGTGCGGGCGATACGGGTTCGCTTCCCGGCCCCGGCAGTTCCTGTGGTTGCGTTGTCCCCTGAATTCGCTACCGTACTTTTGGACATTTTTGGTAAGTTCACGTTAATTTATTATTTTGTTGTCCGCATTAGCAACGGTGAGGAATAAAGTTATTAATATATAGTTAATGTAACGTTATAACGTTACGTCAACTGACTGACTAACGTTAGCTAGCACAGTTAACTTTAACTCTGAAGTTAGCGAATGACGTTATTTTATCCTGTAACCTTAACTTAATTGATATTTAGCTAACTAACGTTATGTAAGTTTGTTGTCAGTATTACTGTCGACCAAAGTATGTGTTTCGTGTCATAACTGGCTATTTAAATTAACGTTACACAGTCGCTAACGTTAGCTAGTATCTAATATACCAATGGAAAGTTTGCACCTGTTTTCCCAAAGGAATCAACACAAACATGTTCATTCGTGGTTAGATGTTTGATTGTGACAATAAAGAACACAAGGTAACTGTAGATAAATGTAATGGTGTGATGTTTGATAATGATGATTACAACGTATTAATTGGAATAAGGGATATAAGGATATATTAATCATTGGGAAATCATATGCATGAGGAACAGGGCTTGTTACAAGGACATAAGGGGCTATAGTGGCAGTGGAAAAGTATTGAGTATGTTAGCAGACAGAGGAATGCAGAGTAAATTATAGGAAAAGAAGTGGGGGGCAATAAAAGGATACGATGTCCCAAGAAGGAGAGTGTGTCTATCTCCATGGAAGGTAAATGAGTGAGGGTCGCTGACCTTAGATAAGGTTAGCGGCTCTGAATAGGAAAGGGAACAATAAGGGTGTTGTGGCCAAGGGGGAGTAGAGACAAGATGTGCTTTGATTTGTGGTTTCAGAAATAGGAACAGGATTTTACGACGGCAGCTGCAACAAGGAGGTCACAGCAGATGTAGAAGAAGATTACCTGGAGTCCACATATCAGTGAGGTGGAAATGGAGTCAGATGAACGGACCAATCACAAAGAAGACCACACATTCATGTTCAGTCAACACTTTGTATTGTATAAAGACTGGGTCAGGGAAAGGAGAGAGAGTCAGACTTCGTGAACTGACACAATCTGTTGTTTGTCAGGGATAGGAAGATCTAGACCCAGAGCTCTGTATGCTTTATCCATTTACTGCTCAATAAAACGGATGGTTTTGAGACCGAACATCTTCTCCTATTGCTTTATCAACAAACACGCAGGACTACGCTCTCACATAGATGAAGATGAGTTGGTAGAGTGAGCTGCAGTCAAACAATTTGGTGACCCCGACGATAAAGACGGAGAAGTGACGGATTGACCACAGAAGTAAAAGACAACGGATAACTGCAGTGTGATGGCAACAACAAGCGGCCGCTGAAAAAAACTAAGGTTAACAGACGCCTGTTTTATCGAAGTTCTGTTATTGGCTATACCAAATTGTGTGTTGTCATTATACGGCAAGTGTCCTAGTTAAAGTAGATGAATAAAGCATTGAAATAAATTGTGCACGGGTTTAAAGTCCCGGGGGTTAGAGGCACTTGAAAGCAACAACAGTACTGAAAAGAAGACGTGCGGGTTTAAAGACCCATGGGTTAAGAAATCCCATAAAAGCAGCGCATGCACGTGGGAAATACGGACGGGTTTAAAGACCTATGAGGTTAGAGTCCTCATAAAAGCAGCGCATTGTCCGTATAAGGGGTTAGAGGCCCTGAGTGAGTAGGTTTAGAGACCCTTGGGAAGAAAAAAAAACGCAAAAAAAAGGAGGTTCCCATAAAAGCAGCACTCTCTGGTTTATAATATGTGCTGTGTTTTAACGGCAAGTGTGGATGTTTGATATTTTGTATGATTAAAAAGTGTGTTGTCTGATAAAACTGTGCATAAGGGTGGTAGAAACTCAGTAGTGTCTCAGAGAGGAAGGAGGGAATGTCTCCGTGAGAAAGAATCAGCAGTGGAAACCTAACTGGTGTCAACGTAAACTGCCCGATAAAACTCACTGATTGGGTCAGTTGCTCGGGACGTATGTGCCATACAAACTGACTGGCTACTGAACTCTTCTCTGATTGGGTTGGTTGCTCGGAACGCAAGTGTCATACAAACCAGCTGGCTACTGAGTGGGGACAGATAAAACACAATGGAAGGGGAATCTGACAGGGAGTGTGAAGAATACGGAGGTTGCCCTCCCAATGTTATGTTGATCGTTAAGCAACAATGGGAAAGAACCAAGAGTCAAATTTTTGCAGGGCTCCTTAAGAACAAGCGAGACACCAAGATTGGGGTGTATGACAGTATATGGAAAGACTTACAAACATAGGGTAAGGTCCCCAAAGAGGAGGAAAGGAAGAGATTGAAATTATACCTAGGGAAGGCAGAAAAACAAGCTAAAAAGAAAGCAGATGAACCCTGGAAGGCGGAAAAAGTTTCCATGGTAGTCAAAAGAAAATGGAAGAAAGACAGAGAGGAAAATGAGCAGAGAAGAGCCCACTTACACAACATGACCTTAGCTTGCATGGCAGCAGAAATGAATCAAAAACACTCAGAAATAACCAAAGAAAAAGATAAAGGAAATGAAAAAACAGAAGCATCGGCGCCAATATATCCCAAAATACCCGGAATACAACCCCCTCCTTATCCCACACCACAAATGCCACTCGTGCGTGTGGAAGAAGGAGTAATGAAAATGACAGCAATAGGAAAGGAGGAGTACAGAGAGATTAGGGAGACATTAGAGGAAGTAGTAACAAGGAGAATATTAGAGGTGGAGGACCTGGTGAGGGAGGCAGAGCGCAGGGTGCAGGAAGCCAGAGAAGTGAATAGGAAAATACATGAGCAGATGAGCGGACAGGAAGAGATAAATCAGGCAAGAAGCTCACCCACGACATTGTCAGAAACATCCTCCACCCCAAACGGGGGAGAAGCAGGACAGGGGAGGATACAGTCAGGGGGTTGAAACAATGGATGGGTTCCAGGAGAGACAGCTCAGAGAGATAAGAGAGGAAGTAATTAGGGCATAAGGTCCCGAGGAGAGATTGGAGGCAGGTACAGAGGCAGGGGGTGTGAAGAGTAATGAGGAAGACGAAGACACATACCAGGTCACAATTACAGGGGCACTAACCAGGCACAACCAGACTCATATAGCACCCCATGCTGACCACAGGCATAGACACCGGCTTAGGGACAGAGAACAGATATGACCACCCGCTAGATATCATCAACTGCCACTGATATATAAAGGACCCCAAACGGGGAATGTGTATCAACCATTCTCATTCACAGACATGAATTGCATCCTGGATAAAATGCCCCCTCCCACTGAGGGAGGAGGGCCCTGTATGGAGAAATTTTGCCAACACACATTGGGATATAAATTAGCTATGGGAGATTGGACAGCATTATTGGGAAAACAATTAGCTATGTGGGAAATACAGCAGATTGAGGCTGCGGCAGGCACTAGTCATATACCAGATTCAGAACCATTCACCAGTGAAGCCACAGCTGTGGGAAGGGCAATGAGGGATAAATTCCCCATTCCTCCCGAAGCAATGCATTCACTGACCTTTTCCATGAAAGACGGAGAAGACATGTCAGCATTTTTAGGCAGATGCAAAGGCATATGGACAGACACCGCAGGAAGCCATCCAGGTTCAGGACAGTTACAGACCACACTGTTTAGAAAAGTTGTTATGGCTGGAATGCCCAAAACAGTACAAGATGCCATGGAGGGCAATCCAGACATCCCAGGCTGCTCTACTGAGCAATGGGAAAAACATCTGATTCATCATATGAAAAGACACAAGGCTACACAGGATGAGGATAGACAGAGCACAGAGTCAGTCCAGGTGCAGCTCCTAAAGCTCCAATTGGATGAGGAAAGGAAAAAGGTAAATGATGCTAAAAAGACAAACCAAAAGGTAGCCAATCAGATGGTTCAACAGCCGCCACCACAAAACTACAACCCAAATTTGTACCCAGTGCCTGAATGGGTGTCTAGTTCCCCTTATGGGGGCAGGCCTGTCAGAGTAACAGGAGGTATGAGAGGTAGAGGGAGGGGTCGCAGAGGACCCAGAGGTATGCCACTTACATGCTTTGGATGTGGCCAGCTTGGACACTGGAGCAGGGAGTGTCCCATGCTGTGGGGACCCAGGGGAGGTCAAGGTCCAGTCAACAACAGGGATGGTTATGTGCAGCCCCCGGTCCAAGGTCAGTCTCCAGTTATGGTTCCACTTCATCAAGCCCCTCATGCAGCAGCAGCTCCACCACAGGGACAATGTCCCCAGACCATGCAGGGTGGTCAGGGGGATGAGTATTGAAGGGGCCCGGGAACTCAAGGGCAGGTGGGGCTGGCAGAACCCTACCTGCAAATAAGGATAATGGACATGGATCTGCATTTCCTAGTTGACACAGGTGCAAGGTTTTCCACTATCACGTGCGCCATGTCTCGGTCCAACCTTTCATCCTCCAGCGTCCAGCTAGTAGGGTTCTCGGGTAAACCGGACAATCTGCCGTTGACGACACCTCTGACTACCACGGTGGCAGGACAGACTTTTTTACATCGATACATTTCATCACCAGCGTGCCCAGTCAATTTGATGGGACGGGATATGTTGGTGAGGTGCGGGGCATCAGTCATGTGTGGGCCAGAGGGACTGGTAGTGACTTTTCCCAATGGGTATTCTGTGAACTGTTCTCTGTCAATGATCCAGTCCAGCTCTCAAATGTTGTTGTCAGCTGATGTTTCACCCGCGGCTGAAGGACTCTGGGCAGATATATACTGGGGACTCCTAGAACCGGGAAGCAAGCAAAGCAAAGGCGTACAGACTCTGTATTATCAGTGGCGGCCGTGGGTCCAAATGTTACATCCCTACTCCCCTCCAACCGACCCCCTCCATGTTACTCTGTACTATGATAGGGACGGGGATGAAATTTATCAGCAAACTTTTTACAATGACATTGAAGGGACACAGTGGGAAGTATTGTCTAGTTGTATTTTAGTGGGGAATGAAGGTGTGGCAGCTGCTGTTGAATTGACACCAGAACAAATTGAGTGGTATGAGATGTCTGAAGAGGCGGTGCCCCATATCACCTTAGCAGTGCATGTTAAACACCAGGCTAGAGATCTTGGGCCGATGTGCAAGCGTCTGATGGCACTGACAGACTGGGTTTGGACCCAACTCCCTGAATTACAGTACTCCCCATCCGAAAAGGCTTACAGGATCATGCACAAGACGGCTGACAAAGTGCTGTTAGAACATAGACAAATAGAGAGATTTCATGGCAGAGAGAAGGCTGATCACTCTGATGCCGCAAGCATGATAGACACTCTCCCTGAGGCGTTATGGTCAGCAGGCCCAACTTATGTAGGCCACTGCAAGAATGTTGATTCAATCTCTTTTGAATTGACAGATCACACTCCGATCTGGCAGAAACAGTACTCCCACAAACCTGAGGCAGAAGCAGGGATCACAGATACTATTGAGGGACTGTTGGCAGTGGGGGTGTTGGAGCCCTCAGAATCTGGCTGGAACACACCTATTTTACCAGTGGAGAAGCAAAATACAGGGAAATATAGAATGGCTCATGACCTTAGACGGGTCAATAGTATTGTGTCAACTCCTACAGTCCCAGTACCAAATCCATATACTGCTATGTCTGCACTGTCCCCAGAACACAAATGGTTTTCCTGTATTGATCTGGCCAATGCATTTTTCTGCCTACCACTAGCTGACCATGTGAGAGACATCTTCTCGTTTACCTATAAAGGCCAACAGCTAAGGTATACGAGGGTTCCCCAGGGTTTCATCTTGTCTCCTGGGGTGTTCAATCAGGTTCTGAAACAGCAGCTCACTGATCTCACCCTCCCAAATGGGGTGGTGTTTATTCAGTATGTGGATGACATCCTTCTGGCAGCTCCAGATCATGTCTCCTGCCTAGCAGCCACCAAATCCCTATTAACTCAGCTGTATCATATTGGGTTCAAAGTTTCAAAAACCAAGCTCCAGTGCTGCAGACAGATGGTCTTGTTCCTGGGGAGAATTATCTCTAGTAGAGGAACAGGTGTGTCCCCAGCCCATAGATCCTCAATTCTACACCATCCTAAACCAGTCACAGTGAAAGACATGCTCTCATTCCTGGGGTTGACGGGTTATAGCAGACAGTACATAGCATCATATGGGGAACTCACGCACCCCTTAAGGGCCATGGTCAATGAGCAGGGGATGAGAAATTTGCCCGCATGCTTACAATGGACCACTGAAGCAGAGAATAACTTCATTTCCCTCAAACAGGCTCTCACAAACGCTGCTGATTTAGCAGTGCCTGACTACAAAGAGCCATTCTATCTGGATGTTTCAGAAAAATCACATACAGTAAATGGTGTTCTTTTTCAGAAAAAAGGGGGAGGTAGGCAGGTGATGATGTATGCAAGTGTGACACTCGATCCAACAGAAAATAGACATCCACCATGCACAAGACATGCAGCAGGGGTAGCAAAAATTCTGCAACAAGTAGCACACATAGTCATGGGACATGCTCTAACAGTCCTGACAACACACAGCATAGTGGCCTATGTGAACTCAGCAGCATTCACCATGACATCATTAAGACAGACAAGGTTGG
Organism: Lampris incognitus; assembly: GCF_029633865.1. NCBI lineage: Eukaryota > Metazoa > Chordata > Actinopteri > Lampriformes > Lampridae > Lampris > Lampris incognitus. Next base: position 122,508,046 of record NC_079211.1, read on the forward strand.
GAAAATCCTCAATGCACCACACATAACGTTCACACACGATGGACTCAACATGGCAGTTAACATGGGGGAAGGTGAGCCACATGTGTGTGAAGAAAGAGTACAGAAAGATGTTAAGGTCAGAGCAGATTTACGGGCAAAACCCTTAGCTGACCCAGAAGAAGTGTTGTTCACAGATGGCTGTTGCTACAAACATCCCACGGAGGGACTGAAGGCAGCATATGCAGTGGTAAGACAAACAGATGAAGGGTTTGAGGAGATAGTGACAGGGGGAGTAATAGGAAAAGAATCAGCGCAGCTAGCTGAATTACAGGGAATGATAGCCGCATTAGAATGGGCAGAAGGGAAAAAAGTAAATATCTACACAGACTCGGCATACGTGGTAGGAGCAATACAGGTAGAGCTCAGTCAGTGGATCAGAGCAGGATTTTTGACAGCAGCAAAAACCCCAATCAAACATGAGAAAGACATCAAGAGACTTGTAGAAGCCCTAATGAAACCAACAGAGGTAGCAGTGATAAAGTGCAGAGGTCACGACAAAACTGAAACAATGATAGCAAAGGAAATCAGGAGGCAGACTCTGCAGCTAAAAGGGCAGCAGGTTACACAGCCCAATACATGATGATGCAGGTGGGAAAAACGGTGTATGATTTACTACCTGCCTGCGATGTAAATATGTTAATAAAGGAACAACAGAAAGCCTCTCCTCAAGAGTTCACAGTTTGGAAAGAGAGAGGGGCAACGGAATCCGAAGGAGTGTGGAGGTCGCCGGACGGCCGACCTGTGTTACCCCCAGGGTGGACGGCTTCCGTGTTACAGGAGGCACACGGGCTAACACATTGTGGAAAGGCACAGATGCAGAGACATCTGACCCATTGGTGGCATCCATTTTTGCCCGCAATGATTGTGAACCATATCAGGGAATGTAAAATATGTGCAGAATACAATATCAGGGCTACAGTAAAGCCACACGAGGGAAAATTTCCTTTGCCAAAAATGCAGGTCAAGAAATCCTAATTGATTACACTGACATGTTGGAAAGGGTAAATGGGTATAGGTACCTCTTGGTCGCCATGGATGCATACACCGGCTGGCCAGAAGCAGTACCTGCTAAAAAGGAAGATGCCAAAACAGTAATCAAATTCCTCATCAACCAATACATACCAACGCATGGGTTTCCAAAAAGAATCAGGTCAGATAATGGCACACATTTTAAGAACAAAGACCTGCAGGCAGTAGAAGTGGCCCTAGGACTGAAACATGCGTTTGGAACAGTGTATCACCCCCAATCACAGGGAAAGGTGGAGAGAATGAATCAGTCCATTAAAGGAAAAATAGGAAAAGTGTGTGCTCAAACAAAAATGAGTTGGGTGGATGCCCTACCCCTAGCTCTAATGTCAATTAGGAGCTCAGTAAACTCCATCACAGGTTTCACTCCATATGAGTTGACAACAGGGCAGCAGTTCCCGGGACCAGGAGCTGGAATCCCAACCACAAAAAAGGAAAGAGATCCGCTGAAGTACAAACCTTAATATGACCAACTAACAGCTTTAGTGTCAGCTTTCTCAAAACAGGTTGCAGCAGCAGAGGGGAACCTAGAGGGACAGACACCGCCCACCACAGACTGGGTTCTGCTGAAGGTGATCAAGAGGAAGTGGTCAGAGCCAAGGTGGATAGGGCCCTACAAGGTGGTTGAGAGGACATCACACGTGGTCTGACTACAGGGCAAAGGAGACAGCTGGTACCACTGGAGCCAGTGTGCAGCAGCGGATATACCCGCTAGGACACTGGAACAGATAAGAAACACAACAGTTGACTCTGAATAAGTGTAAAGACATGAGCCACTATCTGTGGCGACAGTTATTATAGCTATCACTTTTGGATAAGATTTATAGTAACCGGCTTTGCATATACTCAGGCAAGCCACAATATACTCAAGATTGGAATGAAGAATTTTGCAAGGTGCGGAAAGAATGTTCTGATGTTACTATAGAAGGTCAAAAACTCTCCCAGAAAAGGTTTTTCTAGGATACAAGGAACTGATAACCAGAACCCAAGAAGGTTTTGCTTGCTAAGAATTTTTGATATATGTTGATTAAGATGTTTGAGGGAACGAAAAAACCCCACCAAGCCAAATGGTGGTGGTTGGGAGCGTGCGGGATCATTTCTATAGTAATAGTTACTCCAATATTGATGTGGGAATCAGCCATCAGAGATAGACACACAGATCAAAACCAACACCACAACAGAACAAAGAGGGAAGGCCAGAGCAGGTTAAACAACCCACTGGGAGGAATTTTTGAACAGTGGTTTGGGAAGTGGAAAGGTGTGATAGTGTCTGTGTTTCTGTCCCTGGTAGGCATGATGACTGCACTTGTGTTGTGTGGATGCTGTTGTATCCCCTGTATCAGATCTCTGTTTGAAAGGTTGATTGTCACTGCCATCGAAAAGAAGAGTCCCCCATCGACCTATCAGAGGGCTCAAGTCGAGACGGAGACGGTGGCTCTGATGGAGGACGGAGTGTGTGAAGAACTGGGCAGTAACACAGAGACTGAATGTGATGTTTGAATCCGATTGGTTGGTTGGTCTCATTTTCATGAGACCAAAAGGGGGACTTGTAGATAAATGTAATGGTGTGATGTTTAATAATGATGATTACAACGTATTAATTGGAATAAGGGATATAAGGATATATTAATCATTGGGAAATCATATGCATGAGGAACAGGGCTTGTTACAAGGACATAAGGGGCTATAGTGGCAGTGGAAAAGTATTGAGTATGTTAGCAGACAGAGGAATGCAGAGTAAATTATAGGAAAATAAGTGGGGGGCAATAAAAGGATAAGATGTCCCAAGAAGGAGAGTGTGTCTATCTCCATGGAAGGTAAAGGAGTGAGGGTCGCTGACCTTAGATAAGGTTAGCGGCTTTGAATAGGAAAGGGAACAATAAGGGTGTTGTGGCCAAGGGGGAGTAGAGACAAGATGTGCTGTGATTTGTGGTTTCAGAAATAGGAACAGGATTTTACGACGGCAGCTGCAACAAAGGAGGTCACAGCAGATGTAGAAGATTACCTGGAGTCCGGATATCAGTGAGGTGGAAATGGAGTCAGATGAACGGACCAATCACAAAGAAGACCACACATTCATGTTCAGTCAACACTTTGTATTGTATAAAGACTGGGTCAGGGAAAGGAGAGTCAGACTTCGTGAACTGACACAATCTGTTGTTTGTCAGGGATAGGAAGATCTAGACCCAGAGCTCTGTATGCTTTATCCATTTGCTGCTCAATAAAACGGATGGTTTTGAGACCGAACATCTTCTCCTATTGCTTTATCAACAAACACGCAGGACTACGCTCTCACATAGATGAAGATGAGTTGGTAGAGTGAGTTGCAGTCCAACATAACGTAACTTGAAATCGTGTCGGCTTTTTGTCGTTAGTTTTATCTTAGTGTAGGTTGTAATATTCTCTAGATAGCCCGTTTGGCTATAAGGTTGATGTGATACAGCACTCCTATTGGCTGTTAAGTTAGCTGCAAGCTGATTGGTCCATCTGACGCATGAGGACGCAGGGGAACCACATAATCGTCAGTCTATGTTTAGCACTCAGACGAGTCATTACTGCGGAGCTAGCTACTGTATGATTGTAACCGTCACCGTTGAAATAAAGACACTGAACTATAAAGTCATCGTCGGATCCCTCCATATAGACAGAAAGTCAGACATGGTGTCAGAGTAAAAGCGTGAAAAGGAGAAGAAAGAAGAAACAGAAAAGTCAGAATGGACGTCGCTGGAGTTCCTGCACCCCGCATGGACTGGGAAGCTGGCAGTCTGCCCGAAGCATGGCGCAAGTTTAAACTGCACGTCGAGTTGATGTTTTCTGGACCTTTAAAGAGGAAATCGAAGGAAGAAAAATGCAGTTACCTACTGATTTGGGTAGGAGAAAATGGACGGGACATTTACAATACATGGACGCTCTCAGAAGTGGAAGGAAAGTTGTTGGAAACATACTACGGTCGTTTTGAACGGTATGTAAAACCCAAAGCAAACGTGATCTTCGCGCGCTATAAGTTCCATGGAATGGCACAGGCAGCTAGCGAGCCTTTCGAACAGTTTGTGACAGATTTGAGACTGCTTGTGAAGGACTGTAATTATAGAGAGAGTGAAGAGGAGATCAGAGACCGTTCCGAGCTAACATTGGAAAAAGCAATAGACGTTGCTAGGTCTCATGAACGATGACAAGCACAGCTCAAAACCATTGCTAGCACCAGCACGGGCACGCGCGAACAGGCTGTGCATGCAATCGGTCGGAATGCAACAAAGAAGAAGCTGTGGTGACCCACATCTATATAACTAGAGACATTCACCTAAGAGGACGGTGTACCTTTAAGGGAAGAGGCGAGGGGTCAGATAATGCACTTCCGCTTCCGGTTCACAGTTCAGTGTCGTTGTCGAATGTATGACATGCAAAGTTGGAGCTAGTAAACTACCTCGACTACGTCTACTCTCACGTCTCCTGTCTCGTTGTTTTCTAACTCCACATTGGTGACCCCGACGTGATAAAACTACTAATACGAGTATATCTGACAACGACGACGCCGGTGCTAACAACATGGCTATTGCTAACGCTAGCATTTACACCGCTACTGTGAAGCTACCCGACTTTTGGCAGCATAATCCACGGCCGTGGTTTCAACATGTGGAAGCTCAGTTCCAGCTGAGAGGGATAACGCAGGATGCAACGCAGTACTTCCACGTAGTGGCGGCGTTAGACGCATCGACAACGGCGCGAGCAATGACACTGTTGGAAGCTCCGCCAGCTGCTGGCAAGTACGATGCCATAAAGACATTCCTCCTGAAACTATTTGAACTGTCGGAGCTGGAGAAGGCAGACCGTTTACTGTCCCCGAATGGCCTCGGCGACGGCAAACCGTCTGAGTTAATGGAAAAAATGCTGTCTGTGCTGGGATCGGCTGATCCGGCCTTTCTTTTCACACACATTTTTCTGAGGCAGCTCCCCGCACCTGTACGCACAGCACTGGCCAGTTCTCCTCTCGCCGCCTCCAAGGACTACCGTTCTCTGGCTGCTGAAGCAGACAGGGTTTTCCTGGCCAACCGGCAATAGTTTGTGCATGCCCTGCTACCCCACCAGACCGCCCCACCACCACCTGTGTACGACTATATGGACACCGCGGCTGCGGTGACAGCCCGCCGCCAACCTGACGATGGGCTCTGTTATTACCATGCCAGGTTTGGGGCAAAAGCAAAACATTGCCGCAAACCCTGCAGTTACAGGGTTCAGGGAAACGCCAAGGCCGGCGCTCGTTAACGGCTATGGGCGCCGGCCGTGACTGCAAGCTGTTGTTCATCAGAGACTCCTTGTCGGGCCGGCGGCTGCTGGTTGACTCTGGCGCTCAGCGCAGCATACTACCAGCACAAGCTGTGGACACGATGACCGACAGTCACGGCCCCCAGATGGACGCCGCCAACGGCACGTCCATTCGGACGTATGGTATCAGACATGTGGACGTGTGTTTTGGCGGCCGACGTTTCGGCTGGGACTTTGTGATGGCTGCTGTTTCCCCTCCTGTGAAGCGCAGCCGTTATGGCCGCAGGGTCCGCCCCCCGACTCGTCACCTGTTTTCCCCGTGACTTTGCACTATGTCATTGACTGTTCTGTTGTAGAGTCTATTTTTATGTTCATGACTTGCGCTTTTGCTGTTTTGCATTGTTTTGTGTAGGTGAATTCTGGGGGGGGGCCTGTGTGGTGACCCACATCTATATAACTAGAGACATTCACCTAAGAGGACGGTGTACCTTTAAGGGAAGAGGCGAGGGGTCAGATAATGCACTTCCGCTTCTGGTTCACAGTTCAGTGTCGTTGTCGAATGTATGACATGCAAAGTTGGAGCTAGTAAACTACCTCGACTACGTCTACTCTCACGTCTCCTGTCGTTGTTTTCTAACTCCACAAAGCACTGGAAAAGGCGCGAGGATGACACAAAAGGGCGCGCAGCGTCAGACAATGCCTCATGGAGAGAGGGAGACAGCAACCGCAGTAAAGGATGCAAATACTGTGGGAACAAGACTCACAGTGGAAACGAAACCTGCCCAGCAAAAGGCAAGCAATGCAAAAGCTGCAACAAATGGAACGATTTCGCTAAAGTGTGTCTCTCCAGACCAGGAAAAGGCATAACACACTGTGGAGGAAAATGAGCCTGACAGATGCTCAGACAATGAAGAACTGTTCATCGACGCATTGACACAAGGTAAAGACAGTAAAAATATGGGTCAAGTTTTCGCTGATATGCAAGTAGTTCCAAACAAAAACACAGTCAGTTTTAAAGTAGACACTGGGTCCTCAGCTTATATTCCCACACAAGCTTTCAGAAGACTGGGAATACAGAGTGCATTGCAGCCCTCCACTCGCCCACTATATGGCTATGGTGGTGAGCGGCTCGTCATTCAAGGTAAATGTGACCTGAATTGCCAGTACAAAGGCACCCAGTCAATGTTGAAGTTCTACGTTGTTGACAAACAGGCACCACCTGTGCTAGGATTAAAAGCATGCCTAGACTTTGGACTAATCAAGCTCATACTGTCTGTATCCAACACACCCGAGGTGTCACTCATTGAGGAGTACTCAGATGTTTTCAAAGGAATAGGACTATTTCCTGGTGAATGCATAATCCACGTTGACCCAAATGTAACAGCTGTGGTCCACCCACCGAGGCGCGTTCCAGTAGCCTTACGCGACCGTCTCAAACAGGAGCTACAGAACATGGAGAAGCAACAGATTATTGTGAAAGTCACCGAACCGACTGAATGGGTCAACTCAATGGTGGCAGCAGAAAAGCCACGCACAGGAAAGCTCAGAGTGTGCCTCGACCCGAAGGACCTGAACGAGGCTGTGAAACGACCACATTATCCTCTACCTACCCTCGACGACATCACCTCCAAACTGGCAGGGGCCTGCTATTTTAGTGTCATGGATGCTCGCTCAGGGTACTGGGCAATAAAACTCACAGAAGAGTCGTCCAAGTTGACAACATTCAACACGGTGTTCGGAAGATACCGTTTCCTTCGTCTACCCTTTGGGTTGATCTCCGCCCAGGACGAGTTTCAACGGAAGGTTGATGAGACCCACGAAGGTCTACAAGGAGTCACAGCCTTAACGGATGATGTCCTCGTATATGGAAAGAGCAAGGAGGAGCACGACAGCAACCTCCGAGCCATGTTGCAGCGCTCCAGAGAGCGAGGAGTGAAACTCAACCCGGAGAAGAGCATGATCTGCGCCACCGGGGTCAGCTATTTTGGGCATCGCATCACAAAGGATGGAGTCAAGCCTGACCCAGCCAAGATTGCAGCTGTGAGAGACATGGGGCCACCCAAGGACAAGGGTGAGTTGGAGACAATCCTCGGTATGGTTAACTATCTGTCCAAGTTTGCCCCGATGCTCTCAGACATCAACGCACCCATGCGTCACCTGCTGAAGGAGTCAAGTGAATTCAGATGGGATGCGCAACATGACGAAGCTTTCAGGAAGATGAAAGAAGTGATCACACGCGAACCAGGACCAGTCTTAGCCTACTATGACCCTGGTAAAGAGCTCAGACTACAAGTCGACGCATCAAAGTACGGACTAGGTGCAGTCCTGCTACAGGAAGAAAAGCCCATCGGATATGCATCCAAATCGCTAAATGACAGTGAAGTCAATTACGCACAAATAGAGAAAGAGCTATATGCTATTCTGTTCAGAAGCAAGCGTTTTCCCCAATACATCTATAGTCGTCATGTCATCGTGGAGAGTGACCACAAACCGCTTGAGTCCATTATGAGAAAACCACTAGCAGCAGCACCTCCGAGACTACAGCGGATGATCCTCCAGCTACAGCGATATGACCACCGTCGTGCACAGACCAGGCAAGGAGATCCCCGTGGCAGACACGCTGTCCCGCAAGTCACTCACAGACCAAGATGACAGCCTCAGAGAAGGCATGGACATGCAGGTACATACAGTGTACAGTGGCCTGCCGGTCAGTGACACGAAACTGACAGAGATCAGAGCTGCGACTGCCGCAGACACACAGCTCACAATGCTGAGAGAGACAATCAGAGAAGGATGGCCTGAGGAGA